>NC_089647.1:39511200-40136200 GCF_037042795.1 Molothrus aeneus | reverse complement strand
TCCCCTGTCTTCTAAATCATCTGTCATCATCATAGATAGATCACTTCATGAGTGAATACAAAATGCTGGTTAAAAAAAAAATCCCCTTTATTTTGCCTTGTAACCTATTGTTTTGAGTAAGAGCTCGCAGTAGGGTGGTTCAACAAAGGGAAAATACAAAGGAAAATACACAGTTGTGTCTAAGTGACTACTGTAGACAGTAATCTTTGTGGTACAGACTGGTGTTAGACTCAAATCTTCTCTCCTCACCTCCTGCCACTGATTCCTGTCCTCACTCTGCCTCCTACCAGGGGACAGCACAAGGGTTCACATCTGTATGATAATCTGGGTTGGAGAGCTGGGCTTAGAGTAAGCATTTTTCTGGAGGGGTGGGGGGAGAAGAGGAGTTTTGTTATTTCAGAAATGTTAATTTTCATTTAGATAGCTCCTTGCTTGGGGTCAGCCTGGAGATATCCCAGCACTTCTGTCAGGATACTGAATGACATGGTACAACAGTAACCATGAGCAGCCGAAGCAGAGCAGAAGGTTTGGAGTGTTTCTGCAAGGATGCACATGAAACAGCATCCTGACCTAATTTATGAAGCAGTTAGCAAAAGTGCTGCACTGTATAAAATATGACAGTACAGGAATTAACCTGTTTAGTTTAATAGAAATTAGACTTTATCCTTTTGAAATTAAAAAAAAAAAGAAATTCAGTTTGACCCTCTATCTCTATGGGATCAACATTTTGTGTAAAAAGATTTGGAGAAATAAAACACTGAACCTTGCCTTTAGTTTATTGTTTAAAAGATATTTTCTCTTTAAGAATCTCAGCATTTCCAACAGTTGAAGGCCAGCATCAAGTTGCTTGTATATAATAGAAGTTTGCTTTGTTTGTATCCAGTTTTAGCATTGGTACAAGTATCCACACTCTATTTAGAGTACTTTTATTTATAACCAGTGGGACACAGCACTGAAGCGTGTGCTACACAGAAGTACAATGTTCCATGAGATATAAGAGAAATGGATTTTGCTTTTATTTGATTTCTTGTCACTTCATTCCTAAGGAACTCTGTGAAAGTAACAAGGGCTATGGTGTTGATGTCTGCTATTTCACTGCTAATGTAATAATGTTTTGTTTATAGAGGCATGTTTGTCATATATAGACAGCTGTGTTTGTGTTACAGCTGCTGTATCGATTGTGATCCTTCTAACTGAACAAAGTTTTAGCCTCATTTTAAAAAACCATGACCTGTTAGCTTCAGTGATTTAGTCTACAAATCATCCAGAGTAGTCTTAAGATACTAATAATGATATGAGAGTTATGGAAACTTCAGTGGTGACTCTGATATGAACTGGAGGTACTTTTTCAGGGGGCTCCTATCTAGATAAACAAATGGTTCTTAAATTGCCATCTCAGATAAAGTCAGACCTGGCATTCTTAAATTGCTAACTGCAGTGGCTTATTAAGACAGAAAGGCCAGTGATACTTAGTGGAGAGGAGAAGCTTGCTTGAGGCAAGCAGGCTCCTGACAATTGTTGTCTACAGTGGTCTTCCTGACAGTCATCTCTCTGTGAGGTGAGTAATGAAAGCCATAACTCACCAGAGCTGCTGGCAGGCAGCTGCACTGTACAGTACTGATAGCTCTGCAAAAGGTGTGCCTTGAAATGGAAAGCAAGCACTTGAGCAGAAAATGGAGTTTCTGAAAGGGGAGGTGGTTTCAGGGCTATCAGAAGGAACCTCAACAAGGACTGTCAGCTGCAGTGACAAAGTTAGGCATGGCCAGGTTACTGGGGAGTGAACAAGGCATAAGACATTACATTTTACAAAACATGCAAGCTCAAATAGACCTATATACTTTGTTTAAGCCCCAAATACAAAGCCACATAGAAACCTTCAGAAATTAAGAATTATTTGCGTAAGACTGTAGGAATACAGAATTTAACAGGATATGGCATATGCAAGTGAAATACCTCTATAAAGATGTGACAATGAAGACTGTGATGTAATTCAGGTATTCATATAAAAGCCACAAATTAGCAAAGTAGCTAGCTGATAAAACTATGCTAAAGTCATGCTTTATATTTCATGTCTTCTAATTTTCCTTTTTATCCTCAGTCCAGAAGATAAAATGCACGCTTTAATTTGAATTATTAAGACTCTTTGATCTTTGTTTTACTATTCTTAAGCAAGTGAACTTTGGATGGTCTGTCTCCAGAAGGGCAGAGGATGTAACTAACTTACTGAGTAGGCACCAAGAGGAACTTCCTGAAAATCATGTAAGGAATGTGGAATCCTGTATTTTTTATTAGATGCTGGGTATAGAGGAGAACAGTGGTGTTATCAAGTGCCAAGCTTAATAAAGTGTTTACTGGTGGGCACACACCAGTATTCTTTGCCACCTTCTGCAAGAAACAGTACAGAAAAATAAATATTTCCTATCTTTAAAAAACCTCAGAGTTGAGGTTGCACATTGATCAAATAAGCTGTGAAAATAGGCAATTGAACTTTAATTAAACTGTGTTTTAAAGGGTGAATGCATTCAACATTTTTTACAGGTGAGGAAAAATGTCTGAGCAGGTGTTACACAGAGAGGAACTAGTTTTGCAGACGTAGCTAGACATTCTGAGCAAGATCAGCTACTGGAAAGTAGGAATTCAGTTTTTCAGTAATGACACTAAAATTAGGCTTTAAAAATTTTATTGTAAGTTTATTGTCAAATGTCTTCAGCAGACAGAATGAAATTAAGAATGTGCTCGGGTACACCTCAATGTTCAGACCTGCACAATCCAGATGACTATAAGTCTTTTAAACCTTAAAATGATAGTAATCCTCAAAGAAAAGGATGATATCTTTTGACACTCCATACTAAGCGGTCTCAACCCATTTCTTCATGTCATCTGCCTTGCCTAACCATCCTAGGCTTACCTAGGTTAGGTAAGGCCTAGGTTACGCCTTACCAACCTAGGCTTGAGGTTAGCTTAGTTGGGGTGTCAGAGCATGGTACTAGTAACACCAAGGTTATGGATTTATTCCTCATATGGGCTATTTACATCAGAGCTGGACTCAGTAATCCTTGTGAGTCCCTTCAAATTCAGAATATGCAGTGAATCTGTTTGCTTTGCTTTGCAATTGTGATGTATAAAAGCCTCTGGGCTGGTAAAGCACTCTTCTCTCTTTTTTTTCTTTTGAGGAAGAATTTAAATCTCACACCCCTCTTTAAAAGCTTCAAGCAATCTGAGTGCTATAACCTTTTGTGTGTTGTTCCTGATAAATCTGTAAGCTGACTCGGTTACAGCTTTCCAGGCTACTTTTTCTCCTTAGGCCATTTTTTATTCAGACATTGTTTTCCCAATCATTTCCCTAAATGCTTCTGTTTACTTGTCATTCCCATTTTAGAGGTTGGAAGCTAATTCATCAATAATAAACCACTGGTTTATTACTCAGCCAAGGGTAAAAATTAGGGTTAATGAATGACAAATTAAATAAGGAGCCTGAGAACTGGTTGTTTGCCTTATTTTGCGTGTTTTCTCTCCATCATCCATTAGATAGCCACTAAACTACTTTTCAGGAGAGAAAGAAAAACCTTTTGTTATTTCCTGAAGAAAGTGTTTGTCAGACTATTACCCTTCCAGGTTCACAAACTGTGACTGATGAAACACCCTCTAAAACATAATTGTTTTTAACTGCTCCTGTACAAAAGCATTTGCACAACACAATCAGCTTGGGGAAAACACTTCTCAGCAGTCTGTAAACAAGAAAGCTTTGACAGTCCAGGTCTAATAAAGACCTCTGGGACAGTTGCAGAAGGCAAATCAATTTTCACCAAAATTTCAAATAAAAGTCTTAAAAGATTTTATATTTCATACTGTGTGTTACATGCACATCTTCTGATAAAAACCCCACAAAAGTAAAAATACTCTTTCTTGTACCTTTCATCTGCTATAAAATTAAATACTTAAGGGTTGTTCATTGTGGGGTTTTCTTACTTCTAAGACAGTCACTATCACTGATTATTTGTAAGCTTTATAGTACATGTCCACAGGTGGTTTTGGGTTGTTATGTACAGTGTTTTTCAGCCCCAGCTCACTTACAATTCACCACCAGCTCCTAAGGGTTATGGAGGAACCTTGGATCCTCATGCCAAAAGATGGAAAACCCAAGGTTCAGATACTTGTTTCAAGATGTTTACCATCTTTACGTTTAGAATTTCAATTTAATCTTGCTTTCTACAGCCTGTCATTTTCTGTCCCTTAGCATGGTATCATATAGAGGTTCACACCATGTCTCTGTCTAAGCTCCCATCCTATCTCTAGTTAGATGGAGTTTATATTATTTAATTTTATATATGCTGCTATTATTTTATGTATATCAATATATAATTTTATAAAATATGTTTGGCAGATTATATATGCTATTATGTTATGTACTGCATATATTTTTTAATTTTTTATATAGAAGTATGATAAAAGACTGTAGAAGAACAGAACATCCAAATCCAAATAATTGGATAGTTTTGAGCTGATTTATTATTGGGTGTTTGGTGCTGATGATTTTGTTTGGTATTACTTCCTATCTGATCTCCTAGCTAATTGCTACTTATTGACAGTTTACCAATAGCATAAGAGAATTAAATTTGAAAATGATTGATTTAGTTTAGCTATTTTCTTCTCTTTGTAAAAATAGGCTCACAGCCTTCAAAGTTTTCTGGAAGCTTCCTTACAGAGTTGGTTCAGAAATGATTACTGATGGTTTCAACCTTGTTTCAGCTGCATACTTGACTTTGAACAAACAGTGGAAACTATTGTCACAGTGATTGGACAATTTTCAGAATTTTTGAGCTTCACAAGATTGAGGAGTTTGTGATTAAACT
This sequence comes from Molothrus aeneus, assembly GCF_037042795.1. NCBI lineage: Eukaryota > Metazoa > Chordata > Aves > Passeriformes > Icteridae > Molothrus > Molothrus aeneus. The sequence goes on along the minus strand of NC_089647.1, from coordinate 40,131,347 downwards.
AGTGTGTCAGCACAACTTTCTCCATTTAGTTTGCTCTGAGAGCATTTGTGTCTATGACTTTTTTTTTTCTTTAGGATACTGCCAGAAGTGTCAGCCTCCTTTTTTCCTTACGTGTTTCCAGCCTGTAGATTTGCATTGCTAGCAGTGTACATGAGTACACATATATTTTCTTTTCATGAGAACAGCAGGCATTATGTCTGGTTTTATATTCAGATATGCAGGTCAGGGACTTCAGTGCAGTATCTTACTAAAGCATGGTCCTGAAGATAGTAGCAAAGTTGGATTTTTTGAGTTTAATTTGTTCTAATTTCTTGAGATGTCAGTCTTCTTCTAAAGGTTAAAAACTTTTGAAGGAAAGCCAAGCCTTAAGTTTAAATGCATTAAGAGATTACTCTTATAAGGTAATTCTAAAGTATTATAAGCTCTTTTAAGTGAGTAAAGGAAGATGAGGACTTTAACCTGTCACTATACCAGCTTGTTCAATTTCTAGCAGATATTGCAGAATTTCTTACAAAACATTTTATTTTGGATTCAAATGCTGTGGATACTCACAGTTGTTTCCCATGGCCAAGCTTTCCCAGCTTCACAACTCTTTATAATGACAGTTCATATCCTCAAAGGGAGTTGAGGGTCAAAATCAGATCTTTCAGCATAGTTCTTTCACTTCATAAAAAACTCATTGTCAGAGACCTGATTAAGGAAAGTCAGCAAAAGCAGAATTCTGCCTCACTAGAGAAACCATAGTGCCTAAAAATGATTTCTTGGATGTAAATGCACCTGAGAGATAGCCAAAGATGTACTGCACCAAAAAAGGTGTCTAATCATTTTACTACAAACACTGACATAAGGGATTACTGTATTTTAAGTTTAGGAAGGTGTACTCAAGATGGGTTTTGTCCTGTGGCAGACGGAACCTCATGGATGTAGCAGGAAATTAGAGGAGCTTCACTCAGCAAGATGAAGGTTGAGAGGAGATATGATTGCTATGAGTTCATGTTTTGCAGGGGACTACTGTAAGGAAAAGTGATACTTAGTTTGAGTAAAATAGATCTAAATTGGTGATTTTTAAATTTAGGCTGAAAATTAAGTCAATGTTTCTGAGTACTACAACAGTCAAATTCAAGATCAGTCTTTCCGTGTGATTAGTGACAGACAATAAAATTTCAGCAAGACAGCCTTTTCCTTCAAGACAGTCTGATATTTTAATGGGAAGTGTTTGAGGTGATACCTGTACTTGTAAGGGACTTTACTCCATCATCCTTCTGTGGTCTGTACTCCTGTTAAATTCTATGCATTAAAGGAGGCCTCTCACCTAATCTGCTGGCATTCTCTTGGAAACAATGGAAAAATATAGGTTCTCCACTTATAACGTAGGTAGGAGAAATGTCTCTCCTTTATCTACAGAGAAGATAAAAATTACTAATTTCTACTAGAATTCTGCTGATCCTATAGTGAAAGTGAGATGAGTGGAGTACCATCCTCTATAATTCACAAAATCAATCTTACTATGCTTTAAGTGGAAGATATGGTAGAGACTGTGTGACCTTTGTTGCTCTCTTGCATTTAATTTCTAATTTTGTAGAACTCCTTCCTGTAATATGATATCAAAAATGATGATAATATTCCAGCCTTGATCATACTGGTTCTTCAGTACTAAGGAGTAATGAGTATGGTACATTAGACTGCATTTCTCCAAAGTACACTCAGGAAATGTCTTGCAACCAACAGTTACAGTCTGAGAAGGATGAGGTTTCAAGTGGCTTTAAGATTTATGTGGCCAGTACTATGACACAAACATCTATTTAAGAAAAAATGAACTGGAAGGAACTTATTGAGTGTAAAATAAATGTAAGAACGTCAGACTAAAACAAGACTGAACATACCCTTCTGGATTGCCAAATTCCTTTCCCTGTGCTTAGAGGCAATCAAGTGTCTTACACATTTCTAAACAAACTCCTGAAGTAATGTTTCCTTCTCTATCTAGTTAAGCAGAAATAATAAAACAGAAAATTCAGCTTTCTGTGTTGCAATTAAACATACTTACAGCCTTGTACTGCAAGAACCAGTTTTAATGACAGATGCTTAAATTTAATTAACTGTAGATGCAAATGGACAAACCAGGACATTCATTTCATACATATGAAATGCATTGATGCAGGAGCAATTGGTTACATTGAGATTCTAGAGATCTGCATCAGACATGTGGTACAGGCCAGCAAACAATAAAAATAAATTCTATTTCATTCTATAATAGGTTCTAATTCAGTTGATGAGCTACTGTATAAGGAGTGTATGTGTTTAATATCCCATTTAAGCAATGATTTTCTTCTAAATGCAGGGAAGGAAAGAGGAAGTGGTACTAGACAAAGACACTAATTCAAAGTATTCTTCACTGCAATGATTACCCTTTGCTTTGATAAACCATACTGAATGTTTTGCTAGAATAGAAATAGAATATCTTTCCCTTATTTGAAAGATGGAAGAGGAAGTGTTTAATGAACAGCAGTTTTTGGCTTGTGGGCTGTGTCAGTTCACCACCACAGACTGATTATGCTGGTGGATCCAGTAACAAAGGACCCAGGTAAGGCTGAGGTACTCAATACTTCCTTTGCCTGTTTTCAACATTAAGATCTGTCCCCACAAGCATTATATTGGATCAGTTAATCACCCCAGACTGCTGAAGCTGATGCTGAAAAAATAATGACCAAGATTCTGTTGAAGGGTCTATTTCCTTGTTCAAGGATCAAATACTAGAAAAATAATTTTATACTGGGTTAGTTTTGCAGGGCACATAAAGATACATATTTTATATCAATGATGTTATTGACAAATTAACTAAGATTTTAGTCTACATTGAACACGTCTTTGTTATTTGGAAGAAGTTTAAAAAATATGTTCCATTTTTTTTGTGGGTTGAATTTTTTATCTGTCTATAATCTGTTCAGAGGAGGATTAAGTTGGACATCAGGAAGAATTTCTTCATGGAAAGGGTTGTAAAGGAAAGGAGTGCCCAGGGAGGTGGTGCAGTCATTTGGTGCTTGATACTTAGTGCTTTGGTCAGGTTGACAAAGTAGTGATGAGTAAAAGATTGGACTTGATGATATAGGAGGTCTGTTCCAACCTAAATGATTCTGTCCTACTGTGAAATAACTTCAGTATAAATTAATTGAATTATATTCAACAGTAATTGGCTGCTGCACCGAAGAAAGAAGCAGTTCAAGATAGATAGTGAACTACTGCATTTAAATAATCAGTTTACTCAAAACTGAGAAGCCAATGTGGAGCTAAGAAAGTTGGAAAACTTGGTGCACTTCAAAGATGGTAGAGAGCAACCTTGCCATGATTTATCCCTCTGCACCCTTGGATGCCAGGTCTCAGGACTTTGTGTCTGGTTGGTTAAATTGAAGCCCAGGTCAGTTTACCTTAAATGTAGGTAACCCCTCACACTGCTAAGGACCTTCTGTGGTATAAAAGAACAAATCAATAAAAAATGTATATGAAAACTTTGCACTGCTTTTCAGACTTTCTACAAATCTGATGTCACAGGAACACACTGCACTGTGAAAATATAGTAAGCTTACAAAATTCAACATATACACAGGAAAACTAGGATAAATATAAAATAAAGCTTATATAGCTTTTTTTCAGAGCTACATTTCTCAGTTCATAGGATTTGCGTTTATCACTAGGAAAAAAGTTTGCTTCTGAAATGAATTTAAACATAAAACTAAACATTTCTTTGCTTGATTTAAATATTTAGTGCTTCCCTACTTGCAATTCTGAATAACTATTTATTAAAAATATCAAATAATGAAACTAATAATTATAATTAATAGTTACTGTTGTCAGTTGTGATATATTCCACATTCCATACCTATTATTATCTTGCAGAAAATTGGTCCTTTTATATTTAAGACTTTGGCAATTTCAAGTATTTCCAGTGCTGCAGAAGACTTTATCTCTAGAACATAGAAGACAAGAAGCAGAAAGGAAATTTATACTAAAGCTAAATCTAAACAACCTAGAATAAATAGTACTTTGTAATGTTACTTATGGTGAAGAAATTTTGAATCACAGAGGACTAATTTTTTTTACTGAAACTTAAATTCATATTCATTAATATTTAATGAATAAAATATTGCTTATGGTTATTTTTTGTGGGAAATACTGAATGTAGTAAAGTGTATTTGAGCATATGTATGTAAAGAATAATTAAGCTATTATTCAATAAAGAAAAAAGATGAAGTCGTGGGGAATATTAAGTAGTTTAGCAGAGTAATTCTAGAAGAGAAAATTATTTGCAATTTTATTTATAAATCTTAATAGACTGAAAAAATAAGATTGAATTAGTTAATTAGATTTCCTTATTTTTAAAGAGAATGTAGCATATTTTGTAACATTTCTCAGAAAACTTAAGTTTGCCATGCTCACTTTATAATAATGACTAAATAATTATTAATGAGGTATTTAATATTATGGTTGTAAATGGCTGAGGATTTCAGTAGTAGCAGACTGGACAACATTTCAGAGCTATCATGAATCAAGAATTAGCAGGATTTGTTGGCAAGCACTGAGTGAAGGAATAACTAGCATATTAAGATTATGAACTGCAATAATGAAAAGAATGGTGGAGATGGGATGTAAGAGATGCCATTCAATGTATTTGATGTGCTTTTATCTTGTCCAGATTCAGTTAATGCCTGAGCACTCCATTATAGATGTCAGAAAAACAACAGCAGGGTGCAGAGGAGAAACCAGAGCCAAAATATAAGTTAGATGGTTGCTGAAGTAGAGAGAGTAAGAAGAGCAAGGGAAGTCAGCCTGGCTGCTTTTGTGAAGCAGAAGGGAGTTTAGACATTTTCATCTTTGTGTGCCCTGTTATCCTGAGCAATCCCTCATTTCCTATCCCATGACTGCTGACTTCTTTCACACTGTGGCTTATTCTCAATCTGAGCTGGGAGGATAAAATAAGGAAAAAAAGTGTAGTTTTAGATGATGATTGATGACAGCTTTTTCTTCTTGTTGAAATAAAATGTAGCTGTCTACTGATTCTCAGGTTGTGTAGTAACAGTGGTTACGAAATGCATCAAATACAGGGTTTCTGGTGTCCCTGCTGCATTCAAAATACACAGCAGATAAAGAACTAGAATATTTTTATTAATTATTATTCAAAATGTCCTTGCATAAGGAAGAACTAACAATTTCTCTGTGTGCACACAGCCGGGGTAACGAGAACAGACTGGCCCTGCGGCGACAGACCATTCTGCGGGAGAAGGGCAGGAGGCAGGCCAGCCGGGGGCCAGCCTACATGTTCAATGACCGCTCCACCAGCCTTTCCCTGGAGGAGGAGCGCTTCCTGGACGCCGCTGAGTATGGCAATATCCCGGTGGTTCGCAAAATGCTGGAGGAATGTCCCTCGCTCAATGTCAACTGCGTGGACTACATGGGGCAGAACGCCTTGCAGCTGGCAGTGGCCAATGAGCACCTGGAGATCACCGAGCTGCTGCTGAAGAAGGAGAACCTGGCCCGGGTGGGGGACGCCTTGCTGCTGGCCATTAGCAAGGGCTACGTTCGGATAGTGGAGGCCATCCTGAGCCACCCCGCGTTCGCCGAGGGCAAGAGGCTGGCTCTGAGTCCCAGCCAGTCGGAGCTGCAGCACGATGACTTCTACGCGTACGACGAGGACGGCACGCGGTTCTCGCACGACGTGACGCCCATCATCCTGGCGGCTCACTGCCACGAGTACGAGATCGTGCACACCCTGCTGCGCAAGGGAGCCCGCATCGACAGGCCGCACGACTACTTCTGCAAGTGCAGTGAGTGCAACCAGAAACAAAAGCATGACTCTTTCAGCCATTCTAGGTCCAGGATCAATGCCTACAAAGGTCTGGCCAGCCCTGCCTACCTGTCTTTGTCCAGTGAAGACCCGGTCATGACTGCCTTAGAGCTCAGCAATGAGCTGGCCGTGCTTGCCAACATTGAAAAAGAGTTCAAGGTGAGTAGAGGGACGCTGATTCTGGCAGACACGGAACGGCAAACTTTATCCTTCATAAATCAGCAATATAATGTGGAGAAAGATACAGTTTTTTACTGAGTGGAAGATTTAAATCTTTGTGAATGTCTTATTGCCGTGTGCCGATTGTAATTCATGCTGCTTATGTAGAATGTACCAATGAACTAATTTTCTACTTCCTGTCAGGTAGGAGAGTGAAGGAGGCCCTTCAAACTCATGGCTGAAGCTGGTCTAGGGCAGGGAAAGAGGAGTCTAAAGTGGTACATTTTAGTCACTTATGTCAGATAAGTTGCATGATTCTATCAAACCCTCATGCATTCTCTTTAGTTTCTTGTATTTGGACTTGAAGCTTTCATACTTACAGTGTATTGCATTCCTCCATGAGGAGGATTCTAAATAGATGTCCTCCTTTTTTAATGCGCTATTCTAGTATTTCTGTTCACTTCTTCCTCTTTCTTACTTTTTTGTGCTTAGTTATATGTAAACTCTGTAGAGTTAAAAGGCTTTTTCAGTGTTAAATAGAAATTTTTGTATTTCATACGTGGATGTTTTTGGAAAAAAATATTAGTAGTTGAGACTCTTGAAGCATGAGTGAAAGAGTAAGAATATAAGGTTTTATCTGTCAGTAAACGCAAAGTCAGGCCTTGTGCAAGCATTGCCAATGTTATTTATGACCTGGGTTAGCTAAAATCATTTAGCATGCGTTTGCCTCATGGGATCCTGTCAAAAGCAGATGCTTCTGTGACAGAGCTCTATAGACTTCACTAGCAGGAGATCAACATCCTTCCAAAGCTGTAACAGAATAATTTCCAACATTGTGTTAGCAAGTGTTTGAAGTTATCATGATCAATATTTAAGAATAATCTTGGCAGTGGTACAGTTCACAAAACTGTGAACCTGTCTCTACTCAGCCAACCTGAGCTGAGGTGCTGCAGTTCTGAATTAATTCCCCTGGACTTGTGCTCATAGGTGGCACCAGTCTATTATAAGAAGCTGAAATATTTATTGGAGAGGGAAAATAAGGAAGAAGAATGTATAAGGTGATCTTAAAAACAGCAGCTGAACTGCTGAAATTGGAGGTAAGGAGAAAAAACCAAAATGCTGGGAGGACCATTTGAGATTATTGCAGAGAATGAATATCTGCCCCATGAAGTCCCTGGCAGAAACCTTTAAGACCTCAGTGGGCTGAGATTTCATCCACTGATTTCCTGTGCAGTTCAGGGAAGAGTATTGAAACCACATACTTTTTTCTCTTTAGCAGCTGCTGATGGCAACAAAAGGACTTGATTAACTTAAAGCAGAGTAAATTTAGAACAGAGCTAAAAATCGTTTTTCATAAACCATAAGCACAGCCTGTTGAGTTCACAGCTATGTTGAGATAAATAGCATGTCTGATTTGTAGGAACTGTATAGATCCCTTTACCACAGTTGGAGTGACACAAGCTAAGATTATTATAAAGATAAATAAACTCATTATCTGGAGCAGCCAGCAAGAGGTGCCCTTCAATGTATGCTACAGAACACAATCAGTGAGATGAGTGAGAGGACAGTACCTGTCCATGGCACCACCAGGCAGGGAATGGAGCACACAGGTGAGAACCTAAGTAGGCTGAGTCACAGAAAAAGCTTCTGCAGCCAGCCCAGAAGTGCCATGAGGAGGTCCTTCTTTGGTGACTTCTGTTTTTACAGTTCCTCTTTTGTGTCAGTTGCTCTCTGTAAAATGAGAGCTTCACTTCTAGTGTAGTGTTGTACAAAGAATTTTAACAGATTTTGGATACTGTCCCTCAGCAGAAACAGGAGATTAGAGACAAAGCAGCTCCATACTGCTGGGCATAAATCATCCAGGCTCTGCTGGGAATATGCATACTCTTTGGGTAGAGTGGAGTGGAATAGAAACACTGACAAGCACAAGGCAATGTGGATATTTAACTCTGCAATAATTTAAGGTTTCACCAGGAGCTGGCAGCTGGCAACATAAGGTCTTTTGGGAATGTTTTTATAGATACTAAAACCATGTAGTGGTTCTGGATAAATATTAAAGACTGTGAAGTACATTTATAACTGAATTTATGAGAGCTGACATTTACACTATTGATAAGTAGTGATGTTTACAATATCTAGACAGGCCAGGGACCTGACTGCGAAATACCCTGCCTTAAGTTCAGTGGAGGCAGTACAAGTGTGTAAAAGTTACAAGAAATGGAGGCTGTCATTTCTACTGAGTCTGGGCTTGTGTGTACTCTGCAAGCTTATATCCCTGGTTGCTGCAATTAATCTAAAAAAAAAAGTCACCCTTGCTTTATTTCAGGAGTTTGTTACAATTATTTGGAGAGTGTGGTCACTGCATAAAAGTGTGGGTTTGGCAAAAATGCTTAACATGTGTTAGTGTAATCAAAACAAGTATATTTTTAGTGCATAGGTTGTGGCACTGGACATGGCAAATCTTTAGCTCCACCTAGGGTTAGCCTGAGCCATTTAAAATATTTCAAATCTTACCTAAATTAAAACTGAGCTTTCTGGTAACACACCATTTTAGGTCACCTGTTTGATAGTGCTGATAGGGTATTGTAGCAGGGAAACTTTCAAGTGGTTGCCTACAGCAGCCAGTGACACAGATAATTTCCAGGTCTTCCTCAGAGGCAATTGGAAGGATCAGTGCTAAACTGTGATGCTGGTTGTTTTATGACTGTCCTATAAATTGCTTCTCTCATCTAATATTAGAGAGAACACTGGCCATGAAACTGTGATTCATACAAAATAGGAAATGCCACAGTCGGGGGAAACCATTATTCTCTGGAATAAACCCCTTTCTTTCTACAAACCTATGCAGTAGTGTTATCCAGCATTACATGCATTTTGCATTTTGTTGCAGGTATTAAAAGTGTTGCAGTATTTAAGAGTGTTTTGGAGAAAAATACTTTATTAGGCATAAAGTCAGAAAGAAGTAGATTACTTCTGAAGGAAGAATAACTGGACAGATGTGTAAAGCACAGTGTAGAAATATTTCTGTCCCAAACAAATAGGTAATTCAAGCTTCCTAAATAATTCTGTCATCTTCAGGTATTTCTGAAGACCATTTAATTTAGTTTTGTGTCATAGAACCATAGAATGATTTAGATTGTAAATGACCTTAAAGATTATTTAGTTCCAACCCCACTGCCAGGGCAGGGAACCTTCCATTAGACCAGGTTACTCAGACCCCCATCCAGCCTGGTCTTTAACATCTCCAGGGATAGAAAGTACTTTAAGGACAACCTATTCCAGTGCCTTACCACTATTTTTGCCTAATATGTAGTCTAAACCTATACTCCTTCAGCTTAAGGACATTGGCTCTGGTTCTGTCCTGCCAGGCCTTTTTCTGAAGTCCCTCTCCAGCTCTCTTGGAGCCCCTTTAGGTACTGGAAGGTTCTGTAAGGTCGCACTGGAGCCTCATCTTCTCCAGGCTGAACAGCCGCAGTTGTCTCAGCCTGCCTGCATGGGAGAGGTGCTCCAGCCCTCTGATTGCCTTTGCTGGCCTCCTCTGGACCTGCTCCAACAAGTCAACCTCTTTTTTATATTGGGGGCTCCAGAGCTGATGCAGCCCTGCAGGTGGGGTCTGAGCAAAGCAGAGGGGCAGAATCCCCTCCCTGGCCCTGCTGCTCACACTGCTCTGGATGCAGCCCAGGACACAGTTGACTCTTCAGGCTGCAGTCTGACATTGCTGCCTCATGTTGAGTTTTTCATCCACAGCACTCCCAGTCCTGCTTCCCATGGTTTTTCTTGATCTGTTCTCTGCCCAGCCCATGCATGCACTTGGGATTGCTTCAGCACATGTGCAGGACACGGCTTAGTGTGCAGCTTTACTAAGTTTGATATTATATAGAATATTTTTATTTTTGGAGATAGTGTTCATGTTTTCTGTCATCTCAGTGGTTTGCCCACCTAAGAGCTAATATATTTACTATACACATAAAGATGTAGATGATATATGACAAATGTTGTCCTGCAGAGATGTGGCCTGAAGTTTTGAGAGGGAACGGTTGTGGCCCAGTGCTGTTCAAAATAGATAAGATTAGCATTTTTTATAAAGTCCACTGCAACTATAATGGCAACTGACTGGTTTACTGTTTAAAGGGATGAAATGGAAAATGTGTTTTTAAGTTAAACATAGATATATTACTGTTTGCTGTACAGTAATCCCCCTAATAAAATCATCCGAATTTGCTTTTCTGATGAGAAGCAAAATTCAATTCAATCCTCTCAAAATCTAATTATCTAGGGGGTTTTGGGGTTTTTTTTTGTTTTCTTTATTTTTTCATTTATACAACCCCTATTACAGAAATGGGACCCCCATCTTCACTACAGCAGTTATCAGCTTTCCTAAAGAAAAGTAACATCACTTGTTAGAGAAGGAGTGAAGCACTGAAGGCATAAGGGCCACCTTTGAAAGGGAAGTAATGTATTTAGCTATCTGCTGTGACACCTAAATTCAACATTACATCCCACTTTAAAATCCTAAGTTCTAGTACAGCAGTATCCATATTTCTGATCTTGTCCTTTACGGTTCACTGAGCAGAGCCAGGACATGGTCTGGAGCACTGCTCCATCCCATCCATGTGGTTCATTGTCGTCCTGCATGCTGAGAGCATTCTAATCCCAGGCACAGTCTGGGGGACAGCAGGAGCCTGTGACTGGTCACGGGGGACTGTGTGAAAAAAGGCTCTTTCTTTGGGAGATACAGCTGTAGTGATGCTCTCCTGGCTGTGGTCTCCTGTGCATGGTCAGAGGTAAAGCAGGCCATGGTCAGCTGAGGTTTTCAGAGTGACAAGAGCCTGCTTGCTCCCTTACTTGGCACCCCAAGACAGTCTGGCACGTTAAGGGCAGGTGACTCCTCTCAGCAGTGCTACTCTCACTCCTCTGCCACCAGCATTGTTCCCTAGTTCCTCATCCCCCACAGTGCTGCGTCACCTCCCTTCTGCAGGTGGGAGCAGCTAGTACTTCTCCCTCATCCTTGGGAAGAAATTTGTGAAATTTGGCACAATTTGTTTTTTTCCTAAACTGCTGAGGAGCCCTGAGCCAGTGTTGTCACATGCAGAGAATAAAGCATACATGCTTTACTGCAGAATTCAGTGCTGATTCTTTTTAGAGCCTCCAACTGTAAATTAGTTTCTAACTACCATCTAAAGTTTCTCAGGGATGGGCTTTTTTAAAAAATCACTACATTTACAACATGCAGTAAAGGAGAACTCATTATCCATGCCTTTGTCCATTTTTGAAAATAAATTAAGCCAAACAAATTGCCCCACTCCCTTGGCTCACATAAATGGTAGGAGACATGTGAGACCCAGGGAGGGGGACCTTTATTTGTGTGTATACAGAGACACATTGAAAAGTGTATCAATCATTTCTGCTGTCATTTCATTTTTTGTTCTGCCTTCAGCTGACTTTGCCTATGACACAGCAGAGGAGGAGGCAGTGATGGGCAATGCTCAATTTCCCAGTTGAGCAGTTGTTTGCCATAACCTGACTGCCGAGAACTTTTCATCTTGGCTACCATCACTGGTCACAGCTGTGGCAGTATTTCATGGAAGGGGGAAATGTTTTATTGCATTTGCAGAAGAGAAAATAAACTGGTGGATTTTATGGATGAATTTACAGGGTGCATTAGCATGATAATGCATGATAATATACTGTAGTACTGTGTACAAACCTAAATTCAGAAGAGATAATTCCCTGTAGAGTAAAGGTCTCCTCACATACAGTTTTGAAACTCCATGTCAGTCACTTAAGCTGGTGTCAGTCACTTAAGCTGGAAAATACTTACGGAGAGTGTGTATGAGTGTGGATGTATGTACCAATCTTCTACCAGAAAAAATACACATACTAATATATTACAATGCTTCATAAGTTCTTATGAAGGCCAAATTATATTGTTCATATGTTTACTGAAAGTTACTTGGTTTTTTATATTGGTACTCAAGGGTCAAATATCAGTTTGGAAGAATTAGTACCTAATCATAGGTGGGTAGTTGCCTCTATGTTTCTCCTTTATCTGTGAATTTGAAATGGCTAATTTTCCTTTCATTTGGAAGAGAAAATTAATGTGTTAAAAATACTGAATAGTGAATCTTAGATTCTGCAGAAAAATGAAAGCCAAACAGAAGGTGAAATATTACTCTCAAAAAAGTCTTTCTGTAGTGTCAGAAGTCAGGATTTTGGTTAAAATCTCCTGTTATTCATTGAATGGAGAGAAAACAAATAATGCAATAATAAATTATTCAGAATGAAAGGAAATTACTACTTTTAGTATTTAGCTTCTGTTGTCTTTGTAGGTAAATGGCATTGAATGAAGTGCCTTTTGCTCTTATAAGAGATCTGAGTTACCTTATTTATGTTATATTATTAAAAAAATAAATCACTAGCAGTTTTATGTAGATGTCTGTAAATATTTGTCTGTGAATGTTTGCATCCATCTAAGCAAAGTGAAGTGTAAAACTTGGATGCAATCCTTTAATATATCCAAGTAATAAACTTTTATTGTAGTGTTGTGCGTAATAAAGCACAAAGATGCATGAAGTACACCCTCAGCAAAGAAATTAGGGTATCCTGTATGCTCATTCTCTTCTAGGATGAAGTATTGGATGCATTGGATGGTGGTTAGTATGAAGGAAGTATTTAAAGAGAAAGGGCTAACTCAAGAGTAAGGGTAGAAGAAATACCCTTAAGCAGAGACTGGAAGAGGGGGAAATGTGTCTGTGTAATAAAGCATTTGTAGAAAATTACCTTGAACATGCCACAGAGACTACATGAGCAGTCCTGCATGGTGTGAGGTGGTGGGAAGTTTCTTCCATTCTTTCATTTAGGAAAAAATTCTACAGTATTTCATCTTTTTAAGACATTAAAATGAGCAGAAATCAAAAAATAGCAGAAGTTTTTGACAGGTGTGTGCCTAAATCTCTTGTGAGATTTTTTTTAGCTTTAGATACACATCTATACCTAATTCCCAGCTATATCCAACTTTTATGGTCCAAACACAGCTGCATGTAAGGAGTGGTTAATGAACTGCAGATTGCAATGATTAAAATACCGCTTTCTGTTTTGACTTAGGTCTTTTGGAAAACAGTGCCCAAGGACAACACTTGTTAGCTAAAGCAATAAGCAACTGAAACTGCAGTTGCAGAGCAACATTTTGGTCCATGTGCTGAAGTCTCTTGAGAGGTCCTTGAGCCAGAGCAGAGCTGCAGTCAGAGATGTAGTGTCACCACACAAGCTGTATCACTGGTAGCAGTGTTGCTGGAGAACAGCAAACCTTGTCTTTGCAACCTAGAATAGATGTTGGAAAAGGGGAAAGACAAAGTTTACAAGAATAATTCTAGGCATTAGAAATTTCACTATATTTCTGCATTTCGGAAGATGGTTGGGCATTTCTTTAGATGTATCCTGCTTAGGATGCTCATCTTGGCCAATTGAAATCTCTACAGTGCAATTTTCTACATCTTTTCTAAACTTCTGCAACAGCGAATAGAAAAATTTCCCCTCTGCTATACATCTCAACTTGAACTGGTCATTAAAATGTGTCATACGATGTTTCTGAAAGTGTTTTGGTTTTTTTTTTCTACTTTAATTTCCTCTAAAGCATGTCTAGACAAGTGACTCGGGTGGGAAAATTGATAATGTAGATGTACAAGACAACCAAGGTGAGATGAACCGCATTCCTTGAACATTTAGGAGAAAAAAGGAGTAACAAGATGCAAAGAAGCTATTCACATTCACAGAGGTGTAGGTGGAATGCAGAATTGCTTCTCTCTTGTTGGATCTAAACACCAAGATTTTTTTCTTTCTGCTTCTCTTTTCTAGAATGATTACAAGAAACTGTCTATGCAATGCAAAGATTTTGTAGTTGGACTGCTTGATTTGTGCAGAAATACAGAAGAAGTGGAAGCTATTCTGAATGGTGATGTGGAGATGAGCCATAGTAATGGAGAGCATGGTCGTCCCAGCCTCAGCCGCTTAAAACTCGCCATCAAGTACGAAGTTAAAAAAGTAAGCAATTCTGTTGATCAAACAGGCACGTCATGATGGTGGTATAAAATTATGCTTTTGTTAAATTTTATGTTTTGGTAGCCTGTGACACTGAAATGAATGTTTGGGCCCTTTGGGCATAGTGGTTTTACAATCTAAAGAATCCTTGCTTGCAATATAAACAAGAGGCAGATATTTAAGGTGAATACTGGTCACAATAAGCATGAGAGCAAATGACTCTTAAAACAATGTGTAGCTATGTGTGACCGTGGTCACAAGGGTTTTCAGGGTGAAGAAGAGACGAGAATGTTGACTCCATGATCAGAAGGCTTGATTTATTATTTTATATGTTACATTAAGACTATACTAAAAAGAAATAGAAAGGAAAAGGTTTCTTCAGAAGCTAGCTAAGCTAAGAATAGACAAGAAGGAATAACAAAGATCTGTGTCTCAGACAGAGCAAGAGCCAGCTCTGCCATGAGTGGTCAGGAAATCCAAACACCCACAGGAGACCAATCACGGGTCTACCTTTTGCATTCCACAGCAGCAGATAACCATTGTTTACTTTTGGTTGCTGAAACTGCAGCTTCTCACAAGGAAAAATCCTAAGAAAGGATTTTTCATGAAAGATGTCTGCGACAGCTATGTACAAAAGTTTTTGATATATATTTTTATTTTAAATCTGTTTTTTAAAGAAAAAAGATGGAAAAATTTTGCACTACTTCTGAAGCCTGGAAAAATGTAAGATCTAATAAAAGCTAAAAACAGTACATCAGTCCTAGTGCACTACATAATAAGAAATGACACAGATTTTTGTCAAGCTGTTGTGTCTTTCTCAAGAATTTGAGAAAGCCTGGAGAAATTGCATGTCTCACAGAAACTGTGTCTGTGTCTGTACAGAGGGATCAGAGGAACAACCTAGGAATATTAGAACTGTGGTTCTGAGGTCAGGAGAAAGCAGGCTTTTGGCAGTGCCAACTACAGGAATTTTTGTCCCTTCTTTGCTTGCTTTCATTTCTACTGACAGTTTAATACTCTGTTCTCCATCTGAACAGTGCTCAGTAAGCCAGCTGAGTTTGTAACTGCATAAACATTGGAATTTCCCAGGAAACTTGTCTTGGATAATATAGGTTGTAAAATTCTAGGTGACTTGTGTCAACCAGGGAGAAATGATTTGTGTGGTGAAGTTTGTACAACCAAAGATCAAGAAGACACAGATAAAAGGTATACTTCCAAAGCATGATACCCTAAATTTTTACAGAAGTTGAGTTAACATGCCTGGGGGACACACACAAATTTATATGTGAGAGGTTGTATTTATGTGTTCATGAAGGGAAGGAAAGACAAAAAACCCTTTCGGCTGAACCAGTATATGAGCACAACCTGCAAAACACTTCCAAGCTACAGTCACTAAAGAGAGCTGAAACAGCTTTTGAAGAGAACAGATTACATTGAGGTTGGGTCCTTCATACTGTGAGTCTTAGTGCTTCTGCACATATGAACTTTCTTTCAACACTTTCTCTTACCTCAATAAAGACATTTCTTGTACCTTCAGCCAGTCATCTTTTAAGTATAGAGAAAGGATCTAGAAAAACCACTACATTCAAATAAATTTTGATTTTATTTATAGATTTGGATTTTAAAATGTACAGTGCACAAGAATCTACAATTTTTAACATCTACCTTTGTAAGATGCTTCTTATACTGTCCAGAGGACACAAAGAGCCTTATAGGACAGACTTCTCAGTTTTGCAGTTTGTCCAAATGGTTCCAGAACCAAGTTATAAGTAATCCTTATCTGATTTCCTGCAAATGTGACAGCTGTTTTCTCATGCCAGCTGAAAAAAATGGTATTTTCTGTGTAATTATGTGAAAATAGGATGTATTATTTCTTTCCTAAGTGAAGATTACATAGCAATTTTTGCAGAACAGAAGACTCAAGGTGTTTTAATTTCTGAAGCAGTAAAATTAAAATTATAAATGTCAGAAACATATAGAGTTTGCCCAGATAAATTAACCTTAGATGAAATTAATAGTTTATGATGGAACATAGTGTTAATAAATAAGTTTTTAATTTAAAGTATTTCTTGCTGATGGCAACATGCATGTTTGCTGGGAGATTTGGCTTATCAAAATAGATTTTCTGATGCCCCTGTTAATGCTCCTTTGAATTTAAGCTGCATTTTCACAATTCCAGCATTCTTAATCCACTTCCTATGGCTGTATTTTAAGGGAAGTTATTCTGAAAGCAGTATCATTTTTGTGGTCTTTTTTTTTTAATTAGTTTGTAGCACATCCAAACTGCCAGCAGCAGCTCCTCTCTATCTGGTACGAGAATCTGTCGGGTTTGCGGCAGCAGACGATGGCAGTGAAGTTTCTGGTTGTCCTTGCGGTTGCGGTCGGACTGCCCTTCCTCTCCATGGCCTATTGGATTGCTCCTTGCAGTAAGGTCAGCCTGGGAAGCCCTGTCAGGGCCTCCTAATAACTCCTCAGCCTGTAAATTCCTGATAGCACTTCAGAAACATGTTGTTTTAAAGCCATGTTGGAGTGGAATGGCTGCAAGGTTGCACGTTCAGGCAATTATAATTAAGACAAGTAAATGTGTTGTGTTAATTGCAATATGAAGGAAACTAAGTTAAAATGGTCAACCAAGTTTTACATTGAGGAAATCCTGCTTTATAAACCAGTCAAACAGTTTTTCATTTAGTTCTTGCCTTAGCAGGCAGATGCAGAGGATACTCATTTTCCATTGATTCAGATATAAACTAAGCTCAAGCTGTGGGTTGATTCCAGTTGCTTCAAAGGACATTGTCTTTTTCATTATCAAAAATAACTCTATAAAAGTCAAGACAGTGCTAGTATTCATCATATTTTGTGAGGTCTTAAAAGCAGTTGCACAACCTGCCCTGCATTCACTTGGAATGCTCTGTCTGGGATTAGGTGCTACCCATATATCTGGTTTGGGTTATATATAGTATGGAAAACCTTTCCAATAAAGATGGGTTGCAGTTTTTGACCTCACTGAGCTTTCTGTTGAATCCCTGTTTCAGTTGGCCAGTGAGTGGACAGTTCCCTTTTGAGTGGACACTAATGGAAAATTTCCCTTGAAAGTATGTTAGAGGGACAAATGGCCTCCTATAAGGATTATTCAACATGTTGCAGTACGAGATCACAATTCTAGCAGGTTGAACTCTGTAGCCTTTTATGTTTTGCCAATTTTTTTTCATGTCTTTCAATCTAGACAATAAAAATCAATTGCATTATTTTCACTTTTTGGTATTATGACTAGGGGTTTTATGAAGAGTTTTCTCTTAAAACGCCTTGAGATACAACACATTTCAGTAATTGAATTTGTGCAGTAGCAGTGACTTACCTTCTTGTTATTTTCCTTCAATAATTTATTTGGCATATGCAAATGCAGTCAGTCTAAAATTAAAAAGTACTTTCTGGAGCTGCCAACTAAGTGGATAAGCTAAGACTTTTAATATAGGCACTCTCAAAAATAAAAAATTGCCAGAAGTTCAACTCATGTGAGTTTGTATGGAGCTTTCAGGTTTTTAAGTGTTGCGCTAAACTATTTTTTAAGTTGTTCATAGTGTTTACAAAGCTGAGAACTTTTCCTTTGTACAAGTCAGGAGGAAATTAAGACTCTACAGAACTACAAATACAACCTTTTGAGGTGTCACAACTTTTTTAAAAAAAGAAAATAAGTTGGGAAAACTGCAAATAACTGTGCTAAATTGAGTATCACATCAGTCAGGAAAAGGAATTCTTTTCTTCATAATTCACTCATAATGATAATGCTTTTAGTAAGTGTGTCAAAATCTTATTTTCTGTCTTGCCTCACAATGAAGCTAGCTAGTATTAAAAAATTCAACAGCTGTAATAGATTTTTTCTTGATTATTTGTAATAGACAAAAATGACACAAAATAATTACAGTATTATTTCAAATCACTGAGTTAAAATATATATTTTTTATTTTTCATTTCAGTTTCACTTTTAATCTATTGCTGATATCCTAACAGTGAAACTGATGGATTATTCCTCTGAAAATAGCAAATCAGTAGAAACTTGTAAAGATGACTGTCAACAGGGCATCACAGTATACAAACGTTTTCAGATATTTGTTTCTTTGTATTATTGAAATATATGATTATCTGTGTTACTGCTCTTTTTATATACATTTTATTTGGAATCAGTCAGTGCAATATCCTTGTGTTTGTTGATCTCTTTTGCAGCTGGGGAGGATAATGCGTGGACCATTCATGAAGTTTGTAGCCCATGCAGCTTCTTTCACCATTTTTCTTGGTCTGCTTGTCATGAATGCAGCTGACAGGTTTGATGGCACCAAACTCCGACCCAATGAAACAACAGACAACGTAAAACAGCTTTTTAGGATGAAGACATCCTGTTTCTCATGGATGGAGATGCTTATTATTTCTTGGGTAGTAGGTAAAAATTTTTGCTTAAATTGCTATGATTACAAGTGAAGCTGAACCCTTTCCTTTCAACGCTTTGTGTAAAAATTGCAACAAAGGGAGTTTATTCAGCTGTCTGCATTCCCACGTGGGCCTTGTGTTTTTTATTAGATGGCAGCAGGATTCATATGTCTAGTTGATCACAAACATACAGACTAAGTATTTAGGTGAAACCTCTATTATCTGAAGATTAATTAATTCAGTTTTATGAATATCAAAGCAAAGTGTCTACCAGTTTTTGGGTGGTTGAGTCCCAGTGTGAATTTCCAGGAGGAAAGATTTTTACATGATGAGACAAGATTTATTTGTGTCCAGTTGTCTCTTAATCTCTTACTTTGCAAGCATGCCTCCAGAACTAATAGTGTTTAGATGAATATATTAGTGATGAAAGAGAAGAGTATAGATCCCCAAAGATTTGGTGGTAGATTTTTTCCATCCCAACACAGGATGAAATGAGTTCTATGAGCAGTACTCTGAGCTGACCCATTCAACTTGGTGATGTAGAACTCTTCAGCATCAGAACTTGAGCCCAGACCTTCCAAAATATATTAGCTGTCAGTTTCTTACTTTCTACCTTTTAGTCCAGTGGGGTTTAGATGTCCAAATATTTTAAGGATCTGCTTGTTAATTATGTCAGTAAAAAGTGAGAGCTAAATTCAAGCTACCCATTGAAGAGCTTATGCATTTAAAGTCTTTTGCTTTTATGATCTCATTGTGATTGAAATTTGTATACCAACTGATTATAGCTTTAAAAGACCTTGGCAGTATTTATTTATTTAATTGTAAAGCTATTTATAAACTATTATAATTTTGTATTTTAGGAATAATATAGCACTTAGGTTTTCAAAGTCTATAAACATCAATATTTTCATCTGATAATAAAGAAGTAAATAATAAATTCTCAATTTTAAGTTCTACTTCACTAATTTAATCTATTTTTTATCACTTTCATGCGTAAGACAGTTTATAAAAAATTGATTCATGCATACTGATGTGACATTGAATTTAGCTACTGTAATTGACATTATTATTGTCCTTACCTGAAAATGATGAAAAGTGCTTTCAATTTGATAAGTGTAAAAATTAGTGACATTATTCCATTCAGTTATTAATTCTTTAGAATTTTACTTCATAATTACATAATTTTTACCTTGAAAAGAAAAAAGGATTTTCACAATAAAAAAAGCTGTCATAAGCTGATAATGTACTTTCATTTTATTACTAAGGGACAGTAGTTAGGAATCTGACAGATACCTTTGTCCTATTGAAGAAGAATTAGGTCTGAGTCTTACTTTCATGATCATTTGTCACATGTGTAAAAGAGACATGTAGCCAGGGAAATGGCAAATAAGAAATTTTGAGTTATGCTTTAGCTCTACCACCGCTGCATTTCTGCTCTTCTCGTCTCATTCTGTGTCTGTAACAGATGGTAAGGCTCACATCCCATTCCTCTCTTGGAAAGCTTTTGTAGTTTTACAGGAAAAAGCAGTCTGAAAGACTAATTATTACTCAGATGAGAAAGAAGTCTTGGAATGTATATATAAATTTGTAGGTCCAAGGATTTAATTTTGTGTTTGAACTCCTACTGATCAAAATAGTTTTGAATTTGACTGCAACCAAAGTCATGTCCTATATATAATAAAAATATAAATATATTATTTATATTATATTTAATATAATATAAATATATTTTATAAACATATTATTTCTACTATATTTATGTTATATATAATAAAAATATAACACAAGCATGAAGAATTAAGAACACACTGTTTTCTCTGTTCTCTCTTACACAGGCATGATATGGTCTGAATGTAAAGAAATTTGGTCTCAAGGTCCAAAGGAATACCTGTTTGAGTTATGGAATATGCTTGATTTTGGTATGTTAGCAATTTTTGCAGCATCGTTTATAGCAAGGTTTATGGCATTTTGGCATGCATCCAGAGCACAGAACATCGTTGATGCAAATATGAAAGATCTGACAAGTCCAACACTGGAGCCCAACATAAAATACTACACCTTGGGTGAGTTGATTGCACAATTATTGGGCCAAAACAAACTGATTTTCTTTTAATTAGTCTCCAATACCATAGTTTCACAATGTAGTACTGAAGACATTCCCACTGCTTCTCTTCTTTATCTTTATGGCAGGTTGAACATGAGCCAGGAGTGCCTCGGCAGCCAGGAGGGCAACCCTGTCCTGGGGGCATCAGGCACAGCATGGCCAGCTGGGCAAGGGAGGGGATTGTCCTGCTCTGCTCTGCTCTGGGGCAGCCTCACCTCCAGTGCTGGGGGCAGCTCTGGGTGCCACAGCATAAAAAAGACATTAAACTATGGGAAAGTGTCCAAAAGAGGGCAATGACGATAGTGAAGGGCCTTCAGGGGCAGTCATATGAGAAGCAGCTGAGGTCACTTGGTGTGTTCAGCCTGGAGAGGAGGAAGCTGAAGGGAGACCCCACTGCAGTCTGCAGCTTCCTTGTGAGGGGAAGAGGAGGGGCAGGCACTGATCTCTTCTCTGTGGTGACCAGCGACAGAACTCAAGGGAAAGTCCTGAAGCTGTGTCAGGGGAAGTTTAGGCTGGATATCAGGAAAAGGTTCTTCACCCAGAGGGTGGTCAGACACTGGAACAGGCTCCCCAGGGAAGTGGTCATAGCACCAGCCTGTCTGAGATCAAGAAGCATTTGGACAACACTCTCAGGCACATGGTGTGACTGCTGGAGATAGTCTTGCACAGGGCCAGGAGCTGGACTCAATGACTGATCCTCATGGGTCCCTTCTGACTCAGCATATTCTATGTTTCTACGATTCCACTATTGATCATCAGTCCCCTGGCTGTGTTGGTACATCTTTTTGTAGACTGTTCTAGACAGCACTGAAATGAACTAATATCAAAATAAATTCACTGTCACCCACCCCTTTTCTAGATAATTTTAATCTGTTCAATTATACAATACTGTCCTGCAAACCAGTCTGTGGTGGTGCAGCTTTGAATGGAATGTATTGTAATGCAGCGACAGAACTGAGCAATGCGGTGCAGGAAGTTCATAAACCTATTTTGCCAGAAAACCAATATATCTTTTATATATTATTTGCTCAGAGACTCTATTATATTTCTTTAATATTTTTCAATCCTTGCTCTTTACCAGTAAAAGATAAAAATGTTAAGAAACTTGCTTGGGATATTTGGGAAGTCCTAGAAGGTATTTTGCCCAAATGGGGAAAAAATTAAGCACTGCTGACTTGTGTTCACTCTCAATACCACCACATCTCACTTACCATTATTAGATATTTTTCTCTAGATACTAAATTGCATCAGTTTCTGTCTTTATTCTGTGCTTCAGATACTGTTTCTGAAAAGGTTGCATTTTCACACTATCCAGACTGCAGAAAAGCAGAACAATTAAAACATATATATTCTGAAACACATAAAATTGTAGTCTTAAAAATTTTACTTGAAAGTTATAAATTTCACATAAGTCCTAAAAGCAACTAGTTGAGGCATGTTTTTCATGTATGCATGTACACGGAAGTCTATTTGAAGAGCATCTGTGTATGGATGGTATTAATAGTGAGTATTTAATGCCAGGTTTCTTCATAGGGTAGCAAAGATAACTTGATGGACACCAGGTTGAACAGGAGCCTGTGCAGCAAAGAAGGCCAGTGGTATCCTGGGCTACATTAGGCAGAGCACTGGCAGCAGGTGGTCCAAAAATGCCTCCCATAGATAAGCACATGTTTTACTGACAGGAATTCTCGTCTTTTTTCCAGCCAGAATAAACTGGGATCCGTCTGATCCTCAGATCATTTCTGAAGGGCTGTATGCGATTGCAGTGGTGTTAAGTTTCTCACGGATAGCCTACATCTTACCAGCTAATGAAAGCTTTGGGCCACTGCAGATATCACTTGGCAGAACCGTGAAAGACATCTTCAAGTTTATGGTGATATTTATCATGGTGTTTGTGGCTTTCATGATAGGCATGTTTAATCTCTATTCCTACTATCTGGGGGCAAAACAAAATGAAGCTTTCACAACGTAAGTACAACTGATTAAATTGTAACCTTTATTTTCTTGACAATAACTCAGTAAAAATACTAAATGTTCTTTGCAATGCTACTGTATTTTTGGATGTGGGGAGCTGAGATCTCTTTATCAAAGCAAGAGAAAATAAATCTTCAAACAGATGGAGATAAACAGGAAAAAGTACCTCAGAGGTTTGGACTTATGTTTATTTATAAACTGATCAGGAGGAAATACATGCATTTAAATTAACTAACCTGAAAAAAAAATCACTATTTCTACACCATGACTTTACCCTGGAATTGTGGAACAGTAAAAACTCAGCTGGAAGATTATGGTCCATAAGACCAATTTTTTAAAAAATTGATGATTTGCCGTCAGATATCCTGTCTTCTTCATAGTTTTGAAATATTTGTCATATTAATGGTGAAATAATTCCCAGTCAGTGAACTAATAGTGCAATTCAAATAAAGTATTTACAGGTTAATTATTTTAAAATTTTTTTAAAATTTTTTTTCATGTTAACAGCAAGCTTGAAGTATATAGATTAAAGCAGTTAACAAGTGAATCATTGTAATATTCTTTTGAGGATGTATATACGAATCCTAAAACCATCTGATCTGAATCAGATGGTTTTATAGTTAGTTTTGTTAGGAATTTTGTGTTATGAAACAGCCGTGAAATTAGACAATCTATTTTATGTACAGAGGTGGAGTTAAACATTATGATAATGGAAATATTTGTACACTGTATAAAATTGATAACTGGCAATTTCTACAATAAGAATATACAGCTTTTCTTCAATAACATATGCATGTGTCCAATTTCTCCTTTTAGTGTTGAAGAAAGCTTCAAAACATTGTTCTGGGCTATATTTGGACTCTCAGAAGTTAAATCAGTTGTTATCAATTATAAACACAAATTTATTGAAAATATTGGTTATGTCCTCTATGGAGTCTATAATGTTACCATGGTCATCGTCTTACTGAACATGCTTATCGCGATGATCAACAGTTCATTCCAGGAAATTGAGGTAAAAAGTCCATTTATGATGAAATATCACCCTATTTACTGTTGCAACTGATTGTCTCTGGCTCCTGGAAAATTTTCTTGTTGACATCAAGACAAGTACCACATAAGCTTTTGGAAAGTTTTAGAAGAAAATATTAATGCCACTGTTCATTTTTATTATAAAATACCTGTCAATTACTTGGCTGCATGTGCTTGCAATAGTAAGAACCAGACTGGAATAAGAAACTACTGGTGAATTGTGTTATATTCCTGAAGAGTATGGGCTACATGGTGTTACTTTGTGAATCTTTCATTTGCCTCATTTGTAATTTCTTGTGAATCTTTCATTTGCCTCATTTGTAATTACTCACTGAAATCCAGCATGACCGTTTGCATTCCATGGAAAACAGAAGGCTAAATCATTATCACTGGTTAGGAAAAAAGTAAGCAGATGTTCAGGAGCTGGGCCATCCCAGACTTTCCTAGGGGTTGCTCTTGCCAAAGCATCAAACTCGGGTTTGACTCCACTTTGGTCCCACATTCTGGGCTCTGACTGCGGCCTGTAGCATTGTCAAGCTAGAGCAAGAGCAACACATTCTCTAGGGATGTTCACAGTCTTCTGGACTGGGAGGCCACAGGGCAAATCTATCAGCTTTGGAGCATTAAAAATACAGTGACTGGACAAAACAGACTCTAAAAACAGGTACAGCAATATTGAGTCATGACCTTGAACTGACGTCAGTCCTTTCTGTAGAAAACCCTCCTAAACTTTACAGGGGGAAATAAAGTGAGTGTTTTGGTGATCATAAATGATAAACATAAACCATGGTGATGATAATATATCTAGTTTAATCATATATTTCAGAAAATTGAAGGAATTAGGTAAGAATCACCTCATCTTTTTTAAGTTCATGTTTAAAGTAATAGACTCTACAGACTAGTAAGAGAGTCTGTCATTGTGGTCCTGTATCACAGACTATTAGCACTTACTCTGGAATAAACAACATTTAAATTAAATCCATTCTGTTCTTCTGCAATTGCATTATTTTAAATGGATTAAGAAGAACAGTTCCATTCACTGAAATTTTGGTTTTCATAAATCTTGATCTGTTTGAGATTTACTTCAGCCAATTACACTTAAAACACACATGAAGTTTAGCTAGAGCAGCTTCAATAGTCAGAGTGGTATTAACCGTGTCTTAACAGCTGTGTTTCTGTTTTACAGGATGATGCTGATGTAGAATGGAAATTTGCAAGGGCTAAACTTTGGTTTTCTTACTTTGAAGAAGGGAGAACTCTTCCAGTACCCTTCAACTTAGTGCCAAGCCCAAAATCTTTGCTGTATCTCCTAATTAGAATCAAAAAATGTATTTCTAAACCATTTTTGTGCCAAAAGAAAAGCTTTCAGGAAGATGCAGAGATGAATAAGGTAATTTTTTTCTTGTATATACTGACTGCTTATTTTAGAAGATAAAGCCAATTTTAACTTTATTTTTATTATTGCCCTGCTTTATTCATTAATTTCCCAACATACTTAATTCATACTGAATCAGTCACTAATATGGGAGAGCAGAATAGAATAGAATAGAATAGAATAGAATAGAATAGAATAGAATAGAATAGAATAGAGTAATTACAATCCCTGTTGAAGTTCAGGTCCAATGACATCTCCTGCTTTCCCCTTATCTGCAAGTCACTTTATCTCAGAATACCATCTAGATGGTCAGACAGATTTTACTTTTCATAAATACACACCTGCTTTTTCCAGTCACCATCTGTTCTTGAATGTGATCCAAGAAGTTTCATTTTTCATTGCGTTATTTTGCCAGTTACTGAAGGGAGGCTGAGTGGCCCAGGGCTGCTCGAATCATAATTTTTACCTTTTTTGAAGATGGATCTGACATTTGCTGTTCTCCAGCTTTTGGGGACCTCTCCCAGTACCCATGGTCTTTCAGAGATGATAGCATATTTACAAGGGGTGCATCTGTTCTCTCAGATGCGCCTGTGGATGTAGCACTCTGGACTGCCTGGTTCAAGTTCTTCCTGTCTCCTCGAATTCCTTCACTGAGCACAGAGGTCTGAGAAACTGTTGATGAAACCGGAGGCAAAAAAAGCATCAAGTCCCTCATTCTTACCTTCATCCAGCTGTCACTTAAATCCCTTTCTCCATTGCCAATAGGCCTGCATTTTCCTTGTGCTGCCTTACGTTGCTGTTGTAGCAATATTTCTTACTGCTCTTGCAAATGTCAGCTTAAGGCAATCTTTGTCTTTCCTAATGCCACCCTCACATGCCTGGGCAGTCTCCAAAGTCCCCCCTTGGCACCCTGTCTCTGCTTCCACTGAAAATGCCCTTTGCTGTTACTGTAAAATATTTTGTTACCTGTTTTACTTACACAGCTTCAGTAAAAAGCACTTGAGTTGATGCATTGGACTTGCTTAGTTTGTAGCAGGTGTATTTTTCCTGCACTATCTTGGTATAGATCATTTCAATTGCTTGAGAAAAACATGGAATGTTAGGTGGCATTGGAAATGTAAAGCCTGGCACTATTCTAGCACTTTTGTAACATTTTAGGGAAGAAGAGTTATCCAAGGCAGCTGATCAGATGTAGTGAGTAGAAAGGTGAGCATATGCTAACATACAGGAAAAAAAAAAAAATTGTCATGGTGGAAAAACAAAATTTTCTTCAATGGAAATTTAAGTATGGAAGAATCTTTGTTAAAATGGGCTGTGGTCTGAGCAGAGGCCTATTCAAGGTTAAGAGTTCTTGAATTTGTTGTTAAGAGTCCTTAGTCCTTAGTCTGGGGACCAGTAAAGAATTTACATGCATCTGTCAGTTCTCTGTCACCAGTGTGACCAGCACATTTTTCACACTTATTAGTTGAAGAGTAAAAGAGGAAAAAATGCTCACAATCCTAGAAAGAAAAAATGGACTTTTAGGGAAAAATCCTGTGCCTCTGAGCAAGTTTATACAGTTTATGAAAACAAATGTAGGTATTGTATTACAAACACTGTTATCTAAGTCAAAATTGCTATTAAGTTCAAGTGTCTCATCTCTGTTACCAGTAATTTTTCTAGTGTTTCACAGATCTCACTTCATTTTATTTGGAAAATCTAATCCTAATGTATTTAGGACCTAACAGGTATGACACATGCATTTGCTCAGGTTTTTAATGAATCTGACATTTGCAAAACTTTTCTTCAAGCTGCGTGATGCAACCTGATTTTAAAACCTTTGTGAGTGATAAAGTCATCACTAAAATATTGCGCAA
This sequence comes from Molothrus aeneus, assembly GCF_037042795.1. Lineage (NCBI taxonomy): Eukaryota > Metazoa > Chordata > Aves > Passeriformes > Icteridae > Molothrus > Molothrus aeneus. The sequence continues at coordinate 40,104,555 of NC_089647.1, read as the reverse complement.
TTGAGGAGATGCATATAAACTTAAAATTGAGTGGTGGTTAAAAACATCAAATGCTTCTTTTCTAATTCACTTACTCTGTGAATTTGAAAAGCACATAAGTAGGTTATAAGCTTGTGTTAATGACTTTTTAGCATGAAATTTATGTTCCCATAAAACAGGTATTCTTATAAGTCCCATTTATACAGACTAAGGAAAGAAGATGTATTTTTATCACTCCATTCAAACATAGCAATTCATGTTTTCTAGCATCTTTCTAGAAAGGTGCATAGTGTAATACTAACCAGTTCTACATAAAACAGTAGCAGATTTCTCAGCTTTTACAGCAGTCCCTCTGAAAGAGAGCTGTAGGAATGCAAACATTGTTTATCAGATTTTTTCCTAGCCTTGAATTAATTTTAAGTCTTCAAATATTAATGCTTTTACACTCAGTTCAGATTTTAGTATAACTAATCCTAAATGAAATGTGCATACTCTGCCGCCAAAGCAGCTATAAAAATGCAAATCAAATTAAAAAAAAAAATACATTGAAAAACATAAAATGTCTGAGTTGTATTTATTAATTTCTCAGGTTTTTCAGCAGATAGTGGTAGATGATTGCATTTTCACTTACCTTTTGGGCTTTTACATGCTGAATTTATCTGAATCTATGAGCTATTGCCATCCTGTGCAATTCCAAGAAGTAGCTTAAGTGGTTTTGTGTTACCTTTTGATCCACTATTGACGATTCATTATTGTTGAGGCTGTCATGGCATCTTCTCAAGGGCACTCTCAGGCTTTTGGGATTTTGACTTTTATTTCACTTAGTGCGGAGTGGGTTGATGCTGCTATGACTGCTGAGCAAGGAGCTACCTGTGCATGTATATTTATAGTATAAATAAAATGAGCTGTGGAAAGATACGGAAAGATTTGGCAAGACCAGACCCAAGACTTGATGGCTGTGTTTGTGCTAGTATAACATGGGTAGCTTATCTGGGTATTGAGGCCAATTCAGGAATGGCTTGCCCCTATTCAGGTAGCTTCCCTCACAAAGTAGGAAACCTCTTGTCCCTAAGCCATTCCAGTTGCCAGACTGTGCCTAGGAAGATTGAAGGTTGCTCTGGTGTGAGTCCTACCCGGGAGGACAGTGAAAGTTTACTGGTGGAAGACATTGCACTGCAGTGCCCAGTAGTGTTAACACACACTGGAGTTTCACTGGTTCTGACCCAGCCTGTGCTGGGCAGAGCCTGCATCTTCTCTCTGCAAAAGCTGCAGCAGCTTCAGAGTGAGTGGGAAGACAAGAATTAGGGTGGGAAGGAAGGAAATGCTACTCCTAGTTCCAGCTCTGCCCTGATCATTGCTAGCAGAAAACGAAGCCAGATGCTGTCAGTGCTAAGCAAGTAATTTACATAGCTGTGTTCAAAGTATAGCACACCAGAAATTAATTTCCTGAGACATATCTAAATGCAGTACTAAAGACTGTGAAGATGTTTTCTTTCAGGCTGTTGATTAAAATCCATAGATTCCTTTTTTCAGGCTAGAATTGGCATTTTAAATATCGAGTGAGAAACTCAAACCAATAAAAAGGAAAAAAGAAATGAAGGAAAAGGAGAGTTTTTTTTAAAAAGCCTACTTTGACTAATGTTCTAAATTTTAAAATTGCCTTGGGATTGAGAAAATTTATGGCTCAAGTGTCACAGAACATGTTCATCTAAAAATCAGCAGTGAGAGATAATATATTTAAATTTTGTTCATTAAACATGGCCCTTCAGAAAAGAAGTAAGGGACAGTTATTTATTGAAGTAGCTTTAAGCCCTCACTCAAACAAGAAAAATATGTTAACTTTAACTTTCCTAGTGTAAAACAGTATTTCTGAAATTTTCATGAGTGACGTCTGCTTATAGGAGCACAAACTGAGTCACTTTCTGGGAACCCTCCTTTTTGATCCAAGAAAGTACAATTTTTTGGAATTGCGAGTTGACAGCAGCTTCTGATTTAAGACATTAATAAAGTGCTGAAGAAACCAGCTATAACAATTTTATTACTATTCTGATTGAATTGAATTTTAAGTAATACAAGAGAATAATGAAATGAGAGGCAAGTGTAAAGATGAAGATGTTTTCAAAGAACAATGATCCATATATCCTGCATTTCATATTTCACCCCCCACTCTAGAAGAAGACTTATTTTGGTTGGGATTTATATCATTGTTTTATTTAATTTACATCATTTCCTCTCTGGTTACTCATATTCAATAAATGGTAACTTAAAAATACGGATTCTAGGTCAGTCACCAATGTGACAGGTTAAATTCACTCTAGTACTAATTTTGGAGAAAGAAAAAAGCCATAGGCAGGAAGCTCAAAGAGAGCTTAAAGAGAGTTTAAAAATGTTAAATGTGATAATGAAATCTTGGCAGTCTCTGCCACCAAGTGGTCATTCAGCAATTTACAGTGGATCTTGTGTCCTGTTAGTGGTACACATAAGATCTAAAGTTTCACACTTCTGATTTACCTGCCAACTTTCAAGGTGGCTAATTAAAAGTAAATTATTATCTTAAAAACTGTGCTGGAGGCATTACAGTGTGCCTGGTTTTACAACTTTGCAGTGTCATAACTCATGTCACCACATATTACCAATTTTGCTATTTCAAGTGAAAATCAAATTGTAATTGAGCAGTAGATTAACTTTTGAGGTGAAAAAATGTAACATAAATTTGAAACTGGTAACCAGCATGACACTTTGCTTTTAAAATATGTAATAAAATACATAGTAAATACCCAAGGCAACTTCCCTCTGCTGCTGCAGAGGAAGCGTGATCTTACACTTTTTCAAAAAATGGTGCATGAGAAATCCAGGAACTGAAATAGCAGGAAGATTGTTTTTCTCTTTTAACCCAGTATTGTAGATGAGGCCCAAGAAGTGTGATTAGTTCTAAAATCCTGAAAAACATAGCAATTATGTAGTGATTGTGTAAACTCACTAGTCATTATTTTTTATTATAAATCAGATTCCTAGTTTAAGTTAAAACATTTTGATAAGATTATACTTTTTAAGATATATTCAGAATATCTGAAGTAGCTTTATTCAAGCATGAAAAAATAGTAACTTGCCCTTTTTATACATGCCTGTCCACATGTAGATTAATATATAAGAGAAATATTGTTTTATATGTTTTACATTATTTATCTTTTATCATTACTTTTGCTTAGTCAAGTAAACATAGACTACATAGATAAATAATGTTTTTTTAAAAAAAGTATGGACAAATAGATTTGTGAATCTTTCTGAAGAACCAAAAATTCCCAAATTCAGTGTACACTTTATATTGATCACTAATGCATATGTTTTACCAATAGATTTAATCTTTTTTGTATCAAATTTAATCAATTTTTGTATCGAAATACAAGCCTGATCTAATCGAAGGTGTCCCTGCCAATGGCAGGGGCATTGCACTACCTGTTTTTAGATGTCCCTTCCAACACAAACAATTCTGTGATTCTATGGAATGCTGAACAAAATCTAATAGTATTTAAATTATTCCCGGTGTACAGCTGTGTAAGCATCAAATCCTGCCCCATTTTTGTCAACAAATTGTATCCCAGCATATCCCACAGGTATTTAACAGGCTTCGAACTGCCCCAGTCTGCTTATCAGTAGATGCTCGATATATTAGGGCATAACATAGAGGGGTTCAATGGAAGTACAAAACATCCCACGGGATTTGAGACACTGCTCTGATGGCCCCATCCTTTGGAAGAGTAAAAATTTGGTTGGACCATGTATAATTTCAGGGAACTGAATTTTTAGTGGCAGTCCCACTTATTGCTCATCCAGATCCACCATGACTTATATTTCTTGCACTGCTATTTGTTGAACTGGCCCCACTCTTTATCTAAAGTAATACCATTTGGTTTTGCAGTTTCTGTTCACTTTTACTGCAGCCCAGTCATTCAGCTTGAGTCCCAGTTCACCATTTTGTGATGCCTTAGGTTTTCTGTCATAGGATATATACATGAAATATACATGTTGATCTTCTATTTATTTTGTACTATAAATAATGTTTCTGTTTTAGCTTGATCAAAGGAAGCAATCGAGTATAAGAAGCTCAGATGAAATTCACTTGAACAGTTTAAACAATCCTCCAAGACAATACCAGGTAAAAACCAGTTTATTTTTAAATAAAATCAAGAAGTAGTAGAACTGGCAGACTGATGGCATGAGGACAGTTTTGAATTTATGCTAAGTAACATGAGTCAAGGATAAATGCACAGACCTTGTATATTTCAGAAATAAATGAAATGGTTTAGGTATTTGCAGTACAATTTGAGGGTGTTTTTCACTCCTCTTTGTTTCTTAAATGGCACCCTTATAGTGCAATTTATTTATGTGCTTTAGAAAAATGTTCTTAATTTTAGAGTTGAGTCCTCAACTGCACAATGTGAACTGAGAAATCCAAAAATAAAGCCCAAATCTTTCCATTCCATTTGCTGAAGCAGATCAGCTTATTGTGGCACATCTCTACATACAAATGCCTCAAGCACTGCAAGTATCTGTCAGCCTTTATCCTATCAATGCAGTCTGGTTTTCCTTTCCCTCCTAAACAACTGCAATGAGCCTTTGTGCAGTTAAGTATAAAAAGACCCAGCACAGTCCTCATAAATCCCAGCTATTCTGGTCCAGAGACTGCTTCTTTCCTTCTTGTAATACTACAAAGTGGGTGGAAAGGAAGAAGCAAAAGCTGCCTGGGTAATATGAGAAGACAATCTGAATGAAAAAAGGTACAGAAAATGAGCATACTTGATTGATCACAAGAGAGATTTTCCCTTGGGCAGGCTACCGCCGCTCCACTTTTATGTTATGCAGCGTCTACAGGAGTCTGTTCCAAACCTCCCTCACTTTTTCACAGCCAATTTCATTATGATGCAGGGATAGATAGTAAGATTAAAAATCTACGCCGTAAACATGTAGTGTGGCTTTGTATTTGAAAGATTCTTGGATCATTATAATAAACAGTACAGCTGCTGACCTTGCAAGCGTGATCACGGTGATGGCCTGGGACCACTAATCTGGCATGACTCACCTCAAAACCAGCTCTGACCAGCTCTATCATTGTGGAGACAAAAGCAGACATATAAATCTATGAATGTTTTCTATCTTAAAATGGAAAAGAAAAAGTATTATGTTGTCATGGACTACACCCTATGAAAATATTAAACCCAAAGGCAGAAATACATATCCTAAAATGTACTTGGATACCTTGTTCTTTTTTAAGTAATTTGAACTGTTGGGATAGTCAGGGCCAGAATTCATTTTTTTCCTAGAAAGGTAAAATTTACAATAAATTTGCTGGCCTAGATTCCCCTTATTATTAACAGAGAGGTTGGTCATTCTCATGGTATAAGCTATTCGATCACTTTTAGTTGTCTCAGATGAGCTGTGCTCTCAGGTTTGCTCATTTTATCCATAGAAGGAAATAATACGTATTTTTACCTTAGAAAGTATCTGTCTTTGGTTAGATGAGTCCCAGATGAGACACTTAAATGACTTAGAATTTTGGATCCCATTTTCTCTAAGCAAGCCCTAAACTGGGAAAACATAACTTACCAAATATATCAAAATAAGATCAAATAAACTAACAACAAAAGGATTTAGCAACTAGCAATGCTAAGCAGGGTCATTATCATCTTTGAGTAGCAATAAAGGCCAGATGGCTTCATCTACTTGGAGATCAAAGATGCAACTGTATTAATAGCTCTTACAGCCTCCAGTAGCAGGTTAAAGGTTACGAATTATAACATTCATAAGATTGTCTTTAGTTCTCTAACTTTCAAGTATATATATATATATATGCAGAATCATAAAGGTTAAATATCACCTATAGATGAAAGCAGAGATTTTTACATTAAATTTCTTTAATTTGTCAAGTTCTACACTGAAGTATCTGAATGCAACAGAAGGTAATAGAGGTGTCATAATTTAACCCATCTGTCAGCTAAGTACCACACAGTTGCTTACTCACTGGCCCCACACTGCCCGCTTCCAAGTTCATGGGATGAGGAGGAGAATCATAAAAGGTAAAGCTTGTGAGTTGAGATTATGGTGCTTCACTCATTTAAATAAAGAAAAAAAAAAAGTAATCGTAGTGGTAGTAGCAGTAGTAATGAAAAGGAGAGATAGAGGAGCAGTGATCACCCCTCAAGGCCAAGCCCCCCCCAGTTTCTATACTGAGCTTGATACTCTATGGTATGAAATATTCCTCTGGCCAGCTTGGTTCAGCTGTCCCAACCATTCTCCCTCCCAGCTTCCTGTGCCCCTGATCAGCAACAGAGCATGAGGCATTGAAGAGTCCTTGCCTTTGGGTAATCACTGCTCAGCAACAACTAAAACACCAGTGTGTTATCAACACTATTCTCATACTAACCCAAACTCACACTGTACAAGCTACTAAAAGGAAAATGAACTCTGTCCCAGCTGAAATCAGGACAAGAGCTCTTACTTTGAAATGTTATAACAATACTAGTCCAACTAAGAAAACTTCTTTTTCCTTTCTTTGTTTCTTCTCTGCAGAAAATAATGAAGCGTCTTATTAAAAGATATGTGTTGAAAGCTCAGATCGATAAGGAAAGTGATGAAGTCAATGAAGGTGAGTATGTTGATGAATTGTATGTTTCATCAGAGAATCAAACTAAAGTGATTATATATTTCCAAAATATTTAATCCCCTTCACATCTTTACAAGTGCAAGAGGTAAAGTTAACCTGCTGTTGAAGAGGTGGGATTTATGTCTCTCCTCTCCCATCAGAAACTGTCCCTTATCTGACAAGTGTTAAAATGTGTTGCTACATGTAGTAATAATAGAATCATAGAATAGTTTGGTTTGGAAGGGTCCTTCAAGATATGGTGGTTCTTTAAAGATCTGATGGTCTGGGCAGTGATGGGTTAATCACTGGATTCAGTGATTTTAGAGGTATTTTCCAACCTAAATGATTCTGTGACTGTGATTCTGTGATATCTCTTACAGCAGAACAGCATCTTCCATCGAATAGATCATGTGAGTTTTGTGAACTCATGTTCTCTCACACTTTTGCCTTCAGATTTGTTTGATTCCTGAACTACATCTTCCTATTTCTATCCCCAAGACACCATTCCACTGAGGTTAGCTCATCTGGTCAAAGCATGGTGCTAATAACAAGATTTTGGGTTTAATCCCCGTGTGGACCATTCACTTAAAGCTGGACTCAATGGTCATTGTGGGTCCCTTCCAACTCAGAATATCCTATGATTCACCAATGGGCAGCAGAATATCTACTTCTTCTGTTTCAACAAAAAAATACAGGAAAAAACCATAATTGTGAGATATTTGGGTATGTTGTTTTTTTCTTTTGTTAATATTGTGGTCCTTTAAAATCTGTTACAGGTGAATTGAAGGAAATTAAACAGGACATCTCAAGTCTCCGGTATGAACTCCTTGAGGAAAAATCTCAGAATTCTGAAGATCTGGCAGAACTTATAAGGAAACTTGGGGAAAAACTGTCACTTGACTCTAAGGAAGAAGAAAGCAAGAGATAACCAAAATAAGATATGCAACAGAATGTTAACAATTCCCTTAAAGCCATATTTCTGTTTTCCTCAAGCCTAGCTCACATTTCTAAAAAAGATTCAGAAATTAAATCATTCCAATGCTTTATTGAAAGAACACAGTGGCAAATTCTCTAGGTCTACAGTAGGGAGACCATACCACTTCAGTAAAGATATTTATTCTTTACCTGCTGAAGAATAATTGATCTGAGATAGTTTAAGTACTCAATTTACTGTCTAGAATTCCAGTGGAATTCTTGATGAGCTCAGTCACGAAAGATTAAAAGCATAGATCAAAATTTTCCTATGTTAACTGTTTATTTTTTGCAAATTTCCCTTTGTAACCATTCTTACATATATTTTAGTGAAGCAAAAGAGAAAAATCCAGGCTTTTATATATATATACATGTATCAAAAGCTATTTAATTTTTCCAGCATTCCCAACTAGCAAGAAAAGAAAAAAAAAAGCTAACTCTCTTTCTTAAGAATATGTAGGATATTAAAATAAACCTATGAATGTTCCATGTAGAGGTAAATACCAGGACACTCAGAGCACTGTGTTGTATTTTCCCCTGCTGATCCCTGTCAGCACTGGGCTATCCTTTGAGATACCTAGGTTCCAGTGGGAGTTAGTGCATTAAGAAAGAAATATTTTTCACCAAGTTTATTGAAAAGCTATTTCTGAGTCTGGGAGGCTGGAAGAAAACCTTCTTTAACCCAAAATAATTAACCCTTGATGTTCCAATCTGTTTCAGAATTACTAAGTTCTCCAGCTTTTATGTCTTGAACTGAACCTCCCAAACTGCAGGTTACGGGTTTGAATGCAACATTTTTATTTGAGGTGGAAGATACTAAAGTGTTAGGTCCAAACCTCTCTTTGAATTCTGGGAATGTCATGCATGGGGGACCATGTTTCTCTATGTTAATCCTGTTTAAATGATTAAATTTTCTGCAGACATAGACAGCAAACAAAACAATCTTGTTGCAAAACAATGAAATCTTATCTTCTCTGGATTTGCATCCCTCATCCTTTTTTCCACTGGTGACAGCTCAGCTCTTGTGCTGTATTCTTTAGGACTCTTTTAATGAAGAATCTTCACTCCATGTGGTAAAGAAAGCTCCAACATTTTCACCCTGCCCACTGCAATAGTTAAAAGTCTCTTTCTGTTAAACTGCAGATGAGCTATCCCATGCTCTGTTTGGCTGTTTGTTGTGTAACAATGTCCACGCAGGACAGTCAGATGGTTTCTGTCTTTCCAGATAGAAACAGCATAAATTCAATTCCATAATTTTTCCCTTGGTTAATATAGTAATTTGTGTTTCTCTCTTTGGACAGTCACTAATTCTGGAGGTGTTATAAACATATATTACATTGGGCACCTCTGCTTCTCTTTAAGCTTTTTTTGAGATTAGTGAAAGGGCTGTGAAAAATTATAACATGTCATCCAGGTATATAAAACACCTGTAAAAGACTTGTAGGAAACAAGACTTAAAAAGGCTTGTCAGTAATTGCTTTAAAATTAGCTTTGTGAAACTTATTTACTGTGGAATGTATTAGAATGTTTCTGCCTTTCCCTTTCAGGCTGGAGATTATTTTTATTGGGTCTAGATTAGTTTCCAGCTGGATTTTTATTGATAGTTATTTTTAAAAAAATATTGATGGAATCAGTGTGTATTTTCAGGGAAAAAAAGACATATTAGAATGGGTTTTGAAATCACTTGGAGACAGGTGGAGGTAGGGGACTGAGGTCAGTTTGCCCTGTGAGTGTTTGTCATGCTTTGAAGGAAGAGCTTGGCACGAAAGTTTAGCCACGAATGGAGTATAGGGAGCAACATGTGGGCTTCAGGTGCAATGAACTCAGGGTTTAGAAACTTCTAAGGCTTCTTCATCTGAGGGAGAAGGAGGAAAGTGAGGATTCAAAGGTAGTGGAGCACAGGCAACTGGTGTGACCTTAGGCTGGAAGGCAGTGTGATGGTAACTTTCACTGCATTTTGGCTCCTGGATAGTTCCTGGCCATCTCTCTTGGCCAGGACTGGCCTCTGAATTGAAGTTCCACCTGAGTATTTTGGACCTGGTTTTCTGAAACAGTGGGCAGTTCATTCAGCTCCACCAAAGGGCTGTGTTAGAGGCCATGCTGCTCAAAGCACATCTTCCATCTGAGAGAAACTCTTCAGAAAATCTGTTGGTCAGGATCAGAGGTAACACAGACAGCCAGTGTTCACTTTCAGTAATCAGAAGTCTTAATTTTTGGTCATTGTAATACACAATTTGGATCTACTGTAGTGCTCATTGATGGTAAACCCTCACTCTCCATAAACCCAGAGAGAGGAAATGCATATAGACAGTTTGAGATCCAGGCACTTTTAAAGTGAAGATTTTTATTACAGAGGTAAAATGTACACTGTGAATTTGTTTAAACCCAAAATTTGATGTACCTTAAAACTATAAGATCATAATGTATATATTGTATTTCATGAAGAAAATACATACGGATTTTTTTAATCATTGAAGATATTTTATATGTAGTTATTACTCATGGAACAATTTGTTAAATATATTTGAAGAGGTCTATTGCCAAATGTAGTGTGACAAGCAATGTAGTATTTTAAATGAGCACAATGCCAAATATATTATGCTGATTAAAAAAAAATTAAATGTACCAAACTAAAAATGCCTTTGTGATCCATTGTATGAACATTTTGGTATTTCACTTTGGAAATTTGGCTGCTCCTGCTTGGAAGACTGATACGGTAAAAAACTTGGATTTCCTAACAACACTAATATTAAAATAAAACATTTCAAAGAAGTATTTTCATACTTAATTAGACTCAAGGCCAAGTATTTTGTCACCTGTGACTGTGCCTGATGCTGGATGGTTCAGAACATCTGCAGTAACATAATTTTCACCTTACATAGTTCTCCTTTTGGTTTCTAATAAAACAATAATTTGATCAGAAAGTATTTCCATATTTGTTTGTAAATTATTAGGATAACAAGATAGTCTTGTCTTGCTACCTACTTAATTGTGTCTTTAAATCTTGTTAATTACTTGAGTTCAGCAATTCTGTTTCTGTAGCAGCAGCTTCCACATCTAAACCAGACCTGCTATGAAGTATTGTCTTTATATACATTTTTTCCCCTGAGTATTTCTTAAACTTGAATTGTGAAATATGGTGAGTAGATTTCATCGTCCCGTAGAGAATCTCCTTTCTGTTTCACCCAAATGTATTTCACTAAAAGGTATGGAAGGACTTAAGAACTTCTGAGGAGAAGGCAATGAAGTAAGAAAATCCCCAAATCAATGTCTGTGCAAGGTGTTCTCACACTATTCCGGATGAAACAGAATCACATCTAAATATTGAGAGAAAGCTTTATACGTCATGGAGGAATGGATATTTTATTAGAGACCAATCATGCAATACAAGCCTAAGGTACCCAAGATTTACAGTGACAGATGCTGAGAAAAAGCTGTGGGATTTCAAATTAAAGTTCTGACATTCCAGGTAAAACTCTGCTGCATTACACCATATTTTAGAGCACTGACAGGCCAAGCCAATGAAAGCTGCTGGTTTTAGAAGTGGCATCTACAGATTCATCTGATTTTAGATGAAGGCCATGAAGACAAGCAACTGAGCTTGTCTAGTGTTTCTTTGTGTTCAATGGATAGAAATCATTAAAGGCATGATTTTGTGTCATAAGGTAGACAAGTATTCCAGGTAAGTCATGGTAGAAGTGACCATTTATCTCCTGTTACTCTGAAGAAGCCACTCTAGCTGTTGGCAACATTGCTGTTGAAGTGTGAGAAGTCTCAGCTTGTCAGAAATCAGCACTCAGCTCATGAACGCTGCAAGGCCAATGAACCATCACAAATGATCATCTCATTGGAAGGACTTGAACTGATGGGGACAGTCACTGCAAGGGGCAGGATCTAACTTGCCATCCCAAGAATCCATCCCATTCCCCAGGGATGATGGATGAGTTGGCTTCTTCTTTGCTCTGTACCAATATTTTCATTTTTCCTTCTTCATTAGTGTTGCTGTGGGTCAGCATAAACAAAACCACCCATTAAGCAAATCTATCACAAACGTGAGAAAAACTCTGTTACAGAGCATATGGCAACTAAATTCTTGCTGCCAAACCAGGACCTTTATGACAGAAGTTTATGTCTCATGTTCTAGTACATTGGGGTGAGCATATATTTTCAATAATATATTTTCAAAGCATAAAATACGTAGCTTGATCTTGGCAGTACTTCAGCTATAGCAGCTGTATCCTGTAATTTACTAAGAACATTTTCTCATGACTTCTGTGTCCCAAAATGCAGTTTAGTACAACAAAATCTTGCATTTGCTTCTTAGAGATTTCCCTCAGGCTTGAAATTTCTATCTGAACATTATAATTAATACACTACAAACCACATAATCTGAAACTGTACTCATTTGCAGAACAGAAGAAATTGTTCTTACAGTGTAAATTGCTAGTTTTTCATGTAAATATTTAACGCTTTTTAAAATTTGTTGGAAGCTGCCTGGTGTGAATAATCTATCCAAGTACTTAGGTTCCTACTTAAATTTTATTTTGGCTTGTGGAAAATAGAATTCGCAAAGTTTGTGCTTGGAAAACTACTTGTGCTTCAGAAGCTCATCTCAAAAGAGAAGTTAATCAAGGCTGAGGTGTGTACCTTAAGCTCCATGCTCTTAGAAGGCCAAGGAATCCCATGCACTGTTCTTCCCTTGTGTATGAGTAACCTCAAAATGTTTAATTTGTTCTGTTGTTCCCTGGTTACCGTGAGTACCTCAAAATATTTCATTTATTCTCTTGTTTCAATTTTTGCAAAAAGCCAAGTTTCCTGTTCCTCTTTCTGTTCTTGTCAACATCTTGTCACCATATGACAGTGCAGTAGGGATCAAAAAGTACAATTTTTCAGTGCTTTCTCTGTCCAAGGACATGAATTTTGGTAGTATTTTGTTTTGTTTTAAGCTTTTGAATATTCTGTGCTTTAGCTCCTTGACATTTACACTTTGCTCCAATGGAACTCCACTCAAAGTAATTGAAAAAGATCAGTTCATATTCCATTCAAAGTAAAATGCAGCAGATAAATCATTATCAATGTTATTAGCAATATTTTTATGCCCTTTTATATATGAACACTTTTATACCATTCTGATATTTAATTGTGCTTTATAAACAAGTATATTCTAGTAGATTTGCAAAGGACAAAGGGTATAAATAAAGTGACAAACACTCCAAAAGCTTTTTGTTAATAGACAAAACCTACTCACTCTCAAATACAAATAAATGTATTTTCCTATGACCCTTGCTAAACGAGCTCAAGTCTCTGTTTTTCACCTTCTTCATTTATGCCAGGAGAAAATGATACTAATTTATGTCAACATGCTCAAATAAGTATTTTCATGAATTAAAAACTTCAGTTCTTTCTCAAAGGGAGTACTTTTATTGTTTTCATAGAAAATTTTGTGTAATTTTACCAGAACTCCAATGATGTAATGAACTTAAACAGAAAAAACCATGAGATTTCATGGGGTAATGTCTGCACTACAATGCAATGGGTTTGTTCTTTGGAACTGCTGTTCTAAAAGTTCCACTTGAGACGCTAACTTAATCTGTCCACTCTATACACCAAGTTATTCAGTCCCCCTATCTACTAATGCTAAACTGAGGCTCGGCAGCTAGGTCACAACAGCCTCTTTTAAATGGAGAAATATCAGTAACACAGTGAATTTTTGAAAATGAGGACCAAAACTGAGCTCACAGATGTTGCAAAAGCAGGGGAAAAAAGTAAGGAGGAAGACACCCCATGATGGGGACGATATGAGGGACATGGCATGGATACTTTAGAAAAATAAAAAGGAAAAAATCTTCCCCAAAGTCAAAGCCATCAAGTGCAGGCCATATGCCATCAAGTGCAGGCACATGCAGCAAAGCTTGTAAAAAATTGATCCCTGCTGAAGGCCAAAACACAAAGGAAGGAGTTACAAACACACTGGAATGGAGATACCATCAAAGGAATTGCAATTGGAAGAGAAAAAAAAAAACTTTTGGAAATTTAGGAAATTTAGTGACTACAAGGAGATGGACCAGGATTTTACAAAGTGCAGTGAAAAGAACCAAAAGAGGCCAAAACAGACCTCACAGATGTTGCAAAAGCAGGGGAAAAACTTAAGGAGGAAGACACAACTTGAAGGGGAAGATATGAGGGACATGGCATGGATACTTATTAAAAAAAAAAAAGAAAAATATCTGGCCCAAAGTCAAAGCCATCCAAAGGCATGGCATGCCATCAAGTGCAGGCACATGCACCAAAGATTCCTCTCTTGGTCCCCATTGAAATCGCAAGATTCCGTTTCCCTTCCCGAAAGGAAATTTCATTTCCTTTCGGGAAGGGAAACGGAATCTTGCGAACCCAAAAAGAAAGGCTTACAAACACTCTGGAAAGGAGATAGGATCCAATGAAATGCAATTGAAAAAAACCCCAAAAGCTCCAGAAAATTGGGAGATTTAGTGTCTTCAGCAAGTGGTCTGTGAGGAAATGAGCTGCAGTGCAAAGGACCAAAAGAGGCCAAAGCTAAGCAGAGAGATGTTGCAAAAGCAGGGGAAAAAGTCAAGGAGGAAGAAACAACTTGGAGGGGAAGATATGAGGGACATGGCATGGATACTTATTAAAAAAACAAAGGAAAAAAATCTTCCCCAAAGTCAAAGCCATCAAGTGCAGGCCATATGCCACCAAGTGCAGGCACATGCAGCAAAGCTTGTAAAAATTGATCCCTGCTGAAGGCCAAAAGAGAAAAAAGGACTTCAAAACACATTGGAATGGAGATACCATCAAAGGAATTGCATTTGGAAGAAAAAAAAAAAATTGGGGAAATTTCAAAATTTAGTGACTACAAGGACATGGACCAGGATTTTACAAAGTGCAGTGAAAAGAACCAAAAGAGGCTAAAACTGAGCTCACAGATGTTGCAAAAGCAGTGGAAAAAGTTCAGAAGGAAGACACAACTTGGAGGGGAAGATATGAGGGACATGGCATGGATACTTATTAAAAAAAAAAAAAAATTCCTTCCTAAAATAAAAGCCATCAAATTCAGTCCATATGCCATCAAGTGCAGGCACATGCAGCAAAGCTTGTAAAAATTGATCCCTGCTGAAGGCGAAAACACAAAGGAAGGAGTTAGAAACACAGTGGAATGGAGATACCATCAAAGGAATTGCAATTGGAAGAGAAAAAAAAAAACTTTTGGAAATTTGGGAAATTTAGTGACTACAAGGAGATGGACCAGGATTTTACAAAGTGCAGTGAAAAGAACCAAAAGAGGCCAAAACAGACCTCACAGATGTTGCAAAAGCAGTGGAAAAAGTTCAGAAGGAAGACACAACTTGAAGGGGAAGATATGAGGGTCATGGCATGGATACTTATTAAAAAAAAAAAAAATCATCCCCAAAATAAAAGCCATCAACTGCAGGCCATATGCCATCAAGTGCAGGCACATGCAGCAAAGCTTGTAAAAATTGATCCCTGCTGAAGGCCAAAAGAGAAAAAAGGACTTCAAAACACATTGGAATGGAGATACCATCAAAGGAATTGCAATTGGAAGAAAAAAAAAAAATTGGGGAAATTTCAAAATTCAGTGACTACAAGGAGATGGACCAGGATTTTACAAAGTGCAGTGAAAAGAACCAAAAGAGGCCAAAACAGACCTCACAGATGTTGCAAAAGCAGGAGAAAATGTTCAGGAGGAAGACACAACTTGAAGGGGAAGATATGAGGGACATGGCATGGATACTTATTAAAAAAAAAAAAGAAAAAAAATCTGGCCCAAAGTCAAAGCCATCCAAAGGCATGGCATGCCATCAAGTGCAGGCACATGCACCAAAGATTCCTCTCTTGGTCCCCATTGAAATCACAGGATTCCGTTTCCTTTCCTTTCGGGAAGGGAAACGGAATCTTGCGAACCCAAAAAGAAAGGCTTACAAACACTCTGGAAAGATGATAGGATTAATTGAAATGCAATTGAAAAAAAACCCAAAAGCTCCAGAAAATTGGGAGATTTAGTGTCTTCAGCAAGTGGTCTGTGAGGAAATGAGCTGCAGTGCAAAGGACCAAAAGAGGCCAAAGCTAAGCAGAGAGATGTTGCAAAAGCAGGGGAAAAAGTCAAGGAGGAAGAAACAACTTGGAGGGGAAGATATGAGGGACATGGCATGGATACTTATTACAAAAAAAAAAGAAAAAAAATCTTCCCCAAAGTCAAAGCCATCAAGTGCAGGCCATATGCCATCAAGTGCAGGCACATGCAGCAAAGCTTGTAAAAAATTGATCCCCTCTGAAGGCCAAAACACAAAGGAAGGAGTTAGAAACACACTGGAATGGAGATAACATCAAAGGAAATGCAATTGGAAGAGAAAAAAAAATTTTGGAAATTTAGGAAATTTGCTGACTACAAGGAGATGGACCAGGATTTTACATAGTGCAGTGAAAAGAACCAAAGAGGGCAAAACTGAGCTCACAGATGTGTCAAAACCGGGGAAATACTTAAGGAGGAAGATACAACTTGGAGGGGAAGATATGAGGGTCATGGCATGGATACTTATTAAAAAATAAAAGAAAACAATCTTCCCCAAATTAAAATACATGACGTGCAGGCCATATGCCATCAAGTGCAGGCACATGCAGCAAAGCTTGTAAAAATTGATCCCTGCTGAAGGCCAAAACGGAAAAAAGGACTTACACACTGGAATGGAGATACCATCAAAGGAATTGCAATTGGAAGAGAAAGAAATTTTGGGAAATTTCAGAATTTAGTGACTACAAGGAGATGGACCAGGATTTTACAAAGTGCAGTGAAAAGAACCAAAAGAGGCCAAAACTGAGCTCACAGATGTTGCAAAAGCAGGTGAAAATGTTCAGGAGGAAGATACAAGTTGGAGGGGAAGATAGAGGGACATGGCATGGATACTTATTACAAAAAAAAGGAAAAAAATCATTCCCAAATTCAAAGCCATCAAGTGCAGGCCATATGCCATCAAGTGCAGGCACATGCAGTTAAGCTTGCCAAAATTGATCCTTGCTTAGGGCCAAAACTAAAAAAAGCTCTTATAAACACACTGAAATGCAGCTACCATGAAAGTAATTGCAATTGGAAGAAAAAAATTAAAATTTGGGAAATTACAAATTTAGTGACTAGAAGGAGATGGACCAGGATTTTACATAGTGCAGTGTAACGTACCAAATGAGGTCAAAACGGAGCTCACAGATGTTGCAAAAGCAGGGGAAAAATTTAATGCGGGAGACACAACTTGGAGGGGAAGATATGAGGGACATGGCAGGGATACTTATTAAAAAATATAAAAAAAGAAAAAAATCTTCCCCAAAGTCAAAGCCATCAAGTGCAGGCCATATGCCACCAAGTGCAGGCACATGCAGCAAATCTTTCCAAAATTGATCCCCGCTGAAGGCCACAACAGAAAAAAGGACTTACAAACACACTGGAATGGAGATACCTTTAAATGAATTGCAATTGGAGGAGAAAAAAAAATTTGGAAATTTAGCATGGTCAAATCTTTCTTGTGAACTCATGGTAAGGTAGGTACATTATCAGCTTGCTATCAAATCATATTGACAGTAAAATATTCAAGAGACCTCCTTATGTGCGTGTGCTAGAGGACATCTGGTCTCTCCTGATATGTTTCTTCTGTTTCTCAAGAGAAACTGTTTCTTTCTAAACAACTTTTTGCTTCAATCTGTCAGAATAATTTTAGAATTCTTTGAGTTACTTGCCTCTGAAGTAGACATCACACTTTATTTGAGGAAACTAAACTGCCTGGTGCTGCAATATCAGTGGCTGTAATCCTTCAGTAGAGATTCCTCTTTTACCCTACATGAGTCCACTGACCTACTACCATCAAGAGTGTTAAAAAACAGCCCCGGATATACCAAGAAATATTTCTCAGAATCTGTCTGGAAAGAAATAAAGACAAAATCATTCCCAAAGTGCCCAGGGGTCTTCTAATGTTGCAAGTTAGCCTGTATTCACTCATGAATGTTCCATGTGTCTGCAGATTTTGTGCCTTCTGATTCAACATCCACAGTACACATTGCAGTATGACATCTAGGCTCTCCCCCTAGTCTCTGAAAACTCTGAATGTCGTTTCAGAGGTACATATTTACTTTAAATGGAGGCACAGCCTTGGCCCAAGCTGTTGTAGTTCAAGATCTTGAGAAAGTGTAAATCCCTTATTGGGTCAACAATGAGGTCTCCATGGAGTATTGAGCTAATAAGAACTGCTGGCAATTGCACATAAAAATATGCCAAGTGCTCTTCTCTGCAGAAGTTTTCACAGCTTCAAACAGAGTACTTTTGTAAGACTCAGATTTTAAATAATCTGTGAATATTACAAATTGACCCCCATAACACTTGTCTTTAGATTATAAAATGCAGTCAATCCAGTAGATTTAACAGCTTGCAGTGTTCATTAAACTTCAAATTTAATTGTTGCATTAGGCAAACACTGAGATATTTTTATCTAATGTGGGTGAATTTTCTAATCACCAGCCAAAATTTAATATGAAGGAGATTGTTTTGGGAACAGGATCCATGTTGATGATCCCAATGAGGTATCCTCATCTCCCTGCTCCAACATCATCTCATAGGATGCTGGCATGCCATGGTCCTTAGGGGTTACCTTAGGAGCTTGATAGGCCAATAAAGTTACACATAATTGAAAAGAATGGAAATTTATTTTAACAGATGCTCCAGTTGTCAGGCTTGAAATTACTTCAAATGCATGTGTTCCTTTTGGTTGATTTTATACAGAGAGGAGTACCCGAGCTGCAGAACAGCAGTCACTGTACTACAGTAGCTCTGGTAAAAATAATTCTAGTTCTTGTGGAAAAAAAAACCTTTAAAAATTTGGAAGCAGTCTTAGGAACTGCAAGGTTGCCATGTACATGCCTTCCAATAAACTGTTTCTGCTTGCTTCTGCCTTCCTTTCATCTAACACTTCTTTTGAAAAGTAAATTATTAAGGTTACCCATTTATTTTTAGGTTTATTGGTTTACATAGTTGGTTTAGGCAGGAATTCAACTTTAACTAAAATAAATATATTTCAAGTCATCATTTTCAATGTCTATAAATTTTACGGTGGTGTTCTAGCATAGCCAACAGCTCCTAGCCAAGAGTTTGTCATCCTGGGATTCCTCTATGCACAATGAATACCATCAGTTGATGCAGCAGAAGGTAAAGCTGTCTGTGTACCTGCAGACCCCAGGATGCAGATCAGAAGATGACAGATGGTATTAGATACCCATCTTTTTTAATAGACTATAGCAAAGAGAACCTGGAATTCCTGGAAATTGTGTTTGCATTCACAGGATACATTGTAGACTCTCAAATTAATCCATTCCAGTGACTTAGAGTGAATTTTCCTTCCTGTACACCTAAACAATTTCAATAACTTTATAATGGGACTAAAAAATATCTGTATGCACCCCTTTCTGCATGATACAGGCCTGTAGTTTCTTGTCTAAAGTAACTTCTGTCTAATAGCAAAGTTGAAAACAACCTGGAGAAGTTAGTCTTCAAATGAAACCTCAGGCGCTTCTTAGTTCAGGTGACTTGGTAGGTAAGGGGGAACAAGAGGGAGCTATAACAATGGGGATTGAGTTAGATTGAAGTCCCTGCAGGACTGTGGGTAGGCTCCTAGAGCCCAGCAAGAACCAGCCTGGAATCTCTAATGAGAAAGTTCAGTGACTATTGATAGTTTCTAGGCCCAGAATCTGTAAAACAAAATCTAATAGTTCCAATGGAACTGAAGTAGCAGTGGCTGTCTGAAAAACAGCTTCTAGCAACTCCTGACGTTTATAGTCTGCAAGACATTCCAGGAGAGTTGAACACATAATTATTTCCTTGACAAAAAGCTGCCCACAGGTAGGGGATGTCCTCCTGTGGACAGTAGGAAAAGAAAACATTGGCAGCTTCTCATCAACTTAGCTGAGTTGCAACAATGCTTTTTTTTCTAGTGCTATTCAAAATAAATGTAACTACTGTCTGGCTCAATGAGAAAGTTTGCTATAGCCCAGAAGTATATCAACCACATTTTCTTCATTTTATGAGAACTACATTCCCTCTTGCTGCACACTCACTGTCTGCAGTAGTCCCATTAAACTCTACCTTCTGCTAAGTCCACCCCTGTAAATGTCTTAACTGGCTATAGGTATATACTGTCTATACTGGCTATATATACTTCATGTAAATGCATGAAGTATCCTCCTCTTTCCAATAAAGCAAATATTTTAACATTTTATTTTCCAACTGTATTTCCACATTTCTCCTACCCTTTTTCTTAATAACACTGCTAAGTGAGCTTGAAAACAATACTGTCCCACAGCAGTGCCTTGGCAAACATAAACTCTATACTGTGTCCAGAGGTTTGAATAATTAATTAGGAAATAGATGAATTGATTCAGTAATGATTATAATACAAACTACCTATCTCTCTGCAGTACATTTATTAAGTTATGACTAATTGAATTTACTGCATCAGGTTTTCAGAAATCTTTCTACAAAACCAGGAGGAAACACAAAACAAATGCACTTGTCTGAGCAAACCAAATTCTGGGAGTCAGAACCACTGTCCTCGTTCTTATTTCTTGTTTACATTATAAAAGGATTTGAGTATTACAAACCTTAATTGAGTATTACAGACCTTAAAAGCCCAGTTTCTGCCAGGAGAAGTTATCATCAGAACTACAAATGGCTGTAAACCACTGTAATATAGATAAATGCCCTTCAGCAGGTTGCAGCCCTATACAATTCAAGCCCTCTATCCCAGTTCATATTTTACCTGCACCCTCAGGCTGCAATAGCAGTTGAATGCAATGGATGTTCTGGTTGGGTATCACAATAAATAAAACACACGGGCCCCTGGTGGTCTGGTGGCTCTCTCTACCTCCGTAGTCACGAGTTCCATCTCCCTGGCATTGTGCCTGTGACCTGCCTGGCAAGCATGAGCACCAGGCCTTAATGCCAGCTGAAACCTGGCTCCCATTGAGATGGTTTGGATGGAAGTGTTCAGAACAAGCCTGACATGGAGGCTGACTGAACCCATGCACACCTTCAAAATTGGGTCAAGATTATTCCAAGCTAAAGAGCATACGGACCTGACGTAGGAATGTGATGTTCTCCTGGCCTGAGGTCACTGTTGTAGTGCCCACAGTACTGTCATTTCACTTCATATGGCTCCCTCAGGACAATCAGATTGGTCTGAAAGCCTATAAATCAGATACAGTAAGGCATCATCAGCTATACAGGTGCAAATATTGCAGCCATCTAAGGGCAGCAGTGATGCCCAGAGCCTCTCAGTGCACATGCTTTGGGAATATGGGAAAATGCATATGGGAAAATGGAGTGTGAGTGGAGCTAATGCCTCCACAAGGCCTCTCCAGGCATGAGCAAGCTTGTTGACCAAACCAAAGGAAATCACAAGGAACACACCACTTCCAATAAACGTTCTAAGCAATCTGTGTTGAAGTGATTATATTCATTTGCAGTGTTGTTTTTTGGGGTTTTTTTTGTGTATGATTTCTTAAACAAAAAGCACATAATGTCTCTTTTGGAGCTGCCTAATCTAATAGCACCCCTACTATTTGAGGTTCAGGGAAACTGAAGTGAAAATTGAAACAAAGTAATTGAATTTGTATCAATGTGGCAAAGCTTTAAGAATCAAAGTGAGAAAAAGTTCAGTGAATTCTAGGCTTGCAATTTTCAAGGCACTTGCAAGTGCATGATCCACCACGCTGGGGCAGTAATGCCCTGGGTTTGCTTAAAAAACAGGTGATGGAGTGGCTGTGCAAAGTCCTGCCAAAGCTGGGCTCTCATCTCACTGAGCAGCGCTAAAGGCTCATACAGTCACAAACACACAGTCTTTGCACTGTCCTTATACGTGTGTGTTGTAAATGTACACCCATCACATTCATGTTCATGTGTATGCTTGTGTATACTACATATCTGAATGTATTACACATGCACAAATATTATATATATAGTATAACACATATGCACGTATTGTTAGACATGCAAACAGCAAACTTATCTGATTTTTACAGTGCATTGGGCATGCCCATACAATCCTTCCTGTAAAAGAGACGGTCAAGTGAAACTATGATGGCAGTGAAATTACCCAAAGGCTGTGGAAATCATTTCAGGTTTACAGTTACACGTCTTGATCACACTATGAGAATAAGGGGCCATTGACACAAGGTGCAAGGCAGTAAAGCTGGGTCAGATATTAGGAAAAGTATTTTCCCATTGGACATGTTCAAACACTGGCACAGGCTGCTCACAGACACTGTGTAGTCTTTAATATTTTTAGGTTTTAAAAAACTGAGTGGACAAAGTTTGAGACACCTTAACAGGGTTTGGATCAATTTTGACCAGGAGGGTGGTCCAGATGATCTATTGCACTTCCTTCGAAACTAAGATATTCCATCATTCTATAAGGCTTTGATTATTATGGATAACTTTAAATACATTTACAAGCCTCAGTAATTGAATGTGCTACCTATATTTAACCAAAGCAACTATAAGCCTCTGGCTTGTATTCCAGAATGGATGCAAGAAATCTTCGAAGATTTCATCATTTCACTTTTCCCTTGGTGAATTTGTGAAATGTATTATTTTTTATGCATGTCTTCTATGTCTATGATTAATCACTTCCATCTCATCTAAACACAGCAGACTTACAGTATTTGTTTATTTTATTTTCCCAGCCAGGGAAAACAACCAAGTAACAATAAGCCTAGCAAAAGCCACAAAAAGGCAAACCAATATAGGCAAACAAACCGGGCCTATCCCTACTTAGAAAGTCTTACAGAATATAAAATTTGTATGTAGCAGAAAAATATTATTATTCTAATCTGATGGAGCAGTGTTAGAAAGCTGCCTTGAAAATTATCTTAACAATTCTTTAAAAAGATATTATATCATCAAAATGAAGGTCTGTAAAAAGTCACACCCCAGATAGAACTTATGACTGTTTTGAATCTCTGAAGACAGGAACTTTTAAGTCTTAAAATATAACTGCTGCCACTTCTCAGGCTAAGATTCCAAGCACGAAAACTACTTCACCTATTTTCACATTATCCTCTTTCTAGAAAAATGACTCCAGATTATTTTCTCTCTTTTCCTACCTTGCACCATTTTTTCCCAATAAAGCCTTGGTCATCAATGCTTGATATTCATTTTGGAATAGCTGCTAGAAAGTGAGAGTTTGACAGAGCTTGTTTGGCACAGGAGAGCTGAGAGAGAGAGAAGCAGACAACCTGCTCTGGATTTACAGCAGAAGGTCAAATGAGTTGGATTTTTTTATATTTTAAATGCCATGTATCAATTTTATTAGATTATAGGTAAATATGAAATGCATTTGATTCCTTCTTCATTCCTGGATTTGTATTAAATGTATTATTTTTTAAAAAAGGAAGATGTTTTACTGTGATGTCTGTTTTCATTCATTATTTTTTCGTTAATGCAAATATTTCCCAAATCCAATAGCCAGACAGTGTGGTAGCTTTGTTCAGGGCTTGTGCTGTACTTTCCTCACTCAGGATGGAGCCAGAAGTTTCTGAGAGAAGCCCATGAGCAAATGTCCACTTTGGGCATATATCATATTTGGAAATAGAACAGAGAATTTGACCCAGCAGCCCTGGAGCTCAAACGCAGCTCAGGGACCAGGCAGGGCCCTGGCCTCTGACCCCGTAAGGATGGGGCTAGCAGGCAGTAAATCTGTGCTGGCCCAATGGGAGAAGGCATGAGGACCAGGAGCAGTGCACCTTTCAGCT
This sequence comes from Molothrus aeneus, assembly GCF_037042795.1. Taxonomy (NCBI): domain Eukaryota; kingdom Metazoa; phylum Chordata; class Aves; order Passeriformes; family Icteridae; genus Molothrus; species Molothrus aeneus. The sequence continues at coordinate 40,081,148 of NC_089647.1, read as the reverse complement.
CTGCACATGCTCCATGGCTGATGTTCCTCACCCCAGTTCTCATCTGCTCTGGCTTTACAGAGGAATCATTGAGAATATAATCCTCAGCTCCATGTTTTCGGCTCTCCCTTGTTAGATTTGTTTACTGGCTCACAGATGGCTCTCATTGCAGAATAGCCCAGAGGCTGTCTTCATTTTACTCACAGAAAATAAAACATTCCAGCCACCCATCCCACTATCTTGAGGCACCACAGAAATCCACAGTGGTAGCACAGTTTGAACATGTTGCATGTTTTGGACTGCATGTGTTTCCTGGTGTCGTGCTGCAATAGTGGAAACTGAAAACTGCAGTTCTGTCAGGCTGTGTTTTTGCACTTCTCATCCTCACCATCCCACACCTGCTAATTGACTGGCTGTTGCCTCATTTACACATATGAAATCTCATTTTAATGGTCACTGTCCTTGTGACTTACATTTATTTGTCTTATATCTTTCTTCTCTTGGGACTGGTACATCTCCCATCCTGACAAGGTCATGAGGGTTGAACTACTTCAGTGCCTGGATTTTATTCTGCAGGAAAGTGATGATTATGTGACATGGCCTTGTGTCTATTCATTTTCTCCCCTTGTTCTTAAGCCTTGGAAGGCAGAGGTGTGATGTGAGTAAATTGACCATAGGTTTTCTATGCCTGCTAGAAGATGAGCTGAAACTGCTAGTTACCTGGAAAAAACACAGCCATTTATTGCTGTATACGCTTCTGGGTTTATAAGTAATTTCTACTAAAGCCAGTGCTGCAATCTGTATGCTGTGGCTCAGAAAGCAACAAGCAAGCAGGGGACCTTTGAGCAAACTTTGTGACTTATCTTTCCCCAGGAGTTCTGTATCTAACCACAGATAAGAAGGTTTGGGAAATTATATGGAGAAGGACTCAGAAAAACAGAGTAAATGCATTTCACTATTTGTGGTTGCAAAATGTTCTTGCTTTTAGAAGGTTTTTGGGAGGATACATAGACAATAAGGTCTGCACAGCTGCTTTCCAAGTCCTAAGTGATGGGAGTTCTATGGAACAAGTATATGACAAAGGACTTGTCCTTGCACTGGGAAACAATGACCAAATCAGTTTGCCTGGTGGAATTTTGGAAAAAAAACTCCTTTCAGGGAAATCAAGGCATAAATATCTCATTGCTGTGTTTTCTGCATGACACCAGTGCTAAGTAAGGAAACACTAAATCACTCCCCACAGCTATAAACAGCAAGACTCTTCTCCAAGAGATAGAGCTGACTTGTGTGTATTTGCTGCTAATACTTTGTGATAAGCAAAATAAAGGGCACTAGAAGCCTTTCACTGATAGGGAAGAAAGAGATCTTACTACTTTTAAAGGCAATAGTAAGCTCCATTTACACGGAGTGTAGCCTAAGGTATGGTGCTGCCACCAACTTCTATACCATTACTGCTTTCATGGCTGTTGGATTTCTAACACTGAAGAGTGCCTGTGGAATTAGGAGTGCATTGGGAAGGGATGTGTGTCCTTACTACCCAACAGGACCCCCCGGAGCAGTCTTTGCCTGCAGGAATGCACCCAGGACTATCAGAGCTCCAGTTGCCCCTCTATGGGCAAGAAGTCTAAAGGTCTACACCAAACTTCCATGTTCTGGATCTATTTAATAGGTATAAGGACCAAACAAAGTATATTTTCATGAAAAAAATAGTATTGCTTTTATTCATATTATTACTCACTGAACTTTTACATAAAGATCCTAGAGTCTGGCCTCAGAAAGCACCAAAATGGCAAAGGACTGTCTGGAGTGGCAACCTGCCAGTGCTGTAGAAGCACTGAGCATGTTTTTTTTCCCTGAAAATGGATAGTATAGGCAGAAATGGGAGAGTGAAGGTTTATTATACTCTCCATGTCAGTAGAAACCTTTTTTTCCTCCTCTTGACTAGCACTATTTCCTACTGTTTCTGTGTAGAAAGGGTCAACTATATATTACATTAAATTCCTGATTGGGAAAAGTTGACTTTTTTCCAAACTTCCTTTCTAACCTCCTCCTCATCTTCTTACATCATTTGTATATTTGGGAATTTGCATTTGCAAGAAATATGTGATATATTATGAATATATAACACATATCTCTTCTGTATGTATCTATCTATACAATGTAATTCACGTGTATCTGCATCTATATTTGTATAAGGACAACTTTGCATACAATTCTATATAAGTATACATGCTTGCACACATGCATGTACAAATACACCCTTTGAGTGTAATCAAATGTCTACTGATCTCAAAATATTAGGGCATGATACTCTGATTAAAAACCCCTGGACTTACCTCAATGGTTTCCAATGCTGAAATAGCAGAATTTTCACTTTGTGGTCAATCCAGACCAGGAAAATGAGGCATTTGGCCTTTATAATGTGAACTAAACGAACTATGAATTTAGTCTTCTGTGAGGAAAGGTTTGGAAAAATATCTGTCTTCTAGACTTGAAATGGTGATGTGCTTTTAATGTAGGTTAAATCTCAGAATCCCAACTTTCTTCTATTTTTCCAATATAAATCAGAAATGAAGGACCATATTCCAGGAGCAAAATAAATCTACAGTTAAAATAAATCATCTTTGTGGGTATTTTTTTTTGGGGGGGATGTTTTTTTTTTTTTTTTGTGATTAGAGATTTATTAAAACTGACTGGGACCCACAGGATATAAGATGATATGTTCTGTTCAGAAAAAAAAATAATCAGAAACAATTCCATCATTCAAAAACAGACACAGCCTCTATATTTTGGGTACTGAATAGGTTTGAGCTCTTTCTAAAAGAGCTGCTAGATATACTGCAACTGGAAATTCAGGTGAGAACATGTTTCCTCTCATCTGGAGTTCAAATCTTGTAGTTTCTTAAAATATCTAAAATATCTCAAAAATAAAGATATTTGCTGGGGCTAGGATGAGGGAATCACTGGAAGCTACACCAGAAATCCCTCTCAAGGCCTGGTGAGAGAAGTCATAAGCCAGAAAGAGGAAAGCCTATTTCCTCTGTCTAATTTGTTTTCTGTTCATGTATTTCCTTTGGGCTTTATTGGAGGAGGTGTGCATGCAAAAATTTAAAATAAAATGTTGATTTCCAATTTTCAGACTTCCTCTAGAATCCTTACCGGCTCTTGCTTGTCTCTGGGTTAATATAGGCATTATCTTTTTCTCTGAAATCTATAAGGACAATCGCAAGTTTCTGAACAGTTCAATGGGAATATGACTGGAAAAAGTCTTTGATATCTACTAAAATTCTGCTCCAGTGGGGTCAGACTCCCACACAATTTTAATGTGCTGTGCTGCTCATCAGCTTTGCCTTAAAACTGCGTATTCTGAAATACAAAACTTGAAAGTACTTTAAAATATTGTCAGCATTGATGGGTCAACAAAAGCAGCCAGGACTCAGCCTGGTCTTTTGAAAACTCTAGACTGGAAGTCTGTAAAGGTATCTGAAATTTTCTTGCTACATTGTCAGGCCATACTGTCCCAGCACAGATCAGAGCACATTATTCTCTTCCTCTTTGCCACAGTTTCCATGCATTTGAGGAAAACTCATTTCAGTCTATTCTTTCAAGCTGAACCACAATTCTTTTCCTCAAAAGTTATTCTTTTTAGACACTTGTCATTTAAAATAATTTCTTCTGAATTGCTTTATGTCTCATAGTAGTTGTGACTGTCCAACTGAGGCCCCACCAACACAAAACAGAGCTGTAATATGACTTTTTCTTCCAAGCTCACCTTCAGATTGTGCTAGTCTTTTTCTTGTGAGCATGTCACAGGTCACATTCATTTCATTCCTGACCTACCGTAACCCTTGGATACAATTTTTTGGGCAGAATTCCTGTCTGTTTGGTTGCTTCCAGGATTCTGAAGACAAAGGTAGATTTCTGTTCACATTGTAATTGAATTATATTCTCTTTGGAGTTTTCCCCAGACAGTTCCTCTAATTTGTACATATATGAATCTGTATTTAGCTTGCCTTCCAGGGACTCTGCAGTCTCTGCCAAATCTGGGAAAGGACCACCCTGAAATGAATACTCTGCTCTTTTTCAGAATTGATGCCTGAGGACCTTCCTGAGTCCAGGGAAATCTATTCCCTGGTATAACACCCTTCAGCTGGGGCCTGCTGTTCCTCACATTGTCAGGCTCAGAGCTTGCTGCACATAAATCAGGTTTTGTGAGAGGTCTGATGATGCTGCTGCCCAGCTTGCCCAAGGAACTCCTCTATTCCCTTACAAGGCTGCAATGAACTAACACTGCTCTGGCTGCCTGAAGGAGGATCTGCTGCTCCTTTTCCAGCCTCTGAGATGCCCAAGGTTTTGTGCAAAGTTAAAGGGATGGCAGCTGTTTGCACGCATTTACATACTGGTTTTTCATGGTGGTGAACACTGGCACCTGCTGCTTGAGGCTCTCACAACATCTGCCTGGCTGAAAAGGCACTCCTGCCTTTGTTTCTGTGTTGGAAATGCTCAACAGTTCCCGAGGGGACCAAGTGAAGCCTTGGGCAGGATTGTGGACCACTTACCTGATTGAGGTGTAGTTATCTACATACAGAATAACTTCACTAAATCAAAGGGGAGTTTTTTTAGCTGCATTGCTGCAAGAATGCATCATGAATTTTGTAAATTTTCAAGTCTTCTCTTTAAAAAGCAGCTTGAATTAACATTTCCAGCAGCACAGTAGAAATGGAGGGGTAAACTTACAACATTTATGATTAGATACAATTTTTTTGTATGCACATAAATACCATATTACAAAAACTCTCCAAGTCATCTTTTCTCATTTGTAAAACTGATCTAGCTCCATCCCCTTTCTGAAAGAATTTGCTGATCTACAAGTCTCTTCCTTAGATAACTCAAACTCTTATCATAAACCTTTTCTTGGCTAATGCCTCAGATCTCCAGGTGCCTAAAATCACCAGATTGACTGATCCTCTGTCAGCAGCTGAGCATAACTGGTGAAATTCATGCTTGACAGTAACAGCAGTGGAGCATTTAATGGAGTTTCCTGTTTAAAATGGAGTATTTTCTGCCCATGTAAAGAGAAGAAAGACTGTCTCCACAACTTTAGTGGTGCAGTGCAGACAATCTTTGTTTGCCTTCTGCTTTGGGTGATGAGGAAGGTGAGGATGCAGAAACAGTGTGGGAGCCAAACCAGCTGCCACTGAGCCCCCTCCCTGGCACTATTGGTGACCATGAGAAGGACTGCTGGAGATCTCCCTAGAACTGATGTCACCAGTTAACTTCATTTGTTGTCTTTCTCAGTATTCCTGCAGGTACTGGTACAGATTATTTCCTTCAAATACATTTTGTAGTCTCCTGCAGTATGGCCTAGCCTCTTCTTGAAACTATATTTAGAGCCATTATTCCATTGTGTTCTACACTTTTTCCCTGTGCTCTCCATTCAACTTGACCTGAAAGGAACCAACATAAGACACTTGTTTCTACCAGTACTTCTCAATAGCTTTGCCCTTCTGTGCACATCAAATTGAGGCCAGTAGCCCTATTAAGTTGATACAGCTCTAGCCTTGTTAGCTTTTACAAATCCAGATAATTTCCTGGCAGAACAGACTATAGAAGTAGAGCCACAGAAAACAACATATAATTTAAGGCATAAGATGAATCAAGAAGAGCTAAATATAGCACAGTCTTGAGAAAAAAATATCTGCAGCAAATCTGGTGGTTTTGTTCCCTCCAACTAAGCACTGAGGATTCATAATTTGGCAACAGACTGTGGTGTGTTGTCTTTTTGTCTTTCTCTGAGCAACAGGCACTGATTTCTTGGTAAATTTTTTGATAATCTTTCTGAGGACTTGGGGAAGTGTTTTTCTCATAATCTCTCATGGTTTGTGGGGGAAAAAAAAAAAAAAGAAGCAAAACTGTTCTTCTATTTCTCTAGAGTCCCATAACAATATTATCAGACTTCTAAAGTCCATACCTCCTTGGTGTATCCTCATGGCTGCAGCTCTTCACTGACTCCTTCTTCTGCATGCTGTTCCCTCCCAGGTCAGAGCCCCTCCAAGGCTCTCTTTGACTGGCTAACCCACCCCCTTTTATCCCAGTCATCTTCACTGGTCACAGCTGCAGCCCATCAAGGGCAACCGGGACCTCTGGGGCAAAGCCCCTATACAGAAATTCAAATACAAAACATTTCCTCTGCTATACAAAACTAGTTCCATAGCTCACAGTTTCCCTTATCTGGTCGCATGGATGTTCTGTGATAGATTCATACTCTTTTATTGGTTATCTTTATCCAGGTGAAACACAGAGCAGTGTCTCAGAAATATTTTATGATTTTCATCTTTTATTGTTTTGGGAGGTGACCATGTTATTGGTGTGGATACCGTGTGATCTCTGTGGCCTCCTGCTTTAGTTGGTTGACTTGGCTGGGTCCCTCACAAGATCTGTATCTTGTTTTTGGTGAAGGTTTTGTGTGGTGTTGTCTGCTAGTTAGATGTGACCTCTGCATATTCTACAGATTTTCTCCACTTAATTTTATGAATGAGAACTACTTGAACTTCAACTGACTCCATGTTTTCAAAGCCTTTGGTAAATGTTCAGGTTGTAAGCTTATTTCTAAGTTTTCCATAACTCTTAACAGGGTATAACATGTCCTAACTGTTAATAAATTATTTGTTTAAGGGGTTTGATTCCTCCAACAAATCACAACATTACTCTTTGATTTTTAGGGTTAATCTAATTTTCTTATAAACAAACCAGAGATTGAATATGTTTGTGGCTGAGGCCAGATAAAACTATAGAGGAGAGAAGTATAATTCTAGAGTTGTCTTGAAATGTGAGGGATGATACTGACATGGTTTTCTCTTCAGCCACATACCTGAGAGATATCAAGTGAAATGTTATGAACACAAATGTGAATTTCTATTCTCATGTAAGAGCTGTATTATTTAAAGAATAGGAAATCTGACATAACTGTCTATGTTTCTACACTTTTATACCTTGTCTGACTTCAAAGAAACTAGAACAAAGCAAGTTGGACATATGCAGTGAAAGAAAACATAATTCTGCTCTTGGAATGTTAAATGTGATATCAAGTATCTCCTAGAAATCATGCACCTACTAACTGGAAACTGACTGGTGGAAAAGTTCTGCTCCTGCTGGCAGTGACTGTCCCCCTGTAGCCAGCACTGCTGAGGCCACAGCTCCAATGCTGTGCTCAGTTCTGGGCCCCTCAGTGCAAGAGAGACATTGAGGGGCTGGAGCGTGTCCAGGGAAGGGCAACGGAGCTGGGGAAGGCTCTGGAGCACAAGTGCTGTGAGGAGCAGCTGAGGGAGCTGGGGGTGTTCAGCCTGGAGAAAAGGAGGCTCAGGGGGACCTCATCACTCTCTGCAACTGCCTGTGGCCAGGTGGGGGTTGGTGTCTTCTTGCAGGTAACAAGTGACAGGACAAGAAAAAAAGGCCTCAAGTTGTGCTGGAGGAGCTTTAGATAGGGCATTAGGAAAAAAAAATTGCAGAAAGGGTTGTGAAGCATTGGAACAAATTGCCCACAGAAGTGGCTGAGTCACCATCCCTGAAAGTATTTAAAAGATGTATAGTCAAGTTGGTGAGGCACAAGGTTTAGTGTGAGTTAGGAGTCAAGACTTAGGAGTTCTGAGTTAATGCTTGGATATTATGATTTTAAAAGCCTTTTCCTACTTAAATGATTTATACTAATATATGAATCAGTGGAAGTGAATCAGTTGGACCATCTTAGGGAGAACTACTAGTCAAGTCCTACCATCTCTCTGTCTACTTAAGGTCCCTGAGCCCAGTTTTATTTGTATCTCCCAGTACACAATAGATTTCTCTAAGGCAGGAGGATTACAAAACAATATGAATTCATTCTTTGTCTGCAGCCTCAGCCCTTCCAGCTGTTGTTCCTTCTTGGCCAGTTGGATACTTGATTGTACACATTCTACTCCAGATAATCTACTCCGGACTTCTTAGCATCAGCAGATTCTCTCCAGTACAGCAGTCTAGAGATACTTTAACCAGGAAGAGAAAACTGAAAAGAAAATGTCTTTCTCTAGTTCTGTTTTCTTGGGCGTGGGACGTGATAAGGATGATATGTTCAGAAGTGTTTAGTAAGGCAAAGACAGCTGTGGAAGCCATCCTTTCATTGACTGGATATGAAATTATTTGACTTGGGTAACACAGTATGAATTAATTTCATGAATTCTGAAAACCTGTAAATATGTCACCAAAAGTCTTGTGAATAACTTGCAGATAATTTACATTATCAAAGATATTGGTGAAAATGAATGGTTATTTTTTTAAAAAATAGGTCTCTAAAGTCATCTTCTTTTATTATTAGGACAAAGTATTTTTGGCTTAAGGCTATGAAGCACATAGAAACATGTGGCTTCTACAGAGGTATCAATACTATTCTCAGATTTCTGTCTCATGCTTTAATGAAGAAAACCCATCTGGAGACCATGGCTCCATCAGTTCACACCAATAAATACTGAGAAAGAGACACAACTTCAATCAAAATGGTATCCTCCTTCTCATAACCACTACTGGCACAGTTAATGAGGTAAATGCTCAGGAATAAGGTCATGTGAAAGAATAATGTCAAGAAGACCTTGCAGCTGTAGACAAGGGACATCTGTTATATCTTTTTATGCAACAGTCCAATTAGGAGCCATGATCTGAGTTAGATGATCTGAGGAAGAACTGGTTAGCCCCCAAACCCCTGAGGTATCTGAGCATCCCACATATCTAAGATTCTACAAAGCCACTGTGCTAGGAGCAGTGGTGCAACCCTACAGCCCATGAGCTGCTATGGGCCTTCAGAAACACTTAACACAGAAATCACACTAAGTAGCACTATTAGACAATCACTGGGGAGAACATGGGCCTTCTTGTAGGTAGGGTAGATCTGTGTGTGGTATGTAGGAAACCTGGTTTGTTCCCTCTTCTTTCTAATTAAGTGCTTTCAACCCAGGTTCCCACCTCCTATGCTGTAAGTATAGAACAACATTTCAGGTATCTGAGATAAATGCAGTCCAATAACTTATTTTCATCACATCAAACATCTGTACTCACCAGAGCAGGAACCTGCTGGGCGTTCAAATTGCACCTTCTCCATCTGAAATCAAGTCTGATAGCTTCAGGGGTTTTTTCAGGATCAGTTGCACAAGTGTCCAACTCTCCTCAGGGCTGGCTGACCTGGAGATGAGAATATCCCAGGCTCAGTCTCCCTCTAAATGTCGTTCATCTCACTGTTGCAAGTCTGAAGGAGCTTTAAGGTTTAGCCCTTAATTTGTCTTCTCCATTCATTCCCCAAAGACATGATGGATTTCTTACTTCAAAGCCCCAAGGTGTTCTGAGAAACAGTGGATTCTTCTATGCTTGTGAAGAGCTCAGCTATTGTAATAACAGAGATAATAACATTGCACAGACCAGATATTGCATAACCATTTACTCCAATGGCACAGGGCACTGTGGACATGTTAAAAAGCACTTTAGTTTATCTGGTTATGAAACCATACCTACTGAAAATTCTAGCACACTTCTCTAACTATTCCAGAGCATCCAGTTTCATATCTGATCAGGTTAGCTTGACATGCCTTCTAGAAACCAGAGAAAAATATATTCTGATCAGCTACAATGAAAGTTACTTAAGAAGCTCTTAGAGGAAAGTTAGACTGACAAAAACAGCAGCAGGATGCTTGAAATCTCAGAAGTGGACTGTGAAGCCTTACACCTGTCATGACTGCAAACTTCAGTTAAGAGTTTGAAATGCTTGAAATAATGCTAGGAAAAAAAAAATTGAGATTTTTCTGATTTTTTTTAATGAATACAAAAGTGTCAAAAGCATGATTTTGGCATGAATCAGCCTCAGAAAAAATATAACGGTTTCTGAGTCTCTGAATAGAGGTACAGGATTCAAAAATTTAAGCTGCAGGCTATGGATATCTTTAGATAAAGGTAATTGTGATATAATTTGTGCCTTACAGAGCCGAATCTACAAAGCAATGATCCAAGAGTGACTTTGTTCTTGACCTTAGAGCAATAGACAGCCAAGAAACAGCAATTAACCAGCTTTATATTACTTGTTTTGATATCAGTGGCTGAGACTGAAAACATTCTAAAAAATTCCCTGGAAAATGGAATGGCTCTGCTTTCATTCCTCATGTCTTTACAGGGTCTTGATGAAATGCAGAAGAGTAATCTGCTCCACAGACTGACTGGATTGGGCCCAGGCATGACACTATAATCCCTCCCAACCATAAACATTTTGTCATAGATGAGAGTTATCAGGAAACTTGCCCACTAGAAAAGATGCCTCCTGTTTTCACATCTCCATGCATGTGGGTGAAGGGTCCAAATTGTAAGCCTTAATTCTGTGGTGGGAAAGAAGAATCCAGCAGGCTAATGCAGCCCTTCTTCCTCCTGAGAATTTTTTATTTAGTTATTTACTTACTTACTTATTTACTTATTTGTTATTTATTTATTTTTATTTACTTATTGAATTTTTATTTACTTATCAAGGAAGACCATACAAAGTAGCAGCTGGGGCTCGTGGGTCCCAGTGGGTGTCTTGATGACTGAGAAGCCAAAGAGCAAAACATATGTTTAGTTACCTAAGACAGGGTTTCATCTAAACCTGAAGTTAAACCTGATTGCTAAAGTACTAAAGATCTAGAGTCTTACAAAACAGTCAAGTTTAGGAGTGTGCAAAACATAGTTTTACAGTTTCCATGCAGGCAACAAGCAGGAAAAAACAAAAAAAGAGCATGGGTAAATTGCATGTACCTCAATGTGATAAATTGTGATAAACCGTGTCTTGTGGGCTTTCATTGAACAATATCTGTATCCATCACGGCAGAAGGATGAGGTTGACTATGAATAAGGATAATTTAGGTACCTTACAGCTTTCATTGCAGCATTTTTAGGATTTCATAAACCAGTGGTGGCTCAAGAAGACAAACATAATTAAGGGTAAATATTTGCTGTCCAAATGCATAATTGACAACAGAATACAAATGGAAAATGAAAAACTAGCTTATAAGAAATTCATTCATTGCTTCTTACCTTGTTTTCTTTTAGTAATATGAATTATTGCTGGGCAATGATCTCTGAACTTATTGCCAAGTGATCAAAGACAGTGCCCAGTAGATACTTCAGAAAGCTCATTCTCTGGCTGACAGTGATGCACAGAGGCACATTCAGGCAGAAAATTCAGAATGAGAGGAACATGTGCATTTTAGAGGCAGTGGCATTTAATGAGCCGCAAATCTATTTCTGTGCTCTCCTTCTTATGTCTCATAAAGATTTCAAGCATTTTTTCTTAACCTTCAAAAATTATTCCTCTGGAGGAGAAACAAAGAGAATGTCTCTGACAAACTGAAATTCACTGGAAAGTTTGTTATCACAGCATCCTGGCTTTGTCCCTGAGTGCATCTGGCCATGTCCTTACCTGCTGAAGTTGCAAGAGGCACCCTTGTGAGCACAGCTGCAAGTGTGTGCAGGCCAGCACAAGTCTGAGCAATTCTTGGTAAAGTATAGCCTGCTGGCCTCCAGAAACTGCTGGAATTGCTTTGGTTATTAACTGCTTCTTGCAATATATCTTCTGGGAATCCTACCTCAGTGGCATAATCCTAGTAAATTTTTTATTTCATTGCCTAATAAAAGGGACTTTAAAGACCATGTGGATCTGTAATTGAAGATTCTAGGCTTAAAGAGAGAACAATTTTATAGGAGCACAAGGGACATTGTGTTTGTTATGAGAGCAGAGCCTACCCACATCATAATTTCTGCAGAGCAGATGTGGAACAAACAGATACAGAGGAATGGCTGGAGACAGACCCCAGCTAGCCCTGCATCATGCTGAAGAAGTAGGAGCAAAAGCAAGTGAAAGGAGACTTTTCTAAGCTTTTCCTATGTGAGGCCAGCTTCCCTCCAGCCCCTACTCACCAGGGTCACCCTGACTTGCCAACCCCTGTCCTGCAGCCTGAACTCAGCTGTTTTGGGGCAGCACAGGCACCTCACAGTCCAACCGTGGCCACAAATGGCTCTTTTCAGCCTCAACTCTGACAAACTGAGCTGAGCAGTAGCTTAAAGCTGGTCCCTTTCCCACTGTTCACACTATACCTTCACTCTGACTCCAGAGGAGAGAAGATTCCCCACATATCCTGCTGCTGGGCAGGGGCTTTGTTCTGATCTTGGCCTGCCAAGACAAATGCTTAAAAAAAGAACAATTTCATCATGAGCTGTAGGTATGCAGACTGCAGAGTTTGTGTGATATATTATTTTTAAGAATGCATCAAAATCAGCCCATCCTGGTTCTATGAATTTGTAGACTTTCACATTTAAAAGTTCTGCAAACCAGTTGAAGCTGGTTGTCGATGAATTTTGGTTGATTGATAAAGTATTCCTTAAGTAATCTTCTGTCACTGAATATATAATTGAAGTATGTACAGGTCTATGACTACTCCAAGGAGGTAAGGTAGTGCTGTTTCCTTTTCAAAAAATAGTTTAATTTTTTTTAAAAACTAACTTAACACTGTGTCATCCTATGCTTAATTAAACAAATATGGGCACATGAGCAGCAGGGAGAGGGTAGATTTATGCCCATGATCATGTATCTGCAATATATTTCTTATCAAATCTGCTTTGTTAGTTTGTATTTCTCCATAATTTCCTGATCCCATTCTGTTCTGGAGGAATCCTGGCTGATTTACCCTCATGGGCTAAAAGAGCACAAGTTAGTGTTTCACGGTGACTTAAATAAAACAAATTTGAAACTAGATCTCACTTTGAGTTTTTTGTCATTTCTGCCATCTGTGAAAAGGAAGTATTGGAAGGGAGAATAATGTTGCAATCTCCTCCTCATCAAAATCTGCTAGCCTGCTGATTTTATCCGAAATCAACATGATAATATGCCACAAAGACAGACTACAATGGAAAAGATATAGATCATCTTACTGGTTATAAAATGATCAAGAACTAACTGAAGTGGAGATTTTGTGGACTGGGCATCACAGTTTGATTGCAAGATTAAGAGTGGTTAAGATTAAATCCTTGAAGGAGTTATTTTAGGATCTTTTTTATCAAAACCCTGAATTATTTTTTAATATCCATGAAGAAAAATATGTGAAGGACAGGAAGAAATACTCTGAGAAGAGGAAGAAAATTTGCCAGAAGAAAAATACAAACTTGGGCATGAAAAGGTCGAGCACACAAAAATTTGCTGAAAATTGGGAATGTGTTGAGTAAAACAGAAGGGAATTTAGAATATTACACATATTCATTTTACTGAAACATTAGTGTGCTTTGCTGGAATCAAAGAAATCAAAGGATATTCTAGAACATATGAAAAATTGAAATTTTCAATGTCTGTTAAAATGTGTGTGCCAGTCTAAAAGTCATAGCTGAGGAAAATTGAATCTTTATTGACTTGAAAGAAACACAAAGCTGATTTCGACAATGGAAAGTCTTTCACAGATCAGGAACTAGAAGGGATTAATTTATTAATGCAATTATATAAGGACTGAGGGAACATGTTATTGTGTTTTACAAATAAAGTTTGGAAACAAATAAAGCTAAATGGTAATATTTACACAAGAATACACAGGTAACACTTAACAAAAAAAAAGTTTTCAAATTAAAAGGTTTCTGATCATAAGACCAGTGGGAATCTGGAATAACCTGCCATTTGGAGTAGTGGAGTCAACAAAATATACACACCTAAGCATCTGAATGTTGTTTTAATAGATATTGTCTGCTATCACCTTCACTAAGTGAAAGTACCTTTTCATCTAGAATGCCATACAGCTGCTTCTTCCCAGGACCACAGCAAGATTAATCATTGAGTGTTTCCTCTTTTTGGCATTATTCATTATTCATTACCGCCTTTTTCTGGCAAACATTAGCTTTATCATTTCTTCTGTGCCTCACACATTTAAAAAATGCCCTTAAGTTGTACTCAGCCCCACCAGCACATTTTTCTACGTGATGTCTTGTTCCCCTTCATAATTTCTAATTAAGGACAGTTATGACATTTTTATTGTGTCCTTATATTTTATGAACTGGGTTCTCCTTTTCCTTTGTACTTGGCTGAAAGAAGGATGCCCAAAACTGTTTTGTGAATAAATTTACTTCCTTAAAAAATAGACCAGGAAAATATAAAAGTGGGGTCAGGAGGAGGAACAAGCATCCACAGACTGGAGCTCCTGTTACTAACATCACTTTGCATGTGGTGTGTTGTAAAACTATTTGTGGATATTGGTTGCTTTCACTATGATTTTTGTCTCCTGTGCCATGGAGATGAATAAGACAACAAATCGTCTCCCCTTTGCTGGCCACTTCACAGCAAATCATGATGCCTGCCTGAGCACTCAGGAAATGACTGTAACTCATCTCAAGTCAGAATAATTTTTTCTAAACTGTGCTGGTGCCGAAGCCACCCCTTCTGTTTCAGGCCAGATGGAGTCCTTGAGTGACGGCCTGTCTGTATTTACTGACTGTGAGAATTGCTTAGTACAAGTACTACCTCTCTCTATAAGCCTAGTCTTTCCTAAAACTGTCCATAGGAGCCTTAGGAATGAGAAGGCAGCTAAAGGGAGCTGAATACACTTTTGTGTGACTATGTAAAAAACCCAGGAAGACAGGAATTAGTACTTAAATTATCACTGACTAAAACAGTTGGCTGGTTGTCCCACCTACCCCCACCTCCCAAGGCTCTAATGGTATTTAGAAAGTCCCTGCTATTACTTGGCATTTAGAGCAGTGTCCACATTCCTCCCTTCAAATGAGAGCAAACCAAGCTACAAAAACAGTTTTGAGCCCAAACATGGTGCATAGGTGAGACCCACAACCTCCCAATTAGTTCTGATAAATGCCTTTTTTGAAGAACCAGAACAGCACCACTCACACATTTAATGCAAGATGTCACCAGGGCTGGGTTCACTTGTGCCTTCCACTCAACTGTGCTGTGCTTCATGCCTGTAGGAGCCTTTGCAAAGCAAGTTTGCTCAGTGTCACATATAAAGTGCCACCTCCAACATCTCCTGGAGCCTATCACTTTAAAAAGACTCAAGTGGTTCAGCCTGACATCATTAGAGTTTAGAGTCTACTTATGAAATTATTCTAACCCAGGAAACTTGAAATGGTGAACATGAAATAGAAAAGGTCTTAAGAATTCCTGTTTAAGGAATCAAGCAGAGCAAGATGCTGTGTCCAGGTGCTGTAAAATGACTTGCCCTCAGAAAAACAAATAACCCAGTGTTGCTTACATGACTGATTTTCAGCAAGACTTCATTATTGCCTCTGCCTAGTGAGCCATGTGACATCAATACAGTGAGTCAAATGTGAGGGACCCTGCAAAAAATATAACCCCTTCAATTGAATAAGCCATGAAACTTGCCATTTGTTCATCTCTATTTTTTGGCACATGTTGTAGCTGTACCTTAAAGCCAATAATCTATTTGAAGTTTTAAATTGTACATCCAGGTGTTTTGCCATAATCCCAACTGACTGAAGAGCGGTACATTTCACAAGGAAAATATGGAACACTGTGACCTGTAAAGCTTTGTGTTGGTAGCCAGCAGATCCTCATGTCAAAACATTAGACAGAGTGGGTGTTGTTTTTCACCTCTGTATTGACAGTATTTTATTACCTCTTGCAGTTCCTTTCCCAAGCAATAACAGAGACCAAAATGACAAGTCTCAGCAATTTTGAAGCAGCATCCAATTGCTGTTTCTGTTACAACAGTTTTTATTAATTCTCTTTTTCATTTTTTTATAGTTAAAAGTTGTGTTCAAGTCACATGTTTCTTTGGGGGTGGGGGAAAGCGCTGCACAACTGTCTGTACATAACTGTGCAGCCCTTCAAGGGCACTGCCCTGCCGGCCAGCCCATTCTCACCCCCAAAGATGCCCTGGGGAGGAAAGCAGCAATGTTGTTCAATGTACCCACTGGTTAAGCCCTGATACTTCAGGGACCAAATGGAAATCAGCTGCCACCCCTTTTCCCTTATGGTCAAGTCCAGCAGGAAGACTATAATCACTTATCTGGATCTAGTTGCTAATTTTCTGGTAGAGCATGTGGTGAGAATTTTCTCATCCTCTTGGTCTCTGGTACAGCTGTGTTGTGTACATCATGCTTTAACCCTGAAGGATTAATCTCCTGCTTTGCAGAGGATGTTCAGGAAGTTGGCAAAGAGCAGATGTCAAATAAATTTATCTTACCTACTTACCAAAGCAAGGTCAGAGAAGCATGAGAAAGTGATTAATTTATATGGTCTCTGAAAACAGAGCTGCTATGGTAATTCATTGGTTTAATGTGTTATTTTTAATTATACAGCTATAACCACCATACTATGAAAGTAGAAATGGTTGTAAATGCAGTCAGGGCACCCAAGGAGTCAAGTACCTTGATGTATTAGAAGCAGAGTGCAATGCCTGCATTTTGACAGAAGTCTCTCAGTTTGCACAGAGAGCTAAGACCCATCCCTGGTCTCCTTTCCTACTGCCTTTCCAACCACATGATCTATGAAAAGCACATCATTTTGAAAACTATCTTTTCATCTGAGTGCTGATATACTTTAACTGGATATTACTTACATACTGCTATTACAGCTTTTTTTTCCTCAGAAAAATCTTAATGTCAGCCTTGACTCCTCAGCTCCTGGGCTACTGACAGATACTTTTGTCTTCACTACCTTTCATGTAGCTATCAGATTTGCTAGGCTAATGACCTTTAGGGGATCTAAATCTAATTTCTAAATGACTGCTCATTAAATGCTACTGCATGGGTAGTTAACTGTATCAGCAACACAGGATTCATAGGGAATTCTCTTAAGGGAGGAATACCTAACCTCCAATTTTACATAAAGTCTTTAAAGCTTTTGAGCATTTAAAAACTTTGTAAAAAATTAAAAATCAAATTTATAAAGATTTGGAAGGAGAAACTTAGTTTTCTGATTATATTTTTCCTATTTCTAGATTAGTTACAGAATAGATAAATAGCATAACTTCATTTTTATTGAAAATAAAGCAACCTCCAACAAAGGAAAAATATTCATTCATCATTTACCTTTTTAATTCTTTTCATTGTCTCTTGCAGATGCTTGAAAAATCTTTGAGGTCACCCACCCAACACTGAGTTTAACCACAAACATTCTCTGACTGGGGAAATTGGGAAGTTAAGGAAGGATATCACAGCTACACTTAAGATGACAGTGCTTTAATGTAATTTAGATTTGTAGACTGTTGTACCTAAGAAGTGAATAAACTTTTTTCTTGACTTTCACCACTCTTGACATCCAGGCTTTTGTATTTTGTAACCACTTGGGCTATTCATTTTCCCCATTTTCATCCCTCAGCACTTGCTGGCTTCTGAACTCATCAGAATCCAGGACTTTGGGCACGTCTCAAGAGACATCAGCGTTAGAGATTCTTGAAGGAGTCCTTTATATGAAAAGGGATAAGATTTACCACCCCCAAAAATTCATTGTACATATGTACCAAAGCATACATAACAACAGCATCACATATTGATACATCCAAATATTGAAAGAAGAAACAACACAGGAAATAGATAATCATATTATTGTACCAGATATCTGCTCAGCAGCTGTCAGAATGGTTGATAGCCTGGGAACGACTACACAAGAAAGCTGATAGCACTATTATGCCACTGTCTACAGTTACAATGCAAAAAAATTGCATTTCAGTGTGAGAGGTCAGACAAAATGTCTGCAAAGAAACCACATATATCTCCAAGCTTTAAAAGAATAGGTTTTGGAAGGCAAAAATTTTGGGGGAAAGCTGTATGTAGTGTTAGTGAAACCATCACTAGATGATGTTGCCATCAGACTAGAAGGTCTCAGAGCAGGGCTTCATGCTAAAGTCTGACTCTTCTCAAAACACACAGCTGGTAGCTGCCAGGCATAATGTAATGTATGTATGCCTTGCTAAAATTTTTTAATTTAGTCAGAAGTCTGCAAGAGGAGGAAGGTTTCTAAAGTACACTTTTTATTTTTTTAAACTTGGTGAATTAGTGAGAGAAATAAGATAAGCCACATTGTTCTTTCTCTCCAGTCGAAGCTATACACATTTCACATTAAAAAAAAAGAAAAAAAAAAGAAAGCTATATACAGCTAATTCCATAAGAAACTAAAAAGAACAAACTAAATTTAAATTGTATTTTTCTAGTATTGCTTTATTGTGAATGCAAGAAACAAATAACATGATAACAGGAGTATATTTGAAAATATCCCTTAAAGTGTCAGACCAAACTGAAGACTGAGGAGTGGAGTTTCTACAAATCTAGAAACTCCATTCTCTAGTTGTACAGATAAGGTGTATAGCTTATCTGTAACCCATTATTTGTTTTCACTAAATTAGGTTTGAAAATAAATTCTTATTTTTGTTTTTACTTTACAGTAGGTGCAGGAAAGCTTTTCAAACTGAGGAAGATCATATAAACAATGTCCACATACTTCAGGGACTTCAGACAAAGGCCATAAAACAAGGGTAGGGACTGAAGAATGTAATACTTTTGGATTTTTGAAAAGAAAGTTGAGAAATAGTTTGGATCCTACTTTATTAGTGGTTTTCCATGGGTTATGTAGTATTTTTCAACATAATTAATAGAGCATAATGAAAAGCTGGTTTTAGATGTCAAAAATAGAAAATTGAGTCTAGAAATACAGAATAAGTCCAGGGTGATGAATTAACCGCCACTTAACCTATAAAATAAGATTAGATTTTCCTAAAAGATTCTTCTTCTGGAGGAAATTTTGTGTCCAATATGTATCTACACAAGTGCGTGTACCCACTATCTGAGGTATCATGTTGCCTGTTAAACTCTGTTAAAAACATGTTTTTAAGCTTTGGTCATCACTATGACACTTAAATTAGTTCTTAGGTTTGGGGGTTGGGAAAATCCCTTCCTCTGAGAGATACTGAGGTAGTTTTGTTTTCCTCTGTTATTCACCTGTCATGAGCAAGGTGGAGCTTATCTGGTGTGCCCAGATCACCCTATGCCAGTAGCACACAGGTCTTCATCCTAATGACTGCCATTTTACCCTGTGCAAACCTTTGCAAAAGAAAATTTGTACAAAACATAGTGACTTACAATGGTACAGGTCAGAGTAGAAGAGACACTACTCCCTCATGGATGTAAACTGTGTGTAGTGAAACATTTCTGTGTGTTGTACTGAAAAAGTAGCTTGTAGATTTGAGTAAAAAGGTTAAGAAATGGCTTATGGCATATTTTTAAGGGGCAGCATGACATTTGTAGTTAATGAAAGCCAGAACAAATATTTTTTAATTTGATGTACATTAAGAGAAAATACAAAAATAGATGGGGGTGTACTGACCCCACCTCATGTTGCTAATTTCATTGAATGGGCTGCCTCGAAAAAGAAGGGGAAGATTTACAAAACCAGCAATACCCATACACATGATACATCTTAAAATAAGTAGGTATAAGTAATCCATGACCACTTCTTATCCTCAAAGTACAGTATTTCTCATTGTACCCTGGCTCTAGTAAAGCACATTTAGGCATCATCTACTCCTAGCACATCCTTATTTCCCCAAATATCTATGCTATCTTGTCTAATCATTAGTCAAGAGTCCTTGCTCTCCGTACAAAGGAATGAACTAGAAATAATAGGGCAGATGAGAAAGTTTTTTAAATCTTTTATTATTCTAAAGGATGAGATTTGTTTAAAGCACTTACTTTTAAAACAGGCAAAAATTTTGTATAGCTGAAAAAAGCATTCAAGGATTCCACTTGTAGAGTTTCATATTAACACAGGTAAAAAATCCTTGTCTAGAATCATCTAAGCATTGAATCTGCTGAGCCCATCTGGCAGAAATAGCAAGTTATGTAGCAAACACTGATGATGTGAGAAGCAATGTAACACCAGCAGGAACTGGGGATGGTGCTGTGACTGACACCACTGTCCAAAATGAGGCTGAAGGAATGCCCTCTGGGTGATTATGTGTTTGACATAATCCCTGTTGAAAAAAAAGGACAGGAAAGTTTAAGACTCTGTCATGATCCTATTCAGACTCAACATTACCCAGGGATGATACCTAACTAATGTAACTAACTCATTTATTCTCCTGAGAGAACAGGAGTTATCTGCCCAGACAAAATATCTCTACTGTAGGAACACCCAATGGGAAAGTTTTTTTGGCAAACTGATTTTTGTCCATGTTACACTGACTGCTTGACTCTATCTCCACCTTTTGGGGGAGCTAAGCCACCAAATTCATCTGTAGCCACCTACCTCCACACACCCACACCGTGGTGTTTTGAGAGTGGAATGAACCCCAGCCAAGCAGTTCAGTTAAAGCAGAACCAGAGTCTTCCTATAACATGAAAAAGCACCAAAACAGGTTTGGACAAATAGACAAGATAGAAGTTGTCTAAAGTCACTAGGTTTCTGAAGGGTAAAAGAAGATGCACAGGGTGTGATTCAGGCAAGGACAGGGAAGAATTAATGACCTGGTGAATGTATTAAACTGTCAGGCTCCAATAATTCAAAGGAAAAACAAGCAGTTACCACTATCCTGCAGCTGTTTGGAATTGATTGAACTGGGAGTAGACTATTCATCTGCAGGAAGAGAAATAAAATTCTACCTTCAGCACTACCAGCAGTTTGAGTTGGGTCCTGTGCAGAGCTGACAGTGTCAGGCTGGTTTGTAAGCTTCTCAGCTCCTCTAATAACAAGTCTGACAAATAAACTTCCTGCTGATTTTAATACCATAGTAATAATAATGTAGGGACATTTTAATTAAGGAGCCACTTAGCTTCCCACAGTCTCAGCCTTTCACAGGTCCATAATTTATGTTTTCTTTCACCACCTTGACACCAGGGGAAAGATTACACCACCATTTGGGTTATCCTCATCACAGTAATTTAGAAAACTCATTAGCACAAGGACAGCAACTGTTTCCTTTAGTTTTTCTCCCTCTGCTACACTAGCCCAGATGATTCAGTACAGTGTCCAGTACAGTTCACCTGGACAAACATAGCTCTGTGTTTATAGGAATTTGTCTTTTGACCATTGGTTCCACCCTGTATTTGACTCTTGATACAGCATGATAAATTACCAGCTTTGCTCACATGTTCAGTTGCTTGCCAAGCTCCCCTTCTTCTGTTTAGCTCCCACACTGAGAAAAGCTGTTAGTGATAATTCACAATATGTTTTCCTGGTGATTGTTCAAAGCTAGCTACAAACACATAGCACTTTGCCCAGAATTTAAAATATTTTGCAGCTGAGCCACAGTCCACCGAGGGATCTTTGCCCTGTTCCTAGACAAAGCAGATAGGAAGAGACAGAATTAATGGCCTGAACATGGGATCAGCAGGACAGCTTTGGCCTGTGAGTTGCAGAAAGGATGTCCCTTACACTCCAGGCAGCATCTCCCTGGCTGATGTGGTGAACCTCACTGGGCAGAGGTTGCAGGCAATCCCAGCAGCTGCCTGGCTGCTTCTCCAGCAGCATCAACATCCCACCTGTGGGCGAGCTGAGCTGTCTACATCTCTTCTGTCTGTGCAGTAACTCTCAGTGCCTGAAGGTGGGCTGCTGTTCTGCCTGTCCTGCATCAAAGGCCTGGCTTCTGCACCCTGCTGAGCACCTGAGTGCTCCTCACCTTCCCCTTTCTCCAGCTCTGCCTGCAAGTGCAAGTGTTGGCGCTAACACGAAGCAATGAGACCTTTCATAAAATGGTTCACCAATGTTTCACTTTGAGCTGAAATATGACAAAAGGTTTTCCTGGTTTTCTTCTTCAATTTAATAAAACATTTTTCAGTTTTTGGAGGACTTCTGTTAAAAACACCTCACAGGATGCTTTTGTGCTGAAAATCCAACAAATAATGACTATATGTCAAGCTGAAACAATCAAATCCTCCGTTATGTAATGTTGGTTTCACATGGTTGCAATTAAACTGCAATCTTTGTTCACTTGTACTATTGAACATTGATCCTAATCTCCCTGCCTTGTCATTTTTATAACTATTGACTTTAGGAAGAATTGGAGAGAATAGCTTGTCCAGCTGGTCTAATGAATTAATAGTACTAATAAGACTGAATATAAATTATGCAATCAACAATTTTAATTTTATCAAGGCTGTAATCAATCAGCCTTATAAACTTACATTTTTTGCAGTCAGAAGAATGGGGCCTTTTGCAGAGCTACAACAATGTGAATGACCAAAATTAGATGACTTTAATGTAGTTTTAATGAACTCTTATTCATAAATCCCTCATTTATTTCCTCCTGTTTGAAAACTTTTAGACACTATGCAGGTTTTCTTATCTTTGTGTCTAAAATAATGAGCAGGGTTTGGAGCCATGTACACATCTTTTTCTGTGCATCTTTTACTATTGCCTGCATATTGTTGTTTTGGTAGTGGGTCTATGTCCAGCCAGCATCGCTGCAAATAATTCTTATCTAAAGAAACATCTTAAAACTATATTAGGATAGTGCAACACCAAGTACTTTTATGATTTGAAAGGAAAAAAAATAGTCAACAAAAGCTTCTGAACATTTTCCAGTACTATGATTGTGAAACAGGATCCTATAGAGAGATACTGGTTATGGTGGAGACAAGACACTTTGAAGAACAGTAGATTATTCTACATGCTTTTTCAGAGTGGTGATAAAAATTGTTCTGTGCAGGCTCAACCCATACTCTTATTCCCATTCAGGTCTGTGGATGTCACCTCTGAAAAATTTGAAAGGGGAATATGACTTATGATAAAGAAAATATGTTGTTTTGCAACACTCTTAAACCCACATCTATTTCTCATGTCAGTCAACATAACTTAAAGGCTTAGCTAAATGGGAGCTTACACATCTGATTCTCATTCTTTCAGAGTAATACTTACAGGGTCAGACCAACCAAAATTGTGTCAGCTCACCCTTAGCTGAGTACAATTCAGGAGCAGATGTATGGGCTTGGTAAGATCTGAATCCTTGCTTGTGAGCTTCACATCTCCCAGGAAGCTGGCTGGGGTGATAGCCAAGATGGATGGAGTAGTGGGCTTCTCAGAACACTTACAATATTTCCTGAGAATTAAAGATCCTCAGGTTTTTACCAAATGGACTTTTGCAAAGCCCAGGGGTCACAGGTGGATTTAGCACTGCTGTCTCCACTGCTGTAGAAGAACTGTTAGTGTACAGACCAATTTTGCTTTCCACTGAAATGATATATGTTTGTCCACACAAAACTGCTTTAAGAATTGGATTAATGCAGATGGTAGAGCAAGCTGACAGCAAATATTTAAATAAAATTTCTGGACCAGGCAGAGCAAATTGCTATTAAGTAAAGATTTTCCCCCTGGAACTGTTTTTTCTACTTTACTTCTGAGACAGCATATTCCACTGTCAGAGGCAGGATACAGGGCTGGATGTATCTTTGACCCAGTACAATTGTTTTTGTGTCCTCATGACATCCTTTGACTGCAGACAGAACTGAGCAGGTACATACCAACACTCCCCAAATAAATGAAGGCCCCTCAACCATCCGTTGCTGGAACAACAACTGTTGCTGTTTCCACGGGACTGAAGCCAACATTTGCAGCTGCTTTATAATTTTCAGTAAACTTTTTTTTGCAGTTTCATGACCCATGTCAGGTTCTCCTCAACTTCACACATTAAAAGCCAAATTTGGAAATGTCCAGAAACAGTAACTCAAGCACTTATCCAAACCTGAAAGCATAGACCACAAGTTAAGTTGAAGTCAAACTAATTCACTTCCTGACATTTGTTCTTAAACTTTCATCGGTACTCGTTAATAAATCACATACAGAAAACAGAAGAGATTAGTTCAAACCCCCTCCCTGCTAGGACTGTTCCCAGGCTTTCAATGCCCTCAGTGTCAAATTATCAGGAAGTCACACATATTCCCTGTTTCCTTTTCTTTTCCTCTACCACGTGAAATCAGGAGAGAGCTAATCCTGCAGGTCACAGGGCAGAGCAGAGGTGTGCGAGGTAGTTCTGAACAAACCAGCTGATATACTGGAAGCATTCTTGCTACAGCTGCACTGAACTCTGTACAGTTTGATTTAGCTTTCTGGTTCTCAGTGGAAAGCCTGATAGAATTGTCCTCAACAGCCAATAGAAAACACTTCGCTGCTTCCTGAAAATGTCAAACCATGTACAAGTACTTGAAACAAACATTACACACTTTGAAGACTCTGGTTTGCAGAATTTGATGAGCAGAGCTAAAGTTGTGGGTACAACTCATGACAAAATTTTTGCAGTCACACAGGAACTTAAAATCTTCTATTGGACTTGAAATGTGTATTGGGTTTAGTTGCTGCTTGAGCTTGACTTGATAGAACCACATAAGAGAGAATATTGATAATCAAAATACAAAGTATTCTAACAACATGAATTCCATTTCATTAAAATAATAATTCTATAAAAGGAGGAATTAATAAGTTCAATCTAAAAATAATTTGGTTTGACACATGGCAAGTATACTATGTGTCTATAGTCTGTCCATAAAATACAGTGTACACATATGTATCAATTACTTTGTTATGCAGTAACCTCAATAAAACACAGATCAGTGTACAAGCATTTGCTTCAATTTAAATTAGTTTTACACAGAGAGGTGCCATGGCATTACACACAATATTACCACAAACAAAAAAAGAATAAAATTGATGTTTCTAAATTTAGTGACTATGGTTAGCAGCTTCAATAAATGATGAGATTTTCAGAACTACTGGTGCCTTTTGAATTTCAGTGACTTAAACCTACATAGTCTGGGCACAGGTACTTAAAAATTACAGCATCTGGTCTAAACAGGAATGACACGAAATTCTCAGAAAAGGTCTTTGAAATAGAAAGTGTTATTTCTTTTTATTTTACCTATCATTCTAAATGGAAGAGGAAGTCAATGGCTGAGAAGAATATTCTTGTTTCATGAATCACTTTCCAGGAATAAAATGTATATTCATTATGTAGTATCTAGTATATGCCAGTATGTAGTCCTGGGCATTAAAATCCTTTACATAAACAATAGACTGCTGTAAGCATTGATTCTTGAGAGTCCATCTATTTCTCTTATAACTTCACTACAAATATATAAAAAAAATCTAGCATAAGGACTTCCACATAAGAACTGTGGTTTTCAGACGTGCATATAAGTTAAACTAAGACCAGTTCTCATGCAAATATATCAAAGATGATGATGCAAACGTCCAAGTCAAGGGAAATTATGGTTTGTAGTATAATAACCAACCCATCTTCTCTCTCTGACCTCTTTTCCCACTTAATAATTTGTTCCTAGTAATGCCATCACTATTCCTATCCCTGTCTCTTCTATTTCTCAATCATTACTTGCTCCTGTAATTAGATTATTCTGTCACCTGCTTACTGCCTTTGCTACCCACTCCTTTACTACCTAGTCACTCTTCTTTGTAGTCCACCTCTGATTTTTCACATTTTTCTTTCCCCATCTTCTCTTTTTTTTTTCTTTTTCCAGAGAATGAACCCATTTCTTTTAGTTCATTTACACTCTGCTTTTCTGCCTCACTATTATTTTTTCTTTTTCCTGCCTTGGCTCATATACTTTTTAAACTCAGCAGACTTGTTTACACGTTGAATATTCTTCTTCAAGATATTTCACTGGCACTTTTTCTGAAACACATGGCAGAAGTAAGGCATTACCGCCAGAAGTGTGAACAGGAGCACACTGCCCCATGAGTGATCATTTGTTTTCAAGGCAAAGCAAATAACTGAACCATGCAGACATACAGAAATATTTCACTGCTCACTTGAAGAAATCAGAAAGGAAACAAAAAAGAATGAAAAAAAAAGAAATGTAATCAAATTATTAAAAATGTTATCTACTAATCAAGAAATACCTAATTTAGATGAAAAACAGCTAGATCTGAGCTTGGTACTTCCCGTAAGATGAAATAAGAGTGTAAATGTGACTGCTCAGTGAAATAGTTCAGAGTCCATGACACTCACAGATTCTCTTCGCTCCAATGCAAACTCTCAAGTTCCTTTCATTCAAGAATTCTTCTCCCTCCCCTTCCAATTTCTTCTCATTTTCCTAGACTTAGTCCAGCTGATGCAACCACTGTCTACTCTGTCCTCCACCACCTCATGCAGATTGAGTGTTCAGAACAGCAGCAGCACCCTGAAGAGAGCACTGGCAGACAAGAGGGAGAGCTGAGTTGTGCTCACATTCTTTAAAATAAGCACACAGGTGCTGAAAATGCCAGTAAGATTAAACATTTAAATACATCTCATTAAGGAAAATTAGCACCAGAGATATCAGTTGGTTTACCTGCATGGGGCTCTGTGAAGCCACCAACTGGCATGGAAAGGTATTTTATGTAGGTATTTTATTACTACATTAGACAAAAATTACCAAAAATTACATCTTAACACCACTGGAAGGCAGGGGTCACAGACATGTTCAGACACACTTCGTTTGTGCTTACCATGGTGAGACATACACCATGAAAATACCATGAATATCCTGAATACAGTCTTCAGAAAATGGAAATACTGCTGGCACAGTGTTGTAGCATCTTCCAAAACTTTCTTAAGCAGTGACGTGGCTGGGCAGCTTTGGGCTAGGCTCAGCCAAGGATGAGTTAAGGTTACAGAGACAGAGCCTGAGGCTTCAGTGGGGATAAGGCTGTCAAAGGCAGGGGAGGGGGTCCAAAAATATATGATTTCTGCTGGAACTTTTTCAAGACCAGTTTAGAATACGTTATGGAGATGTGCACAGTTGAGACCAGAGGCCTCCTGGTGCCAGCAGTATCTTTAACCCAAGGTGCTCAAGAGCTGAACAAGAGGCCAGTGTTTAGGCTGTTTGTAGCCCGCCCCCTTTCTCTGGCAAGCCTGCTGCAGCCCTACACCAGCAGGAGTTCTGGGCTCTGTCTCTGTACTAAACATAACCTCAGCCTACATGCCATGCCTAACCTAAACCCTAAGTCCTAAAATGAACCTGTGAAATGTCAGTGACTGACCCTCAGTCAAATTTCCAAGAGTGATTTCTTTTTGAAGTCCAGCCCCCACTCGGGAAGCCTTTTATGGTCCTACTATACATAGTCCCCCACACATCAGCCCAAGGCTCTGGGTTTCTCCTAACTCCAACCCTAAATATAACCCTAAACCAAATTTGGGCTGGGCTGAGCTTTAGTGCAAGACCCCTTGAATTTGTTGGTTTAACAAAGTTCTAAGGGGAATTTTTTTCTCCACTTATTGTTATAAATTATAAATTTATAATTATAAATTATAAAAAATAATTATATTTTTTTCCCATCCCTTTTGCCGCCCAGGATCCCCTTTGCACTGACATTCCTGGAGCCTGACACATGTTCTCTCTCACAAATCTGACAATAAGTATTACCCTAGGTCTTGGACATGGCTGATCCTTAGTCACAGCCCTCTTGAATGAGGTCTCAAGAGAGATTTTCTGAGACCTCATTCTGAGACCCCTCCTTCCTTTTCAGCCCCTTTGAGGCTGCTGTTGCTGAACCTTGTTTGTAAACCTAACTTTTGACAACAGCAGAGCCTTAGCACCAATCCTCCAGCCAAAGCCCTCATTAACTTGCTCTTATGGGAGGAGACTTTTCACACAAGAGTCCACCTTCCTCTTGTGCAGTTTGATTCTAACCCTACATATGTTAGGGTTAGAATCAGATTTGGATGAGTGTTACAGTCACAGCTGTCTTTGACAAGTCCTAGGCTCCATTGAAGTGAGATTGCAAAAGGGATGACCAAGGGTTGAACTATAAGACAAAATCTTTCCTGAGAACTTCTTGGCAATTCTCATGGCTGGGAACATGGAGAAGGCTAAGCCAAGGTCAAGGCAAAGGCCTAGTTGATAGGCTTAGGAAGATGAGGCACAGAGAGCCCTGCACTTGTAATGTGTAAAGGTGGAAAAATGCAGACAGGAGTGACAGTTCTGATGTAGGTTGAGAAGCCCTGGTCCACCAGGTTGCCAGTCAGGAGTAGCTTCGGCCAGGTCTGCACCCCACAGAAAAAAAATCTATCAGATCCTGAATTAGAGCCAGTCAGGAAAGTACACAGTGCTCAGCTCTGTGTACTTTCATCAGACTTTGAAAGAAGTGGTCAGCCATGAAGGGCTGCAGACCCGGTTCTGGGCACAGAACAGGCAAAGGGGGCACAGGTCCCTGGCTGTGCTGACCCATGCTGGGCCTATGAGAGAGGCCACAGGTATGGCCATGCCAGGCAAGGACATCCCTGAGGGACTGTGGCAGAGCACAGATACTCTTGGATCTGAATTTATTAAAAAACTACAACTTCTAACTAAGAAACAGCCAGCTTGTTTGTCTCTAAAAAGCACAGTTCCTTGATGACAGCAATAATACGACCTATTTCCTGAGGGCAGCATTACCACAACTTTGTTTCTCAAGAGCAAATGGTTTCAGAGTCCTCATTAGGTGGCACTTTGTGTTGCAAGTGTCACCATGACAACCTGAGGAAGTCAGTGTGGCTGTTGCCAGGCAGCAGGACACCAGGTAGGGTGCCCTCCCATCTCAGGTGCCCTCTGGACCAGCTGCCTGGGATGCTCAGGCAGCTGCAGTGATTTTGCCTATATGGAGGTGTCAGAACACAAGAAGAAAATCTGGATGGTGCATTTTTAGATAATTATTCAATAGCTCTGGCAGGTTTATGAGCTCTGAAACTGACAGCAGTGTGAAATCGACCACTCAAGATGAACAATAAAGATGTTGTTGTAAAGATGGGCTGTGGGGAAGAAACTGTTGCCCTTTCAAAACTGAATTTTCCCATTTGTATTTACAAACTATTATTAATATAGACAAGAGTAAAATGGATTATATTAATATCCTTCAGCAAGTGGTGTGAGGGTTGGAAAATGAGTAATTATTTTCATGTAATTACAGCTCAGGCTGCCTTTGATATAAGCAGCTGCCTGCAAAAGCAAGCAGCTGGCAAGCAGTGGAACTGGGCATAGCCAGCTCTTTCATCCCCATGTGAAATGCTCCATAACATCATTACATTTCCTTCCAGGCTCCATGGAACTTTATACATGGCACCTGTGACAGTAAGTTAATGCAAGAATATTCTGCCTAGGAGACTTTTTCCTTTCCCATGAGCTCCATCTCTAAGAGGCAATGCATGTCGCCACCCCGAGGAAGTCACATCTCTTTGGGTGAGTGGCACAAGACAAACCCATCTCACCATGCCATCAGCCCCTGCCTGTAGAAATAGGTGGAATATGGGGAAAACCTCTCATAAACCCACCCCTGACTTACCATGAGCTCAAGTGCCTGAGCAGTCCTCAGTGCTCCTCACATTGGGGCAAGCAGGGAGAGGACTGCGGGAAAAGAAAAATATTTTCCACTGCCTGTTTGCAGTGGACGATGCCTGGGCCATCTCACTTTGTCTCAGATGAGGAATGTACACTGGGACCTGTACCTTTGAGAGTGGCAAAACCAGGCAAGGACTGTTCTTCTTTAAAGGCTGCTCCCAAACCAAAATGCTCTATAATTCTATAATATTATGATGTGATGATTCCTAAGTTTCTTCCCTTACCTTTATACTCTTCCTCCAAATTGTGCCACATTATCTCCCTCTCTCAAATAACTGAGTATGACTGTAAGTTTTAAGGTGTTATGTTACCTTTAGATAGTGACGAACCAATAGAAAAGGCAGAATAAAGATAATTTTAACAGTTGCTGCTAAGGATGAAAATGAAAAATGAGTGTTAAGGTCATTGCTGGGTATTGTATAAGCAAAAAAAAAGAAGTTGGTTTAGGACAAGTGATTTAATGTCTTTACAGAGTGTTTTTCCAAAACAATTCCTTGCTTAAAACAACATAAATTGTAATAAAAATAATATATCTATAGATCTGTAGGCCAAAATCCTTGCAATATGAAGAATAAGAAATGAATTGTGATCAGGATCTGTCTCAATGGCTCTATTCATTTCAATCATTTGATCATTTCAATGGCTCTATTCTATCCATCACCAGCTACATCTTAAAAAGCACTTGCACAAAATGAGAAATAAATAGATTGGCTGTTTACCAGAGGATTAAACAGAAGATCAGCAAAGCTTGGTTTTGCATCAGGCTTTGGCTTCTGTCCTCACTGTTCTATGTCTTTGTATGTCTCCCCACACTCTGTGTGAAAGGGTCAGCTTTTAGTTCAGGTTAGTTATTCATCTCAGTTAACTGCAAATGGCACCAGTGGAAAAGCTGACGCCTGAGTAACACCCCCCCAGCCTCCACACTCAAAGGAGAGAAGTTGGCATCTTGGGGGGTGATTTGGTTATCCTGTTTCAGATTAGGACAAGTCCTCTCATCATTAGGGGTATTAGGAGTGTTTTGCCCTAAAAGTAGTTATTACTCAGCTTATGTGTCAGCAGATCAGATAAAACTGCCTGCAATTCAAATCTGAGCAGGTTAACTCAATCTTTACATATCCTTGTGGGATAACTCCAGCCTCACTTCAGGTTTCTAAGGCATTGTGGCTGAACAGTTAATATATAAAATAAAAATGAGGATTTTTCCAAGCTTTTTTGAGATTTTTCACTCTGACTTGTACACTTGTACACTTGAGCTCTTTTAGGCAGAATTTGTCTTTATTCTCTGCCTTGTAGAGTCTTTAGCACATACTGATGAGGTCTATGAAATTACCTCCAAAAATGATTTTAAACTTCTGATGAATCATCCTAATCTTACATTTTCAGTACTTGGAAAATGCCATCAAAGAAAAGAAAGGCTACAGGTCTAAAGTTTCTAGAGACATCTGCCAGCAACAATTATACTGACTGAATCTTAGAGTCTTCTAATGAACAGGGAAAAAAATAAATGGTCTTCAGGATTGTTTGTCTCTTTGCACTCACCACCACTGTGAGGGAAAGTGAGCTCATCTCACAAACCTAGAGTACATGACAAAACAAAAGTAAAAATACTTTAAATCCCTATTAAGGATGAAAATTTTGTTAAAAGACAGTAATCCTGGTAATACTGAGATATGAGTAAGGGCCTGAGATGGGAGGAAAAGGGAACCTGTGCTTGTGATCTAATCCCAGAATACAATTAAATGCCTGAGAAATAGATAAAGGGAGAAATTACAAGACTGATGGCCTGAACAACTTTTGGCCACCAAAGCTCCAGTTCTATGTTGGAACAGACAGACAGACAGATGTATTTTCTTCCCATTGGCCTGTATCTGCCTCTGTAGAATAGATTCTTTACTTACAGTAATTGTGTGAACAAAAAATGGGCTCTCTGGTATTGCAGCTGAGCACTGTAAGATTACTGGTGATAGCAGACAGCTGGATTTGTAGTCAAAATATGCCTTGGAAAAGTGAATATTACTGACACATAGATTTAAATATCATAATCAAAGTACTGTTATTTTGTAATGTTATTGGGGAATTCAAGATGTGTTTCATATAGGAAATTTACATAATGTGTTATTACTTTCCTCTAAACTAATTAAAGAGTAAAAAAAAAGGCCTTGACTTAAATTTCCAGTTTTGGGGGATAGTCTTAGGATCTCAGTAACTGGATTTCGAAGTGAAAATGCCTTTGAGGATAGACTTCAATCTTGTATAGATTGATAAAGAACAATCAAATTTCAATATAATTTCAATATAATCAGTTTTGCTTTTACCTTGACTCAGACTAGGAAAGATTAGAGCCATCAATTTTCTTTGTACTTTTAATTTCAGACTCCCCTATAAAATATTTTAAATGAAACCCTCTTCAAAGTTGTAGAGTTGGTAGGAAACAGTCAGTACAGCATGGAGATCAGTTTTGGACTACAGGAAGGAAGGCATTTATATTTCATGACTTCAGAAGGCCATGCCTGTTTCCTATCTTTTCTACTAAGAGTATAGTCTACCATTTTTGTCCACAGTTATCAAATGTCTCCTGTAAGACTGAAACAGAAGGTTCTAAATTCTTTACATTTTCAATGAAAAATAAAATATATTTTGCTCAGAATTCAGATTTTTTCTTTGTATCTGATTTACTCATCCTTTTTTAGGTAGAAGTAACACGAAGCAAAGAACTCTATACCTTTGTTTGCACCTGCACCGAGAAATAAAAAAATATTCCATTTTCTGCACAAATGATCTGCAATTAAAAATCACAGGGGAAAAAAAAAGTGTTTGTGACTAGTCAAGAGCAGCCATTTATACATCTCATTGTTTTTGCTGCAGGTTGCCATACAGAATAAAAATAATCAGTAGTGTGTATGGGTTTCATATCTAGAAGATCAGCAGAACTATTGGTATATGTTTTAGATAAATGTTTTGTTTCGGATTATGATTTCCAGGAGATGATGCAGCAAATACTGCCACTGCAGACTGCTGGAACAGGTCTGTGATGTTTTATTTCATTCAGTTGAATGTTTCAGTAGAGATTCAGATCTAGTTCATAATTTTTTGTTGCAAAGAGAGAATGGCAAAACCCCAGATTTCTGACTAGGAAAGGGGCAGCTGGGCAAAAAGTAATTTAATTTGGCTAAGACTTCAGCTGCCTACAATACACACATAAAATGCTGGAAGCCATGTAACCAGCCATCAATATTCTATATAGCTGGACTACCCAATTAAGGATTCAGTGAAGGATCACCATCATCCTGCTGCACAAAGCTGTAACCACACTGCAGCCCTGACAAACAGCCTTGCTAGGCTCTGGAACTAGCAGTTGAAAGCAAAACCTGTGCGCTTCTGAAATTTGCTGCATGTTATAGTTGAACTGCTCGTGCACAGAAAAACTGGCTGACAATCTGTACAGTGTGGGAAAGTCCTCAGCCTCTAATCGAAGAAGAGCTTTTGGTTTTACTTTTCTTATCAGGTGATGGAGTAGTAAAAAGAACAAGCTGGTATACTGAATAAAGCCTCCTGAATTCTTTTTTAAAATACAAGGTTATATTGCAGGAAAATCAAAACTGTGCTACGTCCATTGGTTCCGCCTGCTACCAAGGCAGGTGAGTACACATTTCCACTGACGTATCATTCCCCAAGCAGTACAGTATCAGTGCCTACTACCTTTGTATTTTCTTACTTCAATCTAAATGTCAAAATAATTTAACATTGAATGTATTTTATCATTTTATTACAGTGATGTCTGGATAGCTCAAATACAATAACACTTTCCTTTTAAGTTACCATACAAACTCAGAATAGATAAGGGCCATTTAAAAAGCAAATTTATTCTAAAAAGACGGTGATTATTTAACCAACTCTAATTTAATGATTAATTTAGAAGAAAGCAGTCTGATTTTTTTCTTCCCAATCATTATTAATTTGGACAAAGTGGTTCTTTCACTATCACCATGGTAAGAAGGTCAGATTAACAGAGCACAACTGATTTGTGATAATTTTTTTATGTTTAGGAAAAACATATATTTATGAAAAAGAAAAAAGAAATTGAAAACAGACAAAAGAAAACTGTAATGTCATTCAATTTTTCTTCTTTTTCTGCCTATTCAGTCTTGTGTATTTTCTTCTGAGTGTTTCTTTGTCGCAGGTGCATTCAAATACTCGATTTGTTGATCTATTCTAATATGAAGAAGCAGCCAAAATTTTGTGTCAGGAAGAGTTACATTGAGCAAAGTCCACTGCAGTGGACACCTTGGATAGCCTCCCCCAGGTGCCTCTCTCTTCTTCTGACACTGAACACAGAGTTAGTTTTCTCCTGGACATGAATTTCTTCTCAGGACCAGAAACTACGCTGTTTGGTGTTCAGAAAATGGAACTTCCCTCTAGGTTCAGGCATAAGTACCAAAATCTCATCTTTAGGCCTGTGCCGTTTCATGGTTTCATAGGGTAAATATGGATGTAATTGTTAGTAGTAACACTACTATCACTGTTAATCATAATCTGTCAGCATCAACAATATTATGGGTCCATAAACTGTAATCACTGAAAAGTGCAGTGGTTCATCAGTGAAATATTCACTGCTCCTTAAAGCCATGGGAACAAGTTTTGTGTGACAGGGCTAGGGAAATGTTTTAAAAGATGTATGAACAAATAGCAAAAATGCATGACTCTGTGATATTGGGGTTTTTTGCCACATCATTTCCTTCCTGACTCAGATGTGCCCTCAGATGTTGGCAATGCTTACCTTTTCCTGTAATACAGAGTTCACAGATGCAGTAGTTAAATTATCACACTAAATTCTGGTTTCAAAGTAAAAGAAGGGAGAATAGAGATATTATCTAAAAAGACTAATCAAATGAGATTAAAAAGCACACTTCAGTGTGCTCTAAACCCCAGAGGTTAAGGACATCTTCAGTGTTACAGTGCTGTAAGAGTTCTGCTGTAGTAAAAATGTCTAAGCACAGCTCTGGGCCAGGATTTGACTTCTGGAACCACACATTAAACCCAGCCCCAGCCAGTGAGTCTGAGGCATAAATGAGCCTGTGGAAATCGATGCTGAATCATCCAATGTTTTCCAAGTTCTTTATTTAGCATCTGCAGAGCAGGCTAGACTTCAGTCAATGCAAAGTTGTACATCAACACACAAATGGAATGTGGCTTCTGAAAACACCACAGGAAATCATCCCAACTGAAATCCAGGTTCACCAGCTGTTGGCTATTCTTCTATTCAAGAACATCTAGTCAAGAAATATTAAAGGGCAAATAAGAAATATGTATTTCCCTCT
Organism: Molothrus aeneus; assembly: GCF_037042795.1. Lineage (NCBI taxonomy): Eukaryota > Metazoa > Chordata > Aves > Passeriformes > Icteridae > Molothrus > Molothrus aeneus. The sequence continues at coordinate 40,046,511 of NC_089647.1, read as the reverse complement.
GATATATTAAAGTTTTAAGCAGTCCCTTATGATAACTCTTAATGCTAATTTCTAATTCACAAAAGGGAGAGCCTGTTTGCTGACACAGAAATTACATCTCTCAATTTAAGGACAGGGTTTGGGTCAGAAAACCTCTCAGAATGGATCCTCCTCTTTCTCATTATACTGATTTAGCTAAATGGCAATTTTGGAAACAGAGAGTGCCATAGCAGTAGTTATGGAGTTGATAGTCTCTTGAGTTTGACAACTTCTGAACTTGTTGTTTTTCTTAGTATCTATGGTTCCTTGTATCTTCTGATGTCCATAGCAAAATTAGACAGGAATAGACTGATATTTTGGAATGGAGACAGGCATATGAGAATTTTTCTGAGTTTTATTGTTTGTTTTTATTTTGATTCATTGTTTTTCCATGTTTAATTCATGATAAAAAAAATCAAAGCACATATAATGTTGACTGTTTGATTTACTTTTATAAACAGAATATAACAAAATATATAAATATAAATAGCAAAATTTTCAGGAGCTGGTAAGAAGCAAAAAGGAAACTGGAATGCAGGAATTAAGCATTCAAAGTTTTTATCAGTCTAACAAGTGAAAAAAAAGAGCAGTATAGAAAATACAACATTAACCATTACCACAGATGTTTTTGTGAAAGGATCCTACAGCTCCATTAATGGAATTACTAAAACTGGAAAAACATATCCAAGGAACAGAGATATTTGATGGATGCCCATTAAAATATGAGTGTGATTGAAAGGGGAAAAGATTCACTACTTATTTTCTTCTTGCAGTATAAGAATAAGGGGAAGTGAAATGAATCTTGAAGGATTCCCATTCAAAATGCACAGTGGTAGTTTGCAACCTGTGCCAGTGTCTCACCACACTCACAGTGAAGAATTTCTTCCTAATATCTAATCTAAATCTATTCTCTTTCAGTTTAAAGTCATTCCACCTTGTCCTACAACTACACACCCTTGCAAAATCTCCCTCTTCAGCTTTCTTGTAGGTCCCTTTTGGGTACTATAAGAATCCTATAAGGTCTCCCTGGAGCCTTCCCTACACTGAATAGCCCAAACTTTCTCAGCCTGTCTTTGTAGCAGAGCTGCTCCAGCCCTCTGATTGTCTTTGTCACCCTCCTCTGGACTCACTCCAACAAGTCCATGTCCTTTTTTTGCTAGCAGATCCAGAGCTGATGCAGCCCTGCAGTTGGGATGTGAGCAGAGCAGAGGGGCAGAATCCCCTCCCTGCCCCTGCTGCCCACTCTGCTCTGGATGCAGCCCAGGACAGCTTTGGCTTTCTGGGCTGCAAATGCACACTGACAGCTCGTGCTGAGCTTCTCATCAACCAACATCCCCTAAGTCCTTCTCCTCAAGGGTGCTCTTGATCCATTCCCTGCCCTGCCTGTACTTGTGATTGGGACTGTCAAATAGATAAACATGGGACAGTGGTAAGTAGCACGTTGGAAAATTTTTGACCACAAGCATAATTAAAGCAAAAAAAGAATTTGATGTATACAGCTATGAATTTTATGACCTGGTAGCTTGTGATCATCAAGTGTATGACCCGAAAAAGCCCCCCTGCTCCTGTGATGTGTTATTAAGGAAATATATACCAGCAATTGTAACCTACACATTGTTGTCCAATCCTTTTCAGTCCTGAACCTTTATACTTATCACAGCACAGCCCAGATGAATTTGCTGATTCTCTTAGATAAAAAGAGAAGCTGATGGTGAGAGAAAATGACTTGGTCTATTTGAAGAAAATAATGCTAACATTCCAGACCATCCGTAAATCTTTAATGATGCTTTTAGTAATTTCTGAAATTTCCTTTCTGAACCCATCTTGAAAAGAAATTGTTTCCAGTGACTTAAATGTTCCATCTACAGGGCCCAACTTTCCAATTGCTAGGTATAGCTCAATTTAAAAATGCCATTATCAATCACTTCTGGTTTCATGATGTAAATAGTTACCACTAAGACCAAAAATTTCACAACAACGTTACAGTAAAGACTGCCACATATGCAGAATTCGAACTGAATGGCAGTAAACTTCTCATAAATGATGTTTCAGCTGATAACAGTAGAGCACTCTGCAGATTGGAGAGCTGCTCTAGCAATACAAGTTTTATGCCCATGGTTTTATTTCTTGAGCACTAATGTCAGCCTGGTTTTAGATTAAAAAATTATAGTCCCCAGCAGAAAACAACATAATGAAAAAAAATTTGAGAAGTCTGAAGTAGCTCTCAGAAATGCCAGCATGACCTCTACAAGGCAGTAAAAATGCTCAAAGTAGAACTCTTCTTCCTAACTCCTGGAGAAAAATTCTACTCATTTCCACTCTTCTAAAGTGATAAGATGGAAGAGAGATGGGCTGGGTGCATTAATAAAGAACCCTTTGTAACATCTAATATTCTGAAATAATAAGAGAAAAGAAAACCTTTCTTGTTTCTTGCCTCTCAGGAGTACATTTTCAGGTAGGAAGGTTTTAATTTGATCAGAACTATGCAGTCTTTTGATGGGGCAGAACAAAAATGTTATTCTGGCTTACCACAGTGCCATCCTAGTCCTGCAAGGGGAATATGACAAAAGAACATGGCACCTAACTCTGGCTAAAACTCCTGAGAAATAATCAGATATTTTACTACAGTTTTTGGTTCAAATATTTTAACATGACCATATCAGCTGGTAAAATCAGTGGGGTAGAACAGTACTAGAAATAACCACGTAATGAGGAAGCAAAGACTAGAGGAAAACTAAAGGAAGTCATAACAATTTGACTTGGGAGAATCATGGAATATTGTGTTCATGTCGTGACATACAGGAAGTCCGTGGAAAGCTGAGAGTTTTGTTGTTGGGGATACCTGTGGAAGACCCTGCCTACAGGCTGCTCTTGCAAGAGGAAGGAGAAATATTCTTTGAATTCCCCCAGTGACTGAAAGCCTCTAAATCTGGGCTTCAGGATAAGAATCAGATAAGGTCTCTGAAGACCTCTGCTTGCTTGGGTATACATTTGAGAGTCACTTGACACCAACCTTGCCTTCCTACAAAATGGAAATTCCAAAACCATACAGTTTCATGCTCTTTGTTCTGTCAAAGAAAATCATCCTCATTCACACTCAGGAGGATTCATTTTGATCAACTGCATATTTGGTAGGAAATGGTGTGCTTAAACAGTGTGTCTTCCCACCTGGTAGGGAGACACACTGTTTAAGCACACCATTTCCTACCAAATATGCAGTTGTGTCACTGTCACATCAGCCTGAATATCTTCACAGGTCCCAAACATACTGTGGGTCATCCACAAGTAAAATAACAAACAAAAATAATTTAATAACAGTTAAATAACAGTTTTATAACTTTCAGCTCTGCATCTGACTCTGGTAAATGAAGTAACACATGCCACATCTTGATGCAGGACAGATATTAGGAGCAGGTAAGTAACAATAAAATAATAACATAATTCCTGTGCTTTGTCTGAGGCTGGATCTCAAAAATAAAAATCATGTGTTAGTCCCAAAGGTATGTCACAAGAAAGCCAGAGGTGAAGGTCAAGTGGCATTCGATGTGTAAGTAATATATATTATACTTTCGAGTATAATTTCATTTCTGAAAGGACAAACTCAGCAGCAATATTCCCCAGTTGTCTCATTGTCAGCTGGCTGGATTTCATTGTCACATTATATGTCTGTATAACCCCATTCCTGTACAACCACTGAGCAGTCTAAAAAATTTAACTACAATTTCACATATGTTACAAGGTTATTATCTTCTGATTTTAATACAACTCCTATTATATGCAGTTTTGCAATCAAAACAATATTAGACATTTTTATAAATCCTAGCCTTTAATTAGTGAAATTGAACTTTTTCAGGGACTACCTGTTGGGTTAAAGGGAAGGGAGAGATCAGGATCTAGAACATCACTTTCTTTTTTTAAAAAATATTTTTCAAAAATAAAAACTAAGTAATAATCCCAAATATATATATATAATGTAAAGGAATAAAATAAAATAAAATAAAATAAAATAAAATAAAATAAAATAAAATAAAATAAAATAAAATAAAATAGTCTTTTAAGGCTTTGTCATTAATGTCAAGGTCAAACATGGTACTTTTTGCTCCATTGATTCAGCAACTCGCAGCCCAAGTGAGGTCACTGCTTATGCACAGAGCACAATTAAATCAAGGTTAGGCAATCAGGATTCTGTAGTACAAGATAGTGTGCTAGCAGATTACACAGTACTAGGAAATTTACATTTGAAACATGCTTTAGGACGATTATTTTTTCATTTTCATGAGTGAAAATAGCCTGTAATTTTATCACTATAACTAGTTCTGTTTAAAGAAAACAAGTTAATAACCAAAATGTCTGCCTGAAATCTAAGGGTGGTTTTACATGTACTTGTACACACATGACAATAAACAGAAGTGTTTTGTACACTGTTTTTTGTGTTGTTTACACACTCTCAAGATAGCTTTTATGTGACAAATGAGTTGGAGTAACTTCACAAACTACGTAAATATTTTTTTCTAATCAGAATTCAACCTAAAACTCAAAGGTTCCTTTGCACAGCAAGAATTTCCTATCATAATCCTTTCATAAGCACACAGTGTGCAGTCCTTTGCATATATGCTTCAAAAAAGACAAGGCCTTAGCTGAAGTATGACATTTAGAGAATGAAGTAAAGTCATACCATCTGACATCAGAAAATTACTAATATGTGGCCTATTTTTTTTCTAACCAAAACCAAATTGATTGCAACTCAAGGCTGATATTTCACTGAGTGTAATTGGAAGATTTCGATCTGGAATATCTACTGAACACTGTCAATGAGTTAGTGTGTTTAAGCTCCCAGAGGACTACTCAGGCACAAGGTTCACAGATCAAAGGCATAGTATTCAAACAATTCATGTAGTTTCTTTCAAGTATATTTAAAGTTACTTGGTTTGGGAAAAGTCATCATGGAAGAAAGGTAGTTTTGAGAAGTGACCTGGAAAAAAAGGAGTCATATCCATAAAATACACAAGTGGGAAGTGCATCGGGAGGATGTAAAGATGTTAAAAATATAAATGGATTTGGAGAGAGTTGACAAGACACAGGACAAGCATGTCTGTGTCCAAGGCTATACCATGAATGCAAGCTGGACTTACTTCAAGTCAGAAATATACCTTTTTGAAAGATTTGTTAGAATTTCTATAGTTAGGTGAGCAAACAAAACTGAATGTATCAAATTATTTTACAGATTAATGTCTGCATGATTTCCTGGAGAAAAGGAGGCTTGGGGGACACCTTATCACTCTCTACAACTGCCTGAAAGGAGGGTGTAGCAATCTGGGGGTCGGCCTCTTCTCCCAGGCAACCAGTGACAGGACAAGAGGCCATAGCCTCAAGCTGTGCCTGTAGAGGTTCAGGTTGGACATCAGAAAGAATTTCTTCATGGAAATGTTTGTCAGGAATTGGAATGGGCTGCCCATGAAGGTGGTGAACTCCCTGTCGCTGGTTCAAGAAACAACCGGATGTGGCCCATAGTGCTAAGGTCTAGTTGTCAATGTGGTTATAGGACTTGATGATCTTGGAGGGCTTATTTAGCCTAAGTAATTCTATGATTCTGTGATTACCTTTCCCTTGTACATCATATTTCTGCTTGTACAAATACACATATGTGCTTACCTAAAGTGTCCAGCAGACTCTGTCAATCAGGTTCTACCTCAAAGTGGCCAGTTCAAGTAGCCTGGTTATCCAGTTCAAGCAGCCTTGTTAAGCAACAAGCTATTTTAAAATGACTACGTGTTTGCCCCCAAAATTAAAGGAATGTTCATTTCTCTTTCTTCTTTTCTTTTCTTTTTTTTTTTTCTTCTTTTCCCCTTCTTATAAATAATACCAAAACTCTAGGATATGAATCAGAAAGAATAAGAAGAATAAGGAAAAGGAACAGGCAGTTTGTTGGACACCCTTGTAAGTTGAATTTAATTGACTTGCTTTAAGATCCTCTTTGCTTTATACAAGTCTTTTGTCCTTTGCCTTAATTCATGCTGTTGATTCACAAAACTGATTAGGAGAAATGATAAGTTTTGTGACATATATGTACAACTGCTTTATGGCAAAACACATAAAATGACCATGTAGATGCAGAACACTCAAAACTTTAAAACAGCAACAACAAAGTATCAGTGTATTATGAATTCTTCCTAGGATCCTCTTTTAGTTTGATAAATGAAAAAGAAAAATTAAGATAATCAATTTCAGTGTTGCTTTCTCTGCCTAAATTTACAGAATGTTTCCTGACCCTGCTGGCTGAAGACAATTATGCTACATTCTTCTTATATGTACAATAAACAGCCAAGGTCGAGGTAATGAAAGTAGGTGTGTAGATGCTATTGTTCTACGAAAACATAAAGAAGACTATCATTAGAGGCCTAAGTAGACTTGTTACTTTTCTTGTTACTATATATTGTTACTTTTCACAGATATTGAAATATTAATATTATCTTGAAGTTCAAGATATTTTTTACCACAAACCACATTTTTTTACCACAAGATATTTTTAACCACAATCTATTGCAATTACAAAATGTGTATTTCCCCTCTGATCAGTCTTCTTTGGGCTGGAATGAGCAAACAGAATTGATGTAAATATATCTGGGTCACAAAAATAACAATAAATGAGCTAGTCATAGATTCAAAGATTCAAAGGGAATTTCAGCCCAGTTTTGACTATTAACCAAGTTTTTTTCAACACCTCTATAGTTTAGTGAGGAGTGTCCCTGTTGTTGTTAAACTGTTAGCACTACATGCACTCTGTTGCTAAATAAGGAAATACAAGCTTATGAAATTGCTACAGTATTTATAACCTCCTGTTACAGAGCCAGAACAAGTTAGCAAACACTGTTCTTAAAGCCCTGTTGACATTGTCAATGCTGTTAGTGCAGAAACAATCCCTCAAAAGAAACAAAGCCAGCTTGGCCAGTGCTTTACCTCACTCTTCGGCCAAGTGGAACAGTACAGAAGCGACAGGAACCAAAAATTATATTCAGGCTTCTAAGCAGACAGCAGAATACTGGTCACGGGGACAGTGTGGGACTACATTTAATATATTGTAATGTTCCTGTTAACATTGATCTGTGGGCAAGGAAGATGTTAAAAAGCAGGAAAAGACCTAGAGTAGTATTTGTTTCTGCACAAATTTATCAGGTTTTGTTTTGGTGCTATGTATGTGGTGACTGTTATCAGCTTTTCCTCTATTCCTGGCAGGTGCCAGGAGCTAGGCCATGCTTGGATCACATGGCTTCTGTGTGTGTGTGTGCGTGTTTGTGTGTGTGTACAAGATAGTCCCACCCATCTCAGCAGCCAGCAGCAGAACAGAAGTCTTTTCTGTGGCACTCCTTCTTTTAATATCAGTGATAAAATATTGTGTGTGTTCTTTCAGACTAGATATAAAGTTTTTTTTTTTGGTTTTTTTTTTTTTTTTGTTTTGTTTTTTTTTGTGAGGATAGTAAAATACTGGAACAGGTTTCCCAGAGAGATGGTTGAAGCCTCCATCCGTGGAAAGATTAGAGTTTGGATTAGATGAGATGCTGAGCAACCTGATCTACTTGAAGATATCCCTGCTGAAGGCATGGGGGTTTAGGCTGGGTGACCTTTAAGGTTCCTTCAACCCAATTCCATGATTCTTTGTTTGCAAGTAACATCCATGCTATCACCATCTGCTTATGTTACAAAACTAGTTAGAATAAAATGTGGTTGCTGTTGTGAAATGGAGCAAACAGCGAAGTGTGAGCAGTTGTAGAACCCTCAGGTTTATGAGCAGACACAGCCCCAAAAGGGTGCATGCCAAGGGCTGACCTGAAAAGAAAAAGACATATAGAAGGAGCAGAAAGCAACATACCTATCAACATTAAGTAACATAAACCTTGCAGTTTTTACCTTGTTGCCTAGTATTTCTCTTTCATCTCTCTGTTGCAAAAAGAAGGAAAAAAAATTCCCTGTCATCAAGAGAATCTGGAGCCCAGTGAGATTTATGATTGATTTTCAAAAACACTCTTCTCTTCTCACATACTTTCCTTATCATTTCCTGCTCAGAATACCTGAGGTTTTGCAAATCACTATTAGTGCCTGAAAAATTCCCCTGAAGTTAAGGCAGTCAGGGACAGTTGCTGAATGCTGATGCAAAGGGCTGCCTGTCTGGGTGGAAAAAATCTCCACCCAGAAGACCAGGTAAAAGACAAAGAAGAAAAGGAAAAAAAAAAATCACTCACTCAGAAGAAGGTAGAAAAAGGGAAGAATTACAGTAACCACAGCAAACCCGCTCGTGGTAGGAGTTTTCTATCTTCGGTAAGTACTAGCATTAATGCCAAAAAAACTCTCCAGTCCCTATTTTCCTTTCTACAAAATCCAGTCACATTTTCACAGTTTCCAGTCATGATACTGATGTTTTGGCAGACTCAGAGATGAAGGCATGACCTGGTTAACAGCAGTCAGGATGCTTTGTGTCATCTGCATCTCAAAATGGGGTGAAAATATGAGTGACCTGGACTGATTGGTATAAAAATAGGAAAGTGGGGATGGTAATTTGATTTCTGTCTGTGCAATGCTCCATTAAGAAAGCAGAATGTTTCATCGTATGCATGCTGACTACCCTGCTTCCAAAGCAGTCAGCATTGCTTTTACTTGCAAATGTGTACCTTACAAACATTTATAACTTTATTTCCTATCTACCTGTCTTATTGAATCTGTCAGTTAGTGTTATCAGATCCAAAGGCTTTGGAAGACAAAGTTGCCATCAAGAAGTTCTGAAAACAGCACCCCAAAAACAGCAGCTGAACAAATACTCCATCTTTTGACCTAAGAAGTACCTCACACATTTCAGTGAATGACAGTTCACCAGAAAACATCAGCCTCCAAAATTACAAAAATATAGCCTACCAAGTGCTCTAAATCATGAACATAATGATACCTGAACATTTAGGTTTTCCTCATATATGAATAAGACAAGGGCATATCATTTTTCTAGTTGGCAAAAATGAACAAGGGCGCCATGCATACTTTGTGTGTGTGTCCATATTGTGTACAAGCATATGGAGGTATCATTACAGCTTGTGCAGGTGTAATAAAAATAGCACTACCTATCCAACTCATGTCAATAGTGCTGAAGAGAAGACAGTGATGGCTGCCAAGATGACCAAAGTTAGTTTTCTCTATGATTAGGTTCTGTTGAGTACATCAGGACTTCATTTCAATGTTTATATATTGTTTACACTGAAGAACACTAGATGAAGCCTGTTCTTTTAGAGTGTAGTACTGATTTGTGGACTCACACATGGTCTGGCAGTGATCTGAAGAATTAAAACATAGAAGCAGACAGGCCAACGCTTTTCCGGTTAATGCTGCTGACACCCAGGAGAGACAGGTGTCTGCATGTCCTGAAACCCAAAGCCCTATTCCCTTGGCTCTGTTAGTCTCCCATCTTTTCTTCTCAATTGCCAAGACTACATGGAATTCCTGTGTGGGTGTATGACCTTGGGCTTCATGGTGGTGGAACTGCTGGCATTCCTGAAGAGCCAGGCTGCTCCCAGAGGCAGGGAATTCCATGTGCCTGGTGTTGCATCCCTGTCCATGTCCATAAGTAACAAGTGAGCTGAGCATCCTCTCCTTAGATCTGGTGGATGACTGTATAGTATTCCAGCTGCTGCTTACAGCACACTGTATAATCTGCAAAGACTAATGACATATTTAAAAAGAAAGTGAAAGCATAATATCAACCCTTAATAACAAATAGAAATTATTATTAAAAAAAATAAAGACTAAAGCAAAGCCATATTATAAAGACTGTGTCTTTTGCATACTTGAATCTTACTTCTATAACAAATGAGAGATGAGGATAAGAACAGATATATTTTCTTTGCCACACAGCAGTTTATTTAACATTTGAGCCTGTGCAATTACAGACCTACAACCAGGTCATGACACTTATCAGATGAGAGGATATGAGTAATCTGAGACTTATGGAAAAGATGTTGAAAGCAGAAGATCCTTAATTTGGTCAGATACACAAATGGAAAAAAAAAAATTGTAATGACTCCCAATCTACCTTACTCAGATTCAAAACCAGAAAATGTTACAGGTTCATTTTATCAATCTTATCAATCTATAAAACGCCTTCATACTCTCATAATTACACACACATGGGCAGACTGCAAAATCAACTATAGCTAACATTTGTTGAGCTGATGACTTCTTCGGTTTCTTCTGTGAACATAATTTAATTTGTTTGTTTTATGACTTTTTTCTACAGCTCTAACCAGGTTATTTTTCAAGGCTAACAAAAATAAGGGCAATAGCAGATTGCAAAAATATTTAATCTCTAGGCTTTGGAAGGTCTTACTGTGCACAAGGTATATCTGTAAGTGAGGAATTTGGAAAGATGGTGTGCATCAGCTAATTGTACATATTTTGAAAAATTGAAGAATCTGGCACATTACTTCAGGGTGTATTTTGACCAAATCTCTAGCACATTACTTCAGGGTGTATTTTGACCAAATCTCTAGCAAGAGGTTTTCTTGGCTACATGGAAACTGAGGCCCAGACAGTAGTTCTCAGAACTGAGCTGTCCTATTGACTCAACTGAGGTGAAGCAGTTTGCATAAAACTTAATACTGCCCTTATTTTCTCTTTACTGTCAGGAATAAACTTATAGATAACTTGAAATTTTATAAAGGAGAAAACACATGCAGTTCTGTAATATGTCTACCGACTTTCTATGTGTGTTGTCTCAGTCTGTGAAAAAAAGAAAACAATTCTCAGCGGCTTTTGTCATGTGCTGCTGAAAGATAAAACAAGCTGAGTTCTCTAATGCAGAACTTGACTGACCAAAGGGTGCAACAGCAAAACCAGATCATCTGTACAAAGAAGAAGCAAAGGGGGAAAAAATTCCAACTATTTCCTTTGACAAGAGAAGAGAAAGGAGAACTAAACTGCCTGTTAAACCACAAAAAGCTCTCTAATACTAGCATTGAAAAGGCAAAGATTCATATAATATTTCTTCACTTTGTGAGCAACTTATAAAGATCAAATTTAAAAGGCAGCAATCATTTAAGAGGCCTGAGAACCTATTTATGAAAAATTCTTATTATTTAGCAATAATATTCAGTTCATTGCCCAAACATCTATTTCTTGATCAAATATTTCAATCTAATATTTAAGATGCCTTTTAGTGGATCTCTCAAAATTGTTAGCGTAACTTTTAAAAAGAAAAACAGTAATAGAACACTAGGGAGGAAAAACACCCTGGATAATTTTTATAGTCATGAATAATTCTGTAAACTCCTAGATTCATCAATCACAATTTTTAAATTAATTTGGTGGCTCAATTCTTCCCTTAATTACAGAATTTTAATTTGTAACTTTACCAGCACTTTTCCATCCTGGAAAAGGAAAGAGGAGAGAACTTTCTTCCCACTCCTCTTGCCAGTCAAAGGCTCATCATCTTTTTCTTATTCAGAAAGGCAGGGAAACCAGCTCCATTAATATTATCAGTAGGCCTCATTCTCCAAGAAAAAAGATCTTCAACATCTGGATGGCTCACAGATTCTGGACACACGAGAGTGCAGCCGGAGCTTTTGGGTTCTCCCAAATACCCAGAGGCAGCCAGCAGAATTTAACTGAGCAGCATACATTCTGATGTCAGAAAGAACAGGATCTTTCTGGTTTGTCTTGATAGATCTGTTTTCCTTTGACATCTTGAGTTCCATCTTCCCTCCTCCATTAGATACACCTCCACCCTTGTATAGAATTTCTTGACAGAAAATAGAATGCTGTTTTTTTTCTAGAAACCTAATATGACATGTATTATTGAAAATTTACTTCTAATTTGATATTTTACTTAGAGATATTTTTTGAATGAAAAGAAGCACTCAGTACTTCTTACATTTTGTGGATGACAGAATGAAAGGAGCAGTCAAAATCTACTATAGTTGCTGACTAGTTTCAAAGACACAAATGCAAACAAAAAATTAACATATTTACAAATGTATGAATGAATATAAATGCTGCATGTTTGGAGACATGTCCAGGTGAGAATCATTGAGTATAGACTCAATGAGTGAGGCAATAGACTAACTGGGGACATACAGAATGACAAATAATGAGGCTAAGCCAGCAGATACTGATGTGAAAATATCAGGAACAGATTTCTACATCAGAACACTGCCCCATTATTAAACCTATCATAATCACCCTGATAAAACTTTGAAGAGAAATTTTTTTTTTTTTACAACTTTTTGCAATGTTCTTAAATCCCCAAATCATCAGGAAGCCTAGGCATGGCTTTAGTTTCTTGCACTGTATCAAAACCTGCCATGGATTGTTTGCTAGTCCTGGTTTCTGTGTCCACCTTGCTGTTGCTGTTTCTGCCAGCAAGAGGGGTACAGGTGAGTCATGGCACACAGAGAGTTTCATCCTGACATGACCTCAGGGTGTGTTTAGAGTGCACAAAATAGCCTAGAAGATTATTCTGGGTCCCACAGGTTAGGTGCATCTTGGCTGATCAGCTGATGAATGTTCACAATAGCCTGATACATTTCTCTCTATCGGATAATTTGGATGCTGTGGTCTATGCTGTGGACTTGGCACAAAACATGTCAGCTGACGTCACAGAAGTGTGTTGGCATAATGCAAATCCTATATAGCAAAGAGTAACAAATTCTCCACCAGAGTGATACTGTGGCAACTGCATTTGTAGTGTATTGCATTCTACTCATCCTAGATCCTATAGCTGTATATATGGCAAAAATAATTGTATTAAATAAAATATATTCTATATACTCATACAATACAATCCCTGCAAATAAAAGGATTTAAATAAAGAATTAACTTCAATTTATTTCCTTTCAAGTGTATCTTATAGCCAACCCCTTGTAGGTTCCCTGCTCCGGCAGTTACAGAACCACAGGACACAGAATAATTTAGGACGCTGCCTAATCCAAGGACCTCAAGTTGTCCAGTTGAATTTTGAACATCTCTAAGAAAGAACACACTGCCTCTCAGAGAAAATATTCTGGTATTTAAAAAATAAAAAGTCTAACTGGAATTTTTCAGGTTCCTCTCTTCCTATTGTTGTGTACCTACCTCCAAGAGGAGTCTAACTCCTTGATATCCTCTGATCAGGTAATCGTAGACAGCAATAAGATTTGCCCCTTGGATTCTCTTTTTCGGGCTGAACAACCATGGCTTGCTCAGTCTCTTCTTGTAAGTTCAGTGCTCTGGCTCCCTGACCACTGGTGATCTCCACGAGTCTCATTCCAGCACACCCATGGCTTACTTGTACTGGGGAGGCCAGAACTGGACCAGCATTCCAGATGTGCCCCATGAGTGGAGGTACAAGGGAAGGGGAAGGGTGATTTCCCGCACCCACTGGCTGCACTTATACAGCCCAAGATGATGTTGGCTTTCCTCGCTCCAAGGGCAGTATATTCCATGAGGATCATGGTCATCACAGTTTTGTTTTGTTTGTTTTGTTTTGTTTTGTGGGGATTTTTTGTTTTGTTTTGTTTTCTGTAGCTTTGGATTTGGTTTTAGTTAGTCAAAGCATCTTCCTGGCTTTTTATCAAATATTTATCCCTGCCCAGGTAAACTGGAACTGTGTGGAGCTGTGATGGGTCTTTCATATGAAGAGATCAAAGACATTTAGAAAGCTTTCTAGTTTGTCCAGGACAGACAGAGAGAGAGTACATTTCTACTTATTACTTCAACAAATGGATGTTTCTTATTGAATATTCCTGGTTCTATAATTTGAGCAGGAGTTTCCTGGATCTCAGACTACACGCTCAACACTCAATATGTTCCACTAAAAGATTTCAGACCTGCTACCAAAGCTTTTTTTTCCCCTCTTTTTTTTTTTCTTTTTCCTTCTGAGAAATAAAATGTAGAGGAATTTTTAGGATTAGAATAATTCACTTGTGCAATAATTCAAAAAGGAAAAAAAAATTCCATTGCAGTACATCTATTTTTTCAACAAGTATTGTGACTTGCCACATTATCACTCATCTATGAGTAATGTTTCCATAACCAGCAGGCTGCTTTCCCACCTTTCCTAATGGATGAGCTGTAACAAAGGCTTTACACTATGAAACACTTAAAATCAAAAGGCATGTACAGCCTCCAACCGAGGTTTGGCTGATTTTGTTCAGATAAACTTTGAGATGGTTGTCTTTTATAAGAAAGTTCAGTTTCCAGTGAAATTAATTTCTTATCTTTCTAAAATTACATCAGTCTAAGAATGTCACTTCACAATTGTCACAGAATACTGTAGGTTCAAACTCAGACCATGGTCTACACTGAGCCATCACTGGTTTGGAAAAATAAGAAGAAAAACTTAGTCTGCTTCCTTCATTGCATTTCTTTATTGGTATGATAGGCTAAATTACATCTTGATTGCTTGCTTCTTGTCCTCATAATTCTTGCAGTCATGATTGTACAAGGCCTCAGAGTGATAAATATATAAAAAATCAACTGTAAGACTTAATATTTTTAATATTTTCCTGAAAAATTACTTTTGATACTCCTGTTCAGGTCCCTCCTGCACAGTGTAGATATCTATTGAGTCACTGTGCCACATCTTTAATATCAGTCAGCATTTCAAAAAGATAACAAACGCTGCTTTTGTATGAGTCAGGGGAGCAGTTCTAGTGCTGTGACCTGGTTCTTATTCGGGTAACTGCATTCTGTTCTATTTGAAAGCTTTTTAATGTTCTGGTGAAATGGAACATTCTTCATATCCTTTCAGAACTACTGCAAATGCTTTGGAACATTTGCTGGCTGAGGCTTAAACCAGAGACAGAAACCTCTTCTGGGGAGAGAAATCCTGCATTAGTAACAAACAGCACAATGGATATATCAGTCTACAAGAGGCATCTAAACATGTCAGGATCATTTTCTGATTTAAGATAGAATTTGCATTTATTTGCTTACTCAAAAACTGCTTTTACCATGATTTCATAATGATGCCTAAAACACAGAGCTGTGGCTCCAACTCATATTTCCTTTAGGATCAGACATGGTGGGGTTTTTTTGGTCATATTAATTTTCCTTATTTCTTTGTAAAAGGATGAATATAACAAGACACATAAAGCCCAGAGGCAAAAACCAAAGGAAAAGATGCCATGTACTGATTTTAAAAATATATCAATAAAAGAATAGATATGAAGTCAAATAAGGAAAGCTTGACTTATAGTTTTAACCTTAAATGGTCCCTGTTTTGTTAGTAGATTTAAAAAATCCATTTTGTTTATATCACTCGTATTTTCTGTCCTTGGGCCAAAGGGGAAAATATTCTCTTAGCACCAGAGGAATGTTACAGTTTGGACATCATTGGACATCAGAATATTAAGAATATTCCTTAAATCCATAGTAATAATCTGGGGGACTTTAATACATTCATGTCATTTACATTACATTGTATATAATATAAACATTTATAATAGGCATGTTTGTATACTATATAATTTATAAAACTATATAAAATGCAAGAACATTACTATATTTAAATTATTTTTCTCCTCCACTTTTTTTGCTGGTGACTTCCAATAGCTTAAAACAAGTGTCCTATTCATTTATTAATTGTATTCTATTAAAAACTGAACTTACACACTATTTCAGACCATATTTCCATCTAATCACTCTGTTCAGATTTTTAGGCTAATGTAAGCAGATTTGTGGCAGTCTACCTGTCGGAAATATTGCAGAAGTCTTGAGGTTCTGGTTAACACAGGTTTTGCTGGGAATAAGTCATGCAAAAGAACAGGATGAACAGAATTATGATAAAACAAGGCCAGCCAGGCTTCTGTCCCTGCAGCAGAAACTCCCACGAGTACCCAAAATGTAACCATGGCATTGGTGTCACCAGGTCTTCTCCTCTTATACATTGCCTCCTTCATCCCTCCTGCTACCAGCTGTCACTACTCTGATAACCTTGTTCCTACCTCACTTATCTACTTTTCCATGAGCAGTGATAGTATTTTTTTTTTAATTTCATGGCAAGGAGAGCCCCACAGTTAGCAGCACAGTACGCAATTATTTTTTGGTTTTAGATTTCCCAGTGTGTGCACTGGCCCTCCAAAGTGAAAAATGTAGCTGTCATTTTTTAGCCTAAGGTCAGCAGAAGTCAAGAGAAACACACCCTAAAATATCCCTGTAAGATGTGTTATGGCCAGAATTTCTAGGGCAGTTTATTTTGGGATTAATTTTAGGGGAGGGTGATTAACAGATGTAGCAGGCCTCTGTCTTCTTCTAGGGTTGTATTAAGTGAACATCCCCCTGACATGTATCTATTTCTAAAACAAACTGCACAATGATCTTAACATTTGTCTTTTGTTTAGATGACTCTAATTTAATATCATTTTCTGTAAGAGGTTTTAAAGAGACCTTTTTTCTGTTAAATACCTAACATAGAACTGGGACCTCTGATCAGTGACAGACACCTTTAAGGATGATCACAGCACCAGTGTTGTAGTGCGTTTTTATATTTTGTAATACTTTGAAGTAGTTTTGTTTTGTATCCCCATATTTTTCCCAAATGGTTTATCCCAGACTGTACTCCCCTCCCTTTACCTGTGTTATCCCTCTCCCGGGATGAGATCATCCCCAAACTCCCATCCTGGCTCTCTGTCAATCACTCAGCATCCCATCCCTCCATCCAGAAGTTTTGGTCCAGGTCATCAAGTGACTAGCCAGAGGCCAGGGTTCAGCCCCCCAAGCCTTGCCCCATACGCTGTCCTAAATGTCTATCCCCCAGCATCCATCCCTTAGGGTCACTTATTGGTTGGTAAAATGTTATCTACTTTTGGTTTCCACCTCCCTTTAAATGTGACCTTGGCACATTTCCCAGGGCTCTGGGCAGGAGGCCCCCTGAGCTGCAGGAGCTCCTTTGGGATCCTAATAAAACCTTGGATTAACCCCTGCTAAGAGTCAGGCCTTTATCTTCTACCAATGTCTCTGGTGTCTCTTGTGCTGCACAGGCGCCCAGCCCAGGTGCCCTCAGCACCCTCGGGGCACAGAGAGTGTCTCCCTGCCAGCCCAGGTGCCCTCAGCACCCTCGGGGCACACACAGACAGTGTCTCCCTGCTGTCAGCCCAGGTGCCCTCAGCACCCTCGGGGCACACACACAGAGAGTGTCTCCCTGCCAGCCCAGGTGCCCTCAGCACCCTCGGGGCACACACACAGAGTGTCTCCCTGCTGTCAGCCCAGGTGCCCTCAGCACCCTCGGGGCACACACACAGAGAGTGTCTCCCTGCCAGCCCAGGTGCCCTCAGTACCCTCGGGGCACACACAGAGAGTGTCTCCCCGCTGTCGGCCGTGTCGGGGCTGCCCCCCGGTGTCTGCTGACTCGGGAGTGGCCCAGGGCTCCTGAGAGGCTCGCAGAGAGACCGAGACACACCAGCAATTACCAGTAATAACAGAACTAGCAAGATTATCTGACAAAGGAATATTTTAGCCAGAGCTTGTCAAAATCAGCATGAGAAAGTCTGTGCCCTTCACTGACATGAATAAATTTGCTTCTTTGGAGTTAGCACAAAGCACAAGGAACCATGTCTCTACATCTTTCCATGTCTAGTTAAGGGACTCATCTGCAAATTGTCATTTCAGGTGGACATGAAAATAGCTTGTGTAACTTGAAGGTTTTACTCTGTGGCAAATCAGCACAGGATTTATTCCAGTTCAGTTTAGACAGTCTTCACACCTTATAGAAAATTCCATTTAATTAAAGTGGTGACATTTTTCATATTCCAGACAAGTTTCACTATTGATTGAATTTATAAATGGCATGTAGTAATGTTAAATTTCAGCAATGAAATTTAATTTTCTTTGATTCATTTAAGAAATGGAGCAATCATGAACCTGCAGGGGTATATCTTCCCTTCACTTCCTGCTGTTTAACATTTCACATCCAAATCAGTGCTTAGCAGGCTTATGGCTTAAACCTAGCCCTTTTTTATTCAATAATGAGTAATAAATTAAAATCTGATTATATGTAAGTACAATGTTTGCCTGACAAATCTCCAGTTGTGAGTTTATTGACAATACTTTTCGTCTCTCAATTCAGAATCATGCTTCCTTTCCCAAGAATTGGGAACAACTTATCCCTTTTCAGTCAGTCAGATGTGAAGTACTGGTTTTGTATGACACTGACAGCAGTTTACTGTTTAGACAAGTATCCAGACCCAAAAAATGTGACAGTCCTCTAGGCTTCCTAGGAAACAATGACCTTACATTTATTACCCTCCTGTAACACACTTTAAGGGAACTTTTGAACTGGGAGAATTAAAGAATATTGGTCCCTTGACAGTTTTTAAGCTAGTTCCTCCTCTGGATCTCATTTAGCTGTGCTGATTGATAGCATTCAAGTACTTGATGCAAAATTCAGAGTTTAATATTCCAGTACTTTAATGGCTGGCTGATTCACAAACTTGGCAATATTTTGATTAGATTTTACTGTCATGCAGCTTCTGGGTAGAACTGAACATTTCAAAAGGTGAAGGTCTTCTGCCTCAGTCTTTGCTTAATTTTAACATCACAGGGCACCCTCCTTTGCATTTTAGTATTTCTACCCAGAATTGCCAAACACATGGACGCCTTCACAGATAATCCTCATACATTGCATCCATTCTTCACCCCACAGTTACATTTTTCACAGAATAACAGAATGAGTCAAGTCAAGAAAGGGACCACATTGGGTCATCTGCTCCAACCTCCTTGCTCAAGCAGTGCCATCCTTAAGCACGTGGCACAGGATTGTGTCCAGATGATTATTGATTATCTCCAGTGAGGGAGACTCTACAACCTCTCTGTTCAAACTCCTCTAGGGCTCAGTCACCTGCAGAGTACAGAAGTTCTTCCCCTCGTTCAGGTGGAACTTCTGTGCATCAGCTTCTGCCTGTTGCCTCTCGTCCTATTGCTTGGTACCACTGAGAAGAGCCTGGTCCATCTTTTTGCCACCCTTCCTTCAGATACTTGTATACATTGGTGAGGTCCCTTCTCAAGTGTCTCTTCTTGAGCCAGAACAGGCCCAGCTCCGTCAGCCTGTCCTTATAAGGGAGATACTTTGGACCCCTCATCATTTTTCCACTGTCCGCTAGAGCTGCTCCAGGAGCTCCATGTACTGAGGGGCCCAGAGCTGGACACAGCACTCCAGATGTGCCTCACCAGGGCTGAATAGAGGGGCAGGATCTCCTCCCTCGACCTGCAGAACTGCTCCTCCTGATGCACTCCAGAATCTCACTGGCCTTCTCAGCCACAAAGACACTGATGGCTCATGGCTTGTTGTCCACCAGGACCCCAGGTCTCTCTGCAGAGCTGCTTTCCAGCAGGTCAGCTCCATCCTGTGGTGGTTCTGGGGGTTATTCTCTCCAGGTTCAGGACCCCACATTTTTCCTTGATTCTCTGCGAATTATAGAAAAATACTACATTGCCACATTTTGTCTTTAACAAGTGGTTATGAAAAATTGCTCATTCAGAGCAGGTTGTGAATATTTCAAGGCTGAAGAGTCAGTTTTGAAATTTAATGGGACAACCAATTCCTGGTGGACTATTAGACTGTAAGTAGAAACAGGAAAAAAAGCTGGTGAATATAATAATTTGATGGAAAATTAATCCTTGCTAAGATGCCTTGAATTTACATAGGAAGGATGTTTCTTATGAAATTAAAGTTGGCAGCAAAGGCTGTACCAAAATAAAAGAAAATTATTCCTACTTCCACTTATAGTGTGATTCAACTTCAAGATTGCTTGTATTTCAATCAGCTTTTGAACTCTTAAGAAACTGCCATAGTTATGTTCAACCCTCTTTTATCTCTGTATTAAAAAGCATTTTAACATAAATTTGGATTACCAAACTTACTTGTGTATTTCCTAAGGCCCTATCCAATTGTTACCTTCTTTTCTATGATTACTTAGGATACACGATTCAATCAGGATATTGGTGTTAATACTTCTGAAGATCTACTGACTACTTCTTTCTAAATTTCAGAGATGCTAACAGCTGTTTAGTATCTACTGGTTGCAACTTTCTATTCTCCAGCCAGCAAACGAGACTTGATGCAACATCACAAATATTATACTGCTGGGAGGGGAGTAGTACAATGTCATCTTGTTCCACCCAGCAGCACTGGGTTCAATCATCTTTATACAGCCACTTAACATATTTATATAAAATATGTATTTCATATATAAAGATAATTGAATATCATATTTTACACAAAGCAATGTTTATTTCTTTTTCCTGAGGCTACACGGGAACAAAACCATTTTGAGGAAGATGGTGGGTTTGGGTAAAAGTTTGCCAGCTAGACCTTGAGGGAAGCATAGCACCTGCCCTTTGACACCTCAAGGTGGTGCATTCATTGACAAAATAACTGAGAAAGTTTTTGAGGATGTTATCCAGCAAGCAAGGACATCCTCTGTGGGGCATAAAAACAGAAAGCTTCTTTTCCTCTTTTTTCTCTTTTTTTTTTTCACTCCTCATGTTCCAGCTTATTTACTCAGTGACAAGTTTATTATATTCTGCATTTCAGTGAGCGTTAGCCAAAACATAAACAAACAAAGAACAATAAATAAAATATGCGACTCCTGTACCAGAAAGAGCTACCACTTTCATAACTGTGACTCAATACCCATCTGTTTCCTCCCTTTAG
The DNA here is from genome assembly GCF_037042795.1 of Molothrus aeneus. Taxonomy (NCBI): domain Eukaryota; kingdom Metazoa; phylum Chordata; class Aves; order Passeriformes; family Icteridae; genus Molothrus; species Molothrus aeneus. Next base: position 40,025,831 of record NC_089647.1, on the reverse strand, counting down.
ACAATATATGAAGATAAAACTGTCTCACAGTCCACTGCACCTTCCATATTGCTATTATGCCTGTGGGAACTTTAGCACCTGAGAGCAAAAAATTATGTAACATGCACTGTGATTAGCTTCCTTTTCCCTCACCTCCTTTTACAGCTCTATTGCTTACCTTCTTTGCCACCTACCTCGCTGTTTGCCAACGCCTTTTGCACTTACAATATGTTTTAGTACACCCTTGCATTTAGTAAACCAATAGTTTTGATAGCTTTTAGTAAATCTGATGGTTTAGCTTAAGCTAACAAAACACCTGATAACAGACCACAGAGATTAATTACATTGTAACATGCCCTTGCTTAGAGGAAATGAAAGCATGCTTACAGCACAGTTTCTGAAACTATGACTTAAAGAAATGCACATTAATAGTAGGGCACATTGATACTGCATTTTAAGGATTTAGGACTCCATTCATACCTCTTCATTTAGGCATCGACACTGCACTGCCAAAAATCATGGCTCTTTGAGTGCTTCAGATCAAAGTAAGTCCTTTATGTCTTTAACAAGACACAAAGTGTCTGAAGAGCTCCAGAAAAAATGGTACCTACAGACATCTATGACTCTTACCTGACTATGGAAGCCTAATCACCAGGTTCAGATGTGAACAGTTACCATCAAATCATATTCCTGATGCTGAGTGCTTCCATGGCTTAGCAGCTACTCCAAAATCATGATCTCTGAGAAGAGCATATTTAATCTCTGCTGGCACCCTAACGTAAGTGAAATTCAGCCTGAAGCCTGATAACTGGGGGTCTAAATTTTTACAGAATAGGGATGAAACCATGGAAAGAAATGTCTCCAAAAATTGTAACATAACAAGAATGTGCTGTTATTCACATGACAGTATTATGTTTTTATTGTCTACACTACATGCTGAAATGTGGGGCTTTTCATACAATTATGGAGATCTATTTTTTTAAAATAAAAATGTTACTTCTGTGATAGAAGCAAAAGCCTCTATGTCTCTCCTTATGCAAGCTGCTTTTTAGTTTTGGCCATGAGCTCATAAACTGTTTGAAGCAGTCTCTCCTCCTCTCTGTTTATAAGAAGTGAATCACATTTTTAGTTGTACTATGTCCTGCACAATGATAGTACAAAACTGTGAGCCACTGATTAACTGAAAAAAAGGAAACCAGTATTATTTTTATCTTCTAAGTTCTGTTCTCCAACAGGCTGTGCAGAACAATGTTGTAAGAAAGGTCTGTATGGGCTAAGACACTAACTCAGTGTAATTAATCTGTCATTTTCCAGAGTCAAACATTAGCTCACTCACTGTTTATATGGAGCAATCTTGGCATACAAATGGAACACTTTAGTGTGAGAAAAGGAACTTATATCTTTTTGACCTTCAGCCCATACTTCAAGATATTTTTAAAAAAAGTCATCATAGAAAACGTATGTGATTTTGATATTGGTACTGCTTGAGGAGGCTGTGCATTTATCTTGTTTCTCAAACAACATTGTCTTTTTATTTAAGCCAAAACCATCAGAAATATTTCAAAGGGTCTGTAAAAAAATTTTGCTGTTTAAAAGTGTACAGTTGAATGGCTGAATGGTCAGACTCAGGAACTACTTAAAAAATCAAGTACAAATCTAGAGCATTACAGTGGGAGTTATCAGTACAATTCTATTGCTATTCTTGTTGACATTTTATACAAGAATCGTGCTGAAAAGCAACACAGATGAGAAATTTTGTTCAGTGCAGCTTTTACTCATCCACACTTCTTGAACAGAGCAAGAAAATAGACACAACTTATTTGAGCTCTCAGATATATTTTCACATTCTCACAGAATTTTTAAAAATGCAAGAGTATCAATCAAACTCTCCAGTGCTTTACTTTTGGGTTCAAAATAGGTCTGTACATAAGTACTTTCATACAGTTTGCTCTTTGAAAATTTTATATTGAGTAAAATATTATTGAATATAAAGAAATGTCATTTTTAGGCCTGATTTGAAAATATCACTTTCGATTTTAATGGCTTGCAAATGAAAACTAGTCAAAGATATGCCATATGTTTTTCTTTAATGTTGATTGACATGCCAACAAAGTGAATAAATGAAAATTAAGAAATGACAATGGTAGGCTGCTAAAAAAATTGAGGACATATTTTGAAATGTTCTTATCAAAACACCTGTGGTACCATAGCAATATCAGGGAAAGCTTCCAAATGATGTGAGAAAATCTAAGAGCAAAAGAAACGAATCACAGAACACCTTGGGTTGGAAGGGATCTTAAAGACCACCTAATTCCAAATCCCCTCTCAGGGGCAGGGACACCTTTCACTAGATCACATTGCTCAATGCCCCACTATTAACCTTGAACACTTACAGATACGGGCACAAGAGTTATGGACAGAATAATGTAAAGAAAACAGCAAAAGTTTCCAGCGAAAGTTCATAGAAATCATGTGAAGCCAATATAAATTAATGTCCACTCACTTAGGTCCAATGAATTTCTTAAGGATATAGAACCCCAAATATTTTCCTTAAGCAATGAAAACTCAGCATAATTGCTGTTGCCATTAAAGATTTGAGTACATTTGTCAGGTCATAAAAATGAAATTAGGAAGCACAGCATAAAACCTGGACAATATACAAATGCTAACATTTAGAAAAATAATGCAAGTAGTAAGTATTTATATTTCTGGTAAATATGTAGGTGTTTACAGCCTCATAGCCTTGTTGGTGTAGCATTTCAATGGACAAGTCATGAGCAGCAGTGAGTGGAAACTGCTCAGTACTGCTTTCCTTTCAGGACCCTCTATTCAGGCCATCTCTGGCTCTCCTCTCTTCCTAGTCCAGAAGCAGTAGGAAGGGGGGAAGTCACTGTAAGGAAACATGTCTTTGGAGCACACTTTTATAAAGATGCAGGCCATGAATGCTGTGTACATATGGGGAAGTGGAAATGAGAAAGCAAGGCAGTGGCAATAAAAAGGCATGACAACCAGCTGACTAAGCATGCAACATCAGGGGAAAACCACAACAAGCATGGAGATGAACAGTACTGGAGATGAACTTCTCTCTCCTCTGAGAAAAGGCAGGTTTGGGAAAAATTTTGTAGCATGCAAAACAGAAACTCATTAGTCATTGAAGCACTTCACAGTATTTTAATGTCATGTCATTACAGAACTGGGTAGCACCTCTTAAATAATTCTTTTAACATTGGTTCCACTGACAGATTTTGTGAAAATATCTTCAGCTCCTGGTACTTGCTGGACAAACAGTTCTCTCCCATGCAACATCAAGAGAGTGAAACACTGCTGTTCAAGAAATATTCCTATACTCAACAAGTGTACTTGAAAGTGCATCATACTGTTGAGCCTCTAAATGTGTATAGAGGTGCCCACAATAACATCTGAATTTTAAAATGCTGTTAATTATCATATTGCCACAATTCTTTTGAATACCAAAAAAATAAAGATTTTCTTCTGTTTATTCCTAAAGGAATAAAAAAGCAGTCACAAAGCAGTCTATAAGCTAGTAGTGTTTTGTCAAGAATAATGTAGAAAGTACACACCACGTTGAATAAGGTTTGTGGGAAGTTGCTGCTTCTATAAACTTGCCTTATATGATTTAATAAAACTTAAACAATTTCCAACAGTTATGTTTATCTCCCTGAGAAGCTGTCCTTTTCAGTTGGAAGGTGTTTGGAAAGTAAAACAACAAAAGCAACTATTCTGTGGTGATCACAGTTGTTTTTGTTTTTTTTTCTTGAAAGCTGTTTCCTTTCAAAACAGCATGTTACACCTACAGGGCATAACCAAGGATTTAGCAGCACACTTTATTTATCCAAAAATATACTGATTCTGCTTAAAGCCAGGAGGACTACTCCTGCACCAATTTATTCTCTGTATCTTTCAACTCAAATTTCTTTCTTCAGACTTCTATATAATGAAAAGTATATTAAAGGTTGCACTGGTTTTTGGGGGATTTTTTCCCCACATTAGTAGCTGTCTTATTGAGTTGAGTGGGTTCTGCCACAAAGCCAGCATTTTCCACAAATTGCCAGCAATTAGCTGGTGACAGCTTCTTGGTGAGAACTAACCTGGGCTGAATTGCAACCTGCTACATGCAGGCTGGCCAGCCAGTCCTTTTAAAATGTCCTCTCATTTCCCTGACAAAGAAATTAAAACCTAGAAGAAATGAATGCCCCACTTTCCAAATCTTTTGCCGAAAAGACGTTGTGATACTTGGTGTAAAGGATGCTTTGACGTCCTGTAATGGCACATAAAGAACTTTACAATGCTTTGGTTTTCTTGCTACTGGAAAACGGATCTTGCGTCAGGAGGGGTTTTGGAACAGAGCTTAATCACGAAAAACTACACTGAACGTCTGAAGGGGACAGTGAAAAACAGACAAATGGGAGCCGTCGCTGCAAATAAGTAAAGCTTGTCTTTCTGCTCTCCAAAGCAGCGACCTACCCAGAGGCTGTGCCCTCTGCTCAGTGCAGAGCCGCACTTCATGGGATGGTGAAGCGAGAGGACGAAGCAGCGGCACAAGAGGTGGGGGGAAAGGAATGAGAAGACAGGGAGATGGTCAGGAGAAGCCAAAAAACGCTGACCTAAGGCACAGGGCGCCGGATACGATGGGAAAGGGATGCGGGCACGGCGAGCGATGGGAGGGGGACAGGCGGAGCGGAGGAGGAGCCGATGGAAGGGCCGCTGGAGGAGCAGCGGTTCCCAGAGGCGGCAGCCCGCGCCCCGCAGCGCAGACCCTCGTTAAGGGACGGGGCTGGAGGCGAGGAGGGGCGGGGAGGGAGGGACGGGCGAGGGGCGTGGAGCCCGTGGCCAGCCCGCCCGGGCGGTGGGAAACACTCGGGGGACGAGCGGAGCGCGGAGTCAGCCTGTCCGCCGCCGCCGGAGCCTGGCAGGCACCCTCCTTTCCTGAACGCCTCCCGCACACGCTCCCATCGTTTCCCCTCTCCAGGCTGCACCGCCCCCGGCTCCGAGTCACCCCCGTCCCGGCGGCAGGGGCCGGGGCAGAGCCGTCCCCCCGAGGGCAGCGCCATGTGAGCAGGAGCCGCGCCACCGCCGCTGCGGGCACGTCCAGGATGTAAGGAGCAGCCCGGCTGCTCGCACCCCGCCGCTGCCCGGCTGCCCGCGCTCTGTCTCTGCCGGAGACTCGCCGGCGTCCATCGCTGCCCCGGGACAGCATGACCGAGGTGAAAGCCAAGGAGCCCAGAGCGCCTCCGCCTGCCACAGACGGGGCGGTCCTGCTGCAGGGTCAGCCTGGCTGTGATCCCTTCCGCGAGGAAGCAGAGTCCGTCGACATCTCCCTGGACGGACTGCTTTACCCCAAGAGCAGCGACGAGGAGGAGGACGAAGAGGAGGAGGAGGAAGGGGAGGAGGAGGAGGAAGAGGCGCAGCAGCAACAGCACCATCTGGGGCGGGAAGACGGCCGGGACTCCCCCTGCTACCAGCCAGGGAGCGGCTCCCTCTCGGTCAAGGACTCCCTGGACACCGTGCTGGACACCTTCCTGGCGCCTGCGGCTCATGCCAGCTCCACCGTGGCCGCGGCTCCCTGGTCCTTCTTCGAGGCGGAGGAGGCGCCCGACGGCCCGATGAGCAGCGGCGCCTCGCAGAAGGCGGCCGAAGCCGCCCCGGGGGCGCCGGGCCCCTCGCAGCCCCCGCCGCGGCCCGCCGCGCTCTGGCCGCCCGGCGACGCCCTGGTCCCCGCCGCTAAACCGCGGCCGGCGGGGCCGGGCTCCGGCGCGGAGTGTCCCACCACGGCGTCCAAGGGCGATGTCCCCGGTGTCGGGGCGCTGCCCGGCGGGTCCCGGGCGGGGGACCCGGGGCAGGAATACCTGCACGTGCCGCTGCTGCCGCTCAACTCGGCCTTCCTGGCCTCGCGCACGCGGCAGCTGCTGGACGGGGCGGAGTACGAGGGCGGCGCGGTGCCGCGCTGCTCGCCCCCCGCCCCGGAGCTGCCGGCCTACGGCTTCCCGCCGCCCGACGCCAAGGACGGGCCCTTCGCCTACGGCGACATCCAGCCCGTCATGAAGATCAAGGAGGAGGGACTCGGCCTCGCCGCCCGCTATCCGGGCGGCAGGGCCACCCCCGCGGCGGGCTGCCACGACTACCCGCAGGCTCCGCGGGCCGGGCAGGAGCCCTCGCTGGAGTGCGTCCTCTACAAGGCGGAGCCCACCCTGTTGGCCGGCGCCTACGGGCCGGCGGCGCCGCCCGACAGCCTGCCCTCCACCTCGGCCGCGCCACCGGGGCTCTACCCGGCCCTGGGGCTGAACGGGCACCAGCCGCTGGGCTTCCCGGCCGCCGTGCTCAAGGAGGGCCTGCCCCAGCTCTGCCCGCCCTACCTCGGCTACGCGCGGTAAGGCGGCGGCGGCGGGGCGCTCGCTGAGGGACGGGACCGGGGGGGGTCGCGCTGCGCGGCGGGAGAGCTCCGCGCCTCCTCCTCATCCTCATCCTCCTCTTCCTCCTTCTCCGCAGGGGCGGGCGGGCGGGCGGGCGTGCCGCGCGGTGGGCGCCTCGGGGAGATGTTAAGGGGATGCTGAAGGAAGGATAAAGTTTCTCTCGGCGAGGGCCTTTTTGGGCTCTAGGTAGTGGCCGCAGCCCCGTTCGCATTCCCCGCGCTGCCTGAGCACGCCGCGGTGTCCCGGCTCCGCAGCTGGCGCCTCAAGGCTTTGGGCACGGTGACGCCCCAGGGATGTTGGTTTGTTATCGCAGCGGGACTTCAGGGCCGCCCCATGTCCGAGTCAGTGCCCGGCCCCGGGACACAGCGTGCAGGTTTTCTAGCATGTCCTCACTTTCAGCGATACCGTATTCATCAATACCTAAATATTTTCCAAAATACTTCCCAATTTGAAAAAGAACCAAAAAAAAAAAAAACAAACCCAAAGAAACCAAAAAGCTAAAAACAAAAACAACACCACAACCAAAAAACCAACCCAAAAAATCCAACACCACAAAAAGCATTTGATTTCACACAAAAAAGAAAAACTGAAACACTTGTATATTGATTTGCTTGAATGAAATGGTGTACTATCCTGCTGAGATCTGTATTACCTACAAATAGATGCAACAAAAGGTGCATGCAATGTTGCAGGTATGGGTATCCTTTTTTTTTAGTAAATGCAGTGGTTACCTAGATTAGTCTGCCTTGGAGACAAATTGAAATATCATTGATATCCCCATCAGACTTAGTTACTGCTGAGAATACTGCAGCTGAATGGGGGGTGAAAAACTGATTATTAAAGATTTTTTTAGTTGAAATGAAATTTTATGTTTCCCATGTGAAAGAAACCTTTGAATTTCAATTGACATATATGTGATTCTGTCTCTGTACAGGAAAAAAAATCATCAGTATGACTCCACTCACAAGAGTTGTTGATCTGAGGAAGATGAACATTTTAACAGAGTGTCCTAGATGGTACCTTTTTTGCTAAATGGTTTAAAATACAACTTTCTGCTTTTTTTTTTTTGCAATGCTTTCCTGTATTACCATAGTAGAGACAAACCATTAAGCAGAAAGGCAATCATACTTTATTTTTTTCGTGTCCTTCTGTATCTTGACTACAAATTTTAAAAAGAAGTTTTTAATATAAAACTCCTTAATACAGGTAAGTAGTTAACTGCACAAAGCTAGATCTTTCATTTCTTTTAATTCTTTTTCTTCTCAAGGCCAGATACGGAAACCAGCCAATGTTCTCAGTTCAGTTTCGAATCACTACCCCAGAAGATTTGTCTCATCTGCGGTGATGAGGCTTCAGGTTGCCACTATGGAGTACTTACCTGTGGAAGTTGTAAAGTCTTCTTTAAAAGGGCAATGGAAGGTACTATAAGATGCCATTGTTCCTAATTATCTGAAATATGTCTTCTAGACACTAGGGCATACTGTTTATTTATTGCTCATTTTTATAAATATTGTCACTGCAGTGAATTTTTTTGCTGTTTTATCAACAGTGGATATTGGCAAAGTTCTTCCTTAATTGTTTTTTTTCTAGTATTATTTGCTTTACTTTCTTTTTTGCTATTTATTTTTTACTATTTATCAGTTAATCTTTCCAGGTAGGCAGAGTTCAATAAAAATTTTGTGCATTATACAACTTGTTTTAAAAAGTATAAATGGTGTTCCAAGGAAAATATTCTGGGTATGAACTCATGATAGGCAAATAAGAATTGGTTTTGACTTTGTTCTCTTTTTGAAAATATGAAATTTTTCTTGCTTTCAAGTTGCAGAGTTTTGGCTTCCTGGAAGTTATAGAAGTATTTAAAATTTCACTGAGCCTTTTCAAGTCATAATAACAATAAATGTGTTTGATTTGTTCCAAATAGTTGTTAAATTGCAAAGTCAAACTGCAAGTTTAATGAAACAGTAGCAATATCTAGGTTTATTTTTTCATTTTGGATTCTTTTATATGCCTGGTCCACTGAGATTTTGAATACGAACACAAGCGCGGACTGTTTTATATGGTTCAACAGATAAAGCAGTAGAACAAATCCTTCTACTTTTTAGGCTTTGTCTCCTGTTTTGATTTTTATCTGATCCTACCAGACTAGGATATTCAAATTTCTGTTCCATGTATTTAACAAAACCATTGTTCTAATGGATAGGATTCCTTAAAATAAAAACTCTGCATCCTGTATTTTGTCGTTGTGATACGTAGTTTTTTCTGCTTTAGAGAGTTTGTCTCTCTCCAAATGAAAAAGGGAATTTTGGAAAGGTAAAAGCTTAGCATAATAATATAATTATATTTTTTGTTTCACAAAATTGTGCTGTTACTTTCTACTTTAAGCATATGCTCATGTTCTTCCTTAACATTAAATATTCTTCCTTAACATTAAATATTTGCAAAGTGGTCTTGGTGGTCTCAGTGAACTTTTGAGGCCATACCACATTTCTCCAATGCATTCAATGGGTTTCATGAGAAAATTACTAGAAATATTTGTGTTAGGCTGCAAAGCTCTTAAGTCACTTACAGGAATACATTTAAGTTTCACTGCATCTGCTAGTTGGTCTCCTGATTTGCCTTTCCATTTTTGCTATGTTTTTCTAAATCAGCCAAATATTTTGTTTAAAAGTCAGGGAGCTGAAGTTTTAATACTAAGTGTAGTGTCATTTATGAGTACTGTATTTTAAAATAAATTTTATTTTTGCTTTTTACTTATAATGTAATAATGTCTTTGAATTTTATTCTGTCAATTTTAGATTTCATCTCTTTTCTAATTTAGTACCCAGTTCTGTTTGCAGTAGATGCACCTGCTCAAAAACATAATATGTTACATGATTGTTCAGCAGAATTATTTTAACAAAAAATGTTAAGAAGGAAGAACTTGATACAAGGAACATCTTAAAGTTGTTTTCACAGACTGTTCAAAGTCTATATAGGCAGAGTCTTACCAGGTTAAGAATATAGAGTTATTTAGAGACAAATGAGAGGTCAATGCAGTTACACAAACAAAAGTCTTAGGTTTTACGTAGCAGCTTCATCATTTTAATTTTTAAATGAATCCACAGACTGAGAGTCTGTTGAGGAAGTGTGTTTGGGTTTTCTAGTAAGGATTTTCAAAGAATGTTCAAGGATGTGCATCAGAAACCTGACTGTAATCAGAAAAGATGGAGGTTATTGAGTTTGATGGGAAGCAATGTTAGACAATGAGCAGTGTAGGCATTGGCAAAATGAACAAATACAGTTGTACCTGTTTTTGTGTAGAAAGTGCAAGACTACAGGGGGCTCCTTAGAGATAGACTGATTGCAGCATACTATATAATTATCAGCACTAAACCAATCCTATTTATTGACAGTTAGTTGATTTTCTGTGGACTTTAAATACTTAAAAAAAATTTAATATCAGAAATAATGGTGGAAAATTGCTCCTCTGTAAAAAGACATAAAGTATTTGTATTTTAAATGCAATAGAAAATAGTGTTTAAAATTCTCATTGGCAATCATATAAATTTGAAACATAGTTCTTCCATGAAATGTCCCCTGCCCATAATTTCTCTGAGCATAAATGCATTACTTATTTTTTTTTAATTTTTAGTACTACTACAGACGTGGAATTTTTAATAATTCATTCAAATAAAATGCTAAATTTTGTGAGTAAAAAATCCTGGTCAAAACTCTACTTTTCATGTAATTTCCATATAGTACTGATCTTTATGAGAAATTAAAACATGATTGGAAATAGCTGGCTTTTGCTATTTCATGGTTTTTCTCTATCTTGAGAGGTTTTTTTGTATGTTATGAGGTTTTGTGCATAGGTAAAAAAGTACTTAATATAGTAGCTTTACATTTCTTGGAAAAGAAATGGAAAAAGCATATTTTCTATTTTAATTATTTATGTAATCTGATATGCATTTGCTGTTTCAAATCAAACAGCCTATTTTTTTTTTGTAGTTTTTTTCACAGAAACTGTTCTATTAATACACCATTTATTTTACCTTCCCTGGTGTGAGGACAATACTTTATTGGTTAAATACATCCATTTGAATAAAATGAACTGCTCTGTTATCCAGAAAATTCATTTTTTTCCATATCTAGTTTTTTTAAAATAAAACCAGATTATTTAAATTATTATGACTTATCAATGATTTAAAACTGTATTTACTAATTATGATTTAGTAACACATTTGAATGTAACTAATACATACACATACAACTTAATGAGGGGTCAGAGTTATGTGAGAATCACGAAGATTACTTAGAATGTTTCTTGGCACTGAATTCTAGACTATATATGCATTGTAGATACTTTCTGTCTTTTGGGTTCCTGGTTCCCCATATATGGCTGTATATATGAAAAAAAGGCTGGAGTTTATGTAATAAATATATAGTTCTCAAGGCAAAATCTTGAAGCAGGTTAAACAAAAATGCAAGTCCTTTCTTTGGGAACCTGTAGCATAGCAGATATGTAAAAAAGTTAGTACTGCAAGTGAGGAGGAGAAAGGAGACAAAGATACTGGGTTGGTTTTACTTAGGAAACATTTATCTGCATTTAGAGGTTGTACATTTTCTGCTGGACTCCTACAAATAACCAAAAGTCTGTAGATTCACTTAATGTACAAAGAAGTGAGAAGGCTTTTAAAAAATACTTTAAAGATCTCCTTTGAGTATAATGAAACCAAAGAAAGTTACAGCTATTCATACTCAGTAAAGAAATTTGAGGAGACAAAATTGAATTCATTGTGCTGATGGGGTAGTGCTGTTCCTGTCAGTGAGATGAGTGTGATGAGGATTTTGGAGATTGAAAAAAAAAAAAAAACAACAGAAATAATATTCAAAATGCTTTCAAATATGTAGAATTACTATATTTGTAAAATAATTTGCTCTTGATGACCAGCTGTTATTTAACTGCTACCAATATATCTCATTCATGGTAATAAAACGTAGAGGACAATATTTCTAACAGGCATTAGGAGAATTAAGATTAAGAGACAAACTTTTACTTTTCAATGACTAAATTGCCAAACAGTCATTTGTGATGTCTTATAAAGATTCCATAATGTGAAATGATGCAGGGCAGCTATGATCAAAATGCTTGTGGACCACCACAATGAGATGTTTTTCCCTTGAGAGGAGCCCAGTGTTCAAAATTTTGGGATTCTGGAACTGTTGCTAAAACAGAGTTTCTTGGTAGCTTGCATTATTGCCTTCCTGTTAAAAGTGTCTCTTTTGCAGTAGTTTTACTAATGAGAATTTTCAATTACCTAAATCCTGCAAAAAAATTCAAGTGCTGTTTTTCCTATAATAAAGCCTCTTACTTTTCTTCTCTATATTTGCACTTTGCTTATATTGTTGATATCTAAGGAAAAGTAGTTGCTCAAACTCAGAGTCTGAGACCAACATGAATACATGATATTGCAGCATATCTGTCAGAAACTGACTCTTGGTTTGTTTAAATACCTGGGAATGTGTTACAAACTTGATCAAGTGATTGTAAAACATTTGTCTACTTTTAATATGTGTTTTAAGGTCAGGGTAACTCTGACCTTAAACTCTGTTGCATCAATGGCATCAGGGAACAAGCTCAAGCACATGTAGCAGATAACATTTAACTGACCACGTGTGAACTTTCCTTCTTTCTGAGATCTGAATTTGGTATGCTGGCAGAAAGTAAGATTTCCATGAGAGTTTTCACTGTCTGTATATGGAGAGGTTCTGTGGAGTGTCTGATGATGAGCTACACCTACACAGTAAGAAGGTTGATCATGACTTCAACCAAACTTTCTGATAAAGTTTATCTGACCTTCTCAGTGTTATGATAAGCAGTTTTGTGATGGCAGTGTGATTCACTATATTCATAGTGCAATACTGTGCATAAGGAAAAGTGTTTGTCTAAACAGTTATGCTTTTCCATAGCTAAAGAATCTAAAATGGTACAGCATGCCAAGTATGAAAAAAATGCCAACCACTAGTAGAAAATCTTCTTTGAAAAGAGAGAAATAATAGTGTAGAGACCCTTTTATCTTTAAACTTGATGAAGCAGGTGTTAAAAGTTCCTTTTTCTCCCAACTCTGAAGGGTTTTCTAATTCTTAATCCAACTTTCCAGTCTGGATCTTGGGATCAGAATTTGGTACAGCATGTACTGTAAACCTGATGGCGATGAAATGTTCATGAATTAGAAAACATGCAAACACACAAAGCAGACAAATGGCAAGTTGAGAGATAAAAATTCTTTTCACTCAATATAATGGATTTGATGTTATTGAAGTTCATTTATTTTGCACATGGACAAAATGTATTAAAATACAGTAAGCTAAGTGTATTTTCAAATTCAAATGTATAAAATTGCTTTATTGAGGACCCTAAAATACAGATGGAGAATGTCACTTTTGTGAGTTCAAAAAATTTGCATCATGAAAACGAAAAGAAAATCTGCATTGATACATAATGATATATCTTATCATACTTCTGACTTCAAAAGAATTTGTTATCCAGCAGTTTGACAAACAGCAATTTGATGAATTGATTTATATGAAGCACGAGGGTGAAGTGAGCTGAGGTGTCATCTGTTCTGGTGCTTTGAGTCTTGAGCTAATGCTGGGCTTCCTACTCCTCTAACTGTGACTTTACCACTGTTTTACTAATAGACATGGCTTAGTACATAATCACCTGCAGAAATGTCAGTACTATAATTTTTAGTTTAACTTTTATGTAGTATTTTAGAAACAGTATCATTTATTAGCTTAAACATCTTTTGAGGTAGATTAGAAGCTAATTCAGGTTGTGTAAGACTCCCTGCTTTAAAGAGCACCAGCAAGTGGCTGCTCAGCCTTGCTAATTCGCTGTTCTAACTTCCCATGTGCACTATGTGAGCAACCATCTTAAGTTCATTTTATGGTGTATGGAGAGAAACAAGAAATTTAGGAAGAAATACACTGACATTTCTAATATGTACTTGTGATGAAAATAGCAGTGCTCTGACAGTAACTGTTTCTCAGCACTGAGTATAAAGGAGTGTCAGGTGACCATGCACACTGTCTGCATTTGGTGATATAAACCCTAACCACATCATCAAGGTAGCTAATATAGTTCTGTAGTATATAAAAGAAATATAATAAGCATACAAAATAATAATTTCATGTTGCTTAAGTATTATATATAAGGTATTATAGATATCGTTAGATTATTTTACATATACCAATCATACTTATTTTAAGTACTAGAGTATTTATAAATTGTATAGGTATATGCTAAAAGTAGATTTGGGATTAATGATGTCCATTGCCTTAAATTGTGCATTTGTTCCACAGTATTCATGAAGTGCAAACTAGCAGTGTTTTGATAGATATCTACATTTTAGAATCTAATTAATCAAATAGAATCAAATTAATCTAAGGTGTTTCAATCAAGAGGCAGCAATATCTGGGTGTTTTGCATATTACATTTTTCTGCTGCTAATATTTCTGGGTTTTTCCACTTTTATTGCTAATATAGTGGATGACCCTGTCCCACTGGTTCAGTTGTAGGACAAGTCAAGGAACATAAGAAAATACACATGAAAAAATGTATCATGGCAATGTGCTATGATAATTCCACTAAAATAAGAATGATATGATGACTGAAATGCAAATATGGAGTCTTATCTTGATAGAAGAATATAACAGGGATCAAAAGGACAACTGATACTTCAGTGCTCCATACCTCTGAAATAGTTGGTGTGTTTATAAAGTAGGTTTTGTGTTCAAATCCCATGTTTTGTATTTGTAAGAAACAAACCTCCAATTGACAAATATGCTGACACTTCCATTATTTTACATATTTATACCCCTGATGTGGTTAATTATTTAAAAATTATGACCAAGGAACAATTGTGACACAATGTCATAAAAAGAACTGGAAATAATGATTTGTAGATGCTACCATATTCTCCTGAAAGGGTATTAGCTATGGAAAGTTTTTACTGTTGTCAGTAAAAAATTTAGATTCCAAAACTTTACACATTTCAAGGTGTTGCAGTGGTAAACAGCCTAGGCAAACCAATTGTTTCATGTTGAAAATCAATATGAAACAATATACCTAATTTTTCATTATAGTTTCCATAAATTACGAGTTAATCTTGTTTCATTTTTTTTCTTTTTCTTGTTGGAAATGATGGGACAGGGAAATGTAAAAAAGATTAAAAAGCAGGATTGTAGCTTTTGACTCTATAGAAGTGAGCAAAATCAAGATAGCTAAATTTAATTGTTCTGTTTTGTAGATATTATTTAAAAATTTTACTCTGTTTGGAGGTTGCTCTTTGGAGAAGTGATTTTGGAAAGACAAACAATAGTATTGCAGGATTCACAGCAAAAGGCAGGAAGATTTTGAAATCACTATACAAGAGGAGGAAAGAGTCAGTCAATGATGTTATAAACAATTATTTTTATTGCTTTCACTATGAAATATATTATTATGAAGAAAGAAATTCTTCATTATTTCAGTTAGATTCCAGGATGAAACATATTTACAAGTTCTTCTGTTTTCCACTCTTTGACCCCTTTGGTCTACTAAATCCTTAATTCTTTGCTGAGGAGCAGATATACCAAAATATCTATACCAATATAGATATATTGGTATATTTATATACCAATATACCATTCTATATTGGTATAAAGAAAGACCTGCATCAATAGCAGGTCTTTCTTTATACCAATACAGGCTACAGAGTGGAAGTTGAAACACCTACTTAAGAACTGGAAGTGAGAATTTTACTTCAGTGGGCCAAGAGGGAAATCAAATCTTTATCAAAAGATTATGGTAAAAGTCCATGATGGATGTGGGTTTTGCTTAAGTAGTTGGAATCAGAAGTCTCGCTTCAGAGACTTTTTCTATTTTCATAGAAAACACACAGAAATAAAATCAATTATAAATTAAAACCTCAACAGCATTATCTGAAGTGTGTGGAATCTTGGAGACTAATAGCATGGGATGGCATACAGGGATGTGGAGACTGTGTAGTGTAGATTCCTAGTTCTTCACAACTTTAAAAAACCCCACATGATGAGAGGTAAATTCAATCTGCATTTGCTGTTTTGCACTTTGACACAGTGCAAATAGAAGAATGTTATATTTAGATCTGGGCTAAATTCATATAATTTTACTTCCCATTTTACCAAGGACGAGCTAGGCCAGACTGCCTAGCTGTGGAAAACCTGTCTTGTCAGAGCATGTTCAGCATAAGGATTACCCTGTATTTACTCTGACAAGTCAGGTTTTCCACAAGCTAGGGACGAGCCTGGTCTGTTGTCTTAGCTTCCAGAAGTCAGATTTTTACTCAAAAGCTACATCTGCACCATTATCTTTTGTTTAGGTGCACAGGTGTACTTATTTTCCATTCTTTAAATTTTAAACCCATGTTTATTTTCAGCTTCCACAATTCCATTGTGGTTTTTGTTTTGTTTTGGTTTGGTTTTTTACCTATTGATTTAATTGGTACTTTTTCAGAAGTTTATAAGACGTAAAACATACTTTTAGAAAATTATTGAGCAAAACCTTGAGGTGAGCCTTCAGGAAGCAAAGAGGCGATGTTGGGAGACATTTGGCAGTAAAATAATTTAAAAAGAGATGCAATAGATGTCTGCAAGTTTTAGACAGAAATCTAAAACTAAAATATCACGATGTGTTCTGCTGAGGTTGATGGTTTTATACAAAACCATTGGCAGTTAATAGAAATACAGGGAGGTAAAATCCCATCTGGGAGAAAGAAAAAAAAAAGTGAGATAGTACTCTTCTTGCAGCTAAGAGGAACTGAGAGTTTGCAAGTGTTTTGCTTCTGTGCAGGGTGGCAGCAGTTCAGCACAGATGTATTTACCCAAATAACTGATTGCTCTGTCTGATACTCCAGGTGCAGATAAAGCTTTATTTTTTCCATATTTTGTACATTTACAAAGTCTCTGCAACTCTTGAGTTTACTGGGGTGATTATAAGTGACTTACAGCATGTCAGTGAGCTAAGTTAATAGTGCTGTTTGTAACGACACTGTATGTGCTACTTTCACCACTGGACTAAAAACCTCCCAGAATAGCAATAGTCATTACAGGACTTAAAATTGTGTTTGCCTGCTTACATTAGAACTTGCAGCTTTGCTAATATTAATGGATTTTGATGGAAGTTTAAGAAAATACTATCCTACAAAAATCAGGAACATTTAAGTGACAGATAAAATCATCTCTGTGTTTTCTTCATCAAGCTGGTCATGGGGTGAATACATTGAGAGTGACCCTCAATGTGCATTTTCAATAAACAGTGCAAAGTAAACATGCATAGGAAACTTAACATTAGGTGAAGTTTTTGAAGGTGTGGCAATTGCCAGAAAGTCCCCAGGTTCATATTTTTGTGAGAAGTGATAATAGAAAACTTTTCCTTCAAACTTGTGCACTAGTGACTATAATACTATCTTGTTTTTTTTCTGAGTATTTTGTTTGCTTGTTTGTTTTGTTTTTTGTTTTTTTGGTTATAATGACAGTAGTCATAGACAAGAAGATACTGACTATCAAGCCACCAATTGAATGGTGATTGTATCTTGATGGAGGTTTTGGGTACTTCATTAGTACATGCATTTGGTATAACTGCAGTGCTCAAGTATGGAAGACAATTAGTTCAAATCTAGATGATCCTGAAGACTGAACTGTTGCAAGTACATTTTCAAATACATATTTTATCATCCCTGGAAAACCTTCCAAACCTAGTCATCTAACTAAATATTGTCCAGTAATTTTGAAATTAGGCAAATATCTGGTATGTGTTCATTTCTTACACAATCTCTCCTTTAGATGGCTGCTGTCCCTGAAATATTAATAAAAAAATGTCAAGCAAGTAACAGTTTCTCAGAACCCAGCTTTGCACAATGGTAGAAGTGATTTCAAATGGGAACATTTACTCAGATTTATCTATTGAGATGAAATCCACACAGATCACTGCAATTAAAAACAAAATTCTTTACTGATGAAACTGAAAACTGCCAAACAATTGAAACTTTTATGTTTTCCAAATAAATTGTAGCTGAATCAAAAAGAGTGGAATACACTTTGGGACAGAAGGTGTCAGGGAGAGGTGGGGTAGAGATGTCACACGAAGGTGTAAGTCAGGTAGAGGATATGACTGTGGTTTCTTAAAAGTCCTGAAAACAAGGAAGATGTTAACAGTAAGCATCAAAAGGTGCCTGAGTTTTTGTCACCATAATCCCTTGATAGAATTGGGTTAACAGCATTTTGGCTTTTAAGCAAATTTTACTGTGCCTAAATTCTAGTAACAGATTTAATTCTGGCCTGGTATACACTGGGCAGAGACACTGTTTAATCCTGTCTAATCTGAAACTTCAGAACATATGAGCATGGAAGTGTACTTTTAAAAACTGCGATTCAATTATGATTTGTTTTGTAAATGTGAAAAATGTTGTTCAGCCTTAGATTTATAATAAGAAGGACAAGGTTTATATGGAGTCAGACCATCTTGTGAAGAATTAACAAATTCCCTAGAAAAGAGGTCCAGAAGAAATCTCTTTTCAGGCGACCAAAGAAAACCCCCAAAACAAAAAAAGGACAAAGAAAACTTTAACTATGCTTAAGCATTCTTTGGTAAATTAGCTGTGCATTAAAGCACTAGAATGCCATGGAGCTGAGATAATACTCATGGATTTTAATTAAACTAATGGAGTTTTAAAATTGTTGTTGCTTATCAAAAGACTCAATGCTTTTTGTAGCTTATAAAGACAAAGAAATACAAGGAAAAACTGCAAGTAATCCCATGGAAGAATTGTTCCAAGTAAGTGTTTTGCTTACTGGTCTGCTGCCAATAGCAAGATGGATTTTTATTCATTTGTCTGCTTTTGGTAATGTTTCCTGTAAGGAGGAGTCCAGAATTAGAATTAATGAGACAAAGTAAATGAGAATTTCTTCTGATTAAAACATTAGTAAGGTCATTTTTGTTGCCAGGCAATGTGTGTGGAAATGGTTTTTGTTTACCTGTAGTTTTCAAAAAAAAAAAAAAGAAATTGTTATGAAAAGGAATTTCAGACAATAGGGTTTCTTTCACTAAAATTAAGAAGTAAGCTGTTTAACTTTTAAAATGGTAGCACAGAAACGAATGCAAAATTAAGCAATAAACTAAGCGAATCTAAACCACAGAGTTACTATCCCCTTCTATTTGTCCTTTTTGGCTGTGTTGGCTGCACCTGGTCAGCTGGTATTTCAGCAAGTTTATTACAGAACTGCTTGCCCATCAGAAGTCATTTGCTTTGCTTAAAGGGCTTTTTTTTTTTACACTACCGCAACTTCTTCTTTTTGTTTGCTGTCAGAAGCTCCACATCAATCCAAGCAAAATGTACTTAAGTTCTTTGAAAATAGGATTGATAACTTCACAGAAAAATAAACTTTAAAGAAACAATTGGTCTGTCTTCGTGCTTGATTTACTTAAGAATTACTGTTAGTACAATAATTTAAGCAGTTCATGCTGACTGCTAATTATTTTGGAATTTCATAGATGAGGAGTTATGCCCTTAAACAGACCAAATAAAGCATTATATTCAAATAGTAACATGATTGGTCAAAGGTTAGCATAAAATGAAGGAGTTCTTTAATGGTTCAAGTACACAATTTTGAATCTTCAGTTATTTTTGCAACATTTATACACAGAAATAATTTTTTTGTGTTAGAAAACATATTGTTCACACAGTTTTTCTTTTTCCTGCAGGGCAGCACAACTATTTGTGTGCTGGAAGAAATGACTGCATAGTCGATAAAATCCGTAGGAAGAACTGCCCAGCATGTCGCTTGAGGAAGTGTTGTCAGGCTGGTATGGTCCTGGGAGGTGAGCTGTTTTTCAAGTGGATTTATAAAAATAGGCAGTCAAGTACACTACCTTCAGTCTGTTGAGGTTGAACAACAGTACTTTGATACTGTAAAAGAAAAACCACATTCAAATATTATTTTTGGAAGAATTACCTAATGCTTTATACTTTCTTAGAATTTTTCTTTAGTGAATCTGGAAACCCTGACAAAATACTTTTCTGTACTGTATATCCTTACATTCATTTTCTTGAAGGGAAAGGAATTATGTCTTAGGTGTATTTGTTAATAATTTTGGATCAGGTAGTTTGGTATAGGTAAAAAAAATGTAGATTGAAATTGACATTAGAATCAGGAATCAGTACTGTGCTCATCTAATTTGTGTCATACTCTTCATCATTGCTTTGAATACATGTCAACAAAATTATATCCTTCTGTTCCACCAGAGAACAGGCAGTGGTTGCCCCAATAATGCAGGCTTTGCATATTAGGTGCTGGGAAATCCCATCTTTGTATTAGTTCTTTCTGTAACAGATTTGGGGTTTTTTTTTATGTATCATTAAATGTAATTGAGCACTGTGCCTTTGAAAAACTACAGGGAGAAAATGGTGTATGATTAGGTAGTCACATGGCAAGTTTTGATGTGTTTACAGGCAGGAATGATGCTTATTTTTGCTGGGTTTTTTTCCCCTATTTTGTATCAGCACAAAGCTTGGAAATATGTGGCTAAGGCTATAAGAAAATGGACATATTAAAGTGATAGAAAGAATATGTTCCTAAAGGGAGTTAAAAAAAAAAGGGGGGGGGGAAGGACAAAAACCTGCTTTATTTCCAATTTAATCTGTTTTAGCCCATCAAAACCCTCTGTCTGTCTCTCTCCCCTGCTCAACCTACATTCCCTCCCCTACATTTAAGTATTGTTTTTTATCCCTGAAGGAAGAGCTGGCACTATATCCTGTACATCATTGCATTATCTTGCTGATCAGCATTCCTTGATAATGTAAAACATGCATATAGTTTTCAGACTGATAGTTTGCACAGCTCTGTGTTTCCAGCCCCTGTAAGCTGGATGCCAGCCCCATGGAGCTGGGGTATTCTGCACACATGGCCCTTGTGTCATTCTTACGTGATCAGTCAGTGCCATCTCTCAGTTAAAAAAAATAAATGGAGCTGACAAGCACACTGGGCTGAGGGGAGAGGGACGAAAGGAGAACATGTCCTTTGGATCCTTCTCAGATTGAGGTAGTGTTTTAAAACTGGAGTAGCAGTGCAGTAGGGAAACATTATTAATACAAAGGCAGAGTCTAAAGCCTTGTTTGCCCAGCTTTGGAAGAGGAGAAAGCCAGGGAGGCAGAGGTCCTGAGTAGGCTGTGGAAAATGCAGAGTAAGAGGAAGAGGAGTTGGCAGATGTAGTAACTGCCTTTTAAAATTTGGGAGAATATGCAAGATTTGATCAATTTGACCTCTAAAATATATACCTGCCTAAGGCAGGTGTCTTAGACTAGATGATCTTTAGGTCCCTTCCAATCCAAACTATTTTATGATTCTAGTGTGTGTAAATTAATACAGATAAAAATTCATTCCTTACTGTGAATTTTGCACAGCTAGGAGTTTGATGATGATCTAACCTAAATTTTCATTCATGATACCCTGGATAACACCAATAACTAAACTTTGTGTGTTTCAACATCACAGGTAGCAGTTTCAACAAGCAGAAGAGTGTGAGATGACTCACTATCATTGTCCAGTCCTTTTGCTTCAGCATTGTTCTGCATAGTAATAGGAAAAGTCGCCAGCAGGCTTGACTTCATTCTACACTTTGTGTGCCGTTATGGATGCTAGTTTCCCTAGTGTTTTTTAATATATGCATTTTTCTCTGGGGGTAGGTGCTAGGAACAGAAAAAGTTGGACACTTTTGCCAGCAATATTGATCAGATGGTATGTCCTCATTAGTGTGTTCTCATAGCAAGATGTTCCATCCTCCTACAAAACCTGAGGATAAAGATACTCTGACTTTTATTTCATTACTATCACGTATGAAGAGAGTAAAATCTTCATCTTTCTCATCACCTTTTCGGATCACCTTTTTTTTCTCAGCTATTACAAAGCAAGCATAAATATTTTCTTTGTATTTAATACTAGATTTTTGTACCTAGCTGGTTTTTTGTCTTGCTTAGTCTTCTCCTAAGTACCTAATCAAAACTGTCTCCCATTTTTTGAGAAGCCTGTGCAGTCTAGTTTCTCTGGTTCTTAGAGAGACATTGCATTTCATCAGATATCTGCCCTGATATCCCCACCTACACCATCTTCTGGAAAGGAGCAATCTGGCAGCAAATAGAAAGCAGAAGAGAATAGTTGGGCAATGGAAAAAAGGAAATACTGAGTGGAGCTGTGACTGTGGCACCTCTTATTTTTTTTTAGCTGCTTCAGGTTAAATGCCTCAGGTACTCTTAGTGATGTGAACAGTTCTGGGGAGATTAGGAAGCTAATTGTTTTATGCAGGCTGAAATGGAGTGCTTAGTACTGAAAAGAAGAATAAAAGACAAATGTAGACCAAAAATGAGGAAAACTGGAGTGAAATTATACTATTTGTAAATGGGGGTTTAAAATCAAACTGCAAACAAAATCTCAAGATAGACTGTTAACCATAATACTCTTTCTATGTTTATATTGTTGCCTTTCTTCCTTTTGCTCATCTACCATTTCTTACAATTCCTTTGTTGTATCACATGAGCAAAATTTCCTACCATGACTTGATGTGCTGATCAGCACAATATGATTCATATATGGAGTGTTACAGAGCTTAGGTAATTTTCCCAAAGACATCAGTGATCAAAGGGCTGGGAAGCCTGCCACACAAGGAAAGGGTAAACATGAGCCAGCAGTGTGCCCAGGTGGCCAATGGCACCCTGGCCTGTATCGAGAATAGTGTTACAACCAGGATTAGGGCAGTGATTGATTGTCCCTCTGTACTCAGCACTGCTGAGGCCATACCTTGAGTGCTGTGTCCTGCTCTGGGTCCCTCACTACAAGAAAGACATTGAGGAGTATGTCCAGGGAAGGGCAACGGAGCTGTGGAAGGGTCTGGAGCATAAATCTTATGATGAGCAGCTGAAGGAGCCAGGGTTGTTTAGCTGGGAGAAAAGGAGGTTCAGAAGGGACCTTCTTACTCTTTACAACTCCCTGAAAGGAGGTTGTAGCAAGATGGAGGTCAGCATCTTCTCCCAGGAATCATGTGACAGTGTGAGAGGACATAGCCTTAAGCTGTGCCAAGGGAGATTCAGCTTGGACATCAGGAGCAAATTTTTCACAGACAGGGTTGTTAAACTTTGAAATGGGCTGCCCAGAGAGGTGGTGGTGTCACCATCCCTGGAAGTGTTTGAAGAAAGGCTGGACATGGCACTTAGTGCTGTAGTTGACAAGGTGGTGATGCATAGAAGTATGGACTTGATGGTCTTGGGAGGTCTTTTCCAAGCTAAAATATTCTGTGATTCTCTGATTCTGTTAACTGAGTTTGTTTAGTCTTGAGAAAAGAAGGCCTAGGGAACACCTTATGACTGGTTTCCAATATTTAAGGGTGACTGCAAAGAAGATGGAAACTCCCTTTTTACAAGCAGTCACATGGAAAAGGCAAGGGATAATGAGTACAAGTTACTCCTAGGGAGATTCTGATTAGACACAAGAGGGAAATATTTCATGAGAAAGATCAGCCATTGGCATTATCACCCCAGATAAGTGGTGGACTTCTCACTGTGGAACACTTTTAAGATTCATCTGGACAAGGTGCTGGGTCATCTTGTCTAACTGTGCTTTTGCCAAGGAAGGTTGGACTGGGTAGTCCTTCAGGTTCTTCCTATCCTGGAATTCTGTGATTCTGTGATAAAAGCCCATACACAAATTTGCAATTATTGGAATAAAGTACATGCTTAGAGACATCCTTGAGTATTTAAAATTAATTGGAATTGGCAATACTTTAAATCTCTTCTTGTGTTTACAACCTATATAGGTCAAGATTTTTTGTGCATTTTGTGATTTCTGCCATTTAGAACTTACATAGAGATATTTTTGTTATTTTACCTCGGATGCTTAGTTTCTTAATGCTGGCCTTGAGTTAAATGCAGACTTGCTATATTACTTAATTAACATGAGAAACACTGAAATTTTACAGGATATTAATGATAAGCTTCCAAAAATTACTATATTAATTAAATTAAGCTTACTTAGGGAAGTACACCTATCTTCCATTGAATGTCACTGAGTGGCAACCATATAGATAAAAGTGTAGCATTTTACTATATGGACAACAGTTCCATTTTTCAACCCTAAATTCAAAGCAATTTCAAACCCCTGAAATATCTTGAAAGAAATTTAAAGTCAGTTGTAAGTAAATTATAGAATAGCAACCAATAGCTTCAATAATTTATTTCCCTATATAGACTGTTTTGCCTTTCTTAGTCTATAGAAGGAAAGTATCAATAAAAACATTCATTTCACAGTATTGTATTTGTCATTTTCTTTGAAAGTGTTAATTGTCTTTGGGCTTTATAACCTCATAACTTGAGACATTAATCTATCCCCTTTCTAATCTTAAACCTAATAGGATAGCAGGTTGCTGGATCAGGTCCTGGAATAAACAAGTTCTCAACTCTTTTATTTATTATGAGTGAATCTAATTTTTTCAGGCTGATTATCACAGATTCCTTGTTCAGTTGTATTGCTAAATTACTGTGTCCTTCATTGTTTCAATCAGCTTTCGGTCTGCAGTGCAGTGATTACATGCAGAAAAAGGTGAATTAATTTTCCAGGTAATATTTTCGGAGGTAGGATCAAAGGGTTTATTAAAACCAAGATGTGTTCCTTCTGCTTTGCTGCTTTCTCTGAATTGTATACACCCTCCTAAGGTGTACATGGCTTCTTTTTCTACACAAAAAGCAAGAGCATAGTGACCTTAAAGTAAGGGCCATTGTGTTCTGTCAAGAATAATACATCATTGATGCTTTTCACCTCATTACAGGGTAAGGAGAAGGGTAGTGAGATGTTAAACTTCTACTAGAAACCCAGCCCTTTTATTATAAATTGTCTACCATCAGTAATGTCTAATTGTCTGTATGATTCTGTATACCTAGTTAAAAAAAATATTAAAATACAGAATTAGGTAGTAAGGAGAAAATCATAATATATTTGATAGTGGTATTAAACAGATTTATTTTTTTAATGTTTAATAGGTACATGTAGAACACAAACACCATAAACATGCTATTCGTAGTAATCAAGGGTAGGGAACAGTGAGTATGAAGAAACAGCTTGAGTGGTTAGCTGTCTTAAAGTGAGGTAATGAAAATGTTACCAAAAATTTTGTGCTGTCTAAATATGCACAGACATATAGTATTAAGAAATATATATTATAGTATTAAGAAAAGTAGTTGTCAGAGTGGATTGGTATTATTTACCCATTATGGGACTAAGGGGAGACATTTACTTATCTTACAGCAAAACTTACCTGCTTTGTAAACAGCAAATGAAAAACTAAGCTATTGTCAAATCTCCATTGTTTTCCTTATTATCTTTAGAGTTTTTATTAATTTGACATGGTCTCCTTTGTTGTAGATGGGAAAGTTTGCTGCGAGTTATTAATCGTCACCTCTCTTGTAGATAGGTAACAAGTGGAGTTGTTTTACTGATTGCTGTTAAGCAACATAATTAGCAATAAACACATGAGCAGTTCTGCAAACCAGTATGACATTAATTCTGATACATTTAGTCACTTGGAAACATGGGTACTTATTAACTACTAACATTGCCTTGTGATAACTATTCTGTTTGGTTTCTTTTTTTACTTGTTCTCTGAACTGTAAAAGTATCTGAAGCCATTATTTCTGAAAATGCCTGAAATCATTATTTATGAACTATCAAATGCATTGTTACTTCTGTTTTCCTTCATGCCTACACAATACTTAGTGGGAAATTCCCAGCAAGTTTATGACTATGTATAGGTTTGTTATGATAAAAATTGGCTCTAGGTCTTTCAGCATAATAAATTCTCTATTCTTTTGTGGGTTTTTGTTTTGCTTTTTTTTCCTTGGTTCAGCTGTAACATAAGATGCGACTTTGTGTTTGGTTCTTTACTAAGAAATCTCCAATTAGAAATATTTTTATTTTTACCACAAGTGATAAAATGAGCATATGATTGTTGTGGCACTTGATACTAATCTAATTAAACCTGCAGTTAAGTTAGTGGGAATATGACCCCTGAATGTCGTTGCATGATGAGTGTTACTGTTTTTGCCATCACCCCTGTGTCTATTTCTATCCCCCTGTCATGTAAATCAGACCATAAGTATCAGTATTTTTATTGCATTTTTTGACCTTTTTCCCTAAGTAAAACTTGTTTGGCAGAACTAAAGATCTAGCAGGGTTTTCATCATCTTTGAGGATCTATTTAAAGCAAATAGCCATACTGCATGTATCTGTGCTTATTTTGGGAAGGCAGTTCAGCTATTAATTTGTTTCAGTTAGTGTTGTTCATACCACTGCAGTATGGAATTAACAATTAAAAATACTGAGACAGGGAAATTATGCTTTAGGAAGTGAAATATCTTCTAAGAGTTTACAGTATTTGTCAGTCTTTCACTCATCCCCCTGGGCACTAAAATAAGATTCAGCCATGACACTGAAATGCTCTTAGGGAACTGGAGGAGAGGAGTTTCTGTGTGTAGTAATTAATTACTAACATTTTTGGTTTTGAATGTTAGGGAGTAAAAGAAGCAGTATCTTTAACTGACATTAAATAGAAACTGAATTGTAGAGAGAGCTGGCTCAGCTGTTGGCATATGACAGAAGAGTGGGAATTGAACCAGAAAACACTTTACGAGGTTACTGTAACCTAGAATTCATGGCAATAATTTTAATGGGTGGGTGCTGTTCATCCCTTAGTGAAAGGAGCAGGATACAGAGGGAGAAGCTCTAAAGAATTTTCCATCATCATTATTCAATTACATAAATAGTCAAAAAGTAAAAAATTTATTCTGAAGACAGTTCTAGTTTCCTTGTATAGATTAAAAGTGTAATCCAACACTACTGGAAAATACTAATGTTCTTGGTTAACTCTTTCTAACAGATCAACAATTTTTTTTTCAGGTCGAAAATTGAAGAAGTTTAACAAAATAAAGGTTGTGAGAACATTAGATGTTGCACTCCAGCAGCCAGCAGTCCTTCAAGATGAAAGCCAGTCTCTAACCCAAAGGCTGTCCTTTTCTCCAAATCAAGAAATACAGTTTGTTCCCCCAATGATAAGCGTTTTACGAGGCATTGAGCCAGAAGTTGTCTATGCTGGTTATGACAATACAAAACCCGAAACACCAAGTTCCTTGCTGACCAGTCTGAATCATCTTTGTGAGAGGCAACTTCTTTGTGTAGTCAAGTGGTCTAAATTACTACCAGGTAGTATAAATTCTTATATGTAGTGAATTGTATTTAAGCAAATATTCCATGAGAGGAGCAGTCTAAAGATAATACTATTGACTACCTGTCAATTCTTTACAAGTTCCGAAATGATTAAGCTTTCCCTTATCAGATAATTTAACTAATCAAATATATTTTAATAGGGAAGCATATTTGAAAGAATCCATCTAAATATTTAGATTCACTCCAAGTAAGCACAGGAGCTCAGACAGTTCCTGTATGTGATTTTTATTACAGCCTTCTATTTATTCATTTGATATAAAAAAGGTTGTATATCTGCTTATTCTTTATTCTTCTTATTACTAAAATGAATTTTTGAAAGCACCAAAAAGTAAAATTTTTATAAATAATACCAATTAGAAGTAAGCTGCTCACAGACTGGTAATGAGAAGTAATTGAATTTATGAAGATCCACAACTGGATTGAAAAAAAAAGATCCATGTTATGTATTTATGTGTGCTGTTTGGTGATAGGGATCATCATGGTCATCCTGGGATATATAGAAATCAATATATTGAGGAGAAAGCCTGGAAAATAGTTTCATGTGAGCTCAATTTGACACTTTGATGCTGCAAGAAGCAGTAGTCTCAATCACTGCTCTTCCCATTGCATTTGGCACTTAACAGACCTCTTGAGTGAATTGATTCATCTCACCAAATGAGAAGAAAAGAAACCTTTTTTTTAGTCCTCTGTGTTTCCTGATGTCTTCACGAACTGAACCAGTTCACTGAGGAAGAGCATGACTGCCAAAGCTTGCTTGAAGGAGGTAACAGGACCACACAATGAGGAACAGGAGTGTTCCTTTCAGTGGCAGGAAGCTGTTAGTTTCACTCAGATAATTTGTGGCAATCTTTAAATTTTTCAAACAGCAAAAGTGATCAAACACAAGCTCACAACTGAATATGGTTCTCTTAAGTTGAATGCAAGAAAGATGCTCATACTGGATGTTTTTGTGTGATCAAGCTATTGACATTCAATGAGAGTTGGCTACAGTGATGATGTTACAAACTATCATATTTTTACCAAAGGAAAAAGAGATACATTCCTGTCCTCTGAAACAGTAATTTTTCGTAAAATAAATTTTGGTGTGAACATTTCAAAATACTGGATGAGAACAAAAAGACAAGAGGTTAACTGTCAAAGTAAGATAGGCAGTTATTACCCAAGCATTGGAGAGCTACATCCCCAAAACTGCTTGTCTTTCTAGGTGTTCTCAGTTTGATAGCTGAATTTGTAATCTCAAAACACCTACTTAGATGCTGTCTAAATGAGAATGATGAAATATTTTATCTTGAATTTCATTACCAGGTTTTCGGAATTTGCATATTGACGATCAGATAACCCTCATCCAATATTCCTGGATGAGTCTAATGGTTTTTGCCATGGGATGGAGATCGTACAAACACGTCAGTGGTCAGATGTTGTATTTTGCACCAGATCTGATTCTAAATGAGTAAGTAGAATGCTCCCATGAATAACATGTTGAACTTTTATGTGCCAATGGGAATGTGACTCCATTGAGGCCAAGATTTCATTCATTACTTGTTCTGTTTCAAAATTAATGGCCAAGTCCTCTGACCATATCAAAGTTTAGTATCTTTGGGAGTGGTTTTGTGGGAACCTCAACTAGTCTGTGTACATGGTCAAGCAAAAGCAGTTCAAATAGAATTTTAATTATCTAAGGAAAAAAAAATCATGCTGTCAGAAGATTTACTTCAATTCGTATGAATAAGTCATGAGTTAATGTTTACTAAATGGAACTGAGTGTGGGTTTTTTTGGTTGTTTTTGTTTGGGTGGTTTTCGCAAATAGTTTGCCTAAAATCTAAATGCTCAGTAAAAAAACTACTTATCAAGTAGGAATTTTAATATCAAGGAAAAATTATATGAGACTGCTCTTTTCTGCTGGGGGATGGCAGGGGCTTTTTGGCTTGGATTTTCCTTCACTATGCTATTTAATTTAGATAATCATCATTTCAGTCTTTGTCAGTTTTCCAGCTCCGCAAATTAATATTGTCAGACTTGTAATTTTATATTCTTTTGTTATAGTACATGGGAGGTTGCCAGGAACAGTAAAACATAATTTAATCCCTATATTTATTTTTCCTTAATAAATTTTTCTCTTTTTTTTTTTTTTTTCTTAAAATACTAAAAAAACTGCTATGAAGCAAGCTGAAAGAAAAACAGGTATTTTGTAAGACATGTTGTTTAAGGATTAAGGGGTGGATTTGCAGAAGATCTAGACACCTGATTTTAAAATCTATAGATGTGCAAGATCCTCCCAGTGAAGTTCTTTGTAGGAGATATTCAGTAGAGCCGACCCTATAGCTCCTGACCTTTTCTCTTTTAAATGACTGTAAATCACTGTGAGGTTGTTGAGTAATGAATTCTTTCCTGTCCCATTTTTATTAATTGTGATGTACAAATTGAAATACTTAGAAGTGATGGGATTGAATGAATTTCTGGCTGTATTGTTGTCCCAGCATAGTCTTATACATCTTATGGTTATCTTCAGAAGAAACACAGAGTGAGATGATAGCTTTAAGCAGTAATGTCATGTCTTGAAGTATCACCCCGCTTGTGCACCACTGCTGACAGCTTGTGAAGAAGACTTTAAGTACTTTCTTTGGGAATGGTGTTAAGATTTATGAACCCTGATAGTAATCCACCAGAGACAGATTCTTATTATCAACTCAAGATCATCTATGCTGGGTGCTGACAACATATTCCTCTCTTGGTTGTAGAACATCTCATCAGGGTCATACTAGAGATGTTATAAACAAGGAGATATAAAAAGTGACTGATGCACTGAATCATATCTGCAACTATTTATTGGAAACAAGTTAGCTTTTAGATCAGTAAAATGTAAACGACTTTATCTACAATGATGTTTAAGTTTGTACTTTCATGTTCACCTTAAGCAAGAGTAACTGCTGAACACTGCCAAAAAAGTTAGCTGTCCTGGTCATGCATCCCCATGACTTTAGCTGAGCTGGACCAAACACTCTGTGGCTGCACTGTCAAACAGATGAGGAGTTTATATGCCTGAGAGGTGCCCCAGAAAAAGCCATTCATTAGCAGATAGAGATGATCCCTGACATGACTCACCATGTAGGAGTGCAGGCACTAATGCCAGAATCACAGGAGTGTGTGCCTAGAGGTAGAAGGAGATAATAGAAAGTCCTTTTGCAGGGGCAACACACGCCATAGTTGTTTCATAATTACCATGAAACCAGAATCCAAAGCTTGTGTCACAGCCATTCTATCATTTAGTGAACTGAGTTGTAATGCTTCTGGGGAAGGATGTGTTTGGTAGCATCAATTTCAGACCAAGAAAGCCAGTAGTGCTGGTTTGACAAAGATTTCTTTGTATTAACACCCTGCAAGGACTTACTGTTCTTGTATTTTTGCAGGATCTGAAAATTTGAGTAAGAACAACATTTAAGCTGCTAAACCCTAAAAGCTGCTATTGCTCTTCATAGATAATAATTAAGAAGAGATGCCACCAAAAAGTAATAGAAAAGGAGATTTAAAGTAGATGAAGAAACAAGTCTATTCAGGTCTAAAAGATTAAATTTCTATGGTTATGTCATTTAAGAGCTGGTACAAGATACCAGATGTTGAACAACATTGAAATAATTTTCATTCAAGCTGACAGTAACACTTTGACAAGAAAAAAATTCAATGCATTGAAAAAGTCTTTTTTAAATGGAAAATATCCTGTTTTGTTTGCTGAGGTCACTACCTGCAGTCAGGTTGGAATGCTGATCTGAACTCACTAGCAGGTGGGCAAGCAAAATTTAATCTTCCTGTTATTGTACCTAATTCATCTGGATTGGGATGCCCACTTTTAAAATCAGTCCAAGTTACTGGATCATCAGGTTAATATGCAATGAATTCAGTCTAGATTAGAAACTTTGTAATGCTACCATTGCAGTCATTGTAGTTGAAAATTTCTTCTACTAAGTATATGCAATAATATATACTCAATATACCAAAATCACAAAGAGAAAAGTGGTATCAAAGTGCTGCAAAGACCCCACAGTTTTATGTATTTCCTGTGTGATTTGTTCTGGTTACTTCTGTGGGAGTTTAGGAAAGGTAGTATTAATGTTTCCATTTACTTAGCATGTAACATTTTTAACTGTTTCTTTAATGGCATAACATGCGACAGAGTAATATCATTGCTGCTAGAGGTACCAGGCTAGAGTTGCTACAAAGTATCTTGATACAGATATTTTTGGAAAACCTAAGAACAAGCTTTCTATAGACTTTCAGATTTGTCTTCAGTTCTATGCTTTGAAATCTTTACGGAGATACAAGAATCTATCAACTTCTAAAATAAGAGAGTACTTCACATTATTCATTAGGGTATTTTTAATTAGTAAACTTCCCTTATTTTTAGTGGTTAGAGTTCAGCTTTGATAATTTTTGGTTTTTTTCTGGACAGCAGTAACAGATTTAATATCCAAAATAATAGCACATTCATTGCAATAAAAAAGTAGCATAGGAACAAAAATAATCAGAAAATTGTTTATGTGTATAAGCTTATCTTTAATTTTTGTAATGTGATAAATGGCTAATAAGACCTTTCTTTCAAGCGGTTAGTACTGGAGTCATTCTTTGTCTTTGTTTTCATGTTTGTTAATTTATTTTTTTAAACTTTTCTGGGTGTAAGACAGAGGATGAAAGAATCATCGTTCTATTCCCTGTGTCTATCCATGTGGCAACTCCCACAGGAATTTGTTAGACTTCAAGTAAGCCAAGAAGAGTTCCTGTGTATGAAAGCACTGTTACTTCTCAACACAAGTAGGTTCTTTTATTTCTTTCTAACACATTACTACTAAAAGGGTTTTGAACCATGTTGTTTAACTTGAAAACTTGACAATCACTAAGCTCTATGGCTTAACAAATGGAGCTGTCCTAGATGGCATGTTAGTATTGTAAGACTAAAAAATATTTTTTCTAATGTTTATAAAGAACAAAGAATTTGTGATTCATTGTTGGTTTTATTGTGTATAAAGATACTGGGGAAATGTTGGATCCCTTTTGACATATGGCTATATTGTGTTACACATTTTCAAAACAACTGTGCAGTATTTCTGCATGGAAACATCGGTTCAAATGACTCTACACAGATTTAAAAATCTCCAACCAAATCAAAGCAATCTTAAAAGTATTAGAATATATTTAAAAATATTTAATAAATTATCAGGACTGAGGGCTTTATCTTGACCAAGATCTTAAAGCACGTTTGCTGAAAAGAATTAGGGAAGTGGCCATGACAAACAATACAAGCATTTATTCAACTTTTTATGGTTATAAATAGGTGAAGTTTAGCACAGATATAAACAAATGGAAATGTTTTTCTTTGGTTTGTTTCTCTGGAAACAAAATCCGTGGTCACTTAATTATACGCATCTTTTAAAGAATGCAGCATACAGCTGCATTCCCCATTACATGGGAAATGTGATTGCTGGTGAACTTATCTTCCAAAATCTTCTCTGAAATACTAAAATTTGCATCTGCTAAGGCCATAATTGTTAATTATGAATCCCCAAATAGAAAATTTTTAAAGTTATATAGGTGCTGTTAGAAATGAGAATAAGCACTTTTGAAAAATATAGTGGAAAGAATGTAAAAGTTTGGTTCTCAACACACAAAGGGGTCAGGGGAGAGATGTGCAAATCCGGCATGACCTGCTTCTTGGTTTTACAAAGTTTAGTTAATTGATAAGGAATTAAAATTTAGTCCCTCTCAATCTGTTCATGGCTGGTATTTGCATAAACCCATTCATTTAAAAAAAAACAACTCGTTTCAGCAGAGAGTAAGTTTAAAAAGATATGAACATGGAAATTACTAAAAGAATAGCAAAATTCCATACACTGTGCTAAAGCAGTAAAGGTAATGTGGATAAAAATCCTGGTATAACTCCAGCTGCTTTGTTAGAATATTAATGCATTCCTATTTTAAATGCTTTCCACCTTGTTTTCATCCCAAATAAACTTTCTTGTCTATCTTCTAAAATTTCAGTTAAATTTAGATAAATTTCTGACAAATTTGTGATAAATTTCAGCTATCTCTGTTCCAGAAAGTTCATATCAAATTCGAAAAAGCATGACAGAGTTGGTCCAATCCCTCTAATTTTTGAGTGCATCAGTTTAATAGAATTCATCCAGTTACCTCTCTTTATCAACTGCATTGCATTCAGAAGCTATTTTTTTTAAGATGATATGTTTTGTATATACAAGAAATCACTTAAAAAAAAAAGAAAGTATTTCTACCTGTTCTGATGAGTTTTGCTTTTTGTTCTCTCCTGCACTTATTGTCTTATAGGAAAAAACAATTTGTCAGATCTTTGGGAAAAGGAACACACCTAACAGTTGTTGCTGAGACATTTAGTAAACATTTGGTACTGTATAAATATAATTCCACAAAAGCATTTTTAAAGAGCCATATAACCGTGTTGTTGTTTTAAGGTGTTTTAAGACTATTTTTATTTTAGTCATGATGTTCATCTTAATCCACTTCTATTGTGAAAGTGCAGCCATTTCAATCTTTTGTGTACTAACAGTAAATCAAGTCTAATCCTTTAGTCTCTCATTGTGTCTTCTGTTCAATTTATTATTTAGATGAACTGTTTTTGACATTTTTAGATTATTCCAAAGTAGCAATAATTTGAAATAAACTGAGTGTCAGTCTCAATACATTTCTAATTTTGAATGGACCCCCAGCCTAAGTTTTAACCTTATATTTGATTTTACAGTTTTTTCTTTGAGTTGGCTGAGGCTTAAATGTAATGCTTTCCAGACTTCTGATTTAAAGGAATTTCTAAATCTTGTTACATAAGATTTTGGCTCGGTTCGTGCCACTGAATAAAAGTATCCTCATTCTTGACACATGTTTGGGGAAGGGAGCAGCTCACATAGATAGCTACAAGGAACTTTTGGTCGTTAGGTGGGAATGTGACTGTCTTTTTGCAGAATTCAGAGGAAAAAGGTGATTCATTGATGGAAGATACCTTCAAAATTAATTTGCAGGGGAAATATAAAGACTTAATTGCTGGTTTAGAGATGTAAGTCAAGGATAACTTCCATCTAACCCTAAACTCCATCAGAGCCACTTTATATGAAAACATTCCTTAGTTCTCTATAAAAGAAATGTCTAGAATCATCCAGGCTTTGAAAATTAAGGTATTCTTTTTCCATGACACTTATCAGTAGCAGCCACTAACAGGTTCTTATCTCAGTGTTCTCTCCATGGCCTCATTTTGATTCTCACACCTGACCTTTAAGAGAAGAGGGAGTTCAACCAGTTTCTCCTCCTTGCTCATTTTTCTAAAAAGCTGTTCACCTTTAAGTCTCTGATCGGTTCTATTAAGTGAAGGAGGTTCAAACAGGAGGTCTGAGCCCTGGCAGCTTTAATGTCTGCACTACTTTAGAGCTGTTAGTTCATTCCTTGACTCCATTTTGAAGCACTCCAGCTAGATCTCTCTACCACAGATTTGCTGTGAAGAGGGCAGACCCTCAGCAGGGTAAGCACAGATCAGTCCATAACGTGTTTCCTCAAAGACAGGAGTGGTTCTTTAAGCCATATTTTTTTTTCCCCAGCTAACACATGTAACTGAAGCTTAGGGATATTTCTAGACATAAGGCAATTGGCAAAATGAACTGATTGCTCCTGGGATATCCTTTTAACTAATTGTATCACTGGTTTTGGAGTAACTCCTGAAGGGGAACAAGTACTTGGCCCATCATAATGAATTG
The DNA here is from genome assembly GCF_037042795.1 of Molothrus aeneus. NCBI lineage: Eukaryota > Metazoa > Chordata > Aves > Passeriformes > Icteridae > Molothrus > Molothrus aeneus. The sequence continues at coordinate 39,991,338 of NC_089647.1, read as the reverse complement.
CACTGTACAGCATGAAATACTGTAAAGTTTTCCTGTAGTTGAAATTTCATCGCCTTCAGAGTAAATTGTAGCCCAACTGATTTGGTTTTTTTTTTTTAGTTCCTTTGGAAGGTCTAAGGAGTCAAAGCCAATTTGATGAGATGAGAACAAGCTACATCAGAGAACTGGTGAAGGCAATTGGTTTGCGCCAGAAAGGCGTTGTGGCCAACTCACAGCGTTTTTATCAACTTACAAAACTGATGGATTCCATGCATGATGTAAGTTGATTTGTTAATGCTTTCTGCTCTTTATGTAAGAAGGAATTTCCTACAAGTAATTCCATGAAAGGGAGTCATCAGCATTGCTAAACAACAGAAGAACAAACAAAAAACTCCTTTATTGTGTATATTTGTGTGAATAGATAGCTCTATATTCAACATCAGTATTTGTATTGTGCACATATTTTATGGTATACCACATCAAAGTATTTGTGAAACATGCATTAGAGTGCTACCATTTTGTTTAACTTTTAGTGTATTTTAACCAGTACAACTGTGGGCTTTGGTAGGGTTGGTGTATGTGTGTGTGAGCGCGTATATACTTGTTCAGGAAAATAGTGTGAGGTAGAGGCAATTCAAGTTGCAAAGTCAGACTACTAAGAATTAGTGAAAGGCAACCAAGATTGGATTTCCAACCTTAGTTCAACTGGTTTTATGTGATATTCTGTACCACTTTTTCAGTATCTGTCTAGGTTTAGAAATTGAGTAATCTTTGACAATTCTAGATATCATGCCCTGGACACTTGAACTCAATGTTGGTTGTGAGGAACTCCTAAGGAGTTCAAGGTGGACAGGACCTTTGCATCTCCAGAACTCAGCAAATCTGCAGTTTATTTTAATTCAATCTCTTCCTTTTAAATGCATACAGTAAAATAACCTGTGAGGAAGGGAAAGAGGGAGAGAGGCTTGCTGCAAAGTAACAAAGTAGTATTTGATCCATGGAGTATTTTCATTCAAGTCCTGTTTCAGCTCAGGCTGATAAGGTGGGGAGAGATACAAGGAAAAGAAAAATCATCACACTGGAGAGATTGTGTGATGTTAAAGCCTAAGGTAGCAGAAATAGTCCAATATTTAACAACATAATGGTCACTGGTCCGAAATAAAAATTGGAATCTCTCAGAGAGGCTAGAAGAGATGTAATTATCATGTATTGAGCAGTTGTTTTCAAGGGATTAGAGTCCGTGGAGTTCAGTGTTTGCAGCATACACGGATATGATCATAATGAAAACCATGTCAAAGCTCACAGGTAAGCAGTAAATGCTGCCTCTCAGAGCAGTGTTTAAATAGCAGGTAGTGACCAAAGCACACACATGAATGTGAGAACAAGATGTAAGGTTGAAAGCTTGTTAAGTATTTGCCATGGTTTGTCACATACGTCTTGAGTGAGGGTGATACTACTTTGTAATATTAGTGGAGCAGTGGTTTTATATGACTTGCCATGACCATATGTATGGTTTTTGCCATTAAGAGGGTCTGACAAGTACCCTCATTACTGATTCAAGAAAGGACAGGGTAAGGTATAGAATGATGTGAGCTGATGAATGTATAAGTGATTGACAGCATGTTTATGTGGCTGCATTACTGTTAGCCTGATTGATCATGTTTGTATTTTATCAAATCCAGCTGGTGAAACAGCTCCATCTCTTCTGTTTGAACACATTTCTCCAGTCCCGTGCACTGAGCGTTGAATTCCCTGAGATGATGTCAGAAGTGATTGCTGCACAGCTACCCAAGATTCTAGCAGGGATGGTGAAACCTCTTCTCTTTCATAAGAAGTGAAATGTCTTTTCTCTTATCACAGAGATGATACCTGGGTCATTTTTGTTTGTTTATTTTGGTCAAGATTTTGCAATGTCAGGACTTCAGCATATTTGACATACTTACCCTGCTGACTGCTTTATACCTGTAACATACACAAGCCATTCAAGCTTGATGTACATATTGTGAGTTCCTGATTCCTTAACTGCATTCCCAACAGTCGTAAGAAATGTTTTGTAAACTTGTCTAAGCTGCTTTTTAGATATGCATATGAATGACAGTGAATAGACTTTCCAGATTTCTAACAACAGTTATACCTTTTTCTTACACATTGCACACTCTTGAATTTCTGGTATGACATGGTGCAAAATTTTTACTTTAGCACATTGTGTGCATGGGTACATGTGGGCACGTGCATAATGTAAGATTTTGGAGGAATTAAAATAAATATTGCCCACATTTTCTTACAGATATTTTACTTTTTATTACTGCAATGCCATCAGAAATAAATAATGTGCTAGGCACACAGTATACATTCATACTCGCATCTGTGGTCATGTTGCATTGAAACTCTTGATCCAGCATACTGTTTTCTGCATCATTCAGTGGAGCTCTTCTTCAAAAATCAGAAAGTTTAGGAAAATTTCAGTGTGTGTTACACCAGAAGTAATGTGTATGCAAACCCATTAAGCTTTGGTTTGTGTTATTTTTCCTTAAAAGTTCAGCACTTACTAAAGCTAAATCACTTAGCTGTAATCCTAAATTCATCAACTCTTACATTCTGTATTTCAGAAGCTTTAAATAGAGATGTTTTCACTGACTGCAACTCTTAATAATCTTAATGTTTTGCATTCCAATGCTGAACACTCAATCAGCCATTAGCATCAAATTATAGTGAGATCAGATGCAAAAAGAAATGGAAAATATGACTGCAAACATTTTGATACACATCAGACTTATTTCAGTATGATTTACTGGAGCTACATATTTTCTATTTTAAAAGCACACCATTATAAATGGGGTAATTGTAAAAAAGGAATTGGACTCAATTAGCTTTATATTCATGTTTTACCATAGAAATGAATATTCAACTGAAAAATTATAATGTAGTGGTGTTTGTTCCTTTGATACGGTTATGAAGCAACTCATACATTTAAGGCAGTAAATTGTAGATTTATTCAAACAACAGAGGAACAGATAAACCTTAAGAAGAATTTATGAGTCTATTAAAATATGACAAATTTTTCCAGTCATTACAAATGATATGTAAACATAGGAAATTGTGAGTCTTGTTTGGATACTTCTGGCCTTATGCTTTTGCTTTTGCCCATGGCTTGTTAGATGTCCCCATTGTGTGACTGTGTCCTGCTGGTGATGTGTAGCTTGGTCTGTACAGACATATCCTTGTCACATGAACAAAGGCCCCTGGAATACAAGTTCAGTATCCCCACCTAAATCAGGGTGCCCCTCATTCAAATTATAAGTGATGTTGCTTGTTGGTAAAAATTACATCTTGGTTCTTGAAAAAACTGTGGACAACTGACAAGTACAGGAATGTCTCAAGGTGTCCTTACTGGTCATAATTTCCTAAAGCCAACGAAGAAGAATCCACATTACAACTGGGAATAAGAGCATTTTTGAGATCCCCACATATCAATACAAAACCCACTAGAGCTGGTGCAAATGTGTGACCCTAGATAAAGTGGTATAGACAGACTTCTGTGTTAGTTGACAAGGTTTGTAATTTCTAACTGCCCAGGAAAGCAATGTCTTTGATATTCCATACAGTCTGACTTTTAACTGTGATCCTTAAAGCAATTATGTTTTAATAAATAGCACAAAATTCTTTATTTCTACATCCTGAAGGTTTTTTTCTTTATTTTGTGTTTTCATTCAGTAAATGTGATTTTCAGTAAAAAAATCCATTTCAATCATTCCACTTTCATGTAACAACTGTATTTCCATGCATTCTTTTGGAATTGAAGTGTTGCCACATGATTTACCACCAAATAAGCAGACCGTCTATGTTATTGTTTAGATTAAACTGATAACAGAAACTTCCCACAGTAAAAATTACTCCTCATCATCTAATTTTGAAATTAGACGACAGATCAGGCAGTATGTTTGCCTTAGGAATGCATGAATCTGCCTACATCTGCGTTTTACTCAATCCCTAAGTGGCTGACATGTCACCGTGTCCCGTAAACTTGGCAGATTAGTCTGAAATGCACTATATTTGCCTCAAAGGCATAATCAAAAAGGAAAAAAAGATACCTTAAGGGAATAGATAACAAAGCTTAAAAACATTCTCAAATTGTATTTCTGAAAGACCTCTAACTCACAGAAAAAATTTCCCAAAAGTTCGTGGCCATGATGAATTCACTACACAAGATAGAGTGATTGGGTAATTGTGTCTGCTATAAGTCTGAAAGTCCTGTGATCATTATGTGTTTGTATGAAGTTGGGAAAAAAAATCCAGCGATAAGCCCAGATTATAAAATGGCCTTTAATGTCCATTTTGATATTGTCATTTGCTCTGGGTTATGTAGAGACTATGAGTAGTGGAAAGGGACCTGGGGGTGCTGGTCAGCAGCAGCTGAGCACGATCCAGAGTGTGCCCAGGTGGCCAAGAAGGCCGATGGCATCCTGGCCTGGATCAGCCAGGTGTGGCCAGCAGGAGCAGGGCAGTGACCGTCCCCCTGTAGCCAGCACTGCTGAGGCCACAGCTCCAATGCTGTGCTCAGTTCTGGGCCCCTCAGTGCAAGAGAGACATTGAGGGGCTGGAGCGTGTCCAGGGAAGGGCAGCGGAGCTGGGGAAGGGTCTGGGGCACAAGTGCTGTGAGGAGCAGCTGAGGAAGCTGGGGGTGTTCAGCCTGGAGAAAAGGAGGCTCAGGGGGACCTCATCACTCTCTGCAGCTGCCTGACAGGAGGGTGCAGCCAGGTGGGGGTCAGAAGTCGACCTCTTCTCCTGGGTAACAACTGACAGCAGGAGAGGATGTGACCTCAAGCTGTTCTAGAGGAAGTTCAGGTTGGATATCAGGAAGAACTTCTTCATTGAAAGGGTGGTTAAGTGTTGGAAGGGGCTGCCCAGGGAAGTGTTGAAGTCACCATCCCTGGAAGTGTTCAAGAGATGACTGAACTTACTTCTGTGGTTTAGTTGACAAGGTGGAGATCAGTCAAAGCTTGGACTCAATGATCTTGGCAGTTCTTTTCCAAACTAAATGATTCTGGTTCTGTGAACATTGATCAATACACCTGATTTCTTCCTTCCCTACAGAAATCTTGTGTACTATGACTTTTCAACCCTGCAGTAATGTTCAGAGAGAAATTACTTGATTTTTTTACTGAGTACAAGGTTTTATAGTTGTATGTGCTTATGTCCTTTAATAGTTTTTTAAAGAGCAAAGCATTTTGGACCTGAGCTTTACAAATTTGTCTAAATAGACATCTTGTAGTGCTTCTCAATATATTGAGCAAGGCAGAATGCTGGATCTTCTTATGGTGTGTTTATACACTAGGAATAACAGGTTTCAGCAGATGGACTTTTCTTCTTTTCTGACATTTAGGATGTGCCTGACTACATTTTAAAAGTGTGAAACCTGTTGTATTAATTAGAAATCTTGCCAGCCATCTTCTACAGGCTTTTGTTTCAAGCTATGACTAAAAGTTCTTCGTGCACTGAATAATGCAGGCTGTGTCTGAAGCTAAGCCTCTCCTGTTCTGTGCAGTTGAGTACTTTTGACCAAAGCCCTTCAGCCTTACCTTCTGCTGCTGCTTGAGTGAAGCAACCAAACCAACCCATGAAGTCATCAGCTTCCTTTCAGCTCTGTACAGGTATCATATTTATGGCTTTTAAACAATGTTTTGGAGGTTGAGGTGCCTGGCCATGGCAGCTCACCTGTGTTTGGAGAGGTGAGACCTCCAGCCCCTGCAAGCTGTTCTCTTAGTCTGTGAGCTGCTCCGCAGTTGTGCTTGCTGTGGTCCAAGAAACACAAAAGATCAAACACTTGGCTCATGTTTTCAAAGGTCTCAACTGTATCCACAGTTGGGACCAGCCTTTAGGGGTGGAGGAATGTGGGTTCCTTAATACCTAGTCCATGACAGAGGGAAATGTGTTCTGAAAAGTTTTCAGTTGATTTCATGGCACTTTGAAATGTCCTGGTTATATGTGTGCATAATAAATATACATAATAATTTCTGATCTGCAGCTGTTTCTTCAGCTGCACTGGGGTTATGCTTTCTCATGCTATATGTGCAACGTATAAACTTTCTCATTGAAAGTGAGACCTAAATTTGTGTTTTCTGACAGTCAATGCCTTGTTTGTACCTTAGCTGGGTTTTTTCTTTCTTTTCAAGTATTTCTCTCTCCATTACCTTTGCTGGGAAGGTGAGCTGCTTTCCTGTGTTCCTACCTACACCCAAATATTCATCTCAGTACCAGTGATGTGTCAGTAGCATGAACAGCAGGGATCCTACAGGAATCCTTCCTTCCTCTCCTCTCCTCCCTGCCCAAAATTAAGGTTGGTTTATCTGCAGAGCAGGAGAGGATGGGGCTGCCCTCCCCCCCATGCAGTGCAACTCTGAGCACACATTTCTTGCCTTTCATGCTGTTTGTGGCAGGCTGACCTTTCTTTCATTCCAAGAAGTCAGCTTGCAGCCACAGAGCTTATATCCAAAGCCCTCCCAACTTTCCACGGCTCAGAAGCCTGTGAGCATATTGCCAGGCTGGACTGTCAGCATTGCTGGATTTATTGGTTTGTACTGCTTTGTGTCATGGTGACCTGACTTGAACAGAGATTTGCTTTTAGTTTAGTTCTCTTTTTCCCTTGGAAGATGAAAAGGAAAAAAACTCTAATATTTTAGGTATTTTTTGGTTTAATTTTTTTTTTCAATGAATGCTATTAATTTATTAGATTGATGTTATTTGCATGCAGAATGGTACTGTAGCTTCTCAGATGCTGGGACAGGAACATGCAGTAAAAGGTGACTGCACAGATATTAATAACTAAGTTAAAATTTATCTGTCTGTTTACCTTAAAGAGAAAATAAATAACACACAGAAAATAGTCCTTAAGTGCTCTTGGAACTATGCAGCAGTTGCATAACTTCAAATACATGAACAGTGCTGCTCCTTTGATGATTTTTTTGTTCACATTTAGGAATTGTTTTCCCTGGGTTGAGCCCACAGTGCTCTGTATGGGGCATTTAAGCATATATAGAGGACATCAGATAGTGGTGAGTTTTCATTTAATTCTAGTATATCCTTTAAAACTGGCAACACTTCAATTTCTTGCTGGTGTAGGGTGGGCTTATTATAAATAATAAAAATACCATCATGAGCCTTTTAGTCATAGATCATGTTTTTCTGACCATGAAAACTATGTTATCTTTTCATGTTTATGGGTACAATAGTTCCATCAATTTAACATTCAAGCATATCAGTGAGGAAGTTCTCACAGTGTCATTTAAATAGTCTTACTCTATTGCATTTTCCCACACTCAATTCAAATACCTACCCAGCCAGTTCATGACTAAAATCTCCTTTTCATTTGTGGAGGAAAAAAAAGAAATAAATCATTGTCAGGAAATCAGAACACTGCATCACTGATCTTCAAACAAGGGGCTAGATTGAATGAAAAGCAGGTAGGGAGCATAATAATCACCTGTGACATCGCATCAGAAATAACTGGGCAGAGAAGTACAGAGACCTTTGTGCTATACAGGTGAGATTTATATGAGCATCACCATAAGCTGCTCATTCCAGGGATGTATAGTTCTCTCAGAGGCCTATTTTCCATATGCTGGATGGGAATATAGGAATGCTGTTACACTTCATACCCTGTATTGTTGAGTGATGTCCAGTGTGGGACTCTAATCTGCGATATCTCCAGTTGAGAACAATGTTCTCATCATGGTGCTGCTCAAAGAAATTGATTTATTCTGGCAGGCCTGTCTTGGCTATATGGAGCATGAATAGGGAAAACACCAAACCAACATGTGCATGGCAGTATGAATCACAAAGGTGTGGATGTGATCTTACTGAGAGTATTTGAAAGATAAATACCTGGCCACCTGCAGTTAATATGTTCCCAACCATTTCCCTGGATTCCAGCAACATTCCTAAGAGTAAAACATGGATTTTGATGGCCCATGGAGGCATATTCTGTGGCAGAAAAAGAGCAACACACTTGACAAAAATTTACCACTGTTAAATAGAAAAAACTGTGACATGATGCTGTCAGGACAGGTTCTCAGGTCACCTATGGGGCATTACACCCAATGCATGGGAATAATCATCTTTTGGCACTGTCATCACCACACATCAAGCATTGGTCAGCTGAGGATGTCAAGGCTTTGCATTTGAAAATTTAGATGTTTTGTATCCTAAAGCTCAGCTTACAGTACAGTCACACTGCACTGGCCAGTATATTTCTTACAATAATTTTACACACTCACATCCCCAGTTGCTGTTAGAAGCAGTTCCTAGTGATGGCTACAGCCAGCTTAGGTTTTACTGGGAGACAGAAACTGCTTCCCTTTCTCAAGCTTCAAAATATAGGTCATGTGTCTACTTGGCTGCCCACAGCCAAAGGGTTCCACAAATCTGACATTAAAAAAAAAAACAAACAAAAAACCAAAAAGAACTCCAAACATCTGAAATTTTGAAAATATTACTTAATGAAGTTTTGCACTGGAAGTACCCTTTAAGCATTCTCTGAAGACAAACATTAATTTTAAGAAAAACTACATGATAGAGAAAAGCAGAAACCAAAGCTGGGCACTCCTGGAATGCATGATCTGTTGAAGTTTCTGAATTTCTTACAGCGTCTAAATCCACGTTTCAAATATTTGTGAAACATTTATTCTCCCTTCCTTCTGTGCCTTCAACACACCTGCTTTTCCTAATGGGTTTCTTGGGTATGTAATACATTAACACTTTGTAGAGTCTTTCTAATCCTTAATGGAAAAAATCTGTAGAAAGAGAAATAATCCTTAATTCTGAGACATCTTTGGACTGATCTTCATATTTCTCTGTATTTGACATTAGGATCATGATAGATACAATTTATGCTTTGCTGCTATTTTTATTTTTGGAAAAAAAAGACTTGTATAAGATTTCTGTATTTTCCTCTTGAGGAGCTTTCATCTCTATATTTGTACAACTGAAATAATAGCTTCAAATATTTTTGCAAAGGTGTTGTCTTGCTACATTGTGTCATGTCCAATAAACTGGGGATGTGCTTGCTTTGTAGTAGTATGAGAAGTGTTTAACTCTTCAGTAGATGTACAAAAATCCTCTAGACTGAGTGGAAGCTAAAGCTGCAGAATGACACTGCTGTCACTGGACACAGGGCTGCAGCTGCCAGAACCAGGCTGGTGGAGACACCTGTGCTGCAGTCCTCCAGAGCAGCTGCTGGGGGTTGATTTTGGGGGAATACGTTGGCAGCTCCAGGTTAGAGACAATGCACATTGATTAGTCACTGAGTTCAAACCTGTATGGCTGGGAAACGGTGGCGGGGGGGCAGAAGTGTCTTTCACAGTTTTTGCCATTCAAACCCTCTACAAGACAGGATACAATAAAACCTATTTTAATTACTTATTTATATCTTTATTTATTCTTACATGGAAGGTTGTGACTTTAATCAAAACTGAAGCAAACTGCCAGCTGATAGAAGCATCAAAAATCAAAATAAATTACAATGCATTCCCGATCTCCTGGCATAAACACATACAAAGGGAAAGTTTATTAAAAAGCCTGCCCTGCAGTGCAGAAGGTCCAAGCACAGCAGCACTAGCAAGAGGTGCTGATGTGAGAGCACAGACTGTGGCACTGTGGGAGAAGAGGTGCTGGCATGGCACGGCTGGTCCAGATCAGCAAAAATACATCTGAGTAGAGACACCATTAGCACAGCAGCCTACACATTGGGTAATCATTAATTTGTAACTATTTAAGAGCCAGGGTTTCAGAATAAATTGTCCCTGGACTTTACAGAGCCAGTCCACACCTAGAGCTGGAGCTTTCTGCTGCCAGAATTGGTCAGTGCCAGATCTGTCCTCTGAGGTGCACACTGCAGGATGCATCCATCTGCCATCCATCCACCCTGGGATCCTCAGTCATGGGGGAGAAGAACTTTTCTTGTTGCTGGTCATGGACCTGGACTGGTGCAACCTTTCCTTGGCTGCACCAACAGGGCTGCACCAACATCACCCCTGGCTCATAAGGAACTGACTCCAGTGCTCAGGTGATCCTTCCCTCATCCTTAATGTGTTCTGCTTCCCACCCCAATGCCTTGTGACATGGTGTGCAACAGGCAAGGAGTGGGAGCTGCAGCCTGGTCAGGGGCACAGGCAGAATGGATGGGAAATGCCAGGTGGTCCTCCATCAACAGGAGAGACCACCCCCCTCCTTTTCTGTTCCAAGGAAATACTGGCAAAAATCTGGACTGCTGGTGTAGATGTCACCCCTTTCTAAGGGTGTGCTGCAGTGTTAGTGTGCCCTCAGAGAAGGATTAGTCATGCCAACAACACCAATACTCATGGACATAATTTCCATATAATACAGAACATCTTGAAAGTGATGTTGCAGTTTCATTTCTGAATGTCCTCATTCTTGTCAATTGATATCTTGGATGTTACCAGTGCTCCATGTACACATCACAGGTTGACAGCTCTGGGACTTACCACACAGATGATTCATTTTCCAAATTAATTTAGTTTTAAGCATTCCATGCAGTATAAAACAACTGGGGAAGGCATTTAGTCGGTACAAAAACACATGAATTTCTTCTATGTGGAAGTTCTGTTAACAGCTAGGACACAGAAGAAAATAATCTTAAAGTCTCTGAGACACTTGAACTTCAAGATGTCAAAGTGAAAGAATATGGTCTTACTTAAATATGCAGTGGAGCACATCTTCATTGGTACCTTTATTTAGGCCCCCATTATTTATTTACACAATAATGTTCCTCAGGATTGGGTGGAATAGCTTTGTGTGTCCATATATATCTATATGTATATATGTGTGTATGTATGTATGTATCTCTATACATCTCTATATATCTATATATATATCTCTATATATCTCCATCTATATCTGCTCTGTCCCAAATCAGCCTCAATGCATACCTCTTTTGCTCAAGGATAGTTTGGGGTTTTATTCTTTTTAACAGACATGGTAATAGAAGGGTATAAAGAATAAAATAAGATTACTCCTTATTTGACATAGGATGTCTAAACCCTTTGAGGTAGAAGGTTTTGCTTTAACCTTTAGCAGATGAGAGTCTCCCTAAATGAGATGGGATTTTTATTGTGACATCTCAGACTCAACAATGATGTGCAGATGCTCTTGAGCCTGACTCATCCCTGCACAGCACAGTGAGCTTCCTCTTAAACATACTAACAAGTGAAGCAATAATCACTGCCTGCCTGCAGGGAAGGCAGCGCTGGCATTTTGTGATTTTCTAAATGAAAGAAATGAGCGGTGTCAGAGATGCTGCCCTGTGGGAATTCAGATGAAACCATTATTTCCTTTCCTGTGTGTCAGTAATGAAGGTGCTGCAGTACTGGAGAAGGCACCAAACTGAGCCAAGGCTGAGGTGATGCTCTGAGGAGGTCCAGTATCCTAAATCACCCCCTGTGAGCTGCCCTGGCTTTGGTGTTACCACTGTTTCACTCAGATGTTCCTGCAGGGATGGCTGACCTAAACGTGTGCCAGGGAAAGAGCCATGCTTGTTTCTTTTGCCTTCAGGTGAGGAGCTATTTGTGAGAGATTTACACAAATAACACCATGATAAACACTCTGTCTTGATTGTCCCTCTGGATACAAACTATCCAGCCAAGCTAACTAGCTAAAAAGCCACAAGATTCACCTGAGTTTCTCATGCTGATGTGCTTACAGATATCATTATTATGATCATGCTTACGTTTGGTCCCAGTTCCTTTCAGAAATATTTCAAGGCATCCTTTGAACAAAGATGAGAAAAAAATATTAAGGCAAGGGTTTGGCAGGGGCAGACTTAGTTCTGTGTTGCTCTGAGGGTAAAAATAATTGTGCTGGTTTGTTTTGTATTGTCTGAACTTCAGGGGGATGGGGAGGGCAGGGAGAAAGGCCCATCTGGAAATGTTACAAATCACAGCTGGAAGAGGGTGACACACTCCTATGGCATTCACTGCAGGTTTCTCAGGGAAGGTCTGGGGCGAAGGACATTGTGCAGAATGGCCATATTTCCCATCAAAGGCAGGCAGTTTGTCCTAATTACAGAAAAGAAACAGCCCTTCACAGGACCAAACAAAAGCACCCCTTGAGCAACAGCAATAGCAGGAAATAACAAACTTAAAATGACAATTTAAGATGATGTTTTATGTAAAGATATATTTGCATCACAGCTGCCCAGCAAAATTTATTTGCACCTAAGTGTCTCTGAGGTCTCTGCTATCTACTAGATTTCTTTAGATGCCCCTGAAGGGTGCACCAGGGCCCAGGAGCGTGGTTTTTGTCTTTTCTTCTTGTGGATTTTCTCTGCTGAGAGGCATCCTGCTTGTTTTGTGGTAATTCAGGGCTCACAGCTGTCACTGCTTACCCAGTCTCTGTTTCCAGCACTTTGTGTTCAGCCTCCCAGCTCAGGTGCACTGAAACCCTAACCCTTGTTACCTTCTGGTGAGGCTCTTGCAAACAGCACGTGCTCTATTCTAGGAACCAGTTGTGTCCTGCATGCCAGGTAATTTATTTGGAGGAACACTCCACGGATCAAGCTCAGGTTTCTTACCCCTTCTGCCTGGTTTGGGAATTGTCCTCTGAAAGGCTTCTCACGGGGCTTCCCAGTGTGCAGCTGTCTCACCTGCTTGTGCACTGTGCTGGTGTTTCCCCAGGGCTGCCCTGAGTGTATGGTCATCTCTGGAACATGGAGACCCCAAACGAGCTTGGCTGGAGCCCATTGCCCTGAGCTCTGCTGTGCTGTGACATGTTGGGCACCATCCACGGCCCACCCTGCTCCAAGCCCACCCAGGGCTGAGCCCCCACCCTCTCAGCCCCCCCACCTGCTGCCATAGCCAAAGCACAGCATTGCAAACCTTGTTTTGAAAATACCCCAAATCCAGATGTGCTGCATGCTTCCCTTTGCATGTGTGGGGTTTTTTGTAGGAATACAAAAGCAATGACCACCGACAAAACTAAATCACTAATGTTTTTCGTTCAGATGGAACTGTGATCCCTTTTAAGGGCACCCAAGAACCATTAACAGTAATTTTAAATGAAATACACCCGTGCTGGGTCTAACTAATCAGTTCCTCAATTATACTGGCAGAGAGATGTATTCCAATTACCAAAGTACTTTCAAGTGAATTAAGACTCCTTTCTGTACCGGCTGTGGAGGTCACTTAATGTTCCCATGAATCCCTGCATGTTTACATTAAAAAAGCACACCATGATCTTTGGCAAAGGCACTTGCTCTAGGTTAGTTCAGCTTTTGAGCTTGTTGCCATAAATACAATAGAAAAGAAGCCAAGCATTGCAAAAGAAGCCAAGAATATCTTTCAATACTTTGTTTCTGTATCAGTGATTAATCCAAATGACACAGGAAAAGTTTTATAAACATGAAATAAAATTTTAAAAGAGGAAAGTGCAGATACCTTATTTACCATGTTTAATGAGCAGTGTTTGTGTTAGAAAGGTTGGTTTTGAAGGAATGCATCATGCTAAACTAATGAGAAAATGTTCTGAACCAGGACCTGAACTGACTTTGCCACCTGCTCAGTTTATGCCTATGCTGTTTCCTTGGATCACTGAAGTTTCTCCTCTTTAGGCAGGAGGCTGTGGCCAGCCTGGCTCATCTCAGCACACATTCTATACCAAAGCAATTCCACACATCACTTTCTCCATAGCTGACATTGAAGCCTTATCAATAATAAAGCCAAAAATACTAATTTTTCCAAACACATGAGAATCATTCCCGGTAAGGTGCTTTAATGCAACCAAGTAATGAGATGTGTCTTAATCCTTTCTGGTAAGAAGCAGAGATGTCTCACCCCTTGAGAGTTTTAAATTAGGTGTTAGTGTGGTAATTCAACACAGTTGTGTTGATTCAACAGCAATTTAAATCTTTTTACATTTAAATGTTCAATGAAATGTCAAAATATAGCATGTATAACATGGGCTTCCCAGAAATAAAAAAAGAAAAAAAAATGTAGTTATTCCCTGATGTCAAATAAAATGGGACATTGTAAAAATGAGTATGAGAACTATTTTAGAGCTTAGTCTAGACTCCAAAGTAATGTTCATTCACTCACCCCTGCAGATCAGGGGCTCTGAAGCTGAGAAGCCTCCATTTCCATGGAAAAGAGCAGAAAACTCTAATAGAAAACACAACCTTTTTTTTCCAGATTTTTAACACAAAATCAGTAATGAACTGTCATTTTTTGATGAACTATCAACATGGAGATACTCTCCATTTCCTCTTGTGCCTATTCACAGTGCAGAGCAGGGTATCTGTGGCATTTCCAGCTCCTAACACTGCTGCTTTCATCTTTCATGGGCCCCAGCAGGAGTGGAGGGGAATCCAGTCCCAAGTGCTGGTTCCAGAGGGAGCTGTGGCAGTGCTGATGCAGGCACTGGCACAGCCCAGCTCACCAGGTGCAAAGGGCAGCAGAGAAGGGCAGGTGCCTCAGGGCGTCTGTCCTTGCTCTTCTCTTCTTCCCAAAAGTCCCCTTGGCACCTGGGAGTGTTGCAGGGAGTGATGGTGACATTGCTATTGTTCCACAGGAACGGTTCACTCAGGGGTGGTTCTCTACACTTGAAGTCAGGGCACTAAGCTTCAGCTCAGCTCTAACCCCTTGCTGCAGCCCCTCTACTTGTCAGGCTTTTCCAGCTGAACTAATACAGCCAGAAGGGGCTTTGCCAGCTCAACTGCATCCCTTGGTCCCAAGGGGAACCTTGCCTTCTTGCTGGCCCCATCCTGCTGGGGACACCAGCATCTCAGTGAGGTGCAAGACAGTTTGGTGACTGCAGGCTGCAGGTGATGTTTTGATTCCTGAAAAGAGAGTCCACATCTCTCAAGTCCTCAAGCAAGGAGAGCTGTGAAACACAGGCTTCACCTCGGAGCAGTTGTTAGAAAGCACCAGAAGGCAAAGACTCTTTTTCCATCTGGTCTGTGCTGCTTGGCTTCTCAACAGTCTCATTTTTACTTACAGCCAGGGTACTGGTGTTTTGTTTCTGTCTCTGATGTGCCCCTGGGCAGAGCTGAGGGCACAGTGCCCACACAGGAGGAGGCTGGCAGGCAGGAGGCACAGCAGCCTGAGCGTGCCAGGGACAGGAGCTGGCAGCTGGCAGCCGTGGATGCAGGAGCAGTATCCATCCTCCCTGGCCTCCTGCAGTTTTCTGCACTGACCAAGCCCAAGCACAGTGAACAGGGAAAGAGTTTATCAGCTGGCTGGTTTGATCTTGTTTAAGAAGCACAGGTTTTTTAGTCTGTATCATAATAAAGCCTGATTGTTTCAGGGATATTAAAGTCTCCTGAGTTTCTGGTGAGTTCCTTCAGAGAAAAGGCAAAGCAGGCCACCTCACAGCTCCTGTGCCTGGGGCACAGCTGTAACTCCAGCCCATGGGCTGTAAAAACTGAGGCAAAAAGTCATGGAGAGATGCTGGGGAGGGCATACAAGGGAACTTGCAGAGGCCATTGCACTCCCTTGCTTCCCCCACCTGGCAGTGCTGCTGGAATGGAGCCATGGAAGGCCCTCCCTTGAGCCCATCCACCTGCTGAATTCCAGAGGCAAAGACCTCATCAGAGAGATTCTGCCTCGCCAGGGCTCTGCTTGTTGCTACCTAGCATCCAAAGCTGTCGTTTTCTTTTCTACAAAAGCCACATCTTTGGAGACTTCCGCATAATCAGGACAGTGTATGACAGACTATTGTCTGGAATTCACATGCCCATCAACTATGTAGAGTAGCAATGCTACTCTAAAATGCATGTATGAATAGAAGTAGAACCAAAGTGGTATTACTTGGAAAAAAGAAAAAGCTGAACCCAAATTGAAAACAAATAAAAAAAAAGTTTGTGTATAAAGGATTTTTATTTTGAAAAACATTTTTTCAAATTTTTGAAATACAGTGTAAAGTACAACATAGAATTATGTCTGCGAAGTCAGCTTATGCATGTCATGCTAGTTATTTACATGTAGATATATACAGAGTGCAGATAATTGTTGAAACCACACTACAAAATAAACAGAGAGTTCAATAAGATAATTTAGGACTTTATTAAATAGATATAGTTATTGATTGTATATATTTTCCTATTAAAATATCATATAGTATCTAAAGTAACTCTTATAAACTCTAATACCTCCAAAATTGCCATAAATATGATTGAAAATTGAAACTATCCATGTGCCCTGTTCAGCTGTTCTGCCCTTTGCTCCAACAGAAACTCTTGCAGAGATAATGGTGCTATCTTTAGTGCCAGAGCTTTGATGACAATTACTTGCAGAAAGTTCAGAGGCAAAACAGCTTTCAGCAGGGGCGTCCAAGGGTTGGAGCACTGTGCTCTACACTTAAAACAACAAGAATAATGTGATGGCTTATTAAACACTGCCACACACAGGGCAAATAAAGAACGGATATGATCCTCAGCGACTGAATTCGGATGCCAAGTATGTTACTAAAACAAAACAGAGCAAACTCCCAAAGCCCATGCAAAATCTTAAGCAAAAAAAGAAGAGACCTCCCAATGTGTACAGACAAAGCCTGACTGACAGTGGACTTAATCAGGAGCAGGAGCTGGATGGGCTGGATGCTGCTGCAGCAGCAGCACCATCTTCAGGGCTCTGTGACCAGCCAGAGAGAGACTAAGGTTGCCTATGGCTTTCATCTCTGGCCACTGAACAATTCATCCAGGCCCCTCTGCTGAAGAAAGGACAACACCAAGCTGGATCAAAGATTATCACATTAGCAGAATATTCTACCTCCTTTCTAGGGGCTTCTGGCCAGCAAACCTTCACTATCAATTGCCAAAGGTCTGTCTTGGACTTCACTAGAACTTTGAGAGTTTCCATCAGTGGAGAAGATCCATCCCAGTCTGGAGGATGTGCTCCTCAACTGGGATTTCTCTTCTTGCTGCTCAAGCCAAAATTGCACAACTTTCTGCCTTAGGAAAAGAAATATCAAGAACAATGTGCTTTTTAGTTTCATTATTTATTCTGATGCAATCTTATTTAGTAGAAAATAGGCCAGGGGAGAAAAGTTAACAACAAAAAAAATCCAGTTACTACCATACAGTGCTTTTTTTGTTGTTGTAATTACTGTTTTGAACTGCAGAATTTTACAGCTTTTCCTCTCCTAACATGTCTTTCCTAAAGGCACATTACAATTCAATCCAATTACAGGCAAAGAATAGAGATTAGCACCAGAAAATATGTAAAAGGAAAATAAGTTACTATTACTATCATAGAATAGTGCTGGTCAGCAAATCTGTGCATCTTTTTTTTCTAGAAATAATTGTACAATGAACATTATAGATTAGTTAGGGACATAAGTAATAATGATGGTTTAATTTAACAGTTTTGTTACATATAACTCTAAATGCCAAAATACGGCAAAGACATTTTAATACTGAACTCAAAGGAATTACACACTAAAACCGTAATCTTTATCATCATTAACAAAAAGTGTGAATATAGAATATTAATATACTTTACATATCTATCATACAATATATCCTTCACACTATTAATCTGATTCATGTTGTGCAGCAACATGTATCAAAAAGTTTAACAAAGAAAAAACATGGCTAATTATATGTTGTGGGTACAGACATTATTTCTACAAGACAAACAACAACAACAACAACGTATCATCTATCTTGAGTTCGACAGTGATATTTGGAACAAACCTGCTGCATCCTTTTAGGAAGGAAAGTAATAATAACAACAACAATAATAATAATAATAATTTTAAAAAGTGTTTAACCTTTGCTTGTAGAGTGAGTCTGATTTCCATGAAGAATAGTAAATCACTACTATGAGCTAATTTAATTCCGATTGCCTAATTTTCTGGTAAGGCATTATCAAAATACTTTATCTCCATTTAAATGTTATATAGATTTCTGATTCTTTGCTATTTTCAGAAAAGATTTTTGGTCAGGCCTGAGAGTATCATCATTAGAGAAGCTTTGGTGCTGCCCCCTTCCCCACTTCAGTCTTTGCAGCCCTACTTACTCAGCTTTCTGGTTCCCTGTTCAGCTTCTTGTAGAGACAAAATCCCTCTTTAAAGGTAGGGAAGGGCTGGGCACCCACCACCCAGCAGTAAGACCCTACAGAAAATGCTACTACCTGCTGCAGAGGAGAGTACAAGAAAAACCATAGAGTTCCAAAAATGAAAACCCCTGCTCCTGGAGAGTGAGTGGCTAACTGTAACAAAGAATAGGGATAACATTTTTCAGATTGAAATGCCATTTTAAACTAAATGACTTAAAAGTCATTTATGGCTAGTTCAGGAGAAGGCCTGACAAAGCTGCAGAGCATTGCAGAGGAAAACACAGATTTGTTCTGTGAGCAGCACATTAATGGAATCCAGTTTCTTATGAACTTGTCTTCTCCAATCCTAGTTTTGGTCTAATGTGAGATGAATGTGTGGGAACACATGAACACCTCTCCTCCACAGGGATTCCTCCAGGTCTTTCTACAACCTTCCCCTCAGCCCTCACAGGCTCTACTTGCTTAATCTGTAACTGAACTTGGAAGTTTTACAAAATTTTTAATGAACTTGGCATCTTTGACTTCTCTAGCTTGCACTCAGATCAGCTGCTTTCAAAACACAGTACTGGAGAATTGTGAGACACATGCAGGGGATGTGAAATTACCTAAGCTTAGGGTTTTTCCCCCACTTATTTTTAAATCATGCTAGAACAAAGCAAGTAAGAGCAAACAATTTTTACATTTTCTATTTCACAATTCCTCGAGAATTTCACAACAATTAAATTGCCCTTAAGAAGTATGAGGAGTCATCCAAGGATGTTCAGTACAGGTTTTCTACTGACTCCATGCAAGAGACACAAGCTGGGATCCTTCCCCCTGATCACTGCATTTTTCTGCCCCTATGAGATGTGCTGGGCTCCCAGCCTCTGTTCAAAGTTCTGCTTCCCTTTCTGCTCCTTTTGGCCTGCAGCAGCACTTTCCTGGGAAGGTCACCAGAGGCAAACCTTTTGATATCCTACAGCTTTTTGATTGCGAAATACAGCAAAAACACAACCAAAACCATGTTGGTCTTCTCAGGGCAATCGCAGTCTCAGGCATAGCTTAGACTAAAAAAACTTGGCTTGCCTTAAAATGAAGAAAGATTCAACTGGCTGAGGAAAGACCTTCACTTCCTTTCACATCTGCTCTGGGCAAATGATGAGCACACACAAGTCTGCCTTCACTGCCAGTGCCATCTGGAACAACCCTTCATCACCATGCACTGGGCACAGTCTGGATTTAAGATGAAGTGAAATGTGTTTTGGGATTAATAAAACTGTTTAGGGTCAAGAAAGAACCCAGGTCATTCAGTCACTAATGCCTGGGGTCTATACTCAACTGCCTGCAGCCAGTCTTGCTCAGACTCCTCCTCTGAAAAAACAATTTTTGGAAAAATGTTCTTTGAGCCTCTCTCTTTCTCTGATCATCACTCAATAATTGAATTAGTGAGGAGAACGATCCTGCAGGATTCTGCCACCAGCCTGAAATCCAGCAACTGCTCTGAAGAATTCATGCACTACATGTAAGTAAAGAAAGTTCTGGTGTGCTACTTTGTGTTGGTGATGAATCTTACTTTTCAATTTAAATAAGAAAAAGGCTATGGAAAGAAAAAAACAGCAGGTCAAAAATTACTGATGTTTTTAGCCCTAACAGCAGTTCTTCTTTAAATTTTCTTCAAGCAGTGTAGGACTTAGAAATCAACAGATGATTTGTATGTTGATTTCTGCTACTGAAGAAAGAACTGAGCTTTGACATATCTATGAAACTAAGCCTAGATAGTTCTATGAACCAGTGAATAGTTTTGGAAGCACTGGTGTTGAAGAAATACTAAGATGGAGGTTAAATGTCATGGTTTTCAATCAGGAATGGCAAGTAGCCAAGCAAGCAGTGCATGTTTTCCCTCAAGGTGTACAAGAAAACTGCTCAGACTGAGAAAGCTACTTAGTGTTTCTGGGGTTTTCTTTGACTTGGTTTTATTTGCTTTTTTTTTTGGTTTTCAGTCCTACCAGGAGCAATCAATAGGTCTTTTCAACACCTTTGAAAAGTAAGGATTTTTTATTCTGTGGAAGGAGAGAATCTTTGTCAAATATTTTAGCAGAAGTCAGGAGAAATAACACTAAGTAGTTTTATTGCTACATGGAGCTTTTAGCATTCATAGCTTTTAAAATTGACTAGTTCACAGGTCATTTGTCTTATTTGCAATGAAAAAAGAATGAGTTACAATTTATCTCAGGTTTCAAAACATACTGCTGTTTTTCACTGCTCACTTCACATGACTCCCAGTCAGTCCAGATTCAGCATCTCCTTGTTTTCTACAGATGTTCTGGGACACAGAGAGAATATCTTCCAGATGATGGTTATCATTGAAATAAAAGCTGTTAATATTATCTATGCTGATACAGAAAGCAGGAAAGAAATCTACTAAGTATTTGAATGAAACATTCATTAAACATATCACATTTTGAATGAGCATTCACTGTGCAGGCAGTGTATAAACTGATATTATCAGCTGTATAAATTCTATACCATATTGTAACTCAATGACTAACAGAAGTCCCAACTTCTGATTTGCAGTAAAGTAATTGCTTATGTGAAATGATTAGGATCAATTTTAGAATCAAGTTTTCTAAGGGAGAATTCAGATCACAATAGAAGTAGTACTTACATTATGAAAAAGTCCACGATTTTCCATATTAAAAACCATAGATTACAAGAAATGTCATAGAGTGCACTGCCTCTAAATTTCACATTTCTGTGAGCAACATCCTCGGACCTGAAAGTCTGCAGCTAAATAGCATTTTTTTAAAATTTATTTTATTGCTCTAGAGTTCCTTACCCATAAAGGAAGAACAGAACAACCCTTTTCAAACAATGGAAGTTATTTAAACAGAGTACCGTCCTCAGCACAGAAACTGTTAACTGTTTCATCACATTCTGTTCCGTTGGCAGGGAGCTCTGTAACCTGCAGCTGCAGCATCTGAAGGAAATCTACCACTCAGCTAAGGGGCTGATCCCATATCTGTGTCAGATAAAAATCATAGTGCTTATTATTTGTTACCATGGATACCATGAAGATATTGCTGTCCACTAAAGATTACTAGAGGAAGACAACATAATTCTCAGGAACTAGTCCTGTTTTGCCTTCATAAGTTGCCTTTAACCAGCCTGGTTCCACTGATGGATACACTGCAAAAAAACATATACACAACTTTAAACACTGTTAAAAATCCCATACATGCTACATATATTTATTTAGATGGTATTTATTCAAGAGCAATTGAAAAATCAGGGCAAAAGCTGAGAGCTAAAAATGGAATTATGCCCCCATTTTGTAATACAGTTCAGTTTTTATAGGTTCTTTTTAATATGTAAGGCAATGTAGAAAAAATCTTACCATTAGAAAATATTGCCCCCTGGGGGAAAGACAGCTCATGACTATGCTCAGCCTTACAGGAATACATGGCTTTTGCTTGTCTGAAAGAAAAAAATACAGGCTTGCAATTAATGAGATAACAAGGAAAAGGGCATAAAGGAAATTAAAACCTGGGAATAAGCAGATGTACAATTGTTATATGATAACGACTGGTTACACGGCAATTCAGAGGAGTAGAATTATAGTCGATAATAACTTCAAGCTTACTGGAGTTAACAAGCATGTTATTGCAGAAAAAAGCACTCCATCCCACTTAGATATTTAAACAGGAATATAATTTGGAACTTTTAAAATGAAGTTGTTCATTCAAATAAGTACTGAAATGAGCATACTTTTTGAAGCAAGCCATGGATTGCCTGGAGACAAATTCAAAAGTGATCATCAAGTCATTAAAGGTCTAAAAACTTGACCTGTGAGAAACTATTGTTAATAGGTCTACAGAGGAAAATAATACTTAGAAAGTAAACATGAGACAAAAAGGAGTAATGATTCTGTGCCAGAGAAGGAGGACAGGAAAAGTAACCTCTTGGGGTCTGGCACTATGATTCTGCAAAGTACAAAATGAAGGTTTGAACATGAAGATTGAAATTAGTTCTCTTTAGATTCCTGCACTTCACCTAATACCTTGATGTTAACTTACACACTCAGAACAATTTTACATGAGCTACCAATTTTTCTGAATTTCTTTAAACCCACACTACGTTAAGTGAAGATGAACTTGTTGATTACTTCACCTTTGTGTGATATGATGGGGAATTGCCAGCTGAGGTTTCATTCTAGCCAGGATTTATCTCAGTGACCCAATATGTGACCCGTGGCAAAGTTTAAAATTTTTTGCATACTTTTTGAGAATGTCTATATGCAAGTGGCATGTAATCTATCATGTCTTTCTCCCAAAATAGTGAGATATAAGAGGTGCATGATAGATTAATTAAGAGTGCCACATCATAAGCATTATCATCATTCATTTGAACCTTTAAAAGTGTATGATAGTGGATGGGCATATTCTGAAGTTTTTATGTGAGAGCTTTCCAGAGATGATTTGTCCCTCTGAATAAAAAGCTTTGCTGTTGGTTCTTTGACTTGTGACTGGACTAAATGGCATGTTTTGTCTTCATCTCAAGAGAACTAATAGCTCCTCAAGGGTTACATTCTCAGGATGAGATTTTCAGAGGAGATCAGGAATTTTGAATTGTACAATATCCAAGGGGCAGTTTATTTTCAGGGAAATATTTCTGATTTTTAGTACTGTCATCCTGGTTTCATCCCATCAGCTAACTAAAACAAGATGAGCACTGGATCCCTGTTTGTTCACTTTGCTTAAATGTTAGCTTGCTCTCTGGCTGGTGTAGACTGCTCTGAGTAGAGTTTTCCCAAAAGAACTCCTTGGTGCCTCCTGTTGTGAAGAGTTTGCCACCTACACTTGACAAGATAGATGTCTTGATTCATTATTCTATTTAATCTGTACAAGTTTGTGTGAAGGTCACACATAAACTAAAATTATTTAATCTTCTTTTTCCTCAAAGCTATGGAGAGCACTACAGATGTTCTAATTATCCTGACCCAAATCAGTAACACTATGACAAAACAGCCTGTTGGGATGGGTTGACTCGTGAATGACTCCTTGTTATGCAAACCCAATACACCTGTGTGGCATAATCATGGATTTTACACATCTGAAACAGTAGAGTAACTGTTAAAGATTGCTGTAATTGTAATAAAGTAGTAGGTAATGAATTTACTAAATCACAGGGATTATTTCAAATCTGAATAATTTTACTATCAAGCCAGGTCCCCATGTTAATAATGGGACACCTGAGTAATACTGTGACAAAAGACATTTAAGGCAATATTTGTATACAAGGAGAGAAAACAGGTCAAATAATGCATTAAAAAAGAGGACATACAACTCATTAGAGACCTGTTGCATCATACAAAGTGAGAAAGCAGGGGTGCAAACACTGAATATAAGAAGAAACTAAGTAGGACCAGACCACTGTGGCAGTAAAATCTCAAGTGCAGCATTACCTGCTGCAATACAGAAAACAATGTGAGACTGCAAAACCATACAGGTATTTTTGATCTGCCCTCTGTGCAAAAGACCACAGCAGGCAACAGGTGCCTCAAGCAGGGATGAAGTTACTTACATTCTATAATGCAGAGGTAAGCAGTAGCTTGAAATTTATCTTAGCAGGGTAAATTACCCATGCAGAGAGTCCAAGACTCTTGACTTGAGTATTTCTGGTATCAAAACAGGCAGCTTAAAAATAGTTTTTCTGCCTTACACTCAGTCCTGCATACATTCAATGGTTATCAGAGTTATGAACACAGGAGGCATTTCTTCTGCATGATCAAGTTGTAATTACCATAATTCCTATCTACTTCAGAGCCAAAAAAACCCCAAAACAACAAAGTCTAATCTACAGTTTTAAATCAGCCTTCATGTTCATAAAATGCAGCTAAATAATAGCTGGTTTAATTTAAATAATTAATAATTTAATTTAATTTTTAATTTAATTTAAATAATTAATAATTTAAAAATCATACTCCGACTTAAGCAGCACTATAAGAACAGCTGAGCTATTACTGATTTCTTCCTCATTCTGCCTGCTGACCTCCCATTTTCCGTTTTCCTTGCTCCTGTTGCTCTTCTACCTTCTTATGAAGGCTGAAGTAGAGGAGCTATTCAGCCTTTCAATGTTTTCAGCTTTGTTATCTCCTCTCCACATCCATTACCAAACTGCTACTTTTTCCTTTGTCAGATTTTTGCTTCTTACATGCTTTTTATATACAGACGGCATAGGCTCTGAAGGAA
Organism: Molothrus aeneus; assembly: GCF_037042795.1. Classification (NCBI taxonomy): domain Eukaryota; kingdom Metazoa; phylum Chordata; class Aves; order Passeriformes; family Icteridae; genus Molothrus; species Molothrus aeneus. The sequence goes on along the minus strand of NC_089647.1, from coordinate 39,967,070 downwards.
CAACAGGAGAGAGTTTGAAAGAAGGAAGTAATACAAAATAAGAAAAGGAACAGTGTTGAAAATGAAATGAGGAAGGACTGGTGAAGCAGTCATTGCTTTGAACTTAGGGCACTGGCTTAAGAACATTCTTCTTTTATACTTTTTTCACTTAAATTATTGCCCTGATCTTTTCACACCCCTTTCCTCTCCTGCCACCCTCCTTTTTGTTCATCTTACAGTTCATGGTACTACACAAAACAAGAGCCTTGATTCCTGAAAGCTGCTTCTCTCACAAAATCAGTAGGCCTTTGCAAGAGAGCTTTTTCTTTCCCCCTCCTGCTAGATCTGCCAGAGAGGACAGACGCATTCCACGGCCACACATTTTTCAGCATGTTGGCATCTTCCTTTACATCTGTGCTCCTTTAGGCTACTACTTCTGGATTCATGGATTGACATCTTTTTTTCATGGGTCAACAGTTCTGATTAGTTATGGGTTTATCAGTGAGTAAAGCAGTGATCTGCTCTAAATCTCTGTTCTGTCTCAAAGAATTTTAAAAGTTGGGACAGTGAGAAGAGAGACATGTTTTCATACAACTATTTACTTAGCTGCTTTGTCTATTAATTGTAAGGAAAGTAGTAATGTACAGAAGATACTGCTTCCTAGACAAACACTTACTAGAAAATTCTAAATTAATTTAATATAAAAATGAATCAAATTAATGAAGTAAATGCGAACAATTGTGAAGAAAATGCCAATACTTTCTGCTGCACACTACCAAGAAGAAAGGTTAACAGTTTCTCCAGACAGACACTGAGGCATGGAAGGTGTGATGGTAAAGACAGAAATCCTGATCAAGTTAATCTTGAACTTTCTAAAGTAGATGTTATTCCAGACCTGCCTATATGAGCAAATTACCATAAACCAGCAGGTTTGCTACTCTGCTGAAGCTGTTCCATACAAACAGCTGTATGGAGAAAATACAGCACCCTCATCCTAATTTAAATACTGGTAATTTTCTCTTGTATCTGTGTCCTTAAGCAGACAGCTGACCTGACCGTCTCTCACTATTCCCCCAGGTGAGAGAATAACCAGACTGGCTGCTATTATCTGTGAAATTTAGCTTTCTTTTGAGGAAAGGATGAGCTTAGTAAACCAAAAAATTTTCACATGCCACTGGATGCTGTCCAAAAGACACAGAACAAAGCTCCAACACTTCTTTTCAATCCCTGAGGCCAGCAAAACAGAAAGGATTTTACAGGATGTCAAACAGTTTGTAGCACTTACCGTCCTGAAGAGACTTGTTTAAGTGAACCAGCACTTTCGAACAACTGCGCTCTTGCAGCCACTCTGAAAATAAATGCAAAGCCTTGCTTTACACTGCACACACTAGTTTCACTTCTAATCATTTAAAGACATGGACACATTTGAATTTTCTTTCTTTTTAATTATTCATTTACATACCTATTTACCAGACTTTTTAAGGGTGTAACCTAACTGGGGCAACAGACTTCCACATGCTCCAGTGCCATGCTGAGTTACCAATGGAAACCTCAACCTTTTGTATTTAGAACTGTATTCATGGATGGCCAACAGATGTATTGGAATTGCTTTTACTGAAAGTCTACCACTCATGCTGGAACTCTGAGCTGTGCAGAATTCTCTGTTTAAGTAAGACACAGGAGTCTGTGAAATGACTATGGTGATCCCTTCCAGATACAAAGTGGAGAGGCTGAATGATATCCTGCAGTATTTGAAAAACTTCTTGATGCTCTGCAGATCTGGAAATACTTGTTCATTGAGACAGAGATATTCTGGGTCAAAGTCAGATCAGGAGAGATTGTACTTTTCAATGTTCTGAAAGCACTGAGAAACATTATTAACCCAAATCTCAAAAGGCTAAATCACAATCTCTATTGCTTGGAACTATCTCCCTTTCAGCATTGAAGAAATAAAACTAAACCAAACCAAACTCCAGCTGTTAAAAATCAACTATTTATGATGCAGCAAATGAAGACACTTCAGAGCTGAAGGTTTGTTTTCTTTTCTTTTTCCTTCCTCCAATTTTGGACTTCCACAAATAAAATCTGATGGTTTTTCTGAGATAACAGCACAGACAGTAAATAGCATTTCTGCTATTTTCTGAAATATTAAATTCCAGAAGAACCAGAGATAGTAATACTAATCATTTTCCTCGGAAACATTTCTACCTTGTCTCCAGTCTAATAAAGTCAATGGTAGTCTTTCCACTGACTTAAACAGACTTTGTGCCATCTCTTTTGTTTACAATTTTAACAAAACTAGATAAATAAATAACAAATACAGAAATATTAAAATCAAGTATTCATGCAGACTTTTTCAATTACTTATGAACATTTCTGGAATGACTTTCTAATACACAATACTGTAACAACACAAATCTCCAAAGGGCCTTAATGACTTACACAGATCCCGGTCTTTGATAGCCATTACTGGATGCAGTATCTAATCTTAATCTCCTGCACATTTTGGGAGGCAAATCAGGGTTTGGTGGAGCCTTTAGTGTATCTTTGGTATCTGTTGAAGATAAGCTCTGTATAGATCCGCTGCAGCTTTTGTTACCTAAAGAAAACATCAAATTATAGGGAACATTAAAGCTGATTTGAATTTGTTACAAAACATGTATAACTGTGCAAAGCAAAGGTCGTGCTGTTGTTGTTGAGGTTTTTTTTTCTTTTTTTTAGGAGTCAAAACAGGAAGAGAAACTACTTACTAAGAGCGAGAAAAACCATTTTTCAGGTGAAAAGCCAGGAGAATAGACTCAACAGAAAGAATGAGGAAATGACACTAAAATTGAGAAGGCTAAAAAATTACATTGCAATTACATGGCTAGATAGTACAATCACTAAAAAGTGACAATAAAAGCATTTATAAAGTAGTACTTTGCATAAAATTGAAAAAAATTCACAGGGAAATGGTTCTCAGGAAGTCAACTGATCAAAGCAGTGTGAAATCAGACCACAATAATTTGTATGAATTAACATTTCGATATCCACAAAAGCTTCATGCAGTTTAAGAAATATACTTCGGAGTAAATGATCATGATTTGCCTTAAACAATTGCCACTGCAACTTGATAAAGGAAATCTATATGTTTATAGACTGTATAGCACACAAAAGATGTCCTTTTAATGAATATAAGCCATGTCCACATGTGTTCTTCCAGGGACCTTCTCAGTGGATTGCTGCCTTGTTTCCATGGATGTTCTGCAAGATGAAAACAGCATCTGCTTCTCTCCTTATGCCAAAGACCAACCAATGCTTAATAATGCTTTACACACTGTCATAATACAGAGATCCAAAAATACAAGCACAATACCTCTAATATTGATATTTATAATCTATAGTATTATTCTGTATCAAATTATAGATGAATTGTAGGAGTATAGAAGGTGATCTAAATTTGAAAAACATTTTTTTTAAGGTGTGTGAACCGTGCAGGTTATAAGCAATGGAAATATGTCAGAAGCAGTTTGAAAACTGAAACAACATACCACAAAAATTAAAAACAAGCAAACAAACAAGACTAATGAGTATCATTAACTTTCAGATCCAGCTCTTGTTTTCTGACGCATAAGATAACACTGATGTGATAAAAGACCTTGGAAATTACCTTCAGCTGATGGAATTGATCTAAGGGAAGATGCTGAAGACCTTTTCAGCCCAGACAGACTGTAGGAACTCTTTTTGGTCGGGTCTGTTGGTGGAGAGGCATTTTCTGGTCCAGTGACGGAAGCTACACTTTGGCAGTCTGATTCCACATCTGTTTTGGTTGCATCCTCCTTTGATGAGGACTCTGGACTTGTAGTCCACAGGCCTGAACTTTTCTGGCCATTAGAAGAAGAGGGAGAGGCAATCCATGGAATCCCTCCTGATTTCTCCCTTGGCTGTGAGGGCGTACACTTGGTGGTGCTGTTCTGCTCGGAGGAGTGAGAAGACAGAGATTCGATGCTGCCCATGGGAGTGCTGTCAGGGCTACTGCTGTATGAGTCACCTAGGGAGGAGGCAGGGGAAGGGAGAGAGAGTGAAAAATCTGCATTTTCTAATCATGTACATTTCTTTCATGCCACTTTTAGCTCTTTTGTACCTTGTTATCAAATTCATTAATTTGTGGTTTCCTGCACGAAGAACACAACTCTTTTTTTTTATTTACGACTTGAATACTCATCTTGCCCATTTACGGAGCATTAGTCCCTTGAAAGTCACAAGATTGGCTAATGTATTTTTTGTCAGATGCATTTTCTGTAATTTTTTATCATTCCCTACCATATGAAACTTGCAGCTCTTTTCTCACCCCATACAGATTTCCTTTATTTCCCGCAATATAATTGTGTCCATGCTTCATTTAAATGATGACTTAAAACCATCTTGTACTCTGAAAATGTTATTGCCAGAAGCCTTGGCTCCCTCATACCTGCCACACTGAGAGATATTTGGTAAGAAGAGTACTTCTGCTTCTACCTCAGTGTTTCAGGGCACAAGTGAGATACTAATTGGAACTTGTTTACACAAGTGCTGAGTTTCAGCTAATAAGCAAAACACTAATGGAGAGCTGTTGGATCAGAACCAGTGGCAATCAAACTGCCACCATCACAGAAGTCATACAATCATTTGGGTTGCAAAAGACCCCCAGGATCATTGAATCTAACCTTTCACTGAACACCCCAACGTCAACTGAAGCATGGTACTAAATGTCATGTCATTTCTTGAATATTTTAAGGGGTGGAGACTCCACCACTTCCCCGATAAGTCCATTTCAATGCTTGACAAGCCCTTCAGCGAGGAAATTCTTCCTGATGTCCAACCTGAATCTTCCCTGGCATAGCCTGAAGAAACTTGTATGCATTATGTGAAATACTTGCATAGAAATATCCCGTTTTTATACTGATATTCATTCATTGCAGCCACACAGTGAAAAACACCTGAAACTTGCCCAGTTTATCCTCTGGTGAGTGTAACTGACTTCTCCTTTGTAACTTCTTACTTGGGACTCCATCCCGTTCACACTGGCAATCCATGTGCATGGAGCTATTGTTATTTAGTATTTAAACTCTGCCTGGCTGGAAACAAGTAACATAGGCCTATGGAAAGTGCAGCAGCTGTGCAAGAATATACTGAGGATAGATTTCTAAACATTACAGACTTCAGAATTACTACAGATGCTCAAGAATAGATGCACTTTAGCTGTGGATTAACTTACTGATCCAGTCTCATCTAAATCTTTTTGAGGAACCAAGGGACACAGAAATTCTTTAGGAAGTCTGTTGCAGTAGTGACTTAAGCTTTTATAAAGTTTCAATACTCCTTAAAAGTCCAGCCAGTAAGTAAAAAATTGGTGACCCAAATGGATGAGAATGAATGAAGTAAAAATTTTTAATTACATCTATAAAAAATTAAGTAAGTATTCTAAACAAGCAGTGGATTATAGATAAAACTCCCTGTTGTTAAACAGTAAGCCATATGATGAGTATACTGCTTCTCCCAGGAATATTAGAGTTGGTTTCCATTCCAGAAAACCTAAGAAAGTTTCAGTGGTTTTGGCAGCTGAGGCAGTGGCTGACTTTGAAGGAATGACCACAGTTTCATGCATGTGAAACAAGCCAAGTGATGGTTTTGATCTCCTATCCTTTACTGAATTACATTTGTTATAGGAGGATATAATGTTTAAATTGAACACAGTATGCAACATAAGACTTGCCTATAACCAAACATCTTTCCTTACTCAGAAGTGAGGAATGCAGCCAGTCAAGAGTGCTGCTGTGACTCAAAGAGGTTAAAAAGCTGATGATCATTGGAATACAGTATCTATAGGATATTATTCAGGCAAAGTTAAAAGATCACATAAAAAGCAAGATAACCAGTATGGAATGACAAACTTACTGTCAGGATCTGCTAGACATGGTGTGTACCTTCCTTTGGGTTTACGTGAGCCTGTGGAGAGACAAATTGCTCTTGTTCTTCTTGAACTCGATCGGGACTGAGGCTGGGGAAGAGGAATATTGGGGTCTGGTGCCGTGTGAAATATCTGCATGATTAGAAAAAGAGAAAAAATGACATTAAACAACAGAGATACTCTTACACTTTCATTATTAATCCATTTGTTTTCCTCCCCACTATGCTTGAAATTAACACTAACATAGTCTCATACATTACAAAAGAGTAAAGGCACAGAATATAAGCTTTGCTTTGATCTCATTTTACAACTCAAGAACCACAATACTGAGCTGTACTTAATATTTGTATTAATTTGTTGAAATAGATTTATTTTCTATCTCTTGTTAAGAAGGGCTTAACAGTTAAAATTGTAAAACAAAATAGGTGCCTACTAATGACTCTTATCCAAGAAGTAACATATTTTTTAAATATTATGACAAAGTTGATTTTTTTTTGCTCTGTGTTCCAGAGAAAGTTTTTATACATCACAGAAATACGTCACAGTCGTAACTTATTACAATCAAATTTGGATTTCAGAAAGCTTTATTTGACCAAACAAGTCAAGTTTAATGAGGAACAACTTTACGTTTAAGGCATCTCCTGCTTCTTATCTCTTACATACCAGTGCTGCCACTGGTCAATTTTGCACTTCATTGCTGCAAAAAAACTCAATTTTTTACCATGCTATGCCAGAAGGCATCTCTGAAAGGATTTCTGGGCTCTCTAGCTATAGGGCATTCCCAAAAGAAGATGAAGCAAACCATGAAAAGACACCTTTGTGCCATTCATAGAAGTGGAAGAAAGCAAATATACTTCTATAGTAGGAAATACTTGGATGGACATCTTGAGATGCTCTCGGAGTACATTAAAACTGTAGTAAGCCCTAGTGAGTAGCAAATCAATATAAAAACATTTCTGTAGACAGTGAAATAGAGCAGGAGTGGCTTTGGTTGTGCAGTCATAGTCTTTGTGATGAATGAACTCTGATTTTCTGGAGAAGAAATTCAGTATTGGAAAAATGCAATATATATGTTTTGCAATCAGAGCCAAGAAGTCTATCAGGTTCATAGCCATTTTGAGGAGTCCCTATGAAATATGATACCAAGCTGTACTGTCAGCACCTACTGATCAACCAGGGGATCCTGGTATTGACTGGGAGCTGCCCCTTAGCTGATTAGTATGCGATGAAAGAAATTAAAATTTTTTTCACTTTGTTTTGTCAGTCATCAGAGGGCTGATGACATAGCTCAACTAAGATCCTCAGAATAAAATTCCTTTTGAGTACAGTAAGTAAAGGAGGTCTTGAATGTTCGGCTGAATTCTGAAATCCAATAGTTTAAAATTAAAACAAAAAATCTGGGGAGCTTTCAGTGAAGCTGATACCAGCAATGGTAGTGACTGAAAGAAAGTGTGTAAGATTTCCTGTTCAAATCCTTCTCAACCCTTATAGTGACTAATCACCACTATACAGCTGACATGTCCCCTAAGAACAGCAATGGCCAGAAACACCCTGACCTGATGCACTCAGAGAGGAATCCCTGCATTCACCCAGAGTGAACCTTCATACAATGGTAGCAAGAAAGAGCTGGAACAGCCAGGAGCAAAGTTATGACCTTCTGTTTCTAGACTCAGGAAGCAATCTTCAGAAAGCAACTGAAGATTCAGAGCAATGCCTTCAAAGCATGGAAAATTATGCCTTGGATCTGTACCTTGCACAGCCATGAAACACTTGCTAGGAATATAGATTCATAGCATGGAGTGGGAAGAAGTTATTATTTCTATTAATGACCTTCTACACATTTTGGACTCTATTCTTAAAGACTTAATGATGGCAATGAAAATGAGAACTTAGTTCCACTCCATAACAAAACAGATGATTTCTTTCTACCTTTTCATAATGTTCTATCAGAATTTCAACGACGATATTCTGAAACTTAATGTTCATCATAGCAGCCACGGTTTCTTCTTGTGCTCTCATCAGAGTTGGTCCAAAGATAACACCAAGGTTGGATACAGTCATTAGATTTTGTTGACTGTGCAATGATACCCTTTAAATGAACACAAATAGTATGTGATTTAATTAGTGTGCTAAACTACAATTTTAACAGGCAAAAACTTGCTAAGACTACTATTTTTACAAGATCCCAAGTTCATGTCTCTCTTTAAAATACATTTTTAAAACATCCACTTACACTAGAATCAAAATACAATGTAGTACAACTACTATGTTTCCATTAAGGCTCCTATCATTCAATAACTTAATGGATAATGAGTATGCCCTCCTAGAGTAGTATTTCAATTCCTGATACACCTGACAGGGAGAGGCAACTGTATTTGGAGTTCTACATAAAGAGATTGAGAAAATCTACAGTTTAGAAGTCTTAGGGCAAGCACTATCTCTCTCCAATGATTATATAGGTCCTCACATACTTTCAACTGGTGCTGTGTGGTAACAGAGATCTATCATATACCTTAGTGTTCATGTAAAGGAATGAAGCTTACTTACTGAAAACACTTAATTTGCAATAGGATCTCTTTATCAATTTGATGAAGACATGGGATCAATGGATTAAGTGAAATTATTGTTTCTGTGTGATAGATAACATTAGATGATCATAATGACATCTGGCTTTAAAATATATTAACATTGAACTTCTGTATATTCTGCTATCATATACTTTACCTCTTCAGTTTTTTTTTCTTTTTAATGTAGAATTTAAAAGCTTAGTTTTCCCAATAATTTATCACATAGTTAAATCTCAATCAGTAATATTCAATGCCCCATTTCTCTACTCACTACTAAGATTTGCCAATTAAAAACTGTATCATCATAGATCCTTTGAAAAAACTGCCAGTGATTCCCCAGTCACAGCTGCCCTATTGCCTCATTTCTGAGGAATATTATGCCAAGTCAGGATTTTAAAATCACTTTAATGCCTAATCTTATTGAATCTGTTACCAAATGGAACTTATTAATGAGGCACTGGGTCCCATTTTCCTCTTCCTTCTCACTGCCATCTGCTACTATCATCAAGCTGAGCATTTTTAGCCATTTCCTACACAATTAAAATAACTCTTTCAACTTTTAAAATTAAGAAATAGTAAAATCTATAAAACATTCCCTTCAATTTGGGGCAGGAAGATTTTAGCAACCCATTTACATCAAGAAGTAGGAGAAATATGTGAAAGGGTTTTGTATAGGATGCAGCACGATTATAAACTGCAGGAAAACAAATGCATAACTTCTTACATATTTCTTATATTGCTTCAATAAGTTACCTCAAAACTTTCCGAAATGTTACCTCAGACAAACACACTGGCAGAGATTATTATTTGGAAGCCATATCATGAAAATGATTCCACTGTTAAAGCACATTTTTAGCTTAATTTAACTTTCTCTGAAACAGATCTTAGGTTTATCTTAGATGACTAAGGATCTTCTGGGAAGTCCACTAGTATTTTAATGAAACTGGAATGCTGAATAACTCAGCTCTAGATATGCTATAAAAAAACTTTAAAAAACCCTCCCTTTGCAATGTTACTCTGCTGTGTGCTGCATAGTAACTGTAGAGGTCTGTTACACAAATACTACAATCTTATAGCATAAGAGAGAAGGTAGTGTTTGCCTGGTGTTTGGGTTTCCATGGTTACAAATTTGGGAGCTTGGTTAATAAAAGAAATGGCGAATTCAATAACACTGCAGCACGAAAGGGCTTTCTACAACGCATTTCAAAGGCTCAATTTCTTGCAAAAGAGAAAGAACCCAGGGCTGTAAATGGATCATTTTGATAGCCACTTTCTCCTGACCCACACCTACTGGTGCTGAGCTACAGCACAGACACAAGCTGAGGTAATCATGCATTTCAGGTAGCTGTAGGGCATTCATGGAAATGCCATTGCTTTCTCCTCAGAATCTCTTCATTTGATGTATCACCAGCAAATCTGTGATACTGCCAGACTGCTGACTCCCAGCTGCCTACCACAGAAAAGCATTATGTTGTTAAATCATACCAAAGAATGATTCATTCTTTATAGTAGACATAATTTGACTAGATAGGTTTAAAAACCAAAAAATGAGCTACCCATGTGAAAGTAACCCCAAACTTGCCATGTTTGCCTAGCTACTGACTATGTATCCATGCAGTATCATGATTTTCCGGGGTGCTTTTTAGGATGCTTAGGTGCTTTTTTGCCAGTTTTGCTTGTTTGTTTCTAGTATGATCTACATCCCACATCTGATCCTATTTAAATTTGCATGGTAACACAAAAGTCAAGTTGGGCAAAGATGTAAAGAATTAAACCAAGAAAAAAATAACATTATCCTTATTTTATAACCCAGAGCTACAGTATTTTAACTTTGCTGCAAAAACATTTATAAAGGAGCTGAACAGCTAAAAGAAATATAGGAAAGTAATTATGCACTTTGAAATTGGATTTTCAACAAAAGAATGATGAAAACAGGAGGTTGGATTTTTTCCCCAAGTTTTCCCATTTCAATAAAATTAGGCACTTTACCTGCCATTCATCTATTCTTTGAAAAATTTCCAGACAGTGGTAGGAAAAAGATGAGGAAGGAAGATGGCTAATACACTCAAGAGACTAATTTTAAATTCAGTCTCATTAGAATTGCTAGCATAAACAACAGTTGGCAAATTATATGGAAATTAGAAGGGGTGAATTTTATGTTGGAAAGAAAAGTACTGAAGGCATTCAGTGTAAACTTAAGATTACATCTCTATGAAATAAGAATCTCAACAAAGATGAGAAAAGTGAAAGTTAAAGAGAACAATTAAATAAGGGAATACTACAGGTATGCTTTTCTTTGGAATTGCATCTGAGGTCACACTAAGAATAAAGAGAAAAGCAATGAAAAGAAGAAAGCAATCCTTGCCTAACAGTAATTGCACTGACAAATAAGTCTGTTCCTATGCTTATATATTCCTCTAATTTTGAAGCTTCCAGACCAGCAGCTTTTACGAAATTGTTAATCTTTCATTAAATACTTTCACATTTTTGAGGGTTCTGAGGGAGTAGATACTGTATTTTTAAGTTAATTAAACAATTCTGTGAGTAAAGAAACTTACGAAACTTTTTTCCCATCTGGCTCTCTATGTCAGCCCAAGTATAAGGAGAGGCAAGGTCTGCATAATCAGGTTTTGCAATGAATGCATTTACAGCAGCTTGCTATAATGCTAGTTCTCCAGGGGCTAAGGACATAATGGGCTAAAACAATTTTTTTAGGGCTAAATGATTTCCTGTCAAAGAAATGTTCAAAGTTCTCATTTCTATAGCAGGAAGCAAAACTGCATTAGGTTCCACTGTAGACAGCCTGTAGCTTACTGCAGCCTGTAGCTCAAGCTGTGATCAAAAAAGCAAAACATCAGGGTTGTAGTGAATTGAATGAACACAACATGGACTCCTCTCATGTCTTCTAAATGTCTGAGTCATGTGAGCCTTATCTGAACAACTACTGTTTCACTATTCACATTCCCAGATGACTCATAAATGTACTGATACAGCATCCTAAATCAAAAAGAATAATACATATTCAAAAGTACTGAACAAATACCAGCAAAAACTAACCAAAGATGTACAGAAACTTAAGAGAATAAATACTCGTCTTTTTTTTTATCTCACAGTTCATGCCAAGTGTAATTCTGTGAAAACAAAAGGTCACCAATTGAAAGAAATGCAAAATGTTTTCTATCTGACAATTAAAAATGAAGGGAATGTTAATGGAGATTGAAAAGTTGGACATCTATGTAGATATCAAAAATATAAATGAAAATACTTCAAATTAGTGCTTTCAAGTGATACTACACTTCAGACTTGCTAGAGAGAAAAATAAGATCAAACATGAAGAACAGGAATTATCATCTATCTCATTCTATCTCCTTTCTAATCTATCTCATTTCTAAAACACTCTGGGACTTTGAGACAGATTCAAACCAGGTTTCTGTCAACCTCAGCATAGTGTTATATGTTTCTTCTATTTAATTGGTTATAAGAACTGTAGTAAAAGCATGAATGAAAACATTGACTAGGTTTATTTTATAAGCATAGTTTGCAATCTTGGTAACACTTAGTGTTTTTATTCTGTTTCTACAGAGAGTATTATTCCAGTTAAGTTGAGAACAGCATTTTAGAAATCAAATGTAATTTTGAGTGTCATTGTTTCAACACAGAGAATGGATTAAGCAACACTGACAAATTTAAAGCAGAAATCATAACATCTTACAATAATACCAAAGAGAAAAATAAAAAATAATTACTTGACCAAGTGCTTAATAAGGATGTCCAGCATCTCTCTGTTCTTCTCTGGTAATTTATGCACAAGTGCATGAACTGCCTCAACTCTGTAGTTCTGATCATCTGACTCTATTAAACAGAAAACAAAATTTTGATAAATCATAACATGTGCTAAGAAGTGACTACAAATGGCATCAGTGCCTGTATGCTAACACAAACATGCATTAAGGGAAGCCAAACAAAATTAGCTTTCAAATGCTGAGGAAAATTTGATTATATTTATTACACTGTGAAATCTGTATTTCAAGGAACTCGCCTAAAGCAATTACTATCAATATTGGAACCAACAAATTAATGGCAATATTGACTTGATGTGCCATTTCAGTGAAGCCTAAGATTTAATCTAAGAAATATAGATTAAAATAGCTAAAATTATTTTTTGTCTTCTATTCTTCTAAAGACAAGAGAAAATGGAGAAATACCTTCAAATTCTAAACTGAAGTAATTAGAAAAATTATCTCTGCTACCTCTGTATCCAACTACTCCATTTTTGAAAATGAGTTCACTTTTGCTCTTTCTAATTTCTCAAGGCAAGCTAGGAAAATAGAGGTCCCTAGACGAGAGGGATGAATGTTACAAAATAATTATCAGCCTATGTAAAACAAACAAGCAAACATCTAAATGAGGGTTCAAAACTTCATGCAGAAGGCAGTCACACAGAACCACTAAAAAGATCAGAACAAACCACTGAACAGCTTCATCTAGTGTGACTTCTCTGTTTTGAGGGCTGGATCACTGAATATTAGAGCAAGAAGAAAAGTAAAAATAGTGACTGAGGAGATTAGGGGTTAGAAACAATACTACTTTCATGAAAGTACATTTATCATTTTACTTTTTACTTACTAACAGCAACAATGAAATCTTTGTGCAGCTTGAAAGTCATCAGTGGTTCTGAAAGACACCTGGTTGTGAAAAAAACCAGATTTTAAATTTAAAACAGACTCATAATCTAAGTTTTATGAGTGTGATTATGATAGCCCTCAACATCTGCATGATGCTCTATTGGTCCTTGGAAATCCAATTCAGTGATGACGGATTACAGGTAGTATAAAACTCAGTCATGTACACTGTCTGAAAATCAATTTGAATTGAATCTGGTGTCACCATGTAAGTTAATAAGGAAAATGTTACTTCATCACAGAGCCTCAATGCTTCCTGTCTTCCATATTGTAGGACAGGAATAAATATAGCTGCAGCAAGGTATAACAGGCTGCAGAAGCAACCTTTTGCCCAAGAAAAGGCAAAAATATGATGAAATTTGGGACTGAAATTCTGATGTGAGAGATCTTAAAAGAGTCATCATTTGAAAGGCAGACCGTGAGTTCCCTTACAGACAATTACTGCTTGCTTACTCATGTCCAAATTTTACAAATACAGTAGCAACAATGACTTGGGCTTCTGAATATGTATTATAAATTTCTTCAACCAAAGCCAGTCTTTTCAATGAAATGTACATGACCATTCTGCTACAAATCCTAGGCATGTTTTTCCAGGTTAATAGGGATTTCTGATGCTGCCCTTTCTGAGATGACTTGTATAGGAAATGTAGATTTGTAGAAGGCATAGTACACCCACCATATTCTGTCTCTTATCAGCAAAAATGACAGGAGGGGTATTTTATTTGTGAAGATATTAAGAACATAGGATAAAAAAACTATGCTTTTGCTGGGAGTTTCATTCAACCAAAATGTAATGAAATTTTATGGTACACAGCTTAAGGGATTCACAAAGAAAAGACTGAGCACAACATGCTTTGTGGTTAACATAAAAAAAATTAAATTAAAACATGCAATTGAATTTAAGGCTATATAAGGCAGGATATCTTAAAAAGGTTGAAGGTGTGTATTATTGTACATAATCACAGGAATATTAAGCAGGATAATAAAATACTCATTTATTACCATGGCAATGGATATGAGAAATGTATCCAAGAAATATTAACAAGCCAAAGATTAATGGGCCAGAAACGAATACTGAAACTGTGTGGCATCATACTTACCTGAGGTAGTTTTTTAGTCCACTTGTTATTGTTTTATTGTCCCAAATTTCCATATCAATATCCATATCAGGAGGTGATTTAGGGGCTGTTAGGAATTTGAATTAGGATTTTGTTAGTTTCACTTACACATTAACTAGAAAGGTAGCCAAACAGAAGCTACTAGATCAGCCATTTAGCTCAATTAATTATTTATTAGCTAGACTAACCACCAATCTGATCAATTTAAATCTCTTCATCTCTGCCAAATTATAAATAAATGTAAATTCAGTGCTCATAGTTAGTAATCATAAACATTAACTATGCACTATATCAAAGTGTTAAGTAAGCCCAAGTCCACAGAGAATTACTAATTCAGTTGTCTTAAACATGCAAACCCAAGCATCAGAGAGATAAATTAGCAAGAAAAGTGAAAGACTGGAACAAGTGCCTATTAAGGTGAGCCGTGATGTGTTATGAAACTAAGCTTTGGAGAACTTGTGGAACAAGCCAAATATCTATCAATAAATAGAACTTTAAAGCCAGAAGAAGAAAAGCATTTTTATTAGTAATTTACTCATGTGTAACATGCAGAAGTGAATACTAATACACACAAGGAACTACTCATGAATTACTCATTTTAAGAGTCCAAACTCAATTCAGTGGCAGCCAGTGCACATACAAAATTGTGAATATTGTGACACACTCTTCTGAGCACAGCAGTTGAGGCAAAAGGAATCACAGCAAATACACTGCACAATGACAAAAGTTCACTTCAGATACTTACAAAATATGGTATTCATTAGCTTTTGCACCTTGGAATTTACACCACCTATTCTGTACAGTCCAAGTATTGTAATACCTACATTGGGAAAACAAGTAGATGAAAAAATTAAAAAAATTAAAATATGGTGATTTCAATAGATGCCAATGCATTCTTGGTGTACGTTTTCAAAACATCTAAATGTATTTATGGAAAACTGTACCATTACATTCTTAAGTACTGCTTTACCCTACTGCAACCTCTTGTGGGATATTAAATTCATTCCACTGAGTCCACACCATAATATACACTAAGCATAATTTTACATTAACAGAACCCTTCTGCATAGAAATGACCCATATTAACAATAAGGTGATGGCTAGGAAAAGTGAAAATCAAGACCCAAAAGCAGTCTAAAAACACATTGCACACGAACAAGTTTATATTGCCTAAATGTCAGTGGAATTACTATGCAACTGTATTTGCTTAGACCACCATCCTTTCAAATAAGATGTGATTGACATTTATATGAAAAAAAAAATATACTGTATACTGTTCTAACATACAAATTGAGAATTTATGTTGCCAGTTAAAATTGCCAGGCCTTTTATAAGCACAGCACAGTTTTTAAGCACAGCACAGTAAATAATAACAAATAATGTTAAAGAGTGATATTCAGAATACAGTCTTTAGAACATAGAATCACTAGGCTGGAAGACACCTTAAAGATCATTGAGTCCAACCCATGCCCTAAAACCTCAACTAAACCATGGCACTGAGTGCCACATCCAATCTTCGTTTAAACACATCCAGGGATGGTGACTCCACCATCTCCCCAGGCAGACCATTTCAACACTTTATCAATCTTTCTGTAAAAAACTTTTTTCTAATATCCACAGCTTAAGACATACTTGATTATCTCAGTCACAATTATTTTATTATTTTTAACTGCCTTTTAAAATCAGCAGGGTTTAAATGTCTTCCATTCTCCCCACTTCAAGCCTTAACATTTTAAAATTGCCTACTTTTCCTTTGAAAACAACATTTCTAAATCTGATTTTAGATAACCTAGGTGTTTTGCTTTGAAACCCTCTTTCACCCTCCCTGGCCCAGAAAATAATGCAAGCTCTGAGTCAGCAGTGACTTAACAATGATAACATTGCTGGCTGAGAAACTGAATTCAAGTTGAGCTTAAAATTGCACAGAGATCACATTTGGATAGAAGAGATCTGCACACTGACAACTCAAGAAAAGGCTATCTCATTTTATAGGTGATGATACAGCCATAACTCTCCATTTAAAACTTACTGTGAGTTGTTAGATACCACCTCATTGGTAAAGTGATTTTTACTTCCATTTTTTACATTCCCACTAACAAAAAGGAGTGTTGCTAAACATTAAATGCTGCTAAACATAAAAAAAAAAAAAGTTAAAATGTACAACATTACTGGATAAAATTATAGGGGTTATACTCTACAAAAAACCAGATGTACCAGCAAAGAATGTTAACGTCACTTTTAGGTCTTCTGATTTCACACCTGAAAACCAGGTTGGGAGCTGAGACTCCCTACAGTTGTATCAAAAGAAAAGTCAAGTCACTGCACACAAAGGAAAGACTAAAGATGTGTGCAATTGTGTATTAAACTGTCTAATCAACAAGAAACTACAGAAAAAGTTTAAAAATCTCAAATATGTTAAGAACTGTTGCTGGAAACGAAGACAACATTTTGGAGTGCAAAGCCCCCAGATATGATAAATCCAAACCAAATAATGGATACACTTCAAAGCACAGATGTAAAACATGCAGAATTAAAAAAAGCCAGATTTTAGAAAAAGTCACAACAATCTAAGACATTATTTATGGTTTAATACACACCTCTTGTTTCTACAGCATGAATACATTTCCTCACAAAGTTGAAACCCGCTTCATTTAAGAACACTATAAAAAAAAAGGGTAATTACTCTCCAACATCAATATACAAAATATTCTGTTTAGCTACACTCCTGCACTAATCAAGGAGGGCTAATACATGGTTATCCATTACATTATAAGACTTGTTCAGTAATATGTTCTTTGTAGATACATCCATAGCATTCACAACCCATCTTTGTAGTCATTCTGTACCATTAGAAACTCAATATTCTACTGTCTTTTTCAGCAATCAGTAGCCTCTCTAAAGATACAGTTGAAAGCTGCTGAGCAAAATGCTTTTAAGAGTCCAGGACCTACATTATGAACAGAATATATTCATTGCTTTTAATACAACAATGTTCTTTCTTCCTTGCATATGCACATAATCACTCATAAAATGGTAATGTAGAAGAACAATCCTTGTTATTGAGTTTAATTAGTCATCCTATTTCAAGCGAATGTACTTCTTATTAATGTTGCATCTTCAATACCCACTGCTCTAACTACCTAAATAATGATCTTAAAACAGCGTATTTGTCACCATTAAAATAAACACCATCATAAAAAATAACAGATAGTGGCTTAAATTTTAGATTTTCTGAGTCTCAAATATACCTTCAATGAAGATGTATGTCCAAATTTCACCAATCTATTTCTCTGAGATATATTATTTGAATTAGTTTTATATATTTGTGTTAACATACAATAATAACCAATGTGTTAATACAGTGTTAATACAATTATGCACACAAATCTCATAGTACCTTTAAATACACTAATTTTCTTACTCAGTGTATGTCTAATAGGTGCATATACACCTTAAACTAAAAAGATGTGATGGACCAAGGCAAGTTGTATGAGGTCCAACAAGGCCAAGTGCTGGGTCCTGCACTTGGGTTACAACAACCCCAGGCAGTTGTGGCTGGAAAGATGTCTAAAAGATAAGGACTGGGAGTGCTGGCAAACAGCAGCTGAACATGAACCAGAGTGTGCCCAGGTGGCCAAGAAGGCCGATGGCATCCTGGCCTGGATCAGCCAGGTGTGGCCAGCAGGAGCAGGGCAGTGACCGTCCCCCTGTAGCCAGCACTGCTGAGGCCACAGCTCCAATGCTGTGCTCAGTTCTGGGCCCCTCAGTGCAAGAGAGACATTGAGGGGCTGGAGCGTGTCCAGGGAAGGGCAACGGAGCTGGGGGTGTTCACCCTGGAGAAAAGGAGCCTCATCACTCTCTACATCCATCTGAAAGGAGGGTGCAGCCAGGTGGGGTCAGCCTCTTCTCTTAAGTAACAAGCAATAGGACAAGAGGAAATGGCCTCCAGTTGTGCCAGGGAAAGTTTAGATAACCAACAAAGTTACTCCACAGCAACAGAACTAAAATAAAAAAAAATCTTTCTCCCACACATATCAAGGAACTGTAACATTACAGAAATCTAGCAAGATATGACAACTCAAAAAAGCTTACTTTCTTCCTTTTTGCTAATAATGGCTGGCAGTGTGTAGATCTGTAAAAAAAAAAAGAACAAAAACCAATCAAACAACATCAATGCAATAGAACAATGTTTGTGCTTTAAATCCTTTATTGCCAGGTTTGTGAGGAGTTGCAACATGCTATGTACTAGATTGCTGCTAGGGAAATTCCAAGCTTGCCTTTCATGATCTCTTGACATTTACTGCTCCAGCACACAGCTGGGTTAACAGCTCTGTGCTACCATAATGCAACTAATACATAGGAAATCAGATTTACTGAGACCAGATGAGTTAGATTTCAAACCAGCTTGTGATTATAATTCCTGTACTCGTTCAGGCCAACAAGTAGCATGTAAAACCCTCATGAAGTTCATAAAATGGATCAGCCGCTCTTTTCCCATCAGATACAGGTCTGACATCAGCCTCATTCAGTGACTACTTTAAGAGCATACAAATAGTGGGAAGAAAACTCAGACAAGCCTGTCCCTCAGTAGCTTTGAACATGTGTTTCTGCTCTCTGCAATGCCATTTGAGATGGTACTAATTGTTTACTCTATGAAAATGCCCAAAAGATGGATGTTGTTTACCACTGTAATAACAACCATTTCACATATATTATCTGAACCATGAACCCTATTAGACAATATGCTATTGTGTTACTTAAAATAGTATTAATTTAAATACCCTAACATAAAATAATGATATATATAAATGTAGGCTTAAACTAATAGATCTACTTTTCTGCTTTGTAGTTATCTTCACTATATACTGGCATTAGTGTTTCACAAAGAAAACAACTCTATTTGTTGGTATTGTGACAGAGTATCTGAAATGTATACTAGCTTCTTTCTGTAATATGTGATCTAGAAAACTGTAAAATGAAAATTAAAAAATATCCTTACTGGTTCCTTTCCATCCATAGCTTCAAGCCAAAGTTTTCGGTTGGATTCTGAAAAAGCTTGTAGTGTGATGATTCCAGGTCTGTCAAAAACACACATTCATTGAAGTTACTGTTTTTCTCAAACAGTATCCAAAGTCAGAATCCACATATATAGTGATGTGAATATAGAAAAGACAGACAGAAGTTAGAGGAAGTTATATCAGAGCTTCTGATATAACAGAATAATTTTGAGCTAGGTATAAAATACAGCTTTTTTTTTAAAGTTTGCTAACAGTCATAAAACATTTCTTAGGAGAACTACTACAAAATTGAGTCAATTTATCATATTTTAACACAAAAATTAATTCAAGATTTCTCTTTATTCCCAAGATTGGAAAAAACCACTTCTACAAATACTGCATATCTGTATCTTAAATACAGGAAATCAATTCTCAGGTATCTGATATAATTATAATATCCAGGAGTAAGTGGAAAAAAATTGCAGACATAATTTTCAAGAAAAAAAAAGTACTACTATACATTTCTGAAAGTAATAGAGTTTTTTACAGAATATACTTATTAACAAGTATTTATAAAATATTAATAAAAATATTTATGATCTGTTTCTAAAATAGGATAGTCAGTTTTTCCACAAGTTCCATAAGAATCCATGCTGTATCTGCATGCAAACATCATGTAGTAAAGACAACACATATTCTGTGTAGTGAATTTAATTAGAAAACCAGGTTTGAAAAAAGAAGTACTAAGTCTTGAAAACCTAGTTTGTCTGTTTACAAATGTATTGGTAAATATGTGTTCCTACTACAGGAGTAATTATTATCTATTGGTTGCTATTATTTTCAAATTGTTAACAAAATGGAAACAAACCTCTCAAATACTTCAATATCGAAACAGAAACGTTTGTCAATTGAATCTGTCTTTCTCCTGATGCAAGATTTTAGCTTGAACATTTCTGGTGAGCTTGTGACAAGGCCATTCTATAAAACAACAAAATGGAATTAGCACAGGCAATACACTTATACACCTTGGCTTCATCCTAAATTTAACTGAATGAACAGTCCAAAGAACATGTCTTAACATAGCTTTAGGCATATTTACAGTATTTTTCGATATATTAAGACTACATTTAACAGCTTTCTGTCTTATATTTGTTACTTAATCATTGTATTTCAAAAAATTCCCTAAATTCAAATCTTACAAACACCTGTGTATATAACTTGATTACATGCATGTAAGGATGAAAATTACGTAGTTCTGCCAACTCTCACATGCAGATAAAAAGATTTCTGAAGAATAAAGCTGACTAACTCTCAACTCTGGCCATGATTGTGAGACCTTGCTATAATATTGGCAAGGCTGACACAACTGGGGATTCTGAGGAATGGGAGGAAGCAAATGTCACTCCTGTCTTCAAAATGAGCAAGGAGAAGGATATAGAATCATAGAACCATTCAGGTTGGAGAAGGTCACAACTAAATCATCTACATATCTTTTAAATATTTCCAGGGTTGGTGACTCAGCTACTTCCCTGGCAGACAATTTCAATGCTTGACAACCCTTTTGGTAAAGTAATTTTCTGTAATACCTACCTCCCCTGATGCAACCTGAGGTCTCACAACTTATGGGGAACTATAGGCTAGTCTGCATCACCTTTATCCCTGGGAAGGTGATGAAGTAAATAATCATGGAAAGCATTTCCAAACATATTAAGAGCAGAAAGGTGACTGGAAGCAGTCAGCATGAATTTAATAAAGGAAAAATCACATAGGATCAACCTGATAGCCCTGTACAATGTGTGTTGAATGGCTCACTGTATGATGGAAGAGCAATGAATATTGTTTATCTCAACTTCAGCCATGCTTTCAACACTACATCCTGGGCTGAACACTGCCTGAACTACTGAACTCACAACAGAAGTCCAGCTGCAGCCAAGCACTAGTGGTATGCTCATGAGGTCAATTCTGTTCAGCATGAATAGCAGTTAGCCCAGGCACCAGGTCAGGACGAGACTGACAGGATAGAGAGCAGCTTGGCAGAAAAGGAATTTCAGGTTCTGGTGGGCAACAAGGTGACCATGAGCCAGCAATGTGATATTGCTGCAAAGAAGGCCACCAGCCTCCTGGGATGCATCAGGCAGGGTACTGCCTGCAAGTGGAGGAAAGAGATCCTCACCTTCCATCCAGCACTGGTGAGGGACACCTGGAATGCTATGGCCAGTGCTGGGCTCCCTGGTAAAAGAGAGGCAGTGATGTGCTAGAACAAGTCCAGCTAAAGGCTACCAAGGTGATTAAGGACTCGGAGCACAGCTACCTGCAAGGAGGCTTTGTGAGGTGGGGCTCAGTCTCTTCTGCCATGTCTTCAGTGAAAGAACATGAGGGAGAAGCCTTAAGTTGTGCCAGGGGAGGTCCAGGTAAGATATTAAAAATAAAATTTTCACTGGAAGAGTGGTTTGGCATTGAAATAATTAACCAGGAGGAGTCACCATCTCTGAAAGTGTACAAGAAGAGCCTGGATGTGGCACATGGGGATAAGATTTAGGGGTGATTGTGGTGATGCTACACTGATGGTTGGACAGATGATCTTGAAGGTCTCCTCCAACCTCAAAGATCCTGTGATTTGTCATATGAGGGGATGCTGAGAGACCTGAGACTGTTTGGTCTGGGGAAGAGGGATCACATCAGTGACTAATCTACAAATACCTCATGGGAAGAAAAGTAGGCTGAGTCAGATTCTTCTCAGTGGTGCCCAGTGGAAGGGTGAGAGGCGATGGGCACAAACTCAAATACAAGTAATCTGTATTTCAACTTAGAGAAAGTATTTGAACTTTAGAAAAAGTTTTTTATGGTGGTTGAACACTGGAACAGGTTGTTCATAGACAGCTCCATCCTTGGAGATATCTAAAACCTGGCTGGACACAGACCTCACCAACCTCTTCTGGTTGACCCTGAATTGAGTTTATATTAGAAATCTCCAGAGCCCCCTTCCAAACCTAACCTATTGAATGATTCTGTGCAAATGTGATAAATTTCATATGCACTTACAACAACCATATTAGAGAAGTTATTTAATAAGTGATTTAAATATGTTTCTAATGAAATATTAATTGAATATTTATCCATGCTATATGATACATGCACTGTTTCATCTACGAGAACAGCCTTATCTCTTTGCATTTTTTCTTTTAGTAGTTCCTTAATGCTTAATAAAAAAGATGGAACATACAGGTCATGTATTTGTTCATGTACAAGCAACTCACCACTTTTCCACCAGATTTTGTTTCAGCTATACTCATTGTAAAAGTTTTTGTTCCTTTGTCGTAAGTGCAGTAATGTTTAACCCATGTAAATCCAAGGGGTCCTAGAGTAAAGAGAGATAGTATCAAAAGTAATTGTCATTTTACCACTATTATACTTGGAATTAGAGTAGAAAAATGAAATAAAGTAGCATCTACATGCAGCCTACTCCTTGTTTTTTAATCTGAACATGTCGTTCCAGTATAATTTCCAAATATTGCAGCTTGATAATATTGCCCAATAAAGTTTCAGCAGACTGACTTTCTTTGGCAACTGGATGGGTAACAGCATTCTATTATAGTAACAAGGCAGGAAAAAGGCAAGAACAGACCTGAGGAGTTTTCAACAATATTAACAGTAGAGTGCACAAGAGGCAAATGATTCACATGTGAGTATTCACCATATAGGGACACCTGACAATACCTGAGCGCTCCCTCTGCCACATTTGGGACCCAGAAACGATCCCTTCCCCTACCCCCAGAAAATGATGAGGTGGTATTGAGTAAGGACCTAGTCATGCCCAGCTCCTGGCTACTTGCAAAAATTAACTCTGTCCTGTCTAGAACGAAGACAAAAATAAAGAACCTTGACTTTAAAAAATGGTATTTTGAATTTTAATTGTGGGGTTTTTTTGTGTGTTTTTCTTTGTTAATGTGAAGAATTAAATAAAAATGTTTGAAAAAAACCCTTGTAGTTTTACTATAGATACACAGGTTTTGCCTTCTCAATGTACCCACAAAGGTGGTGGTTATATGAGAGACTGAATCAGTCATGTAAGTTGGATGTCTGTCAATCCAGAAACCTAACTGTGGAAATTTATATGGTCTATTATGCTGACTGAGAAAGCTCTCCTATTGCTTGTGTTCTGGAAGAAAGTAAAGTCATGAATCGAAAATTCAAATGGTTATGTACCCTCAGAAGTTAGCTGTTCTGCTCCTATATTTTAAATTATTTTCACATAGCATAACAAAATCTGTAATTATTTGGAATCAATTTTTCCTCTGATGGCAATTCATTATCTCTTTTAGCACATTATAAGATGGATGAGCACTCTCAAAGCAGTTTTAGATGAGTTAAGAAGTCACCTATTTTCATTAGAAAATTTAGCCAGACACCTGTGTTGCAACTTTAAACTTGTTACTCTTGGCCATCCAAGAAGACAATTTATGGCCTAGTGCCATTTTTTAAAAACAGCTATATTTACCAGCATGCATATCATTAATAAATATATACAAAATTTACTCTCAAGGAAAGCAGACATTTAACCCAGTTGCCCACAATTTGACAAGGACCTATAGGATAAGGGTTGTAGGCAAGTAAACTTGCATGATAAGGAATTATATAACTAGTACCTTTCCTACTACACAGTGAGTACAGACCCTGTTACTCCAGAATAAACATTTCTTTTCAGTAAGATGTCAAGCTGGCCTTTCACTATTTAATGAAGCACAGCATGTGCCTGGTACTTCACTCCTTTTCTCCCTCCCCCATTAGCACGGCTCAGTGTAATTTCCACTTAACACAGATTTCTTTTATGATTATTAATCAATTAAAAAATAGACTGTGTTCTTAAAACTTGCAGCGCTACTGAGGATAAAACTGGCTGTGGTTAACTGTGGTAAGATGGTACTTAGATGACCTTTTCTTACATCTCTGATTTCCATTAAGCACATGTTCATTTAAGATGGCTGGGTCAGTGGAGGTCTCTGGTACAAGGTGCTCCTGATGGCTGAACTAAAGGCCCTGTTCAGGCAGAGAAAGTACAGGAAACAGAAGAGAGCCAAAGCAGGGTGCTGGGAGTTTGCAAGGTGCAGGGCAGCCAGCCAGAGCTGAGCTTGCTACCAGTCAACCACTGGGGCAAACAACAGCACGGACCTTCCTGGCTGTACTTACGTTTCTCCTGCACATAGAGATAGCCTTCCATTGTCCACTGACTTGGTGGTCTGTAATCTTGGTTAGCTGATTTCATTCTCTGCATGAGCCTCTCGACTTCCTGTCTAGTGCTTTCGAAGTTATTGCGAGTCTAATACCCAGGAAAGGAAACAAACAAAACCCCACATCACCTCATGCAAGTACTAAAATAACAATGAACAACTAATTACAAGTAATGCCAAGGAGACTGTATTGGAGACCAACAAAAGCATTTGCCAGAGACATAAAAGGGAGGAAAAGGAAAAAAAAAATGCAATAAAGAATGATACTTTTCACTGCTAGAAGCCTGGGAATAACCTAGTAATGAAGAATTCAACTTAGGCACACAAATGTAGGGAAAACATAGCTGAGAATAGCACCATTGCTCTTTCTGCAGGTCACTAATCTCAGACAGGAGGTCATCTCATATCTTCAAGTATGCTTACATAGTATTTTGCAGACAGATACAGGCTTTCCCTCTGTACACTCCAGGATTCTCAGACAGATATTTGGCTAAACCAGAAGCTGCTAACAGCTTAGCCCTAAACCTGAAGTAGTAAGACCCACTGAAGCACTTTAAGTACAGTGCAGAAAACACTAGTTTGGGTTACAGCCAGGTTAATGAGCCCAGACAGCTGCAGTTTCTACACACATGGAAGAGATAAATTGTCTGTGTATCCATATCTGCAGTGATACCACAGGTGCTGCTGCTTAGAATAGTCAGGTTACTGGCACTGCCATGAACAAGGTCTGACTTGGCAAACGCCACAGTTCAATATAAAAAAAATGGGAGGTAAGAAACACTCACAAGTGGCAGAACTATGCCAAAAGCATGGAAGAAGTGTGCCTGTCTTTAACATCACATGTGTAACCAGGCATGTAACAAAGCAAACAATTATGGTATTATGGTGGGTTGTTTCTATATTTTCTTATATCTCTATGCATATAAATGGCTACTTGCTCTTAGTGAATTCAGTGAGGCTAGGGTTTCCCTCCATGTACCTAGCATGGGATAACAGAAGAGAATTACTGAGAGATGCCAGAGCTTTGATTGATTAAATATCAGCTATTGAATACTCTGCTCCTATAGGTCAAAAAAAAGAATAAAGATTTTTGTAACGTTTCTACAGAGTCATCTATGGACTCAAATCCACAGCAGTCAGAAAGATACTCTCAGGACTTTATACACCAGTGAGTACTTCCCCTTTTACATGGGCCATTTGCATAGGTAGTTGCACAATAGTGTAAAAGTATACATGCTCAATCTTGGTTTTGAAGACAAACACTGTTATTAGAGAGGGAGATAAAATTCTAATCCAAACTTTTCTGATTATGCCCTTCAGAAGAAGTATCAGTTCAGACCAAATTTAAGAGAGGTCATTTTGAGGCCCTCAAGAAGGACAAGCCATTGAAGGAATGTTCCCATTTTAAGAGCTTGTCTCCATCTATTAAGTTTTTAATTACTACTTTTAAGCAGCCAGGTCTTTGAATCAAATCACAGAAACCAAAGCCAAACAGACACACCAAGTATGCCACTGGCCAGCTGAGACAGTTAAAATGACAACAGGTCATGTTAGAACATGGTGACCTGTTAAGAGCTGCTGGTCTGCTACTACTCTTCTACAGCTGTTACTGCTCCTGCTCTCCTGTAGAACATTTTTAAGAACAGCAACAGCAGTTCAGATAAACTATTCTTCAAAACCTGAATACACAATGCAATGGAGAGGAGTACTTTTGACAGCTACAGAGAGGCTGAATGCACTTCTTCCTGTCCTCTGTTTGTCTTTACCTGTATAAATTATTTCACTTCAATCTGATTTTGGATGATACTCTCAATGACAAGTACGTAGAGAACACAGCTGGCTGTGTGAAACTGTGGATCTAGATCTGGAGCCAGAATTTATACTGCTGTGTAACAGGAGTGAGTGATGTACTGATGCCACTGTATCTTCATGTGTATGTTTTCTGATATATAATTAAAAAAAAAAAAATTCATCCTTCTACCTAACTTCACATCTCCCTCTACTTCTGTAATCTATTTACAACTTCAAGTTGTGCTGATATAATAGTTAGAAAACATTAAATATAAATATTTCTTAATTAACATTGAAATTGAAAAAAGTCCTTTAATAATTTTGCCTCTGTAGACAAGTGTAGAGGAAACATATGATTACTTACAATGCCAGTTTTGATCTGTGCTGTGAGCTCCTGCTCCACTCAGACCTTGCCATATTAAAATAAGTAAAGTAAGTCTCTGGACTGAAGCACATTTTTCACTCTTTCAGTGAAACTGCTGTGCAACAACACTGACCCCTTGTGTCTTTATCTGAAAGCATTTTAGTAGCAAACAATGTGAAAAACACAAAATTGGTAAGGACAAGCGACTGGGATGCTCTACAGAGACCATTTGCACTTTGATCCAAAAGGAAAAGAATAATCATCTAGGAAGTTTAGCCTTATTTCCTCAAGCAGTATTTAAAATGGGACCTATATATATGAACAAGAGATGCAAAAGGGAAGATGGAACTACAAAAATTTGTGGTATGTGTCTTTTCTTGAAAGAATGAAGTGGACTTAACTTTAAAAGAAATTTTGTTCTGGACTTTGATGTTACTTTTCAGGAAATATGTGGGGTTTTTCCAGTACTGACATGTTGAAGTTCACTTTTTGCCTCAAAAGCAGAGTGTTTAAACTTTCCTTAGAAGCAAAGTGTGTACTTACTTATTTGTAAGTATATTTTGTACCTACTTATTTGTATATCCTTGGAAGTGTACTATCTGAATTACACACTGAAACAAGTATACACTTGTATAAAGCAGTTATGATGAGTGGAAAAGTATGTTGATTAAACACATTTTAGTTATCTCTGATAGTTATAAAATTCTTTGGGCAGTTTGTGCCCAAAATGGGATCCTGTATGGCTCTGACTACCAAATCCAGACGAATTTACAGAAAAAGATTCATCTGCTCAGTTGAGTGCAACTTTCTACACAAAAAAGAGATTCTCTCTTCTGGTGAAAACTAATGCTCATGAGAGCTGCTCACCATGGAGGAGGGTCTCACCTATTCTGTAATGGTATAGAGAGCAGCCAGAGAATGGCTTCCCAAGATTGCTTTATATATAGCGGGAAGTTAGCAGACAGCAGGACAAACTGTACAATTCTATATCAGCTGGAGCATATTTGGTACCTCCACTTAGTCCAGAAGACAGGCCTCATTCTCAAGAAAGCTTTATACAAGTTTAAACCTATCTGGACCGCTATGTTTTCTAATAAAAGCTTGGCTGTGGTCCTGTTTTTCTTGTTCTTGCTCCCAAAGTTTTGATTTGGAAATCACAAATTTACTGTACAAAGTTGTTGTCAGGAATCTTAATTACATTAGCCTTATAAAAACAATTTTACCTATCTGTATATGAATTTGATTTCAGCTTACTAAAACATTTCAAGATTTAGAATTTCAATAAAGTGCTATAAATCTACTTTAATATCCTAAACCGAAGTTAGCAAATTAAAAAGTTAAATTATGTAAATACAAATCATCCTTACATTTTGCAAATTGAACTGCAGTTGCTGCTTGTATGGTGCAAACTCCTGAGCCAGTTCATATCCTTCATGGTAAAATGTAAATAATCCTTGAAGAAAGGCCAAGAGCTGAAAAGGTAAAATTGAGAAGCATTATACATTTTTAACTCCGGGAACACTGTGTGCTTTTACATGCAAAAGCAAAGTTTTGCTGAGAAGAAATCCATGATGAGATCTTAAGAAAAAGGAAATGCTACACCTGCTTTTGTGTCATGAAGTTGTAATTTCCATAATAATTTAATTCACTATCTTAGTAATTTTGTCCAGTATTTCAGCTGGAGTCTTTGCTGGTGTGCATTTTCCAAGTTTAAAATGTCAAAATTCAAGTGTTTTTACTTCAAAATATTCTTTCACTTTCTTCATAGTAATTGCTTGGTCTACGACCTATTTTCCACAAATGAGACTCTAGAAAATATGTTTTGGATAGGTTAGCACAACACAAGAAACCCAGATTATTTCTTCCTGCTCTGAAAAAAATGCAAACTCTATCTGGTATGTCTGTGATTAACTCCAACAGAACCACCACAGTCTGCATATACCCAGCTGAAGAATTCTTTTAAAGTTTGCTTTGAAACAATGCTCAAGTAGTAAAAGGTGCCACTAGATTTCAGCTCTTGAATTAATGCATTCCTGCCATCTCTTAGTTTTAAAAGCCTTCTATAACTGATTCTGCTTTAAATTTTAAAAGAGTTTTGACATTGCTATAAGTCACCCTACCTGCTGTTAAATTACAAGCATTTAATTTCTTATCATAGACTGCTTTCTTGGTCTATATAATTTAGCTTACCAAAAAAGGTAAAGAAAACAGAAAAAAAAAAAGAGAAATTAATTTGGATTCACAATAACAGAAATTTTTAACAATAAAAATATTTGCATTAGTATATTACACCATTATCATCTGGGCTAACTAACTGGCTCTCCAGGCTGTCTGACTCAGTAGAGAACCACAGGTATTCCAGAGCATAATTCTTTTCCCTTTTTCAGACTTCTCTCTCAGGATGGAATGAATGATCCAATCGAAACATTTATCTCTCTTCATTGACTACTGAAGTAGTCTAGACTCAGGCAACAAAAATACCATCATTCATATTTAAAGTGTTTGCTTTGTGCTACCAGTACCATAGATTACTCTAAGTGGAATAGTGTAAAGATGTAGTTTTTACTGTGCCTATATTTTCTTTACTCTTAGCCCTACTTGAAGAATTGTAGCAAAATTGTTCTGCCTCCTCTCTCCCATTACTCTCTAGGAGACCACTGAGAGCCCATTTACCTGCCTGCTCTTTTGCTGCATTAGTAAGTTAAAGCAGTTGGAGGTGAACAGACCATCAGTTCAGACACAAATATAAGGTATGGCTGGGAGAAGGACTCTGCCCTTGGTTTTTACTGCTATTGCAGGAGCAGAGGAAAGCCTGGCCTCAGGCAGAGATGGTGCAAGCCCACAGCTGCCCAGTAAGCCAGTCATGGAGCCTGAAGAACTGAGAAGATCTTTGGACACAAAAAACAAGTTTTTGTGGGGGCCTCTACAGTGGATGTGAATTCCTGAACCATATTCCACCATCAAACAATGAAGGCAATGCAATCTCAAGAAGAGGGCTCCATATCTTGTGTAAATCAATCTCACCTTAACATGATTCATCTGTCCAGCCAAAATTATTATCTCAGCTAAGGACTGGACCCTGAAATTATTATTATTAAACTGATTATTCAAGTGTTTCCGAGGAAGGTCCAAGTACAATAGTTTATATTAAAAACCTCCAATTGTGCAAACAGACAGAAAGAGCTCTACAATTTTCTGTAATTCTTGACTATAATTCTAATTCTGTAATTCTGGAAATAACTATCTATAGGAAAAGAAAGAAAATTAATCTTCCTTTTTATGAATAAAGTACAAAATATGCAAATTATAACTAAAGCTCTGCTTTGGCTCCAGTTATGTGAAGCCTGTTCTCACACTCTAGATTCAGTTACTCATCAGTGCCCCCAGCTACAATTCCTTCAGATGTCACAGGGCAACTACTCCTGTGCTTACTTTGACTTGGTCCAGTCAAAAGAATGTGCGGATTAACACAGCCTGCGAGCAAGGAGCCTGCTGCTAAACCCACTCCTAGTGCAGGAGTCACACTTGGCAAAACTGTAGCCAAATCACCACACTAATGCACACCAAAATTACAATAAAGAAACTTTGTGGAACAAAGTTTCAGTATGTCAGCTTATGCCTGACTTTTAGAGCTCAGTTTAAAGAACACTTCAGGAGAATAAATTGTATAAATTTCAGCTTTAATACTTGAAGGAAAATATTTTACATCACATGAAACACTTTTGCAGAGTACACCGAGAAATACCAAGTCAAATATTTAACACAAGATGGCAGCAAAGCTGAATTTATCTGAAAGCAAAAATACAACAGTAGCAAAAAAAAAAAAAAAAAACCAAAAAAACCCCAAAAACCCAACCCAAAAAAACCATCCCAAAAGTCGGACAAAAATCTGAATTAATTTTAGTTAAAGTACTTCACAGGTATTCTGGCAGTTGTGCATTGCAGAGGATCTGGCCTTGAGGCTTTCCTGGTTAAACACTCTTTGAGAACTCAGAAAAACAGGAATAAAAGAAAAGTATTATGCAAGTCCTAGATCAGCATTTTTAAGCTGTGTGCTCATATGTGACACTGAGGATGGCATTCACTTCAATGTACATGTCACTAGCAATGGAAAAACAGGAATGCAGAATATGCCCTGTGCCCAATGGGCCTGTGCTGCTAGGGCATCTTCAAAATCACTTCCATTAGAACAGGTACAGCCATAGCATTATACGGAAGAGATTTAAAGGCCATGGTCTTTTGCCCTAGGCTCATACTTATAGTGGGATTTTCTTTTTGCTGGCATTTGAAGAAGCACTGCTGCTAAAGGCAGGCTCATAACTTTAAAGATATTAATATTAAATAGAGCAAAAAATATTAAAAACAAGAATAGAAAATCAGCCCCTTTTCTTTTCTAAGAAAATTTCCAGAATGTATTTTGAGGTGGTATTCACACATTAAGAGGTAGGTTATTTCATCAAACATACAAAACAATGTCTGATGCTTTCATATCAACAATTTTTTATTTTAATAAGTGTTTTATCGTTATCTCATTCTGAGTGCCTAATCATTCACATCAGTAAAGACTGAGGTCTGAACTCCATAACACAAAGCTACTCATCACACCAGTGCCACAAGGATTTCAACAGAGAACCCGAAACAAAATCCAACTACTTCTTGAGACTCTATTTATTTTTATGTAGAGCTGCTGACCTCAAGACTGCCTGGTCGTTTCATTCTCACAGGAAGAAGATTGTACTTAGGTTTCGGATAGGGGAGGAATTTAACCTTTGGCCTGCAGCACATCAGCCAGAAGTCCCTGTCTCCCTGTTTTCATTTTATTTATAAGAAGATAGCACTTATTCTTCAGATTAAAGTGAACATAGTTAATAATGTAGAAAATGCAAGAAAGGGAAACTTAAATTTAATGTCCACTATGAAGTCTCATAGAAATGCATGCAATTACAGGCAGTTTTTTTCAGTTGGCTGTTCTTTTTCTCTTCTCTTTAAATAAACATTTAACTGACCACCCCTCACATTTCAGATAGGTTACTGCTTATGAACTTTGTGCCCTGATTTCTACAGGACAAGGAAGTCCTGGCATCACCAAAGGACAAAGCAGAACTTTAGGAAGGTGTTTGAATTGTTTTACAAGCATAACATCCTCAGAAAGCACTGTTGGCTTGCACTAGCTTCCTAGGGATCACAAGAGAAAAGCTAGCAAGACAGATTATTGTCACTTAATTTGCTTTATTGTTTATCCAGCTGTAAATTTGAATACTAATTTGTCCTTCAGAAAAAGTTTAAATTCATTATCTGTATGAAAACCTGAGGTTTTTTTTCTTGGAAAAATCAAGATTTAGGAGGATTGCAAACAGGAATATGCCAGTTACTCACACTAGTACACATTAACAACCACTTAGATCAAGATGCAGAGAACAAAGAGAAATCCATGGCCTGAGAAGCAGCTGCAAAAATCTACTCTAAATATTATAATCTTCTATGCACTGTATGAGTCAGTAGCATCTGTACCTTAAAATCTTTCCTGAGTCTCCTCCAGGAGATAACACACTCTGCTTTTACTGACTCCCACTGTCCTAGCTGTAACCCACCTGGCAATTTTTGCTAGGTTACTTCTCCCACTCTGGTTCTCAGACTGTCTTCATCCTTTGGCATAGAAAAACTAAAGGTCTTGAAAGGATGTTTAACAGATCATTTGATTTTCAAGTTCTACTCCCACATCCCAAATTTATCCTTCTTTTGCATGGGCATCACAATTTCCTCCTTCATTGCACTAACAGATTTATTTTGTTAAACTTTCCTTCAGCAAGTCTGTTAGCAAGATGTCAGACTGAGAATTATTTGAGGACGTGACACCGTGCTGATAACTCAGAGGCACAGGCAGCACGTACACGAGAATGTCTCACGACCATCAGAGCTCCTGAGGAGGAATGTCCATATGGACACACCACCAGGCATCATCTGCCATATGCACATTCATAGAGCACACAGAGGAAAATTAATAATATGACAATTCTTTTGATACCTGATTTTAAAGTGTTAGGCTTTCTCCTTATCTAGACCTTTCATCTAGGAGCACATGCTCATATTTCCAACATTTCTTACATAAGCATGAATTTTAGAAAGCCTATTTTGAAGTCTTTGGGTGTTTTTGATTTGTTTTGTTTGTTTTTTTCTATAACCATGGTATTGCTGATCTGTATTTTAATTTACTTTTTCACATAAGGCACATGCCTTATGGGTTTTAGAAAATGTTCCTAATTCAGCACGTTGTATGCAAGAGACTACAAACAAGAATTCAGTTTTGAGGATTCAAAATTTTATAACTGATGTTATAATGTAAGCTCCGTCTATATCCAGATTGATTGTAAATAAATTCACACACAAAGTCAGAAGACATTACCTGCAAGGCCTATCATTACCCAGTCACCAGAGTATTTTCTGTACCTTCCCCTGGACAATCAAGTATGCCATACTGGGCTGGAATGCCTACTGATCTGAGACAGTATGGAAATAGATACATTTAAAAGTAAATTTTACCTATTTTAACTATTGTGCAGTTGCACAATATTTTCCAATGTACAAGGTCTTTTCAATACAGAAAGTTTCTATTACATTAAAGGAGCATAAAGTCTTCTACACTAGGGTCAGAGCTAGGTCAAGATTGCTAGATTTTTCCAGGATGTGAGAGTTTTGCAGAAGGAGACAGAGACACACACTCTGGATTAATCTGTGACAGGTAGAAAAATGTCCTTATTTAGGAATCCGAGCAAAGTTTTAGTCTCTAAGATTTGGCAGCTGTATGCTATAAAGATAGGATTTCTGAAAGTACTGCTTGCTGAATCCAGGTTCATTAGTTTGCATCAATGTCAAACATTCAGTATACAATACTCTCATCTCATGGAAAGAAGGCATCTGAGAAGCTCTCCTTGGTGACACAGGGTGTTAGAGATGTAATTCAACCCATTTCACAGTGAAGAGTGCTGCTTGCTTGCAGTGGAGAGTAGTTACAAGGAAGCTGGGAGATGGTGTGGAGAAAAGTTACACTTGTTATGCTCCTCTCTGACAACCAGGACTCTGCTGTGCTCAGTGTGCCTAGTGTGCTTAATGGGAAGGGACACATGGCACTGGAAGTTTTCTGTCAGGGGCTAGAGGTACAAACTACATCAGGCAACTGGCAAGCCAGCCCTGTCTGTATGACATGAACAGTAGCAACACTGCTACCAGGCCACAGAAATATGCTAGCATGTCATGAAGCTGCTTTTGGACCTGACTGACACAATAGGGAGTTAGGAGTGGGGGATGGAAACACAGTCCAGAAGGAAATCCCAGACTTAAATATGGACACTGAAATACAACTTTATCTTTTTAATGGCACGTCAACACATGCATTCCTTTATGGGCAAAGTAAACTAAAGGCAAATGACTCTGCCAACAATAAGATGAACTTACCTATCCACAGAAAAAATGATTTTTCACTTTACTTCATGTGTAACTCAGAACAATGTCTGTGTATACTGCCTACCCAGAATATTTAAATTAAAACCTGGCTCAAAATTTAAGCCATTAAATCATGGTATTAGGAAACATCGATTATGTGTTGCACAGACACAACATTACATGATGTCCCATTAAAATGTTACACACACTTCAAGTCATCAGACATTTCACTTCACAGTAGATACTAAACTCTTACATAATCCTTCAATAAACATGGAAAGTGCCCAAGCCAAGATCTTAATGTCTGTCTGTATACAAAGAACCTGCATTCAAAACTTAAAAAGGGAGCAAAAAAATTGGTATTTTAAATTCAATTTTCAGCTTTATACACATGCATTCTAAAGAAAATAAAACATAAAACTTACAGGTTCTACAAATTCAAATTTCTTTTTCTCTTGTACTTCTTGTATTTTAAAAACATATTCTAATGAGGCTTCATAAAAGTTCTGATGTTCTCTGTCAATCTGTGTATCTGCCTAAAAGACAAAATTAAATATGAACAACATTAGTTTGGTCTTGTTATTGCTTTAAAAACGGGTTATGTCATTAAGAAACAGACCTTCCATAAGATTATTTTAAAAGTTTCATAGAGTTCAGTTTTCTGTCTGAAAATTAGAATACCTACTCAAAAAAGCTAAATGCAAGTTTAAAAAGCTAACATTACACATTTCAGCCTATGCCTTTTACTCCTCTTTTTTGGCTTCTTCTCTCTTTTTGCTCTTTAATATTCTAGGTTTTAGGAGAGCCTGGAAAGAAAGAAAGGTGGCAGCAGGTACTTGGAATATGTAAATTTAGAAAAGAAAATAGAAATGAGCACTGTAGGAATCAAGGACAAAGATAATGACTTCTATTGAAATATTTAGGTATCATATGCACTGAAATTGTATCTACTTCTCAGGTTCAAATACCTTCACAAAAACATATTTTCTTTCTTAAATAGGCTGTCTTTAACAATGACATCTTGCAACTTATTTTTTTATAGTATGAGTCACACGTTCTTGGAATGTAAACATATTTAAATCCCTAACCTCATAAATCAAATATATTTCAAGTTTTAATTTTCAAGTGACAGCACTGCAAGGCAATACTTGTCAGAAATGCCTGACTAATACCACCCAACATGGAGATCCAGTATCAGAACAGTGTCATCTGCCTAAACAGCTAAAGAATTAACTCTTACCAGCTGATAAAGAGTCATAGGCTTTTATCTTCAATTTGAACAAGCCACAGGAGAGGGAACTAACAGACAAGCAGTGTAGCGCATAGATGATGTTTAAAGAAGACATGAAGATTCCATTCTAATTCATTCTACCTCATAACAAATCATTTTCTCATGCAAATCCCTTTTGGGCTGTATTAGTTAGACTTTGCTCTTTGGTCAAAATACTACAGCAGATTAACAACATGAATAAGATCACCCGTTTTTGATGTACGTCAGTTGAAATACAGAAGGATACTTCTGCATGTTCTCTAGTTTAATTCTGGTATTAAAATTAACAAATGCAGGGAAAGTGGGAAAGCGTGATGTTGTCTTCCCTTGACAACAAACTATAAACCAGCAAACACATCATAAAAGAGATTTAGTACTTTTAACAGTAAAAAAGCAAAAAGTCAGTGTTTTCCTTCAGGCAGGATTTGGCCATCAATAGCACCATATATAATTAAGATTGCTTCTCTACTCAAGGACAAGCTACTCTTGTGATTTGGCTGTACAGGATTTTAACAATATTGATTCACCTTCCCAGCCCAGTGTTCTAGCTCTGCTTCAACACATGGGCCTCAAGGATATGTTTCAAATCATTCAGTACCAGCATCTCCTTCCTATGTCTATTAAAAAAAAATCAGTAAACTAATAATATGAAGCTGAAATCAAGCACTCAAAATTCCAATAATGAACTGCTCTACCTTAAAATTAACTCTGCCATTTGCCATTCATATAGTGTGTTTGGCTAGTGTTTTCCCTGGTAGTCTGTTAATAGCTTTATTTCACAATAATTATCACAAAGACAGTGCTACATAACTGAACAGAAGCAGTTGCGACCACTGTGGGATGCGATCCAGCAACGCCTTGCTCACACAAATGCCATCAATAAGCACTTGAAACAGATCTCAGTTCTCTCATTTAATTGTACATAAATAATGAAACATAGTTTTAGAAATTGTCTCTTTTAGGCTTTACCTCAGAAAAAGTATTTAAACACCTAATTAAATCCATCCCTACTCTGAACAGCATTTAAGCAGGTTGCAGTTGTAATGATACTTACAGCAACCAAGTGCCATCTCAAATATGGTTTAGGGCCATAATCACCACCAGGGAAAGGGACTAAATCAGATTTCCCCAAACATATATTCTGTAGAAGCTTATGAATTTGTGTTAACACCAAAGGATTCAGATTTGTAAGAACTGCTTTGAAAGTGATCTTAAAATTTCCAAAGGTGAAAGTTTAATGCTTTTCTGTGAGTTCAAACTGCATGTAAAAAATAAGGAGATCTGATGGATATAATTTTGAGTCTCTACCTGTATGATGTATAGTTATAGTGAGTAATATTTTCATTGATGTAGGCTATCACCTCAATATATATAGCAGAGCTTCACATAAGCTTGGGGACTGATTCTGGAACAGGTTTCAGAGAAATAAAATCAGAAGTTCATTAGATTTCTCACATCACTCAATTATGCCCATTTTCTCCTCCATTGTAGGCTTCTGTAGGCAGTGAAAAGATGCTACTATGAAGTTGCTTTTTGATGCTAAAGGAAAAAAGCCAGTCACCTGTATAAACTGCATCAGCAGTCTTGCAGGCTCTTAAAATATCCAACATATTTCAGTTAGGTGAATATATGCAAACTACTCTCTACAGAATATTTTTCAACCATCAAACTTCAGATACCTAATTAAGTGAT
This sequence comes from Molothrus aeneus, assembly GCF_037042795.1. Classification (NCBI taxonomy): domain Eukaryota; kingdom Metazoa; phylum Chordata; class Aves; order Passeriformes; family Icteridae; genus Molothrus; species Molothrus aeneus. The sequence goes on along the minus strand of NC_089647.1, from coordinate 39,930,013 downwards.
CTCAACTGGACTCAAGTGAGATATGTAGAAGAACCCAACAAAGTACAAGATCTTTGCTCACCCCAGTACTCTTTAACCCACATAATGTGATGTGGTATCAAGAAACCTCATCGATTCAAGGAAACAGTATTTTTCCCATGTAGCAGTCAAAAAATGTTATTTCCACCTCCCTGAATACATGATGTTGGCTTGAGGCATGGACTTCCCATCTCCTGCCCTGGGCACCAAAGCCCCAGCTGCCAGCACTGCTTGGTTCTTTGCTCGTATCCTGCTCTGCTGTGGGCTGCTCCAACAAACTCCATCCTGGACATCCGGGCTATAAATGGGGCTCATCCAAACCGCTCGGGATGCAAAGCAACAGCTGTCTTCAATTTCAGATCAGGAATGGGGCTTGGTCTCCTTTTACTTCCAATATAGACAGAGGCCAAAAGCCTCCCAGGTTGACAAATTTGGTACTGATTCGCTATTGTACCTTCTCTTACGGTGGGTCTATGCTGCTGATTCAGCACATCTACAGTGGCAGAAAACGGCTAAAGACAGAAATGCCAAGTTATGCTCTTTATTCTTTACAAGGGAGGCATCTAGAAATCAGAAACCTCAGCTTCAGCTACAAGATTTTAAATCTGGATATGCCACTTAAGGACACATTGGAAAAAATTATTCTGGTTTTCCATTAGTTTATACTTGTGAGCCAAATCCACTATTATTGTACCATAGTTTACTAGATTCACAGTTGTTACTTCACACTTCAGTCGCTGCTTTTAGACTGTAACTATTCTCATGTCTCAAGAGTAAAATATTTTATTTATTTTATTTAGCTTCTATTCTAGAACAAATTAGTGTTTAAGCTTACTTTCCCCAGTTTGGTAAGAATTTCTCTTTTTTTAAGCTAGGGTTTAGCCTCTAACTGGTTATTCATCAAGAACTGGTTCTTTATCAATACCTAAGATATTTGGGAAAAGTGAAAGCTGTAACATACAAGTGGAACAATGAACCAATCCTACATAACTAGCTTCTTATCTAGACTGATTATTATATAGACAGCAACAGAAATTTAGCCATATAGACATTATTAGAAAATTTTAATTTCTAAGCCTTATTTTATTTGAATTATAATATTATTGGTAAACATGAAAAAAAATCCTACAACATATGATTGAGTGATGGTCACACCTTTGGTGAAAATTCCATCTGCAAACTAACCCCCATGATTTAAGATTCACCATGACAACAGTAATCTCATCAAAGTGATTTTTAACTACTTTTGGCACAATTCCCAAAGTGTCATTGATATAATATTGCTGGGTTTATTGTAATTTGCTTCAGAGACAAGTTATATTAATTTCTATCAGCATACTAAAAAGCCCTGGAATCTTTCTGTTAAACCAGAAGTCTTCGTGTTTTGTTTTTGTTTTTTTTTTTAAACAGGAAAGAATCAGCCATACAGACTCTTCAAAGCTGAAGTTATAGATACAATTTCAGGGAAATTTCAGGAGCCTCAATTTCAGAATAAGATGAAAAGGAGAAAAAAAAGAAGCAGAAAAGAGCATTATTAAAGTGATCTCAGTTCAGTCTTCTGGATTAGAATTTATGTGAAATAGAAGCGCAATTTCATCAGTTAATAGATTAACTAGCAAACCGAGAAGAAATTAATTGGCTTTCCAGTATTCCACATATAGCTTATAAAACTCACACTTTTATTGTACTAATATAATTCTATTCTTGCAACCAATAAACATTAGCTGTACTTGAAATACATAAAGTTGCAAACATAGAATATTGCTTTGTTCAAATATTTAACTCCTATTTGGGTTGTTTTCATCCCAGTCGAGAATTTATAGTCACAAGCGTGACCAGAAACCATCACAATTTCACGTTAAATAAAATACAGCATGTCTTGAAGAGAACCAGCTTGTTATCATGATTTCTATGCAAATGTGAAATTAGGTAAGAGTGCATTCAGTTCTTACATCTTGCAAATGAGATTCTTTCTTCTTGGCTGACAAATTTAAGTGCTTCTCTAAGATGGAATAATATTTCTCACTTTCCTTGTCAAACTTCTTCTTCCCATCCTGAAAAACAAAGCATTCCCAAGTGAAATATTTGACTAAATATCACAGCTAACTTAAATTAAAAGAAATAACAGGTGCCAAGATATGCCTCACTATTAAACCACTTTTGTTAGTTCCAGTATTTTTAGGGTTGACTTCTTAAGTGGAACTAAAGATAGCAGGAGAACTGCTTCAATTATTAAAAGCAATGGTAAGCAGGATTTTTCCCATAAATAACAAATCCATACAACAGACTTGCATGCCATACAACAGACTTGCATGGTTTCCCATAGTAGACGTACATGAGATTTTATGTAAGTGGTAAATTTTTAAGCAGACACTTAATACAAAATAATCTTCCCCAAGTTTTTTAAGTCTACCTAACTGCCACACTGTTTTAAAAAACAAGCAAGCAAACAAAAAACCTCAACCAAAATCACAAAAAACCCCAAACAAACAAACAACAAAAAACTCCAAACACCTCACCCACACCCAACAAGCAAAAAACCCTAAAAAAACCCCTCACCGTGGAGGACACAGATGAGTACAAAATATGTGATAAAGACATAGTCCTAGTCTTTGCATTTAAGACTAATACACTTATTTTCCACCCACTCTCCTAAAATGATGGAAAAGCATATGTGTGGTTGCAAAATGAAACTGGTCCAAAAATCTGTTTCCAATAATATTTTGATGTGTCTGAATGTTTCAGCTTGTCTCATTTAAAAGTTATCCTGCCTTTTTCCTTTCCCACTCCTTTTTGTTTTTCCAATCATGTGCAGCCAATCCTCACATTTCTACCGTAAAACTGTTTTGATACATAATACAAAAGAGTTACTACTTTGAGTAAATTAAGAAACATCTTAGTTTTGGCAAACAAAATCATAATTCATACTTCAAATCTTTTAAAACCTGCTGTTCTGAAATTTAAATCTGAAATTTAAGAAAAAGATAGGTTTCTCAAAAGCATTTCCATTCTTCAAGGAGTGTCAAATTTCAAGTAAAAAGAGAACTGATTGAAGTTGATATCCCATCAGGGTATTATCAATGATAAATCTATAATTTTTAATTTAAAAATTATTTATTCCCTAAAAAAAAGCAACTTTCTGCCAGTGATTTTTATAATCTTAGTTAAGTCCTAATGATTAATAATTTGAATATTTTGAGAAAACAAAAAAAGCTTCAAGACAAGCAGTCCTACTTACCCATGTGCAAAAGCTATTAATGATAAAAAAACCAATTACTGGACATCATGCAGTAACGTCAGGTCATTTTAAGAACCGTAGTGTTTCTCTCCCTGACCTCCTTCTCTCTAGAAATTTTTTTATACAAAAACAAATAACTGGCTCACATTGTAGCACCACCCTGTTTTCCTTGGTTATATTATGGGAAAGTCAGGTCAGTCAGAGAAATAAGAAATAGGAGGAAGATTTTAACAACATGAATTAAAGCTTATCAACCAGCTGCAACAACAAACCACTTAATGATTAGCCCCAGCGACTAAAGCTTACAACAGTAATTATAGTAGATTGTTAAACACATCATACATTTTCTATCCTGCAAAAAGTTCACATATATTTAGTATGAAAAATTTGCACAATTTAATATTCACACTACTTCACAACAGAGATATCTTCAAAAGACACCAGGAGGAAAATAAAGGACTTGACACAACAAAAGATTAAATAACAATACAGAATAACTACTAATGCCTTTTATATTTAATTACAGATAAGCAGATACCAGGACAAAAAGGCAAAAAAGGAAAAAATAAAAGTTTGTATTTTGTTTAGCAAGTGAAAAAAAGCTATAAGAATTATCTTCCAGAATCTTTCCCAAACACATTCTAAAAAGAGAGAAGGAAGAAGGTCAGAGTTGTGGCAAATAACTTGTAAGTCAAGAAATCAACTTCTGTGGGGCTGAAATCATAGGTCAGTTCCACAGCCACAGTTTTAGGGTGGAATACTCAAGTGCCAGGTCTTCATGATGAAGCAAGAGCAACTTGTGTCTCTCAACAGCATGATCAAAGGTGTTGTGTATCTCAACAGTACCTTTGGTCACAAACAGAAATTCAGTTCAGTTGAACACTGAAAGAAAGGTGCAGTTAGTTACATACTGTCTTATCTTCTGAGATAATGATATGTGCTGGACTAGAAATATGAATCAGATTATTTTAAAATTCAAGTGACAAAGCTGTCAAAGTCATCAACTTCAGGAAATACTCAAGTTAAAGGCAAACTTGATGCAATGAAAAATGTCAAGAGAATTACTTTTTAGGTGTTTTTTTCCCCATGTAATTGTAAAGTGGGAAAGGAGTCTGCCTGATTGCAGTATTTAAGCCACTGGTCACAAGCTACTGGAGTTCAGTGGTGGATAGCCTGTCCACTAGACCACCTACCTCAGAAGGTAACTTGACACAGCCTTTGACAATGAGGCCTGGATGCTGATAGTGTACATTTGGAATTGATATTGTGTTTGCTGTCTCAGATGTCAGATCAAAGGAATGAGCCAAGGAGCCATGGGCAAAGCTCCTACAGCATTACTTATTTCAGACTGGGATCACCCAGCCCAGACTGCTCTTCCATCCTTCCTTCCTCCCCTAACAGATTTATGGTACGAACCATAGGTATTCATCTTGCCTTGTGAACTGTTTGTCTCAGAACAATCACAAGATGATCAATAAGTAATGAGTAACCCTAAGTCTAGCCAGCCACTTGAGCTCATAGTAACACTAACATAACTTTTACTAACAAGAGCTCAAAAAGAGTGTGAAGCTGCCCAGTGAGAGTCAAAGAAAAAGGGGTGAGAACAGGACTTTGCCATCTGAAATACAGTGCACCAAATACATGTCAATGCCTAGAGTGGACTATTGATATACCTAATGTGGCTCCCATTGCTTTTATTTTCTGCTATGATCTATACCAAAACCTGTGAATTAATGCATCACATTCTCTCTTTATACGTATAAAAGAAAAACAGAAAATTAAATTATCACATATAAACAGATTAGTCCCCCCTGCCTGCCAAGAACAAGAGAAAAACAAGTTCAAATAAACTAATTGTGGTTTTAAGACATATTGTATCTCATGTGAAGCTTCATAAAGATCTCCATGGCACCATCCGTAAGGAAACAAGGAATTTGAAGGCTCTCATGGTCTTCTGCCAGCTCTCTCCCAGACTGCACCTCTACACTGCCACAGATCTTCTCAGCCTCCACAGTTTTTTATACCAGTTATGTTAAAGAGAAAACTACAAATTGGAGCTTGTCTGTCACCAGGACAACTTCTGGCCCAAGTGCAGTGTTTTCAGAGACAGTACATCAGATCAACTTCTTCCTCCTTTTTCAGATTTTAACTTAAACAAGACCTTCTTCCTTCAAAGGTAGAAGTTGACAAAGTAAAAAGACTAACAGAAATAAAATGCAAGTAAAGATCTCTTGGCAATTTGGACTGCACTAGTGTCTTTACCTAGTGATACTCCTGGGAATAAGTTTGCAGCAGGATAGTGTTTCTGGCATTGCTGTGATTACTCAGACATGTTTCTGGGAAAAATATAATAAATACTGGCCCCAACAGGTGAGTGAGTTTCCTTTGCTTGGAAGGTCCTCCACTGTGCCAGTAAAACCCACATATTTGGATGTACTGAAGCCTCTGAAATCTGTTTACTTAATACAAATTAGCAAAAAAAAGATACACTCAGAAGCAGGTGATTCATGTTCTGGATGAGAATAAACAGTTTATGCCAAAATAGCTCTTGTCTCACACACTCAGTCAGTGACTCACAGTACACAGGCTCATCCTAAGTGGAGTCACAGACTCAGCTTATTCCTGCTTTAGCCTGTTCTTTTGGAGCCTTCAGAACACTTTACACAGAGCACCTGCCCAAATAAACTATCTGAATCCTGGTCCCAGCAATCTGTGCCCATAAGACTGAGAAATCTACTTTTCCACATACTAGGAGGCTTTCAAAGGAAGTTTCCGTGCAAAAGCATCTCCTCAAAGTTTAGGAGATGTGATTGCTTTTGTCTAGATTCCACATTGGATCAAACCCCAAGGAGAAGAAATGTGGTTGGATAAGAAAGCTTGCGCTGCACTGTTACCAGAACAGACTGCACCAGCCATGACACAAAGCTTAAGGCATGTGGCCATAAGGAAGATGCTAATTCCTGATCTCTGTACTGCCTCTTATTCCCCTCAGACTCCAGCTTTCTTTCATCCTTGAACATCTTTCCTGCAGTAAACGTCATCCTTTCTCTTTGCCCTGGAAAAGCATCAACCTTTTCTTTCAAAATATCAGATAGAACATATGATAAAAACTCCCAAATCCATGTGAGATAAGTGGGAGGGTGCAATAAAAAAACTAAGCACAGAAAAAGAGAAATTACATAATATTAATCCTTGGCGTGTTTTACACTGATATAAGTCAGTCATATAAGTCATCAACACCTTTTGTCTAGACTAAGTCCTGCAGATTTTAAACACTGTAAATGTCTCTGTATAGTTGTTTAACCATTCTCAGGTGTGTCAAGCCTTATACCAGTTCAAAAATATTTACAGTTTGAAATGGTTCAGATTTCTAGGAACCCCATTAGGAAAGCCCTTAACCACACAGTCACCTTACAGCATTTAATGGAGCCTTACTAACTGCCAGTACCCTCTTGAGAGACTTAAGTCATGTAATACTAGATCCAGGTTTAATTCCTGATTTTATTCTCTCCACTCAGATTTCCTGCATAGTTTTATTTCAAAACTAATTAGAAAACCTCCAAAAAATTATCCTTTCAGAAATTCAGAAATAAATTTTGCTTGAGATACTTCTAATTATAGGCATGCCAGTTAGAAGTTTAAGTCAAAAGGTGTTCTTGTATTCCTCTTGTTTTACAAATATTTATGGCTGTGAGAAGTCCAGAGATCAATTGCTGAGAAGTTTATTAAAAAGTTGACTCAAGTGAGTCAGATAGTTTTTCTCCTGTTCAGAAAGATTTTGATTGCATGCTGTAACTAACCATATACATGCTACAAATCATTGGCATGATTCCTACAAATTTTACCCACTAGCTGTATTTTTAGATATAAAGCATAAATCATTGTTATATTTTAAAGTTGACTTTCCTTTTCCACAGGAAATATCAAGAAATCTAGTATTTTTATAATGGTCTACCACTACTTCGTGTGTAGTATTTAATGTCAAAACTGTTATATGCATCTTCAGAATAATTACATAAATTATTCCTCTTTATTTTTCCAGAAAAGGGCCTCTGCTTTCCTTCTCATTCACTTCCCTTTTTTTATTCCCGTATCTGCCAATATAACATTTTAGTGTTATATTTATCTATTAGCTACATCTTGTATCTGTCCATAAAGAAATTTATTAACTCTTTGTTTGTTGCAAAATTAATATTTAACACTTTAAGAAGCTAATTCGTAAAAAATCCCACAAAAACATTATCCCTGTTGAAACCATAAAATAAACATGTTTTGCAAGAAATTATTTTAAAAGGATCATGAAAAGAAATTAAAGCAGAAATCATTGCAAAGAAACTACTTGGAAAAAAGAAGTCAGTACCTTGAAAAGAGGAGAATACCTTAATTAGAAAGCAAGTAAACATTGTGAAACCTGGCCATGATGATTTCTTTCTTCTCATCACCCAGAATTAGTACATATTTTTTTCACCAACTCAAACTGAGGTTTAGAAATTGTAGAAGCTGGCACATAAATACAACAGTAAGACTTGAATACAGATCAAGTCAGACACATTTGCCAGTTGAAGAACTGGAAGGTAACAGTGAACTCTGTGGAGATCAATAAAGCCACATGCCTTTTCTTTCTCTTTGACAACAACTGCAAAAATGTTGATTTTTGCAACAACAGACTGGAGAGGTTCATTGCTAGAATGTTAGACTTCAAATATATTTTCTCAAAGCTATCTTTTTCATTACCTCCGAAACAAAAAAAAAATAATTTTATTTTTACAAACTTAGTGGGATTTTGTTTGGAGATGTGAGTTTGGGGACCATGTCTTACTAAGTAGCAGGACAAACAAAAACAGAACAGTAGTCTAGAAAATAAACTAAACTTAGTTTTGGAAAGATTGATTTGAGCTAAGATCCTACGGACTTCTTGGAAAATTTAAAATCTCAGAGTCTCACAACTCCCCCTTTGAGGAGAAAATAGTGAATTCACCTTCCATTTTATATTGCCTAAGGTTTTGTTGAGCGTTCTCATGGAAGCAGTTAGTGACTTGCTGGGTTTTGGTTGCTTTGATAGTATTGAAATTATCACTGGCATCTGAGACCACAGGGTGATTTTAATAGATGTCTGGATAGGAAGAACTTCTTTTTGGTAGAAATTTTGATTTGGTATGTGAATGCAAAGGGTTCAAGATCAGGTTGAAAGATGTGACAAGCCTTTTTTTCCAGAAGAAAAAGTGAAAAGGTGATATAAAACTCCTTCCCTCCTCTTACTCCTCCAAAACAGAATTTAATGTACTGTTAGGCTACAGGGTTTCCCCAAATCCATAAGAAAGTCAGAAAAGTTAAGGACATGGTTTATATATCATTAGCAAGTAATATGAAGTGAAGCAAATTTGTACCATAGTTCATAAAGAAATCCTTGTTGATTGACATAAAATACGGTCAATATATTCATAAATTATATCTTATGTTCCTCATAACTGCTAGTGAAAACACTTCCAAATTGAAGCAGAATGCATCATGTAGAAAATTAAATGTCCAAATGACTATAAATCTTAAAACCATTTCTTTACTAAAAAAGAACAACCATATGCAAACCATGATGATCCAGAAAACAATATAGTCTAAGACACAAATAATTATAATAAAAAGAACATATTGCAACTATGAAGTATAACAAGGCAATAAACTGGGAATACAAGACTGTTTAGCAGCATTAAAGCTATGAAGACAGATATTAGAAACTGGCAGTTAAAAAAATAACCTCAATTAAAATCAGGTAAGGAATACATAAAACTGAAATATACTTGAAACAAGCCAAAACTAATTTAAGTTTAACTGGAGTTCACATCTGTGTAAAATACTGAATAACCTTGCAAGAGATAATTTACTTTCAGGTTCATAAACTTCTGAAGAAAATGTTCTTTTCCCTCTGTAATGCCTTTAGAGATCCAAGTATCAGGTACTTTCAAAAGTGTATCCTGGAAGAGGAGAATCAATTTCCTAATAATTCCCTATGTAATTCTATCAGATGTTTTCAAATTAAAAAGCAGATACTATTAAATGAGAAAATGTGTTTGTAGGATATCACTTGTTTTTCTCCAAAAAATTCTCTCTTGAGATGGAAACAAAAATATTAGAAGTTCCCAGCATTGCTGTGAAAATGCTTGCAAACCTGCCAGTACTGTCAGGTCACAAAGCAGGACATATTAGACTCCCTGTTAGTCAACTGCAGAGCTGTCTTGAGTTTATTTGGCATTTGCTGATTCCAGGAGTAGCTGCTCTGTGTCTGGGAATCTTCAAAATCCCTGCCCAAGAAGCAGGACTGGTAAGTCTACACACATAATCTCATTTTATTGCTTTACTGTCTACTAAATATGAAGTATTTTTGCTGGAATAGCTTACTTAGGATATTATCAAGTTACTGCTTAAATTAAATGGAGAAGCCCCCTAGAACATCAGAAACTGACTTTCTTTTCTCTGCATCAGTTTTAGGATAGCTTTCTGAAGTTTAAAATATTTTATCATAACAGGAAGAGGTTTGTTCCTGTACAAAAGCTTGTGACTTCAAATGATTTCAAAAACAAAGCTAGCCATGCTGTTTAGGAGCTCTTGAAGAGGCCACTTTATCTGCATAGTTAGCAACATCTTTGCTTTGTTGCAAAGATAAAGAAAAAAGTTACATCTTGTTACATCTTTGCACTGAGAGCAAAGATAAAGAAAAAAGCTGCAAAGAACATAATGTCATTCAAACAAAGCAATTCCAACAGAATAGCTTAAAACTTCACATACTCACTGCTTTATTTCAAAAGCTGCAGATAAAAATATCTCTTTCTTAACTAGTAATTTCTTTTTTTAAACCCTCTTTGGGAATCTCCCAACTATGCCAACCAATCAGCCAACATCACTGATCCCAGTGATGTGCCAGCAGCACATTCAGCACTGCTCGTGGTCCCAGGGCAGCTCCGACGTCATCGCAACAGGACTGCAGTGCTGACCTGAGGAAGAACTTGAGGCGTGCTTTGAGAAATATTTTAGATTAATACACACAACTGGAAACTGTGCTGTTTACAGATATTTTGGGGGAAAAAAAAAGGAAACAGTCTGAGGTCAATGTCAGAATTGATTTTGTTTTGTTTTGAAAGCATCTATTTTCAGAGTCCTTTTTACAACACTGATAAAAGAACACAAACTATCACTTTGGGGTGAAAAGTTAAGCCTCCCCAGTGGCATTGTTAAGCTCACCGATTGCTCTCAGATTACTTCTTGAGGGTGGGTGTTTAATCTTCTCATCAAGACAAGAATCTGAGACCACCCCTTCTTGGCAAACTCCACAGGAACAAATAGTTCTGTGGTAGCTACTATAACCTGACAGGTCCTGAAATAACAAAACTGCTTTATTTGGTGGAGAGATGGATCTCTTGATGCTCCCATATGCTCTTGATGCTACCAAGACACAATAAAGTTTAAAGTAATGATGTCCATTTTTGTTACAGCACAGAAAGGATACTTCGCAGATACAGTCATCCACTTCACTTTGGAACAGAGCTATTTCAGAGTTTGCTTTACCAAAAGCAAAGTTGCTATATTAGTAGGAGATTCAAATTTGTATATTCCCAGGCCCCTGCAGAATGTGCTGCATAGATAGAACAAGATACTGGATGAAGGGAAATCTATGGCAATACAGCTGATCAAATGATTTTCTATTTAGAATGGAAAAAGGCAACTCCACCATTCATATGGAATAAAGACCCACAGACCCCACATCATCTGAGAAATGTTCAAACAATGCCCAAATTGTAACTCTATCTATTTTTATGCTGTTAACTTAACTTAACAATACCACAAAACAAAGGAAAGCAATGCAGAAAGAGACCTTAATTTTCTCCCAAACTGCTAAAGAAAAACCCCAACATGTAACAGAGTAAGATTAACAGATGAATTCATACCCATGTATAAGACCTCATGACTTAAGCATTTCAGTACCGCTGTGGCACTATACAACACCCACAAGCACAATTCTGAAGTAATCCCTGTAGGCTAAGAGAAGGCAGCTGCCTTAGTCAAAACATAATGAATTTGGTTTGATAAAGGATGTTAAAACTCAGGATGGAGTCTAATTTTGAACAAGGGGAGGAAGAGCAGGGGACTAGGTGCCTTTGAGCTGGTGAATGAAGATTGACACCTTGTGCAGGGAGCAGAACACCAAACTCTGCTTTTTTAAGTCCTGTCCTGCTCTGTGCCTGGGCAATTGGCCACTTCCTGTATTTCTCATAATCCTTCTTGAGACTTTTCAAGTCTCATCAACAACCTTGAGACCTGCTTTTCAGGTGTGGGAACATGATCTTGTCCACACTGCGGCCAAGAGCAAGGCTAGAAAGAACTTAACAGGTGAGTAGAGCTACTGCACTCTGTTTGCCAAATCCTCCATTCCCTCAAACACCCACTAAGAAGTTTAGTTCCCCTGTGAGCTGGAAATTAAGTTTGAAAGTCAATGTCTTTGTTCATACTTTTGATCACAGCTCAGGCATCCAGCAGGATTCTAGCAGCTGTGCAGGGTCAGGATGCAACCTTCCTGAGTCCTTCCTGTGACACACAACACAGTAGGCTGCAGCAGATTAGCAAGAAAAAAAGCCTTTATTCATTTAGAAGATGTCAAAGTTTTCTTGCATTTTTATATTCTTTTGTCCTTTTTCAGTAAAAAGGCTAACACTACCTAAGTTTTTAATTTTTTTTGCTTTACTAGCTGTAGATTTTAAAAAGTAAATGGTTCTTTTTGCTAAGAAAGGTACACTGCATGCTCACTTAAACAATTCCACCAATTTACACATTTATCCTAAGCCTTAATTCTGAAATGCTATGGCAGAATAGTAAATTATTTTCCAGTTTACTACAGGGGACTAATTTATTTATCCTTAATTTATATCTGTTTATGATGCAAATTAGAATCTTATTAAACTGCAGGAAAAAAACGAAGCTTCAAAAACCGGTTTTAGTCAGGGAGCCAGTTAATCACACTCACTCATAACAGAAAGGCTGCATTTAACAGAATTTATTAAAATTGATTATGCACATAACATTAACTGTTTTCCTCCCAAACACCTGCAGTCAACACACTGAACCAACAGTTTTTAATCACTGTGTCCACAATCTTATAGTTACGAGATTTGAATTTTCACTCTCATCTTTTAAAAGAATACACTAAAATTGAAATAAGCTTTTAGGATTGTTGTCTTTCTTTTGTTTGTTTTTCTGTTAACTTCCTAAAAACTTGTCAACTTTGAGTGAAACAGTAATTGAATTGAAGCAAATTGCAGTGAGAAATTAATTTTGTTTCATTTGCATGAGCTGTCCCAAGAAGACCAGTCACTTCAAAAAGACTCTGGGTCCAGCTGCTCAGCCAGTGTTGTCTTCCAGTTTAATAGTTTGGCTCTGCACAGGAGAAAGTAAGACTTGCTTAGATGAAATGTATGCATAGAGGGCTCTTCATCAATGTTTTCGAAAGTTCCCAAATATTTCACATACACAAGTGTAGAAGAAGCAACAGCTAATCATACTGGCATTACAATTATTTTTTGCATGGCAAAAAATAGGTCTTTCACTGCTTGATATTTCCCTACGTTTATTTGAATAAATAAGGGAAAATACATTTGATCTATTTAAAAAATAATTTAATATTATACATTTTCATTAAATGAAAGTTCTGATTTCTCATTTCTTGCATTTGATAATGCTAGTTTAAGTATAATATCAGATTAGACAACATATATGGGATTATTTCTCAAATGAAAGTGTTCTAGGACCAAAATCTTGGAATGAAATGTATTTACTAGGGCAATTTACAACTTTCACAGTTCAGAAACTTCAACCAAAACTTGAGGATTTATATAAGTAAACAAAAAGCTAGAGAAAATTTGTGCTTCTCTATCTACCAGAGATAGATGCCTATTAACCTATAATACCTAAAGAGATTGCCATGAGTTATTCATCAGTACAGCAGATCTTTTGGTATGCAGCTGTCTCATGACCACTGAGTAGCCTTGGTTCCTCATGCTCAATTATTTATTCTTACACTTTATACCAAATCCTCCAGCCCTCCTCCTCTATCGCAGCAACCTATGGCAATACCATCAGTTTTTTTTTTACCTGGTCATTACCAAAAATAAAACAAGACTGATCTCAAATTGCCCCACGGGATCTTCTATCTGGTGACTTCTCTCTAACCACAGCCCCTCCCATAAACAAAACTCACTGCCCTTTTGCATTGAGCTAGTTCCTCTGACAGACTGGGTTTCCCATACTAAGCCCCATCTAAACTACATTACAATGACTCATGTAGAGTGTTATAAAAGACTGGCTGAAATAGAAATAGGTTTGATCCCCTGTATTTCCTTGCCTACAGAATAAGTTATCAAGGAAGACATCAGGTGACTGGTACTAACCCTTTTTGAGAAACTGTTGCATTTTAACTCAAAACATTTGGCCATCAATAATACCCCTTGCCTGTCCTCTCTTTCTGCTTCCTTCTCCTGGCCCCCTCCCTCCATGGTTCAGACTGACATTAAAACACACCAAATCTAGTGGATGCAAATACCAAACTTTGAGTGACAGACACCACTTGTAATGAAACACCTCCTGCAGTACCTACTTATCAGGTCACTTATTTTTCTCAGTTAAAGGACAACAAGTGCTATGATTTCAGCGGATACCGAGGAAACTGATTCACCAAATGGGCATTCTGGTATTTCTAACCATCTTAGATACTTATCTAAAATGCTGCTTTGACAGCTTTCTGACAGACCTTAAAAAATGGGAGTTTTGTTTGTTTCACGCTCCTCAATTTCTAGACAATCCAAATTAAACACAGAGAGAACGTGCTACCTCCTGCATGCCTACATGTGAAGATAGATGTGAGCAAAGATGTGGGAAAATTAATCCCAGCAGTGAATATGGATTTGTTTCCCAAGTAGAAAGGAATTCACTGCTTTGAATAAATGAATGAAATTAAATAATGATAAAAACTAATCCTCCTGGCCAAAACAAATTATTTTATGAAACAAACAGATGGAATTGTAAGGAGGACACAAACCTCTCCTTTTAAGTCTTAAAACCAAAATTGCTTCTGTTGTCTTTGATCTGATTTAAGTTGTATTAAAGGTCAATGAACATTGGAACAAATATTGCCAAATACTGTACTCAATGGATAAAAAGAAAGAGGAAGGTTTGGCTTTATTGTCCATAACACATCACACAATGAGCTCACCAGCGTTACCAGCTGGGGCCTCGCAAACCACATTGACCAAATAAGGCAAAAGGCTTCATGCCTGGAATCCTTTCCCAGTTACCTCACCCGGCTTCTGCTCGCCTTGCTACAATAATTGGAGAGGTCATTTTTTTAAACTCAGATGGAGTAAATCAACAGGCTGTCCAATGCAAAGTTGGGTTTGTGTAGTCTCTGGAGAGAACTCAGCTTTATTTAAACTGAGTGTGTACAGAAAAGGAATAACTGAAATACGTGCAATAAAAACAGAAGAGCAAGTAGTATAAATCAAGAAGAGCAAGTGATGTAGATTTGTATATTGCTGGTTAGATTACAAACACTAATGTTTTATGGAGAATGTTTCTCAAATTTGTTGGGTACCTTCAGGTTTTTGAAGTGCATGTGAAGAAGTGGTCTTTAATGTTATTCTTGTGTTATTCCAAAAACACTTGAACTTTGCACTCTTGGGTTTATATGGTCCTTGTATTTAAAATATAGCTTTGTAACGTCAACAGGATATATTTTATCTTCCATATTCTTTTTGATTTCTGAGACCATATTTTTGCCTAAACTCATTATAGTTTTGAAGAAAAAATTAAATATTTGCATTCTCTATGTAAAAACATTTAGAGAATATTCATCATGGTAGCAAAAAATCTTGTAAACTTATTTATTACACAAATTAGTTTACAAGGTTTTATTATTAAAATAAAATGGTGATTCTCACAATTTATACCATTTTCCCCTTTTTTCCCTTGGGAGGGTGGGGTTTGGTTGTATTTATCTGCAACTGAATTTTATCTGGTGTTTCATTAAAAAAAAAGAAAAAAAGCCCAGACATCACTTTTAAGTGCTCTCTCACATAATCTTTACCCCCAGCAAAATCGGACAGTGGTACCTAATATAATTTCCTGTTTTGTATGTTGGTAACACAACTATCTAATAATATTTCTCTTCCATAAAATTTGGAAACACAGCTTAATAGGGTACTTAAATGTATAAAGTCTGATGAGAAGACAGAGTCCAACACCTAACAGCTGCTTGGATCTCTAGTTACTGCTAATATTGCTAATGCTAAAGGCATACCAATCTTGTGCTTCTACACCCAATCCCTTTAAATATTTGTCCTAAAGATATTATGATGCAAATTAATTGTGAAGTGACAGCTCTAGAAATGTGACATTACTATCAGCTATCCTGTGGAGTTTGCACCATCCACAGAATCACAAAATCACAGAATATGCTAAGTTGGAAGGGACCCAAAAGGATCATCAAGTCCAGCTCCTGTCTCTGCACAAGACCATCCCCAAGAGTCACACCATGTGCCCGAGAGCATTGTCCAAACGCTTCTTGATCTCACACAGGCTGGTGCTATGACCTCTTCCCTGGGGAGCTTGTTCTAGTGCCCAACCACCCTCTAGTGAAACCTTTTATAAATAGCCAGTCTAAACCTCCCCTGATTCAGCTTCAGACCATTCCCTCAAGTCCTGTCACTGGTCACTACAGAGAAGAGATCAGTGCCTGCCCCTCTGCCTCCCCTAATGAGGACGCTGCAGACTGCAATGCAGTTTTTCCTGTTTCTTCTCCAGGCTGAACAGAGCAAGCAATCTCACTGTCTCCTTGTATGGCTTCCTTTCCAGACCCTTCACCACATTCATAGCCCCTCTTTGGAGACTCTCTAATAGCTTCCTGTCTTATATTGTGGCACCCAAAACTGTACCCAGAACTGGAGGTGAGGCCACCCCAGAGCAGAGCAGGACAATCCCCTCCCTTGCCCAGCTGGCCATGCTGTGAAACACTGAAACACTGCTCTGCAGCATCTCATTCCCCAGTCTGTCTGTATTTCCAGGGCTGAAGAATCCAGCACTTTTTCCTGTTGAATTTCATCTGGTTGGTGAGGGCAACACAGTCCTCTAATCGGTCAAGGTCCCTCTGCAGGGTCCCCTATCTTTGAGGGAGTCAACAGCTGCTCCCAGTTTTGCTTCATCTGCATATCCCTTCCAGTCCTGTGTCCAAGTCATTTATGAAGATGTTGAAGAGCACAGGGCAGAGGATGGAACCCTGTGGAACCCTACTAGTGACAGGTCACCAGTCTGATGCCACCCCACTCATTAAAACCCTTTGTGCCTGACCCATGAGCCAATTCTCACCCACAGCATGATGTGTTTATTCAGCTGAATGCTGGACATTTTGTCCAGAAGGATCCTGTGACAGCATGGAAAGATTACATCAGCTGGCTTCCCTTGATCAGCTAGGTAGGTTAGCTTCTCATTAAAGGAAATCGGATTTGACAAGCAGGAGTTTCCCCTCATGAAGCCATGCTGGCTGTCACCAATGACTGCACTGTCTTTCAGGTGTTTTTCAATACCTCCCGGAATAATCTTCTCCATAACTGTACCAGGCACTGAAGTCAGACTAACAGGCTTGTGTTTTCTAGGGTCCTCCTTCTTGCACTTCTTGAAAACTGGGACAGCTTTCTCCAGCTTCCAGTCAGCTGGAACATCTCCAGTTTCTCTTCAGAGAGCAACATGTACACAGAAATGTTTTGGGGTTTTGGGTAGGAGAGGGATGACAGAAAAACAGAATCAAGTTTGGATTTGATACAAATAGCATTCTACACACTGTTTTAGACTAACACTACAGGGAAAAAAAAACAGCTCACACCTGCTGTGGACCTGTAAGGTCCACTCAACTGATGTGTCTAGAAAACACCACAAATAAAAAGTGACATTCTCAGTGTTCTGTGAAACTTGCTCCTAAAATCCAAACAACAAGAAAATATCTATATCTTCTGTTTGACTATCAGCACAGATCATCCCAGAGGAGTTCAAAGAGCCAAATATCTGTGCAAACCTTCCTTAACTGCGGATAAATAATCAGCAAGCTCAACTCATTCTATATTTATAAGAGCTCATAAATGCTCAAGGGCTGATCCCAGTGAACAGAAGTAGGGTAAACAATCTGACCATGTTTTCTACTTTACCAATAATGGGTTTCACAAAGCCCAAATTTCTACTCTACTTCATATGGGTCTCATTATTCCTAGATCATACGCTGCTATTTTGTAATTACTAGAAAAACAATACTGAATGTAATTAAGCTCTGACTTGTTTGTGTTGATACCATTTAGTTACATTTAGTTAGAGGCTAACTGTAATTGCTTCCACTGATAAAAATCAACTCAAAGGCAAATGTATCACACTTGGTTATGACGGCTTTCTGAACCTCTCATTTCTGAGTTTGACAGTTGAACTCCATGTGCAGTGCTAGAAAATATGTTTGTTTGACATTTTATAAAACAATGACCTGGGAGAGCTCTCTTTAGGGTATCCATGTGTCAAGCCAAGTATCCTGGACTCTCCAAAACACACAGCACTGCATAATAAAGTGCATTAGACACTGGAATAAGAGTTAGCTGAGCCAGGCTCCCTCCTGAACTCATTCTGTACAGTGTAGTATGACCACAGACAAGTCAAAACAACTCTAAGAGGAGCAGATGCTCATATTTTACATAGAAGAGATATGGAAAAGAAACCAACCATTGTGATATACCAAACAGAGGGGACTCATCCTGTCCTGTAGTGCCTTTCCTTTAATAATCTTGATGATACAAAAAACAAAGGAGTCATCTTCAGTTAGATCATTATGCATGTGTTGACATCTACTGAGTGATATATTTATTCAAAGGAAACCTGAGTGCCATAGAGAGTTCTGCAGAGAGTCCTGTGAACCACTTATGGATTGTCTCTGTCATGCAGCAAGACAGTCAGTAGAATGGTGGGTTAAGCTTTCAAATAGGGTGCTCTGAAGAATGATATCCCTTGAACTATGAGAATAGGAAATGAAACACTACTACAAAGAACTGGATGATGCTATTAAAACCTACTGAAAACTAAAAATAATTTTGTGCTGGGATTAAGTTCTGATTCATGCAGCATGGTAAATAATCTCCCAGTCCTGCATCTCACAGCAGCACAGGGGTGGGACAAGAGAAGAATGTTGTTGTACACAAAAACATATCAAGTGAAAGGGTAAAGAGCACCCACTTCAGAGAAATCTGACCTCAAGTTCGCAGTACACATTCTTCACAAACATCTACTTAGTTCCTGTGTGGAAGCAGCCCCATGTGTTTGCCACACATTCACAATAGCAGTACAAGAAGTAGAAACCTTTGGTGTCTCTTTCCAATAGCTCTGTTCTTCTTCTGAGTTTCTTTGAGTACAGCACATGCCCAACCTCACCTGCAACATCAGAGAGCTTTTTTTTTTGTACTCATTTAACCTTACAAATGAATGTTTCCCAAAAAATTTTATGAGCACTAATATAAGATGCAAAATGCTTCAGAACTAGTGTATTCATGCAGACGGAAGAACCATAACCTCTAATTGACTACCACAGCATTTATGCATAGCCCAGAGACTGTAATGAAAGCAGATACTGACAACCACTCAAAAATTCAGGATCAGACTGAAAACAGCTATTCTAGACTAACAGTTAATTCCAACATACTTTTCCCCAATATATCTGATTTCCTGAGCTGACTAGTGAACCCTGGTACAGACAACCTGCATTGTCTCTCTCACACAGATACAATACTTAACACAAAAGAACCAGATAAAATTACTAACTGGAGCACTTCCACCATGGGAAAAACCCTGAAGAATATTAAGATGAATACTCTGGCAAAACGAACATAAGCCATTGCACTGCATCAGCCATGTAAAGAGGAGAGGGAAAGCAGAGGTAGAGATCGTGCTGAAACTGTCTTCTGTCTTTATACAATGCCTGTTTGAGGGACTCATAGCAGCTGTTTGAATCCTCCCTGTGGTTCTGGGTTAACCCAAGACACAGCATAATGTAAATGCAGAAATGCAGACATCAGAAGATGAACACAATGCCAGATGGTAGGAATGTGCAACAGTAGTAAGAGCTATCTTCTATGCAGATTATCAGTCTTTAAACTCCATCTCTAAATTGTCTCCTCCTCTGAAGCAAAGAATTAAGTATAATTTACTAACATATTAATGAGCATGGCATCAAGTCTGTTTGAATACAAAATGCTTGTTTTCAGTCCAGCTTTCAAAACACACTGATAAACGGAAATAAACATTAAATGAAAAACAACCCCAGCTACTTACTTTTGCTGCTCCTATTTGCTCTTTTCGAAACTTCTCCAGCGGTGCTATTAGCACATCATTAGCATTCTGGATCTGCAATATTAAACATAAAGGATGTTGTCTTAATACAGAGTATTTGCAGAAAGTGGAGTCACTGTAACTCTGCCAAAGTGCAAGACTGAAAAATGCATGTCTGAAACATTCTGGTAAGAGTAGAAGGCAAGTAATTATGTTTTCTTTACACAAAGCATACAAAACACATGTACACTAGTCTACCACGGAACATTTTTATGAATAACTAAGGAAATTTCAATGGAAGATGCAGTAATTTTCTCTCCAATATGCAGAAGGTTTTCTGGTGCTTTACTTCCATTTCTTGTATCTTGCCTAAAACCAGAATAGAAAACAAAAACTTTCAGGAATATATTTTGGCAGAACAAAGAAGACAAACATGTGAATACTGACAGCACTGACTAAAAAAAGTCTGTGTTTACGGAATCTGAAACTTTGACAGCTGAATATTTTCAGCTATCCTTTTGGATTATAGACCTAGGTACACTGAGCAGAAGACAGTGAGGCAGAGAACTCTAAAAAGATATGTGGGTACTTAAAAGAAATACTCTAGATTGGGTTCCTTCACTTTTCTAGTTTTTAAACTAATTTGAGATGTCCTGCAGCTATTTTTATCCCTTTAACCTAAACCAGAGTTCTTAATGAAACACAGTTTTCCCCTCTGGCCTCTGTTTATTTAGTGTAAATCCAGTCCTGGGAACTCCTCCCTGAAACCCATTCCCAGCAGCAATCACCCAAAGCATCTGTAGTCATTTGGGACTGGAAACACAAAAGCAGCAGAATACAAATGGCAGCCAAGCCATCATGCCACTCTCCAAGGAAAGGAAGCATAATTTCCCCATGTGACTTTTAGGTACAGGAAAAATAACCAATTAAATTGACTTTGCTGATGAAAATCAGAAAAACTAAAACCTGTCAACATATCAGAAATAAAGTACAATAAAACATATTACAATATTCTATTATACTGACAACAGGCAAAACTCTGGGTTTTCTGTACAAATAGCTCTTTTCTCCTCACCAGTACAGTCTTTACCAACACTCATAATTTGGGCTTTGGCAGGTTTAGTGGTCTGGGCAAAGCTAACATGTACCTAAGCCAAATGTGAATGAATACAGTTCTTGTGGTTCTTCCATAACAGTAATTGATAAGTTACATTGTCAGTTGAGCACAAAAACTTCCCAAAAGGCTGTAATAAAAACCATATAGAATAAACCTATTGAAATACAAACACACTTTCTTTCTTCCCAAACCTAACATTACAATTTAAAAGACCACAGAATCACCACATCTCTTAGCAGGGCAAAGTTTTAGGAGAAGCTGAGACTCTCTTTGCCACCCTTATGAAGTGAAGTCCAAGACAGCAATGGCAACACTAGAATGCTCAGTGATACCATGATCAAAATGTGCTACATTTAAAAAAAAAAGGCACAGAGGATGAGGAGAAATGTTTTCATTGCATCCAACATCTTCCATCAGTTCCACTGGACCAGACTACAACACTACCTAACTCTCCAAGTGGATGCTTCCCAATAAAAAATAGATTTTTAGCCATTATCCAGCAGTCTAACTGGGACTCAACACCTTTTACAAGGTAAACTGCATGCACTTAGCAAAAGATAATTTCAATCCCAGGGACCACTAAAGCAGATTAACAGCAGTGCAAAGCTTAAATGACTTGCCTACTACCAAGCAAAATTTGCCTGGAAGTAGCAGCTGGAAGTTTTGATAGCTTATAGAGCATGTACATGGCTTTTAGCAACACATACAGAAACCACAAATGATTGCTGGAGTCACTGGTATGGAAATGGGGATTCAATTTTTTTTTTTTCACATCCCAAGCTAAGTTCTTCTCTACCCTTTAGATTCATTGCTAAATATGTCACAGTTCAATTAAGGGAGACAGATATATATTATTAAGTAGTTACTTATGATACCAGCAATCACTACTAGTCTTGTTGCTAGTCGAACTAACCAGTTTGATTAGCATGTCATTGACAGTCAAACTAACCCCATGTGGAGCTGAATGGCCCCTCCCTTGACTCAATGCTACCATGGTCATGCAGCCTCCATGCCACACCAGGAGACCTCACTCCTATATATTGTCCTCTTGGCAGTGTTAAAGTGACTGAAACACAACTCCTACCCATCTCATTCAAAGATGCTGCAAAGCAAATGATACGATACTTGGAAAAAGAGAATCCTGCTTCAAACACCATGGAAGAATATACATACAGGAAGCATATAGAACTGAGAGGATTTGGCTGAGAAGTAAGTGGCTTTGCTGAGCTGAACCACACTGTTATACTCCCACAGTTATGCATGAAGTGGGAATGGACAGCAGGCATTGCTAGGCTTTCATCTAGACAGGGTCTGTGCCTCTGAATAGATCTGCTAAGCCACAACAACAGAACACACTGCAAGCTCATCCCTGGGCTGAAAGGTTCTACTGGCAAGAACCCTATTGTGACAATTCACCTCCCAGCAAAATTAGGAGCTAGGCAAGAAATAGGCTTTGGGTTTGGGGAGGGAGAATGTGGCAGCAAAGGAACTAAGAAAAATCCCAGCATATGCATTTCAACAGCCACTATTACAAGATGCAGAATGCTCCACTGTGTAAAGACTTCCATCAATTTCTACCAGGTTGGGCCTAGCTTTTGGAATCTGAAAATTATAGAAAAGAAGAATTTTTGCCTTACATATTCACTTATTAATTTCCTTTCTTTGTAAATTACTATTACTGAAACTACCTCACAGTTTCTTTCTTAAGGGTTATAAATCTGCATACAGCCCTCCCCCCCTCCCCCCCCGCCCCAGTCTTCTTTTAAAGCAGCAATCCAATACTCCCACAACCATTTATGTGGAAATCTGATTGCTTTAAATAATCTGAAATTTTCACTGTGTGGTCCTAATAGAGTATCTTTTTTCCTGCCAAGATGATAATCCCTCTCCTACTCAGTTATTGTGCTAGGTTGAAATCAGGGACATTGGGAACAGGCAAACAATGTCAAAAAGACTTACAGTTTTTGTTAACAGCAACTTCAGAGATCCATGTTGTCTAAAATTTGGATCTTACCCTTCCATGGTTATTCAGATTAGTCACACCTTTAGAGAAGTTACATTTTGTTGATCTAAAAGTTATTGAATGTGACACAGTTCCAGTGTTCAGCATGGTTAATATGTGGCAGTCAATCAAATTACGTGATTGTTTCTCTTGTTTGGCAAAAGCAATGGTCTTTCTCAAGAAAAAGAAAAAGAATACCACAACTTAATTTATTGACAGTTCATCAGTCTTTTTTTAATTAAGATGCTAGACACGTATTAGCAGACATAATACAAGAATATTACTTTGACATTTCAGAGAGCTATATTAGATACAGTAATAAAGAAACAGATTTTTCCAGACTAAAAAGCTTGCTCAGATTTTCATCTTTGGTATGTATAGTTCCACTTAGTTCTAGCTAATTCTACTTGTTGGTAAAAGCACCATTGAAATAAGTACCACTAAAACCACACAGAAGTTTAAAATATATTTGAAAAAGAAGCATTTAAAAATTCAAAGTACTTTTTCTAAGGCAGTTTGACAGCTTATAAGGTTGGTCATTGGTTGCATAGCTGCAATATTTCAATATACCCTGGCAGCCTTTGAAACAACATGGTGAAACCACTTAAGTTTTCTTTTCTGATTCATGATCATCCACTTTTCCAACCTACCCTCTTTCCCTCCAGGAGGTAGCTGTGAAATTGAATTTATGCACCAATACTGAGATTGGTGCATAATATTGTGGTTTGCCCAGATTGCAGATGTGGAGAGAAACTCCACATCTATACATTGAAGATTTATTGGGCTAGCAATTTTTTTAACTTTTCTTTTTTTATCAAAACTTTCAATCATTAGAATGAAGAGCATTAAGAGAATCATAATTATTTTACAGTGTTAGGGAGGAATAAATTTCTTGCAAACGTATCTGAACATTTCCATTTCTAGATTTTTCTTAAATTCAAGTCAACATTAATGTTTTGAATGAGTTTTCTAATCAGTTTTCTGATTTTTCTGAATTTAGGAGAGTGAATGATATACAGCCTGTACATGCAGCATTCTTCTTCTTTTACTTAAAATGAAAGAGGGTAGGTAAAGATTTACATGGAAAGAGGGCAGGTTTAGGTTAGATATTAGAAGGAAATCCTTTATTGGGACAGGTTGCCTAGAGAAGTTGTGCATGTCCCATCCCTGGAAGTGTTCAAGGCCAGGCTGGATGGGGCTTTGAGCAGCTTAGTCTAGTGGAAGGTGTTCCTGCGCATGGTAGAGAGTTGGAGTTGGATGACCTTTAAGGTCCCTTCCAACCCAAGGCAATCTGTAATTCCACTTTGGTATACCAAAGTATACCAAACTAGTGGTATATAAACAGTGGATATAAACAGAAATTTACCTAAAAAACATCAATGCGGCTGCTAATTAATTTTTACATACTAACAATACAAAAATTTTAAGCCCTGAATTGCTTTATAGGCTTTCATCATCACCTTAGTGTCTACAGGGCTGAACTGCAGTAACGAGGACAGTCGACACCTTTTGAGCTTGGTATTTTCATTTGTAGGGATAAGGACTAGGTAAGTCACAGAAAGAACTGAGTTAACAGATTTACCAATTGCCAGAAGAAGACAGCAACAATTTAAGTGAGCAATATTTGCAGTAACAGAATTATATTAAACTTATCTGAATGACAGCAAAACAATTTAACTACAAAAAACTTTAGTGTTTATATAGTGTATCTTTGAAAAACATTTTTTTGTTCCAAAATCTGCTATAACTACTTTTCATGGCAACACAGAACGACCACACTCGCACATAGTATATAGATCTCATTTCCCTGAAATACTGAATGGCTCTCAAATTCTGAATGCTGACAAATATTAACTTTTTTCATGTCAGTATAAGACTTTTAGAAAACACAAATTAAATTCATTCAAAGGGGGCAACAAATCTCATAGGTAATATATACACAGTAATGCGTTTCTAATTTAGAAAAATATTTATCTAGTAGACAAAAAGATATAATTTAATTTTAAATCTTTTCCCCAATAACTAACAATTACTAACATCTGATCAAAATATCTCTTCTTTCAGTCTGAGGACAGCATCAGCAGCTGCTAATCAATACATCTTCAAATACAACACTTGAGACCAAATACAGACAACAGGCTTTTGAATAACTTATGCATCAAATTGAATGGTACAAAGAACATAAACATGCCATGATAAAATACTGGTCATGTATTTAAGTGCACAATTTCTGTTTTAGAAGTTAAAAAATGTAAATATTACACAAAGTTAATATTGTGAATTTCAATGCCTGTAACTACTTGACCTTAGCAAGACAAATATTTTTACAGCTTTGTACAGAAAACTCTATACAGACAAATCACATACTTAAAAACAAATAATATACTCAAAGTTCATCTTAATACCTCTCACCTTTACAAAAAACAAAGATGACATCAAACAATATCTAAGCTTATGTTAATTTTCTAGAAGTATCACTACCACTGCCACTTATTTAAAGTAAAGCTGATGATAAAGGAGATTGAGAAGACTACGAAGTTTTAACTACAGACAATTAATAACATAGGCTGGACACTTCCATATTCAATGTGTAATGCAACATTCAGCTTCTTACCAAAACCTAAAGCTGTATCAAGTGGTATTAATACATTGCCACAAGGGGATGCTTATTAATCACATACTAGTCAAGGCTGGGAGTAGTTATACACATGAATCAAAAAATAGTTTGGGTTGGAAGGGACCTTAAAGATCATCAGGTTCCACCCCCTGGCACAGGCAGGAATACTTTCCACTAGATCAGATTTTTCTCAATGTTTTCAAGTGAACTTCGATTTCCTATATTGCATAGTTTATGTTTAAAAATACATTACTGTAGTGTCAAACCTGAAATGATTGTTTGTTAATATATTAAAAAATTACACATGAGAAAGGCTGCCTTTAGCACTGAAAGGCCAGTCTCCTTATGGACTCCTCACAAAACATTAGAGGAAGAACAGAACTCATCTGAAGAACAACTGAAGAATTTCAGATGTTAGGTGTCTTCAGAAGCTTTCTCCTTTTGACTGATTACAGACCAAGCAGATAAAAAAAGCAGCCAATCTTCAAAAAAGTTAGTCTTCATGAAGAATCTGACTCAGATCTACCATCTTCTTTTTACACATAACATTGATATTCTAAAAAGTACACACTGATATGAAGTGTAAATATACATAGAAAAATATGATATATAGATATAACATTTTAAAATTAACATTGCAAACATAATTTCAGATCACTGATATTCTGAGTCAGAAGGGAGTCACAACGATTATCAAGTCCAAATCTTAAGAGAATGGCACATCCAGGGACTGAATCCACAACCTTGGTGTTATAAGCTCCAAGCTCTGACCAACTCAGCCAATCTGCAGGGTCTTGTGTATCTTGACTTTGCAATTACTTGGTAAAGGTCTTGGTAAATGAAGGCCTCCTGATACATTTTGCTATCACAACATCTAATTATGGGTGAGTGGACAAACTAGATTTGGAAGTACTAGTGAGTACTGTGACTATCTTCGCGATCATTAACCAGATGCAATTTTGTCTTGTAAGTTGGGGAGAATATCAAATACCAGGAGGTCCTCTCAGTCTCTCTCTCAGTCCCAACAGTTTCCTCTGTTCCTCCTAAGTATCAGCTAAAGAAGAAAATAGTTACAGTTTCTAAGCAATATATTTTGAGAACTCATTGGCAGAAATGAGTGAATCAACATTATTTTAGAAATACTCCCTTGTACTGTCTTCTTTTTCTTTGCTATTTTTAACTACCCACTATCCTACTAAGCACAGTATGTAATTAAAAAGAATTAAGTTTAAAATGCTTTCATTATATCAGCACATGAATGAAGTGTTTATATAAGCCACATTTCATTAACTTCATACCCCAGCAGTCTCATAATTGAGGCGTATGCTTTCTGGGCTGTTTCCACATGTTCCTAAACAGGGTTATGATGACCCCTGCTATCTTAGATGAGGGTACAACATAGCATGTACCTATGGCAATCACCCTCAAGCATCTTACCTTTTTTGTAGTAGCTCAATCTTTAAGGCAAAAGACAATATCTATGGTACTTTAGCACTCAGAGATCCCAAGGTCCAGTACAACCTTTCATTAAAACAGTAACTTGATTCTCTTGGAAGGAGGCACCAATATTCTTCGTGTCTGCAATGGCTGTGGAGCAGAAGTTCCCTTCTTCCTCCCAGGAAGTCAAGCCTTATGAATGACCCTGAAAGCCTGGGTCTTTAAGAAGATGCTATACTAGCACTGGTTAACTTGCTTTAGGGCCAAGGAACAAGAGAGAAGTATTAACTCTAAGGCTTAGCATTAAGAAAAATAGAGAAAGAGAAAATGTATTTTTGAGTTTAGTAACAGCTAAACACAAAATCTGTAACTTCAGGTGTTCTCCTAATAAATCAGTTCATGCACTGCCAACAGCAAGATCTGACAGAGGACATTACCAATACCAACACAAAGAGGCTCAAGGACTTACCGAGCAATTAACTCAGTCACTCAGCATTAGATACCCATTGTCTCTGTGGATACAGCCACATAAGCTTCCCTTCCCAAATAATGAGGAGAAATAAGCATAGGATGCCTGTGATCCATTCAGACAAGATACATCACATCATGAAATTGTGAGGCTGTTTGCAATCAAATTCAAATTTGCTAATCCTCTTACATAAAGGTAATTCTGTGTAGATGTATAAAGGCTTAATACAACAGTATTTAGAAGTTTCCAAAAGAAAGCAAATGAACGTCTGGGCTACTGGGCTTGAAGTCTGCTTTCCCTCAGAGATATTGCAAACCCATTTAAAGTTTTCTGTGATAAACTGAAGAAATATGGGACTGGGCAAGATTTGCTTTTCATTCAGCAGAAGCAGCTGGATTCAACAAGACAGCAAAAACATTATAGACATTACAGGATTCAGTAAAGGTTACTGTCACATTAACTTCATAGTCTGAAGTTACACTTACAAAGGTATATGGCACTTCTAATATAACCAAACAGATGAACTACAAGTGTAGCCACACACCCAAATAGATAAAGAATAAATTAACTAAGCAACCAATGAAACAGTGTACAAATCACTTGCTTCAGAGTTAAAAGAAAAAATAGTCAAATTTTAACTCTATCATCATGCTACATAGGAATCACATTAGTTAGATTTTATTATACTAGGTCATACAAAATATGGCTTAGTCTAATTCCAACATGAAGCAATATTTTTATGCCTTCTGATTTCCTTTTATTTAATTAATTTCTAGCATAGTTATTGCATTTATCACCAACTGATTACATGTGCAGTGCTGGAACAGGTACATAATCAGAACTTCACACCTGATCTAGGCTATTTTTTTTCTGTAAAAATCCAAATTGGTCATTGCATATCACTTCTCCTAGAGACAGCACATCATTCAGCCTCAGAAATAACCATTCTGCCCTCCATCTTCTGGCAGGATGCTGCCTCCACTACTCACATTTTCTGTCATTCATGGGTATTAAGATGCCAGATTCACCAGCTGACTCTGGAATGTGGCAGCTAATTGGAGTCTGACCAAGACAGGGCTCACACAGGGAGCTCACTGAAGCTGAACATGGAAATCAACAGAAAAAATTGGATCATCAGAACCCAAAAGTTCCTACCATCTGACTCTAGTCACTCAGTGCTGCTCCAGAACCATTTTATGCTACCCACTGGCAGTATCTTATAGAAGCACATCAGAAATTCCCAAGGGAACAAATATTTAACAGAAGTATACAAGATGAAACATATCTTCCAAATGAATTCTAGCATCTTACAATTTTTCTTAGTGGTTTGTTAATCTCTTTATGAATGACAGCCATAAGAAACAATTCGCAATGACTGCAAGACTGGACTCTGCAGATATTGCTCATTGAGTGACAAGACACGGAAAGAAGGGTAAAAATGAACTTAGATGAGAATACTTGCACCATGAATTTAAAGCAGCAAGTTTCAAATGCATCTCAATAGTTCCTGATTTGCATAATAAGGTAGGTTATGTATGACTGAACTTATCATTGCAGGCAAAAGTAAGTAAAGGTTGCAACAAGATTTCCATACATTAGAAGTTTTTAAAGATGCAAAAATGGTGTTTGGCATGTTTAGATGAAGTATATTACCAACATATTCATTTAATACTTCTTTTTAATGTTACTTCCTTTTAATTATCTTGTTCACCTAATTTATTCATTGTCTGTGATTTCTCTGGAGGGAAAAGCTAAATATTCATTCCATCTGTTTTAAATTCTGCATTTGAGAATTTGCAGTAAGCTTAATACATCTTTCTTGCCTTATGAAGAGAAAATATCATTATATTTAAACTCCCAGAACTGTTGTTATTTTACAGCAGTTAAATTTTAATGTTTGTATGCTAATCCGTTTTGGTCATAAACACAAGATTCTTGGGCATTGTTGGACCACAAATACTTCAAGCATGACTTTAAACAGCACCAAGAAGAAACTACTCAATTCCTACCATTTGTATGTGAACAGACATTGCATTTATAACCATCCTCCACTAAATGTTTTAGTTTGGCAAACCAAATCTACTTTACATTTTAAAGGCTGATGCTCAAATTTTCCTTCTGAGTTAAGAAAGTGCAGTATACCTATATTATCAATCACTCCAAGTAGGAGTAAAGTCAGAGGCTACAAACCTGTCACTTGCCCAGTGAGCAAACTGCCTCTGATAACACACAGAGGCAATGAGATGTCTAATACTTTTTATGGACAGCCTTAAAAATTATTTACAGCATATAGTATGTCATGTCATCTGCCTACAGAAAGCAGATTTGTTTGAGGGGGAATATTAGACGCCTTTCAAGCATTGGGAACTGCTGAAGTGAAATTGCTACGTATACCTTTATGTTAATTCTGGTTTACATCTTCAAGATGCACAAAACAAAGTCTTAAGCAAACATGGATTACTGAAAACAGTCACATTCCACATATATGTTCCATGTAAAAAGTCAGATATTCTCTTTTCTCATAATTCATTATTTTACTTCAAATCTCAAAAGACTGCTAGATTTAATTTTCTTTAGGTAGGTGAATGAAGAAACAAGTTAAATACCTCAATTATTTGACCCAAATAAGACCAAACTGGATCTTTTCATGTTACCATCATATTTAACAGACTCATATAAACTTAGATTACAATAGGAAAACCATGTGATGGTAACCTTCAAAAATGTCTTTAAATTGTTACCCGACACTCAAAATTTATTCATTTCTTAATAAAATAATCATACAAAAAGTTTACATTTATAGCATCTGTTAAAATAAAAGATTAAACAAAAAATTGCATAAATACTTTTAGATGCTATGATCCACAAATAATACCAATGTAAATGCAAACAGCCTTCTGTAAAAGCAACACAAAGTATTCAGAAGACAAACATGGAAATGGACAAATGAATAACAGCAGTTGATAAGAGAAATAAAAAGGAGAGTGTGCTAGTATTTCATAATAATCTCAAGAAATTGAATGCCAAAGGTCAGTATCAAGACAAAAAAATCCACCTGAATTATTAAAGGGCTTAGCTAGTTTTATGACCATTAATAAACACACACTACTTGCATGTTTTAAATTTAAGGAAATCAGATTTTAAAGCATTCAGAGCAAGCACGTAACTTGTCTGTCATCTCCCTCCCACAGCGCACAAAATGGCAAAGGAGTCCTGTGTTTGTTGGAACATTGGATAGTCCCCAGAAGAAACATCTGTGTACAAAAGGGGCCCAAACAAACTCAGAAAAGTTATTCTTTATAATGTAGTTGAAGTGGTAAGGGTAAAAATTCAAACATTAATATCATACAAAAATTATTGATTTTAAATTTTAATTTCAGTCCTTCCCTTTGCTAGCCTGAATAAAATAACAAAAGTAATTCCACAGCTCTTCTCATGTGTCAAGACTATTCCAAATGTCAAACTCTGTATCAAGTATTACAAGTACTGAATAAAGATGTAAATACTGGCATGTTGTAAATTAGGCTTCATGGGGAAATTAAGATGCAAAGAACAATACCAAGGGAATTGTCCAGACATGGGTTTAACAATACTGCTCTTGCCCTCCCACAGTAGCTTTTAACAAAATTGACTTCATTCCTCTCACAACGTACCTTGCCAAGAAATGGATTTGAATAAAGGGCCCTCATTAGCAATAAAAGTTTGGAGGTAAGTGCTGCTTGAAATTTGCTTTGCTGAAGTACATGCAAGGAAAAAGTACTTTGCTAGCAGAGTCTGCACAAGCCAGTCCCAGCCTGCTGGTCCTACTGTCTCAGCTGCTGCTCAACAGCAGGATGCTTCAACAGCAACAGAGGAATAAACTTGTAACATCCATGCATGTATCATCCTGATAGTGAAGCCCAGATGTCCTTCTCTACCAACTGTGGAGCTCGCAGACCTTCTCAACTCCTAGCAAGGTTCTGCAATGTGCTCTGGGAGATAGTATGTGAAAGCTGACAGAATTATGCAAGGAGTATTAATGCTCAAATCCTTTTTATACTGTTAGCTTCTGAGCAAAATTTAAGGTGCTGGTGATTCTTAAATGTAGTGGTTATGTGCAGGAAAGTATCAGAATTATTTAGGGTTGCTCAGAAAACTCTGCAGGTATTGAGAGGATTACTACCTCGTGACAGCACAAAATATTTAAGTTTTACTACTGATAGCACCACTGAACCAATCTGAAAACAAAGAATGTCCTATCTCAAGCAACTTATAGATCAACAGAGTTGTAAACTAAATCCCTGTAACATTACCTTTATTAAGCAATCTTTAATTCATGTTTCAGGCCACAGTTGCACATCTAAAATAGGGTACCTAGATCAATTTTAATAGCACAGTTCTAAACACTGAGTTTTGAACAAACATGACAAGCTACAGTCCTAGCTCCATGATTTAGTAATCTTATACAGCTGGAGGGTTCATACAGCATGGGCTACCCTTCTTGTAAATAACATAGCTCCTGCTGTATGCTAAAGGCAAAAAGTAGAATTCAAGATTCCTAGCATTCAAAACTAATACCAAAACTGGGACACCTGAATTCATTATGAAAATACCAAATGTGCCCAAGCAGTGCCTACTGAAGGACTGACTTGCCATCATTCCTCCAGCTCAGCTACAAGGAGTCAGTGTCAAAAATTTGTAGGGGAAGATATTCAAATTTGATCAATTGGGATGAGGGACCCCAATACTGTTACATTAAATACATTAAATACATTGAAAACAGAATGATTTAATGTATTTAATGTAACAATACTGTTACATTAAATACATTAAATAATTGAAAACAGAAAAACCTTGGCCAACCTGAAGGTAAAATACATTTATAATCAGACTCTTAGATGTTTTGATCCACTAGAAAAGTCTCACATGAATATATTTAGAAAAATTCCTGTTCTAGGTATTGACAATAAAAGTCCTAAGACGATGTCATAAGAAGTGCCTCATCTTCAGTGTGTTCAGAAATTAGAAGCCAAATGACATCAACTGGTTCTTCTTCACTCATTTCCTCGATGTGTGGGTTTAAGCAGACTGACTTAGTCTAATGCAATGTTAGCCATAACCAAACATATTTTCCTGGGCAGGCACCGAGCACAATGACACCCAGCAACTTCCCAAAAGAGCAGGAGTAGGGGTAGATGCTACAGTGAGCCTGGTTACCTACCAGTACCCACACACTACATGCACTGACCATTGTAAGGTAAAATTCAAATGCAGAAACATTGTACATCAAGGCTTGTGCTCCAGTATTTTTCATTTATGTGAAAAAATACTCACATCTTGCCCCTACAGGAGTTTTTGATGGATTAAGAGAAAACAGAGGCCAGTAAGTTAAAAAGGAAAGGGGAAAGACCCTACTGACTTTTATACCTTGCAATTTATTGCAAAAGCCCAGTAGAAGATAATATATTGGGATAAATTTGCTGTACCTCGGTTCCATTTTTTATCTCTTCCTGTGCTTTCATTTCTTTCTTTTGCCTTAAAATCCTTTCACATAACAAAGACCACATGCATGCCACCTACTCTTTCATTGTACAAGGACACACTTCAAAGACTTAATTTCTCTGTGTACCATCTTCCTGTTTTTCCTTCAGTGGGCAAGAGCTCAGTGGGGTTTCTGTCACTACTGGCACTAACAACTTGAGCTGGAAACTGTAATGTACCCATTCTGCCTCCTCTCACTTGCAACCTCTCCTGTCTCTTAGACTTACTGCTTAGTTGCAACAGCAAAATAATTTTCTACATAGATAGGAACATTTTATAAAGTGTTAAAGAATGCATTTAACTTTTTCTGATATAGGCACAATTACAAAGATGACTGAAGCTAGAGGTTTCCTCCTTTTGGAGGAAAAAACCTACCTGGTGATAAATGAAAGGGAAAAAAAAAACCAAAATAACCAACCAAGAACAAACAAATAAAAACCCACAAAAACACACCAAAACAACAGTTGGGCTTTTTTGTCCCTTTTTTCTTTAGCAACCCCCTGAAAATATTTAGAAGACATAAATTAGCAGTGGATATGGTCATGGTAGGTAGCTAATCATCCAGTAAGAGATACCACTTCTTTTTACAGCTTAATCCATGGACTGTAACTCAGCAAAAACTGAGGAAAAGATAAAGCAGCCACAAACACCACTACACTGAAGTAAAAACAGTTCGGTAGTGTACTTACAAGTCTAGGCATTTATCTTTTTATCACTACCATTAGTACAAACAGTGCATGTCTCTTGACTAGGCTGAGAGTCCAAATCATACAGAAAGGAAAAGAGCTTGAGAATGTAGCTTCAGATAGGCAGCAGAAGAAAATTTTTATGGTTTTACCCCCCTTTATGGCTGTCCAAACAAACCAAAAAATTTCTCAGCTTGAACGTTTACATTACATATTATCAAGTGGGAAATGGCTACATAAACACAGGAAACAGCATAATTGGAGCACAGAACTAATTAAGAAAAAAACTGATTCAGAATTTAAGTATACCACACTTCACAACATTTTTAACAGTATGTTATTCTAGTGAGTACTCTGTTAAATATAGATATTTTAGGATATTACAAGTATCCTCACCTTCTTAAACATTTATCACATGGAACAATTTTTCCCATAAACAATGAGTAAACAAAACAAAACCAAATCTTTTTCTATAGGGGAAAATCTTCAACTTAAGAAGTGCAGAAATGAAGGAAGCTCTGCTTTTGTGGAGAGTTGTGTGGCTTTTTAAACTTTTTTGTTCACTACATTAACATTTACAGAAATTATCTGATTAAAATAAATCCTAGCAAATAAGCAAAAAGCTTTACTCTACAAAAAGCTTATTTTAAACTTTCCAAGAGATTTTTAATCTGGCTGTAGACTTACTTAACAGTTACCCCAAATCAGTTCCGTATGTTTATTATTTTGTCTCTTTGCTTTTCCAAATCCTGATCTGTAAATTTTGCAGCCAGGCCTGTTTTCCTCACTGTGCAGATGTCAACAAAACCTCTCCAGAGTGGAGTGAATGTACCCTGAACAGGCCTCCTTGTGAGGTCCATTAGGATGTGAAGGGAAAGTTGGAAATCAACAAAAGAATAAATAAACATTTCACTTATCAAAGTAAGAACTTTCTAACTTGCCATGAAAAGTAAAACCAATGTTATTTAATTAGTGCAGATTATTCCTTAAGGGATGTTGAGCAGCCATCATCACAACATTTATTTTGACAAGCTTTATTTGTCAGAATTCCTGAAACTGCCTTTAAATATTCTTTCCTTAAAAAAACAGAGTCAGAGTGCAGGTTCCTTCTTCCTAGACCGAAGCTGGACACATTAAAGCACATAGACAAGCTGCTCTTTAGCAACAGACTTAAGAGATCAAGAGTTTGATTGCCTGGATGTCATAAGCAACAGCTTCTGAGTCCGAAGTAAGAACAAACACCTCAACATTTAAAGTTTGAAACAAATAAATAAACAAAATGGAAGTTTAGCAGACATAAAAATAACCAAATGGCTAACCCAATGTGAAAGCCAAGATGTTGGCAGGAATGTTTACCGCAGCTAGGGTTTTCTTTTAAATATTTCATCCTGCAGAATCTGTCAGAGAATATCAATAAATTTTTCAAATTGCCAGTAATGGTTCTATTTGACACAGTGGCTCTAATTTTCTTCAAACAAACAAGCAATAAAATTGGCCAGCTACAGAACTGTGCATAGAAATTTAGGCTCCAAAATACTGAAATCAATTGATTTAGAGCCTCATGCAAAATGCTCTTGGGACAAACGTCACGGGTGAGGAAGCTACTCTTAAATTCAACTAGAAAAGCAGATTTGTTAGATGTTGTCCAACTTCTGCCTGTTTCCCATTTTTCCCATAACCTTTACCTCAAAAAAGAGTATGGAAGTCTTTTTAAGAAATACACCATACTCTTAGCCCATTACCATGATGGGCACCTTTGAAATAACTTACTGAAAGATACTTGATGACAATCTGATTAATGATGCTCCAGGCTGAGGGATGCATGGTCACTGAGTAATATAAAATACTTACTCTGTTTCTACAGTACATTTTCCAACACTTGGCCTAATCTCAGTTTGTGCATTAGACATTTTCCATGGTAAAGTCTATTTTCTTTGGTAAAGTATTTCACAATGCAGCTCATCGTGAGGAAGTTTTCCTGTCATTGAGCCTAAATTCTCTCCCAAATTCTTCCTGTCAGATGACTGTCTCTTCTTAGCTAGATGATGTAAGCAGCACTCACACTTCCAAGATAAAGAAATAAAAATTTCAAATCAGAGTGAGAGCTTGAGAAGATGAACAGTTCAAACTGAAAGGGGTCTTATGTATAGATCTACCTACTTACTCTTTTAGCAATCAATGCAATCACTTTTACATGAAGAAAAAATGCCTTATCTGTGACTAAGTGATAGCTATGGGGACTGAGCAGCTATGTAAGCAGTCACATAATACCTGTCCGCTGTTCTTAGTGAAGGTGAGAATTCAAGCAGCCAAGCGAAGTTGTGCTGGATTACAGCAGGCCCTGCACTATTTGTGATCATCATGTGCTGCCTTCCAGTATGAAAATTAATTTGCACTTTCACAGACACTGTAGGTCTTCACAGGTCAATGCCACTAACTGCACAAGTGGGGTTAATAGGTCTACGATCTGTTACTATTAGGAATCACTTTGCATTATATTGCACAGCTGCTGTGAAATAAAACACTGAGAAAGGCGGTCTGACAGTTCAATGCTTTGCATCTGTGACACATTCTTGATAGTTTGGATACTGCCATGGTTCTTCTATCTACTATTTGTTGTCTCTTCAGTACCAACAAGACCAAACCCCAAAAAGCATTGTTAAAAAAAAATCAAACAAAAAAACACCAAGAAGTTGGTGCTGAGGAAATTATCTACTCAGAGATGAATGTAATTAGAAGTTGTATTTTGCTTTAACAACTACTTTGTGAATGGACACAGCCAGGCATAAAGCCAAAATCAGCTTAGCTGTTTGTAATGGTACTATGCCCAGGAACTGTTAATGTTGAAACTGGAAGTATGTATCCTTTCAGGAAACAAAAGCACGTGCATGAAAATTTGAGATATATTCTGCAAAATCGTAGGTTAGCCACAGCTACAAACTACTAAGAGGTAAGGGAGCTTTAGATATAGGATCCATAGAAAACCTTTCCATTTCTCCTTGCTATTGGCATACTAAGTTTTACTGGTAGCTGACACACTGAAGAATGTTCATATGTTATTAAAGGCTCAAATGCTGAATAATTATAAAATTAGAAGGTTATGGAAGTTGTCAGTGGTGAAAATTCAAAATGAGTAGGTTGGGAACAGCAGACGGAATTAAGAAAGGAGCACAGGACATGTCATGACACATGCCATGACAAGATATTTAGAGCAAAAGGTCCAAAAATAGTATCAGATTCATACTTTTTAGCCTTTTTTTCTGATCTCGTGCAAATAGAGCTAACAAAATAAGTCAACTTAGAAAGCTCTCATCT
This sequence comes from Molothrus aeneus, assembly GCF_037042795.1. Lineage (NCBI taxonomy): Eukaryota > Metazoa > Chordata > Aves > Passeriformes > Icteridae > Molothrus > Molothrus aeneus. The sequence goes on along the minus strand of NC_089647.1, from coordinate 39,893,211 downwards.
AGCTTGTAGAAAGGTCTCAATATAGTGTAAGAGGCAGCCTAGGAGAGACATAGGGCTAGTCTGGTTTCTTCAAACTGTGACTCTGCTAAGATTGTGTGTTGCTACATGGGCTCAGCTGCAGATGCCGTACCTCCCTGTGATCCTGCTGGATGCCCATCAGGGAAACCGAGTCACCCTTTGCCTCAGTGTGGGAATTATGGATGGTCTCACCCTATCAAGCAGCACCCCTGCCCCCTCAATAGTATCCCTGGTGAAAAATGGCCTCTAGCCATGGGGAGGGGGATGCTGGGGCAGTCTGCAGGGCAGCGCTGTCAGGACTGACGGGACGTGAACTGGAGCGGTGCCGGAGGGGCAGGCCTGGGCTGGCCCTGCCTGCAGCCACCTCACAGCTCCGCGCTGGCCCCAGCCCATGGCTCTGGGACAGGTGGAGGCTCAGGGCAATGCCAGAACCCCCTGCATGCTTTGGCTTGCCATAGCCCACTCTGTACTGACTGTGACACTGGACTCCAGGGGGAATTTCACATCAACTCCATGAGATCACATCATGACATGTCACATGACAACAAACTGGGCCAAAATTTTAATGATTTTGGCCAAGGTGGATGGGCCACCTCCACTTAACCCAGAAAGGAAACAGAACTCAATATTGTTTGAAAAGTAGCTTTTACTAAAGAACAGCTATCCAAAGAAGTAACTCTCACAATATTTTAATCCTTAAGGCTACCAGACTCTGTGGCCCCATACTTCAAAACTTTTCTCAGGACCATGTGACCATGGCTTCCAGATTTCAACTCTAATTTCCTTTAAACACTAGAAAAATAATCTCTTTCTCTGACTACAACTACTTGTAATAGCAGGGCTGCAACAAATATTGCACCATGAAGTAGATTTATAGTCATTTGTTTTGGTGGTCACGCTAGCTTAAGCAGTTTGCTGATCTTGAAATGCTCCTTCATCCAATTTTTGACTTCTTCTTCTGTCCTCTGTGGCTGTTACACTGAAACAGTCTGTTGCAACATGGTTGAAAAATAACCAGTAAATATCTTGTTTGTTTTGCTTTTAGCCAGGTCAGTTTTGTGAAGTGGGTACATAATAAACTGGCATGGCTGCCAAAAAACAGACAAAACTGTTAATCTGTTTCAGTCTTAGCACAAAGCAAAAGCACTTGCTCTGGGAGATACATGTAAGAAAGCGTCTCAAGATAACTGTAACTGAAGCCTCTGCAGACATTTGAAAAGTATAATAAAGGCAACCTAAGTATTCTGCAAATACTAACACAACATCCTAAAAGAGAATAATTATATAAAACACCTTTGTATGTAACACAGCTACGAGCCCATGCAGATTACACAGATTGCTCAAGGGAGAATATTTTGCTTCCTTATGAAAAGGTGGGGGCTTTGTTTGGCTGGTGTTTCTTTGGTTTAAATAAAGGCATATTTGTTTCTACACACCCTTTGGTACATAAAGTGCTTGTGCTGTTTTCTGTTTTTAATCACATTTCCCAGGACATTACATAAGAACAACAAATACAGAGGTTTCATTCCAGAGATCAGACTAAATGAAGGAAAATTCAAAATTAAGTTTGTGGGAATGAAGCACCTTTCTTCATACCTCCAGGAGAATTGCAGATAAATTTAGAATCCATTAAAAAATTAAGAAAGTAGCATGTCAGATAGCATGTAGGATAGCAGCATCAAAATTATTACAAGTTAGTAATGGGTACAGCACATATCCTCTTCTATGACCAGCTCCATTCCCTCCCTCTGTAGTCAGAAAATAAATGCATAAACTTAAAGGCTATAAGGTTGGCTGATCTAGAACTCATGCTCCCTTAAAACAGTCATTTAAAAGTGCAAACACCTTTCTTCCTTTTTTCTATGTCAACAGTCATCTGAAAAGACACTTAGTGACTCTGGTGGAAGCAAAAGAATCTACAAACTAAAATTGCAACTACCACATTTCTGTGAAGATTAAAATGTCATTAAAATAAATTCCTTCCAGCCATGCTACTCACAGAATGCTTCTCAAAACTTTGGGAAGTGCCGTTATGCAATGCAATATCACATGCAGTGAAATGCCTGCATGGAGTAAACATATGAATTGAGAACAAATTAGATTTATAAAATGACAAGTAGCAAGAAGCTTTCCAACTAACCTTTCATTCTGCACTTTTAATGAGGACAGCATTTCATATCTCTCTCCATGATACTCTTCAAAACTGGAAATAGCAAGCAATCTCATTTTGTGAATGTTCTCACTGAAAAATGCTGCAAGGTAAAGCTGGAGAGAGACCTTTTATAAGGACAGGTAGTGACAGCACAAGGGGGAATGTCTTTAAACTGAAAGAGGGTAGGTTTAGATTAAATATAGGGAAGAAATTCTTTAATTTGAGGGTGGTGAGACCTTGGCATAGGTTGCCCAGAGAAATTGCAGATGCCCTACCCCCAGAAGTGTCAAAAGCTGGATGGGGCTTTGAGCAACCTGGTCTTGTGGGTGGCCTCCCTGCCATAGCAGAGGGAGTTGGAGTATGGTCTTTAAGATCCCTTCCAACCCAAACCATTCTCTAATTGTATATCCATATGGAGGCAAATACAAATACACAGACCTTGAATATAGAAAGCAGGAGAAACTGTAATTGCTAACAACTAATTACACTAATCTCCTGCAGCACACTTTGTTTCTTAAAAGTATTTTCTAAAAAAGATTTTCTTAATTTGCATTCTCTGCAGAAGACTGAAAAGCAAATAGTATATGGACACTGAATTACCAAAGCCTTCTTACTAAGGCTTGGAACACTACATAAGATGGTAAAGAATGTACATGAATCTTATAAACCCCCTTATCTCTGTTCCCCTTTCCTTTCCTTTTGAACAATTATCCTATTCCCACTCTCCTGTCTTACTCACAGCCTCTTAGCCCTATCAAGACAGACAAGTGATCACTCTTTGATGCCAACTATCCAGTCAAAACAACAATAGAGATCAACATGGGAGATCTATGTTTTCAGACCTTTTACAAAGTTGCTTACTACAAGAAAATAACTTTTTGTCACCAATCAACTCTATGACAACTATCTTGGAAAACAGCAAAGACTGTCTCTAAAACCAGTCAAATTGCTTTCCTCCTCAACAGGTAGGTTTAAAGGCAATGAAATTATCTAGGCCCAAGATGAGGAGCACAGGGTACAAAAGGCACCACAGGTGGTATGGTTCTGCACTCTGGACACTCATATCAACAGGAAATAACTCACATTTTCAAAAGAAAAAGAAAAACATAGGGAGAAAGCTGCTAAGAAATAGAGAGCAAAACATGAACAGTAGGTTCTCTGTTGACTTCATGATCATAAAATTCTGAACATATTCTGAATTAATAGTACTGTTCTGTCACAATGCAGTGATTCTGGAAGTACCTTCTGCTAAGTTTATGAAAATAAGGACCTGTATTTTCAGTTCCTGAGGATGGCAGTTACAGGGATGTGAGAGGGACTAGTTGCAATTTTTTTCTATTGAGACCAGCTTGATCTTTTAAAAATTATCATACTCAAATGTCCCAGGATGACTGTTTTTTCTTCATTTCCACAAAAAAATGGAAGAAATTATTTTAAATCATGAATGTTATTGAAGAAATTAGAACTAGATTTAAACAAATTAGGAACATATCAAGTGTACAATTATGGAAGCTGATGCAGTGTTATCTGGATAAGCCAGCTAATGCTCTGTACTAATAGCACCCATAATTTTATCTCCAAATTGTTGGGCCTAGTAAGTATTCTTTATCTGAGAAAAGTTCAGAAATACATACGTTATATGTTATACTACCTTAATGATAACAGAACATGAACTGTTTACTTTTATTACTGGTTTTTTATGTTTTTTTTTTTTAAACCGAGCACAAATGCTAAGAAACATCCACTGAACACGTGTATTTTCATACTTAAGTGGTGCAGAGAAAGACAGCGAACAGGATTCCTTCAAGCCCAAGACAGGGCAAGGGGGAAAGATGCATTGAGAGTTCTTGCTCAACAAGAACTCACCAATCATGCTCTCTAGGAAGTCTGTGCAACAGAAATATGCCTATCGCTTCCCGATTTCATATAGGAGTTATAATGATCAGAGATAACATCTGCAGGGAAATGAAGGTACAGTTCTAGTATATTTTTGATAGCAATTATATTGAAGTAATTATTATCTTCTGGATCGAAGGTCTTCATTTTCCCTGTGTGCACTGCAGTTATGGGAAGGAAGTAATAGAAAGTTAGTGTGAGAGAAATTATTTTTCCAGCTGGATCACTTCTCCAATTATGTTCACCACACAGACACACAAACATTTGTACCAGCACAACAGGAAGACCTTTTCTCAAAAGGTCTGTACTTGACAGACACGCAATTAATATGAAGAGGTAACACAAGGCTGACTGAAATTTAAGGCAAAGCTGGTTCTGCAAACTGCTAATTAGATAAAATTCTCTGTAGCACATTTCCTCCAGTTATTCCAGAGTTAAAACACAGGAGAAAACCATGCAATGCTACTGAGCACACTCTTGCTTCTGCAACAGTCTCCAAGTAATTTTGCAATGTTTTTTCTTGTTTATCCTTACAGAGTAAGACTGACAATGGTATCAGCAAGGAAAAAAAGGGAAGAAAAATCTGATGTCAAGGGCTGAAGTGTTAACCTGTTGCTGAGGACTAGTTCAAGTGTGCTGAAAGGTGTCATTTCAATTAATGAATCACAGGCCTCCAAATAACGTTGATCTAATTTGTTTTAATTAAAGCTAATCAAAGAGACCTCCTTGCAGTCTCTTCTCATTCTCACCTTCTGGGTGTTAAGCTTTCCTTGTTGCCTTCCCCTGTATCTTTTGTAATCTACATCATACTTTCTGGCCAGAAGTGCATATAGCAAGTATTCAAAATGTGGCCTCCCCAGAAAGGTTTGTGAAAGCATGTCATTTGTTTCCAGTAATTTTCCTAACGATTTCTAAGACTTAGCCTGTCAGAGGACAGTAAGCTGATAGTTAAAAAAAAAAAAAACAAAACAACAAACCAACCCCAAAACCATTGAAACCAGTATTTTCCTATCTTGCAGAACTTCCCTTACGTTAAAGACATGGATTTTTCTGTAATTAATATCAAATATGCTCTCTGCTATATCTGGGATGAAATAGGAGGAAGAAAAGGTGAAAAAATAAATAGACAAATGTAGGTAAAAATTATGTTTATAAGAAATTTGAAAATTCAGTACTGATTTAGTGATCCTTCTTCAAGAGAAACCTCAAAGAAGTACTTCTAAATTAGTAATTTGATGCAGAAATTCAGAAAGTCTTTCAAAAGAAGTTAGTTAACAAAACAGTCCATGCTACCTTAATGACTCAATAGGATGTACAGCCATCTTAAGTATAAGGAAAAAACTCAAACTCTTTAAACCCAGGTGCTTTCAATTAATTTTAAACAGCAAACATGATGGGAGGAGAGGGAGTAGAAGGAACAAAAATAAAGAAACAAAAAAACAGTCGTAACTTCAAAGAAGTCCTTTTATTTGTGGCATTTTCTTTCACTTACAGTAATATGCTTTCAGTGTTCTTCCCAGCAGACTCCTACCAAGGAGATTAATTTAAATGCCAAATCTTGCACGAGAGGTGAAAAACACTGAAATCAGTTACCAAGTATATCCAAACACCATCAAACACTATTTTTTTGAAATTTGAGAGACACCATGCAAAACAAAGTGCCAGGTGTTTGTTCTGCAGTCTCAGGGTGCTAGTACATGCAATGCTATTTTTCCCCTGTATAAACTGAGAAATATGCTGCCCCTGTGGATAGGAGACTCCTTACTCTTCTGATGGAATCTGTAATGCACTTTGCATTATAGGGAAAAGGTTAATTCTGCTCAACAACATGCTGTGCCCTTCAGTATCTGATTTTATGTACCATTCCATGGATAGTTGGTTTTAACAACTCATTTATTTTTCTTCAAGTGCAGCTTTTGAAACTGAATATTTTGATGCTTTTCCTGAAAGCAGATAGCATCAGACCCCTTGTGTGAGGGCAAATACAGAACCACAATGAGAACATCCAGTTAATACAAAAAAAGTCCACAAAAATGAGATACTGTCTGAAGCATGAAGATTATTAGATACAAAAAAAGCAGACTTTATAAAGAAAAATATTCATCGAGCATAGTACAAAACTATCCACTACAGAATTTTTATATATCCCCTAGAGTATTTAATATTGGTCAGGAATCTCACTGATTCATGATGCCAGAGAGAAAAAGCTCTGGGGCCATTCATCACCTGCCAGCAACCAAAAAAAAAAACCTTGGATAAATAGCAAGGAATTTAAGAATTAAGAACCTATTTCAGTCTTGGATTCAGTAAGCTCTCAGAAATAATCAGGCAGTTCCAGCAAGATAACATTGACACTCAAAAGAACTCATTCAATGCTTCAAACTCATAGTGGATCTCTAGGACCAGTAGCATGAACCAGTTCATCTATAGTGATGACAACACAGAATAATCCTTCAAGAGGAAAAGGAAGTAGCATTTTGTTTTACTCCCAGATAATTTCTGTTTGTTATTAATTTTAATAACAATATAAAATTAATAGGAAGCATAAATAAAATATGAATCTGTAAAATAAATATATCACTTATTTAACAGAAAGAATGCAAATTCAGTGAAAGAGGACAGAAATTATTTTAAGTAAGTACCCTTGATAAAGATTCAAACATTCACATGGGATTAAATTACAGCATCTCTATTGTTCCCTAATCAACACCAGGAAATAGAGGTCATTATTCTACATCCCTGATGGCTTGCTGCTGAAGTCACTGGAAATGCAGTGGGGATGAATCTGACTTTTTATCCAATTTACAGTACATGTGAAGCTCAAGAGTAGTGCTGTTTAGTTGGAATTTTTTAATGCACCATTTACCAACAGCATCACTAAATTAACACCACCACAATATGACAGACCTCATCAAAACTTAAGGCTGTACATCATAAAAGAAGCTATCTTATGAGTTATTTTTTCCTTTCTTTTCTTTTTAAGGGGAAATGTGTGGTGCATGGCCTCTGTTTTTTCTGACTACTCTTCAATTTTCTAGCATCAAGAAATAAAAGACAAGGATAAAAGAAGCTGACTTGCAATAATCACCATATTATTACTGCTGCCAGTAATAATGGCCACAAGGCCTTACAAAACAGAATATTTATTTGACATGAAGTTTCATTTGACTTTATACTTCAGTGTTTTTCCTAATAATACCATTCATAATGTCTTGTTTCATTAGCTTCTTCTGAATAAAAAACAACTTCTGGCTCTTCTGGGTCTTTATGCTGGAAGGAGAGAAGCCTTGTTAAACACCTTCTCAAACTATTTCCTTGACCACTGGAAACACTTCATTTATACAATCAGCGGACAAGCACTCCAATATTGTGTTCGGTAAGACAAAAATATAATTTGACTTATGAAGAATTTAATAGACATCAGATTGGAAATAAATCGGTCACATGAATATAAACTTTTTTATACTTTTCATATTCTAACCTGATTAATGCACTTATATGTATGCTCATAATTTAACAAAATAAAGTTCAAGGCAGGGAAACAAGGCCATTAGCTGATATGCAAAATTAATATCTGTCACTCCATATTCTCATACATCCTGCATTCACTGAGACAATAGTGTCTTTTACTATCACATGCTACAAGAATTAAAAGAAAGTTGAAAGTAGTATGATGAAGTATATCCAAAAAGAGCCACAACATTGCCTAGATGTTTTTCTCCAAGCCTTCTACAAAATGTCAGAAAGAACAAGCTTTTTAAAAATAACTTTTGCATGTTTTCTCTCTTTACGCAGAAGGAAATTAAATTCTTAAAGACCTTCATGCCATGTCTCAAGCTTTCCTATCAGCTGAGAACCTTCTTTAGTATCACCACTAAGCTGCAAATTGGCTGACTTTAAGTGCTTCCAGCAGAGAAATCTTAGTGTATGCATGTCACAGACATCTTTTCATTAAAAATCCTTTCTTAGGATTTTTCCTTCTGAGAAGATGAGAGGCTTCAGGAACAAAATGTAAACAATGGTTATCTGCTGCTGTGGAATGCAACAGGTGCATCTGTGATTGGTCTCATCTGCTTGTTTGTAATTAATGGCCAATTGCAGCAGAGCTGACTCGGACAGAGAGTCTGAGGCAGCTACCTTTTGTTATCATTCTTTCTTTTTCTATTCTTAGCTTAGCTAGCCTTCTGAGATGAAACTTTTCCTTCTATTCTTTTACTGTAGTTTTAATGTAATATATATCATAAAATAATAAATCAAGCCTTCTGTTACATGGAGTCAGATCTACATCTCTTCCCTCATCCTAAGACCCCTGTGACCACTGTCACATATGCATAATGCTCCAAACTTCCTCAGAAGCAAGCAAAAGTGCTCTCAAGATTCCACAGTTAAATTACAAGTTTCTCAAGGAAAAACCTTATACTAGGAATCTACTTGGCATACTGATCCTCACAGGGACCTCTGGATTTTATGACGACATGTAGAAAACTGCAGTAAGACACTGAGGAATAAAAAATCCACATCTTTGACAAAGGTGATACTTTTACTCCAGTAATAATTAAACAAATTCCACTAACAGGCAGCTCAAACATTTTAAACATAGAGAAATCCGAAGTCTGATAAATTTTCTTATGCAAATATAACTACCATGAAAACTGCGTGTCCTCAATATTCTCATTCTGGACAGAGAATGGGAAGTGAATGAGGTTATTCCAACCTGAGCAAAAAGGTGGATACAAATAATTTCCTGTCCAGAGCAGCTTCTCCATACATGAAGACCCTGCATGAACCCACACTGGAGCAGCCTATTCCTGGAGGACTCAATCCTGTGGAAAGGACCCACACTGGAGCAGGTCATGAAGAACTGCAGCCATGGGAAAGACTCATGTTGGAGAAGTTTGTGGAGACTGTCCCCCAAGGGAGGGACCAATACCGGAGCAAGAGAAGAGTGTGAGGAGTCCTCCCCATGGGGAGGAAGGAGGTGCAGCCCTCATCCCCTGCCCTTCTCTGCCATTGGCAGGGAGGAGGTAGAGAACTGGGATTAAAGTAAAACCTCAAAAGAAGGGAAGGGCGGAAGAAGTTTCTTGAAGATTTGGGTTTTGCTTCTTATTACCCTACTCTGATTTGCCATTAAATTAAACAGATTTCCCCAAGTTGAGTCTGTTTTGCTCATGACAGTGATTGCCAAGTGATCTCCCCCTGCCCTTATCTCAGCCCATGAACCTTCCCTTAAATTATCTCTTCCCTGCCCAGACGAGGAGGGCAGTGACACAGCAGCTTTGGTGGGCACTGCTAATCCAACCAGGGTCAACCTACCACACTCAGCTACACAATCCATGCATTCCCATGGAATCCATATTGATACAGAACAAAACATATTATTCCATCTGACTAGTCTTTTTTCACTCAATAATATTAATTTTTTTTCCTTCTTTTATGCTAAAGGCCTTCCTACATCTTTCACAAAAACATTATATGGCAAGATCAAATTATAAACCAAAGAGAGGCCATAAACTTCTAAAACTGAAAACTGTAGTGACTCCTCTGAGGGAAAAAAAAAGAGGTTAAAGAAATGAGAGAAAATAATAGGATTTTTTTACATAGTATGAAAGACTAATGAGTTTGAAAAATAAAACCCTCATCTATTCATTGCTTTTTTTTTTTTTCCTAATAGTTAGCTCATAACAATCTTTAACTTAAACTGGAGAGCTATCAATTTTGAAACATTGTTTAACTAAGGAACTACTAAGTGTTCTGCTAACCTACTTTTAAGGTGGTAAGTACAGAACAGTCACCTCACTATCCCAGCTACCCAGGAAAAAATGATTTGCATAAAGTAAAAAAATAATTATACTTTCATACATTTAAGTAATATTAGCAATGCAATTGTACTTAATAAATGCTATGACTTTGCTAATTTAAAATATTTATATAAACAGAAATAGTGGGAGAGCAATTCTATGGCTATTTACTTCTAGGTTAAGACAAATTTACATAAACTTTTTTCTGAATTAGTAAATTGATTCTGAACTGAGTCACAAAAGCCTTACCTCAGTGTTCTAAGTACCCATAAGAGAAAGGAAAACCGGCACAGACATAATCTTTGGATGGATTAGAGTGAGTTAAACTTTCACAATATTTAAAAATCCCCCTACTGATGTTAATTCTTAGCTCACTCCCTTATTCATGACTGACTCCCAAGGAAGGACAAAAATAGCTTCACTGCTCACCTGGATTTTTTTTTTAAATAGTTCCATAAAAATACACTTAAAACTTCTTTAACAAAGCTATATTTGAATAGAGATACAAAAATTAAAGCAAACAACAGATTCAAATGGCATAAGGACACTGTATCAATGGATGACTCTAGCCAGACTGATCAATAATGTATTCTACAGGAGTTTCTCTCAGGTAATGAATTTACTTTCTTTTCTTATCACTTCTCAAATTCTTGCATTACTAGCATACACTCACTGTACAACACTCAAGAGTATTTCATTAAATACAAACACAGATCTCCATCTCCAGTATAAGCTTTTTGCAGGAAGGGAAAGGTACACCAGGATTCAAAGCTTATTTTGGGTCAGGGAGTAGGAAGGTAGGAAACAGAGAGAAAACAATTTTTAAATTGATGCAAACATCTTTGGTTGAACTGTTTAATAAAAATTGCTGTAGTTTGTGCTAGTACATTTCTGCCTTTGTGTAAGAATTCCAAATAATTCTTATGATGTACTTAACCTCTACTACAGAAATAAAATTTTTAAAAAACCACTTCAGGGAGAATAGAAAAATGTGTACTATTTTACTCAAGGAGAGGTCCAATGGAAGATTACTGCCAGCAAACTTACCAGTCGTCTTCTCTCCTCTTCAACAGCAATCAGGAGCCGAGCAAACTCCTTCAATGACTGGGCTGAAAGGAAAACAAAGAAAAAGAATGTTCTGCTTAAAATGAGATTTTAAGACCAGGTGAGTCCATTATCTGGATTGAAGCTACATTGATAAAATATTTCTCTTATATTGCAATGCAATCAGTAGCCTTAAACGAGATAGACTGAAGCAGGCAGCAGGTCAAGAACAAAGAAAAAGAACATGAGTCTTAAGAGTCATCTGTATTTTAAACATAGTTTTTTAATGGAATATGGCAAACTGAATTTCCTGAAACATGGAAAGATCAGTCTCAAAATAGAAGAATTCTGCTTTCAGCCACAAAATTCACTTTAGCATACCAGGAGCAGAAAGAAAATAATTGAGTTTCTCCCACTAAGGTGGGAGAACAAGTATTTGAAAGAACTATTAAAAATATTTGGGTAAATATTTGACACTCAACATTTTAGAAGAAATGCCAAGCGTTTAGATTTACCTGCTCTTTGGCTTTATGTTTTACAAGGACAAGGTTTCAGGTGACTCAAACATATGATTGATTTATAAGCTTTGAATTCTGTTACAACTGTGACAGAGTCTTTGCTCAAAATTGTTTTCAAATAGAAGTCAAAGAGCTGAAGCAGAGTCAATGGAAACATAAGACAAGAATTAACCCTAAGAGGGCAAGAAAGAGGAAAACATTCTGAAAACTCTTAAGACTTCATTCTCATGTAAGCAAACCTGTCTAGAAAAGTATTTCTTTCCATTTGTATTACTTTCTCAAGGGCATAGGGGTTACTTAGATTCAGCATCACAATCCCATCAGTGACAATCCCAGAGAACAATCATGTGAAGTGAGCTAAGTATCTGTTTTTACTTTCTCCTGATGCAACTAGCAGTAATTGCTACCAGTGACAGGATGCTACATGTTGTGGTTTAAAGCTCTGAACTCAGAGTACAAATTGCTAAATACAGTTTCTCACAATAAACTTGAGGCAATCACAATCATTTTGAAAGACGTAAAAAACAAACATGGAAACAAAACTCAGATTTTCTCAAAAGAACAGGATGAAAAATTCTTCACAGTTAACAAACATACAGCGTTGACAGTATGCTAGTGGAACTCCACCTCTTAGTTATTTTTTCATCTTCTTAAATGTTTTTTGTGTTAGTCTCCAGTAATATGGTTTTATCCCTTCTCAACATCTCTAAAAGATTTAAGGAAATAAGCACATTTTCTAGAAAGTACTGGAATAGATCCTTTAAGAAGGAACTATTATCTGGCTTGCCTTAGCTGCCTTGTCTGCATTCATGAAATGTTACTTAGTTTTTGGACCATTCCAAAATAATTTATATTCTTTATACCATCTGGACCTTGCAGAGGTCACCCTTGCATTCTCCTTTCTCTCTCCTAACTTTTACAGTTGAAGAACACTTTGCTGTTTGCACCAATTTCTTCTGCAAGAAATTACATAGCTAATTTTTTTTTTGTAACTATGATGCTACACTTGCATATCTTGACCTCTAAGTCATTGTTTGCTGACAAATTCTTTTTTTCCCATTATGAGTTCTTGGTTTAGTCCAAATACACTGTAAGTGATCTGTACATCTACTTGGAACTTGAGTCCTTTCCTTTAATATTTTTCCCTGAGAACATAAGTGTCAGAAGATTTTGTCAGTTATGTTGATATCAAGATTTTCAGTTTGATATCCACTGAATTAACCCAATCTCTTAGTCAGCTCATAATATCCCATGGAAAACAAAGCAAAACAAAACAAAAACCAACAGGTAAAGAAATAGGATTATAAACTGGTTGGTTATACCTGACTAGGAATATGTAGAGTGTTACGCTCAAGAATATCTATGTAGCCAATATGAAATGCTAAAATCTAAATAAACAATTAGCTAGACAGACATGGCTAAACTATGAGGATATGAGGAGTGGGGGGGAGGAAGAAGGGGAGTGTAAAAGAAACCTGAAACAAAAACTACTACGAGAAGCTTTTGATTCATCTTTCGAATTTCAAGGCTGAACCAGAGAGATTTTTAGTTTAAGAGTTGAAACATTTGCTTAGGATTTAAATAAATTCAGGTCGGTCACAGGAAAAAAACATATAAAATATGTTCTGTAAGTGTGCCAATCAATATTTTCCTCAATATTTAACACTAATACAAAGATACTAGTCTGTCACCTGTACAGTGCCTCAGCTAAGGACTGAGAAACTGTCTCCATCTTTTCTACCCATTGGCTCACCTTTGGGGGAATTACAAAGGTCAGTTTCACTAAGAACACAGAACCTACACTCTTCAGCAGCTCTAAGACAAACCATCCCTCTGATCTTATGAGACTTTGATTGCAGAGACTCCTTTGCATCAAAACTGACTACACCTCTGATGCTTGCTGCCCAACATCCACATCCTTCCCTACATCCAGCCATGGAATGTCCTTCCCCAGCTCAGGAGTTGCACAGGGAGAACTTGTGCATTGTGTTATTCAGAGCATAGTGAAGGATGCACACCCAGTAGAGATTTCTGCAACATGGACATCTCTGGTGACTCCCATGGTTCTTCTGTTCTTGTAATGCCACCACATTCATTGAGAAAGGCTTTACCCATGCCAGCTCTCCTACAATAGCCCTGACTACTGCAGCACTGATCCTTCATGCTACTACACCCTTCTTCCCATACAGCCCTCACTCAGTGTGGCCTCATTAAAATCCAGGGTCTGTCCCTAGAGAACTTTGGCTGTGCTGGAAGTTGCACTGGGAGGGGGAAGGGAAGGAAAGAGTCCTTGCTCCCCTTTTCCCAGTGTACCCTTTTCCTTCTTTCTCCCCCCTTCTCCCACAGAGCCCTCTGGTTGCAGAGAGGCAGCAGCTCTGCCTCACCTCAGTTTGGGGCTGAGTAGACAGAGGGATGCTGAGGACAGAGGTCACTGAGGGGGGTGAGGCCTCCCAGGCAATTCACCTACAGATCTACACTTGGAGATCTGGGCAGGGGCGTCCTTGCCTTCCACAACTACTACCCTCATCAGGATCTCAGCACAAAGCCTGGGCACAAGGCACAGACGTCTAACTCTGGATTCACAGCTCTCAACAGGAAACAAACAGATATTTCAACAATAATAATTTGAAGTCCTTTTGTACAGTTGAAAACCAGAAAATTTAGAAATCAGACTCATCTGTGTCAGATGCAGCCCACTGTCTGTCAGGACACTCAGGCATTACACACCAGATTCACAATCTTTTCTTAGTAATGCTAAAACATTTTTTTCAATCTACTTCTTTTTAATCAGAATAGACACAGAAGAATTGAAGTGAACTTTGTAAATACAAAAGGGGGTGGGAGAAAGAAGAGTCAAGTATTTTGCAAGAGGAAATGTCATGGGAATGTGCTGATAAGAAATAAATTCTGAAAACACCAATAATATGAAGTACAATATGCAGCCTAACATATTAAATATAAAGACATTTTTAGTTATTTTCATAAATAATTATTGTTACTGGTGGACCATTTAAAGGAAATGAAGTGCTGACTCAACATTTTATTCTAAGTTATTAGGTGATATTAAAAATCCCAACAGTGTTACAGTCTGCTTTTTCTTTAAGGGCTACTCAAAAGGATTTGTAAGATACATTTGGTATCATGATGGAAATAATGCCTGTGAAAAGCAACGCCCAATAAGTAGAAACAATTGAATATATACCCAGATATACACTTGTGATCTCATTCATCACAAACACAACAGGTTGCCAGCTGCTCTCTCTTGAGTGTTCCCAGCTCAACAACGAGCTGCAAAATTTCCCTTGTTCAGGAGAAAGCACTCCCATTATTCATTATTTTATTTACCAAAAAAAAAATATCAATAATGTTCTTTTTTTTCCAATATCCCTATCATTTCAAACACATGGTACAGCTCTACAAAGAACTACACTCACTTAATTAAAAAGGAACTGAAGTTTAATATAGAATCTGGTTTACTGCATTGAAATCAACCCAGTTGTTCAAAGGAAAAAAAAGCATATTATAAATCTTATGAAGCTTTTCCTATATACTTCTGTAGAGAATGTATCACCTTAAAATAGCATGTCTGTGGAAATTACTGAAGCTACTCTATCAACCTTAGCTTACTATTTAAGAGTACAGTGCTACACTGTACCACTAAATGTCACATGCAATAGATATGGCATCATCTACATTTAATGACAAAAGGCGGACAAAGTGTATGACACATATAATAGCTTTGCATGATCAATACTGAACTGAAAGACATAAAGCCAAGTTTGGAAGGTAATGCTCAACCCAAGACAGAAATTAAAAGCTACTGTGGAAGACAATATAACTGAATGTTCTTTTTTGTGGACTGTGGCTTTAATTTCCATTTATACATTCAGTCTTAAATGATGCATAGACAATTTTTAATTACTCTAAAGTACACAAAACAAGAATTTTTTGCATTATGAGCAGATATCACTACCATCTTCAGATATGTGAATGCCAGCATGGAAAAAATAATACGTACAGATATATGTCACATGTTCTTATGACACCTTGCTGTATAAAAAGCAAAAATAAGCAAGACTGTCAGAGATTTCCTTATGTCCTCCTGATCTGAATGAGGAACTGCTGGGACTGTGCTGTACATTGCTCCCAATACTCTTTGGCAGGAAGGTCAGTCAAGTACATCCTCCAGAACCGGTCATACCTAGCACAGACTTGCTATAGCTGGCCTGAATTCATGCTTGAGCACGAACTGTAGTAAAGTCTAGAGGGGAGTTTTTTCCTGTAAATAATACATCACTGAAACAGAATTCAAGATAGACCAATGGCCCATAAGGAAATTTTCTAAGGATTAACACTTGTTTACTAGACTTCTGTGAGTAAGCAGAATAAATATAAGATCCATGAAGGCTGGGAGAAGAAGTTTTCTTTTCCAAATCTAAAATTACAGTAAATATATTACTAAATAGTTATTAATTAACAATTGTATTTCCAGAGCTTTTAATGATTAGTATTAACTGCAGCCATGACAAGCAGTTTCTCAACAAATCACAACAGCAAATAAAATTTTCATCCGTCTTTCTATGGCTTTAAGGCATATTGAAAAAGTATGTGAGGTGGTGGTGATGGGGAGGTTACAGTAGGTAGGACAAGAGTGGCCACAGAAGGCTTCCTTTTAGATAGAAAAAACAAACATTTCAGAGTAACACTGACAGGCTACAACAGGTATGAAGAGACAATCATCTGCTTTCTCAGTAATTTCTACTTAACACGAGTTGTGGATGTTAAAGCCACAGAGGATCTGTAATGTCTATCAGTAGGTAACTAAATTGGATGTCTCAAAATATGACCACTATGGCAAGTTTTCACATTACAAAATGGAATGCAGACTCCCAGAAAGACTCCCAAAGCCTGTAAGTATCTTGATCTTTCAGTATGTTGGCTATGAATTTAAATGGAGCCTTATTTTATACAACAGAGGTTTCCTTTACCACTGTCATGACCTGGACTGATTTGTTAATGATCCTTTCTTCCCTGTACTTTCCTACTGAATTTAACCTATAAAACATAAAAAGTGTAGAATTACCTAGAGCTTTAAAGGGAATTACAGCTGAGCCCAATGGGAACAAGCTGAAAGATCAACACCTAAGTCTACGAACAGAAATAATGAATAATTTATGCAAAATGCAAAAAAAAATTAAATGTTTTTGGACTTTAAGCAGAGTATCGGTGTCAAAGCATTTTATAACTAATGTAGACTAGGCTGGAGCACCTTCGTAACATAATTTAGAAAAGAGTAGTGCACGATGACTGCAACATTTTCTTACAGAAAACAGCTGTTGGTTTTATTTTTAAAACACATTTTCAGAAAAGCTATATTTGGACAATAAGACATATGTCTGATATGTCTGATTCCCAATTATTGCTCAGGTTTTCTATTTTCTTTACCTACTGTTATTTCTTCCACTATTTCTACCCTAGGTCGTCTTCCCTCAATTTCCAAATGGCAACATTTTTGGAGAAACTTGAGTTGGAAGACTGAGCTTTGTACTGTAAATAATATTTACTGGGAAAGCAGAAAAGACCACAGAATAGGAGAGGAGTACAGAATTTGAAATCAATGTTTATCTTAGTTATTTTGTCCCTTTCTGAGTATCATTCCCAGATAACAGAGATGCAGCAACTGCTTTCTTTTGCTAAGGTTTAAGAAAAATCATTAAAGTATTTATGTAAATTCCAGTTTGCAAGCTTGCAGCATGTGAGATACGCTTTAAGCTGAGTATTGCTGTCAAGAGATGAATTATGTTAGAAGATTCCATTGTGAAAAAAGAAGTTAGAATATCAAGATAATGGTTCATTTCTTTATGGGGTTTCAATCTCTTTTTAAATTTGGGAAATTATTATTGTATGTGCTGTCTTATATCCTCTCCGTTTGGTTCCTCTTACCTTCCTAATCTAGGTATCAGGTTTTATGGATCTGCAATAAGGACCTTATGCATTCCTGTTGTCTGTGTTTACATTTACCACAGCCTCCACAAGAACAGTAAAAAAAGCTATTTGACCTTCCTATAATACCATGAAATGCACTTCTAGTAGTAAAAGACATAAGATGAAACAAAAATTCAAGTGTAGAGGTTTAAAGATTACAACAACATACTGTAGTATGGAAATACACTCTCAAAGTGACAATGATTTCTGCCAGAAGACAGTGGTTTAAATTTACAATCCAAATAACTACAAATTTCCTTGAAGACTTCCATCATGGCAAGGCACTCTAAGGTACAGGCAACCCTGTCAGGTCTGTACTGTTCTTGTGATAGAATCAAGACATTCTTAGAGCAGTCAATGTGAAGCTATTTCAGACGCAATAAGTGAACATTCTTACTATTTTCTCCATAATTAGTCTGCAAGGACTTAATCCAGTGCTTTTTCAGATTTTGAAGCATCTGCCAGGGAGCACAAGTTTCAGTGGTAACTTTATTTCCTGTGGAAATTCCATCCTTGAACTGTGAGGAAAGGTATTTTGCCAAATTTTTTAAATTATTGAAAATAAGTGTGCTACCTCAAATAAGGAAATCCAAATTTGCTAGAAAATTAATTATAGATCAGGAACAAAAAGTATGATAACAGCAAAGAGACAGAGATGAAAAATGCTTGTTTTAAAGTTTCTGCACAGAAATTACACAAATGAATAAACAAGAAAAATTACAAAATTAGGCCTTTTATTCCCAAATTTATGCTTCAAGGTCTATGTATTGTTCTCCAAATGTGATCACATGTTCCACTACATGCTTGCAAGCAGAGAATTTCATCAGGGTACAGCTACTCAAATACATGTAACTAAAAGTAAAGAAACCCCAAGGGTTCTCTCTATTTCATTTGAGTTAAGGCATTGCAAACTCAAGAGTAAATTCAGTGGTAATTTTTTCTCCACATCATAATTAGGAGCATTTTGGCTCTTCACAGTATTAGAACAGAGAGATGATAGTAAGTGCTGCAAATTCCCCATGAAAACAAGACCAACAATGAAACTATCAGATACTCAGCTGCAGCTTCCCATTTGATCTGCCCTGGTTTATAGCATTTGACCCCTGTATGTTTCTATGCAGTGTTCCCCACAAAGTTTCAAAGCCCTTCAATTGCAGGCCATACACCAGGCACAAGCATTTGGGTTTTGTCACACTATAAAGGTGAGACAAACCAGCAGAAGAGGCCAGTGATTCCACAGCAAGAATGGAACCTCCTGCCTGAGCATCACACACATGTGCCTCACACTGCAGGCCAATATGAGAACCATAAAAGGCACCAAATCAAGATCTGAGCTTAACTGAAGCCCAAAGCTCTGCAAGATGTGTTTGGCAGGACAGTATAACATGTACATACCATATGAGGCAATTTTAACTCAAGAGTATTTTCACTTTGCAAAACTTAATGAGCAAATATAGCAAGGTATTTTCTGAAGTTTTTTCCTAAACACATGCAAAGCATAAAGTACAGGGCAGCTATTAGAAGTAAAAATCCTTTCCCCTTTACAGAAACAAACCTCCATCAGGGTAACCATCTAAATTCAGTAACAAACAGTGTCATATCTGAGAATTCTTTGCTATAAAAATAAGCTATCATCTCACAAATATTTAAACATACAAATGCAAGCCTTGCACAAAAGTTAAAACAATTCTTTGAGCCAATACATTTACACTTTCCACTCCACTACTTTTCAACAGAGTCCTATGCAGAAAGCTACATGTTCATATACAAACTAAGATTTGCAAGAAAGTCAGGTTATCTAGAATTCCCAGATTTACTGTCAGCACTTGTCAAACACAATACTTGAAAAGATAACCTGAAGACATGCAATGTTACACATTTTAAATAAATCCAATTACTTGACTTAATATCAGTAAATTACCATGCCCTACTCATGCAGAAGTTAACAAAACAAATACAAGTAGAAGATTCGAAATAGATCAAGCAAGGCCAAAGCACTTCAGAGAGTCCTGAAATTTTTTTAAAGTTCATAATGCTGTCTATCCCTCAGCATGTTTGTAAAAACAAAACAAAAACAAACCCACACCAAAGAATAATTCCACTCCCACCATTTCACTGTTAACACTTTATTAAAAATACAGCTGCATATCTACCCTGTGTTAGTGTTCTACTCTATTTATAAAAGCACTCCAGGTATTGAAAATACATCATTCAATTTGGAAAATTTACCTATCTTGTGTAGCATGAATTCTTCAACATGGCAGAGATGTTGTAGAAAAACTTCATTCTATATGCTACTAATCTACAGCACCTCTTCTCAAACATGGCATCTTGGAGTGCCAGCAAAAACATTTTAAATCATCTAAATAATTTCTTGTTTTCTTAGCAACATGAGAAGGATCTCTCAAGCAGTCATGTGCTCACACAGAGTACTATATCAAAACCTGCCTACAAATGACTAACTCTTTTCTTGTCTCTTCCCTTCTGTGAAGGGGTGGAGGCTTTTGGGATGAATCACAACAAATACACAATTTCTGCCGTGTTCTTATAAAATAAATAGATAAGGGTTTAGATAAGTAATCATTAAAAAACACTGCATCTCTATGCCACACTACAAAATGGGGTTTTACATTATTGTATCTGTCAAAGAGAAATCAGCCTCTTTTTTCACCTGATGGAGCCACAGGCACAGCAGTGGTGCTGAGCTCCACAGCTGCCAAACTCAGCAGGGTGTGGGGAACAATATTCAATACTTCAAATTCTGTCTAACAGGTACAACATGATCTTAAAGTGCTGCTGGAGACCTACTTTTGAAAAAACAGCAGCTTGAATTGGCCCCTATTGAAAACTAACAGCATTCCAGAGAAGTTCATTTCATTCAATTAATCTTTACCTCAACTAAATTGACCATTAACCTTTGACTTGAACAGATCTGGCTTTGTCTGAATTGACTGATATCCTATCACGTGTGAGAGGAAGAACAGCTCTAAAAACATGGAATATTCAGAAATAGTTAAGTTCAAAGATGGATTATGATGCAATCAGACTACAGTCCTCTCTTGCTCTCCCTCCCCCATCCCAGTAGAAAGAGTTGTGATATAAATGTACTGAGTATAAATTTTCCGTTCCAAGATAAGAATTGCTGCTTCAACCCCAAGTTTTTTTTAACAGCTGAATAACAAGACAACATAGGAAACAGCCACTGTGCAATGTACAACACTGTGTGCAGCAATATTAAGCTGCAAAAGTAATATTAAATTGTAGCATTCCATAAATAAAGGAATTAGAAGTAATTATGACTATATTTCAGGCTTGCCAATCCCCAATTCTTCAGAGGCCCATCCATACTTTAGGTGAAGGAAAAAAATCCTGATATTTTAGTCTTCCCAGCTGTACAAACCTTATTTGTGTATGGCTCTTTATCAGTGCTGAAATAGGGGAAGTAAAAGCAAAAGCAATATATTCAGAATGCAACTGAGAATCATTAATACTGGTTTTCTGATTTTTAAGTTTTTGAATTTATTCTTGAATAGTGGAAGAGTTTAGAAAAAATATCACCAAATACTTTAACAGATGTTAGGTTTGCTATAATCACTTAATTCCATTTACGCCTACAAAGGATCAAAAAGTTCCTGTGCTTAAAACTCTAAATTCTACTAAGCATTTTGATTTCAGAAAGTACAAATCTTTTATCTTACTTGCTCAAACCTGAAGATTAATATCTCAAAGCTGAGCTGATCAAACCACTATCTGTTTTGAAAATGAGTTCCTACTTTTCAAGAGGGATTCTAGCCTGACAACTCTAAATGTTATGCCATTTTACTAGAAGTGTATTATATGCGTCAACAGTACATACTCATTATTTTCTGAACAATTCTATAAAATAACACTCTAGTCCTCACATTGTCTCCCTATGGACATTCATGCTTCCACTGGGATGTCCAAATCTAGAAATAACAAAGTTAAGTGACAAAGGAGAGGAAAAGAGGTATGTTGAAGGCATGGAATGAGGACAATAAAGTAGAATACACCTTCAAGCATCCAGGAGATTGAAATATCAGAGAGACACAAAAGCTATTTCATATTGCTCTGTGAGTGGCATGGACTTGTCCATTCATCTGCTCAGCTGTTCAGATCAAATTTTGACTCATCTTAACTCCTTAGCAGAATGCACCAGGACAACAAAGCTGTTGTTGTCCATTGCCTGCCTCAACCTCTTTCTGTGCACAGTGAGAGCTGTATCTGAGACACCACAGTCTGCGGTCCAATACAGTAAAATGAACTAACATGAATTTTAGCTTCTGTTAGTACACCAGTATGCTAGTACACCAGTACTGCAGGGACTCAGGAGAGCTCCTTCTGTCAGCTACTGCTGACACAGAAGAAAGGTAGGACAAACAGAAATGGCACTAACTGCATCAGCCACCCCAATTCCGTTTTTTCATTTGAACACTCATCTTAAGGTCAACAGAGAATGGAGCATGCAGATTCCAACAACCTTCTGATAGGTATCCAAGAGAAAAAGAAACAACAAGGACTCTGTTGTTGATCTTATATTACCTTTTCCTCCTGAACAGATAAAAATGTACTGCACCATTATTTTGTTTCCTGATTTGTCAGCCCCATTTGCCCTTCCAAAGCAAGGACAAGAGCTCTGGGCTCGACCAACAGAATGCAACCTTCACTTTCTGGGGCACATGTTGTTTTGAAGCCTTGATAGAATCCCAGCACTATCATAAAATCATTCATTTTTTGAAGTCAAGAAACAATAGAGTTCCGGAAACAGGTGGCATTTGTTTAAATTGTCAAATATGCAACAGGGATTTTAAAAAATAATGGTAGGAACAGAATCAACAGATTTGAAACAAACACTTTAGGCATTTCACACCCTGATTGTGCTAAGTTCCTCCCACAAATTGTTACCATTGAAATTCTCTAGGGTACTTGTATAGGATAAAAATAATCCTATACAAGTAGCAAAGAACCCTGTCCTGTGATCTTACAAGTACCTTAAACAAAGTTGCTTTGAAAGTAATCTAAAAAGTTAAATCTTAAAATTCATTCCTTCAGCCAGAGGGAAAGAGCTGGCAAATCTAAGCAGATAATTACTGTGGAAAAACAGCATACAATCTTTCTATGCAGATTCACTCTCCATTGTAAATAGCTTTCTAGTCTAATTCAGGACTCAATCCTTCCCCACCCATCTAAAATAAAACCACCTTTTGCAAATACACTTGTCCCTAATGTATTCCACAGGTTCAACAAACTCAAGCACTAGAAAAGTTGTTGGGATGATGCCTACACGAAAAAACATCCATCCCCAGAACTCTGCCCTCAAGGTGGTGGCAAGATCCTGTTCTTTCTTTGCTTTGGATAAGGGAGCAGTGGACCGGAGATGCCAGAAGCAATTTTAAACTCATTTGGAATTTGGTAATTCCATTCAGAAGCTTGGTTGCAAATGGGAATTCAGTGCAAAGTATGTTGAATATTAACCCCAAAAAGAATATTCTTGAACATGAAAGCTTAACCACAAGTAATTAAGGAGATGACCTGTAAGATATCCAAGTGATTCAGACTGTAGGTGGCTCAACTGAATTTAATAAATAATTCAAGAAGAGCCAAGCAAATTCAAGAAACCATTACACACCACAAGCCACAGTGGCTTGAAATCATGAGTAACCTGACATTTACCTTCTCAGATTCCTGATGAACCTCCAAAAGGCAGTGTCCTAACCTGGAGACTGCCAAGTCCACAGACTGATTGTCAAGATTTCTCTCTACACACTGTAGGCATGTATAAAGCTCCTATGCAATTTTTTGTTGTTGTTTTAAATTTATTTATTTGAATAGAACATTGTATCCACAGCATGCACCATTAAAAATGTAATTTGATACCTCTTAAAGTCAATTAAACTTTTACACTGTTACAAAAGATGGGGGGAAAAGGAAACATCATTATTTTTTTCCTTTTTTTTTTCTGTAGTTTTCTATACAAATTTCCTGGTACAGATTTATTTGCTGCTTTGAATTACAGGATGCTTTTCCTCTGACGAGCTCTCCAAGAGGGTAGAGCAAATTCTAACTGAAAAGCATTGTATACCTGGATGCCCAGTATGAGAAAGAAAGAAGACTGAGCTTCTGGCATCACTGCTCAACTAAAACAAGAAGGAAAACACAGTAGTGGACTCTAACAAACAACTACTATTAGCATTCTGAATTTGTTTGTTTGGTTTTGAGTTCTTTCTCTCCAGTACGTTTGAGTAGATTTTTCAAAGTTCAACTTGAAACTAACTGCTGTAAACAATATAACTGCCAGGTATGAGCTAACAGTTCTGTAGATGGTTAGTTGCAAGCAATTTAATAATCCCATGAATGACTTGAGGTATGAGTCAGCAAAGATCACAAGCCCCAGCCACTAGCGGCCAGAGAAGAATTCAGTGCCCACAAGAAAAGATACCACATTTTAGAACTTCTGACCTATTCTTTGTGGCTCAATTAATAATGATTTCATAAATCATCATATATCATAAATCATAATCCTATTACATTCTTAAATTAAGCATCTCATGCTACCTGAAACATCTGTCATAATATAATTCTCTGCAGGGAAGAAAGCCCCAGACTTCAAAACCAGCAGTCACAGAGTGAAAGACATATGCTTTTCAGTGCACTTTCCTAAACAGAACTTGATAATAAAACACAGATACGAAAATAAAATGCTAGAATTTCAGAATGTATTTCTTTGCTTTGTTTTTTTTTTACATTCTGAAGAGCATGGTCTTATGCTGCAGATATTAGATCTCACAGATATATAATTAGCCATTATACAAAATAGACACAAACTTGTTAAAGGCACATGACAGAATTCCATTGAGTTATTAATGTTTATTATTTTCCTCTCTAGCAGCCATAAATCAGATAACACAAACAGAATAAAAGAGGATCAAAACAGGGATATTCCTAGGGAGAGATCCAGGTGATACAAGTTGGATAATACTAGGAGGAGCTCAGCAAACCTTCTTCTTGCAAAATTTATGCCTGCAGTGTATACTGAGGAAAAAGATAGATGATCATTAAAAACATTGTTTTTGCAGCTGTCCCATCCATGTAAAGTTCCATGTTACCGATAAGGTTTGAAACGTAAAAATCATGCACCCATTTTACACAAAACTCCCACTGGGCAAGACAAATGACTGACCTCCTTTACTGTCAATCTTAAGTATTTAATTTTTGTGCAAAATATTTACAAAGAGGGCTGGGAAGAGGGTGATATGTCTAAAATGCAAATGGCAAAGTGTTATCAACTGTTGTTATTTCTGAGGAAAACCCAGTTGTTAGATTAGGAAAGCCACACCCTCTTCTCAGAGTAAGGGCAAGTCGCATAAAACTTTCATTACTATGGCTTTTTAGTGGTATTAATTCGCTGTCACTCATCTTGTTATTTTTGCATTGAAAATGCCATCTTCTGCAAAACTTTTCAGTTGCACAAGACACAGTTATAGCTTCACTGAATCACATGCAACTGGAGCTAATAACCATGTTCTGCCATCGAACAGTCATACATTGTTGCATATCACATGCTTCCACAAGCATTCCAAACCAGAGGAAGAGACAAAACCAGCAATTGTTGCTGGCTTGTTTTATTTTTTAATGAGAAAAACTAGTAAAGATGGGCACCACTGTTTCTCAAACCAAATTTTCTGGCAAAAAGATTAAAAACTGAAAAAGGTTTTATAGCTTGAGTCCTTTGATGTTCAGTTAAGAAACCAACCAAAACCATAAGCACTGTAGCTGATTTGAGGAACAAGGCAGTCTACTTATCCAAGACAGTCACAGAAATTCCTTACAACTCATGCATAACATGACTCTAAACTAGGCATGGTATATCTGAAAGTGACTATGAAGATAAATTTGCCTAACTTCCAGCAACATGAAAAAAACTACCTAAAATGCATTATACGGACACAGACAGAGATAAGATTTTTTTTGTCAAAGAAGAACAGCTCTTCTATGCAAAAATTAAATCCTTGTAAATAAAAGATAATAAATCATCAAAATTAGAAATCAAAGATAGGAATTAAAAAAACCAAAGCAACCCAAACAAATAAACCACTGGATTAAATAGAAGATGGATTAAAATAAGCATGAAGAACACCACCATAATTCTGTTAATGTGGAGTGTGTCATAAAGCTTAACTAAAATTACTTCTTACGTATTTAATGTAATGGGCTTACTGGAATAAATAAGTTATATTAAAAGAACAACTAAAATGCACAGTTTATAGGAAATGCAAATAGAACTGCTCTTATTAGATCTCAGACTGGAAAGCAGAAAGAAGCCAAAACAAAGTTACTAAAGAGACACCCTCAACTTTAGTTACTAAAGAGAGACCCTCAACTCCAGTATCGCCTCAAAAATGTTAATGGAGCTATCAATTCAATTCCAAATACTTTTTATTGGTAAAAAAAAAAAAACCACACCTAAATCACTTATATTTAATGCTGAAAGAATCTGAACCTTTAAAAAAAAAAACTCAAATACATGCTGACAGAACAAGTCAGAGGTGAATTCCCAGTGCTAAAGTGTATTAGGGTAGATTTTCAATGCTAAGCTTGAAATAGACATGCAGTCCTTACAATAAGCCCCTATGCATATATCCATAGGGTTTTACAGATGTTATCAAGTCAGAACATCACTGCAGACTGAAGTAGAACTCCCTGCCTGCACAGCTGTAGACATTTTTAGAAAAAGGAGGTGAAGGCAGAAGGAGGTACAGAGTAGGATTCATCTATACAAAGCTGTCTTTGATGATAAGCAAACATCTATCTTGTTGGGGCATGTTAAAGATATGGATAAATTCTAGGTCACTGCTCTAGGGAGAACAAAAATTGAGCCTTACCCCATAAAAGCACACAGTATCATTCAAGCTCTGTTAGACTTGAATTTGATTCCTGTCAGTTTACCTTTTACTCTTACAAGCTTCTTTGATGTACATGACAATCCATCAGGCAATTGGTCCTTTGCAAGCTAGAAATCCCTTCTTTGAAGCTTCAAGTGAAATAAATCAGCTGTCAAGCATCATGAACTGTGTTTTTTTCCTGAACAGTTTTAAATGCCTGTTTAATGTCCAAACAATAAAATGCCTTTTCTTTGCTACGTTTACGTTACAAGTAAAATGTTGTCTTTGTTCTCAGTCACCTGATTTTAAATGCAAAACCGTATGTCTTTAAAAAAAGTTATTGACTCAATCTAAGACATTTATTGACCCAGTCTAAGACATATAGCTGAGATACTGCAGATTTGGTTTAAAAATATACATATACAGTATAATCTTAACAGCCAAGAAATAATATGCAACATTACAAAAAGTACATGCACACCATTTCTCTTTCCATGGTGAACACACCTGAAGAATGCCTGCAGTTTTACACCTGAGTAGCAGCAGCTCAGTGATTTCACTCCCCTACTTTTAATTGCCAGTAAAATTAAACCTCCCCTCCCACGCCCTGCCAAGAGTTAGTGGAAGACCGTGACCAAATACCAGTCATCTTTGATGACAGTCTTCTGACTACCACAATGTTGTAGGGTGAGGATGAGGCAAACCTTGCAAGTGAAAACAAGCACTTCAGACCTTCTGTCCAATGACTCAGTCAGGAAAAGGAAAAAATTGAAGGGAGAGGAGACTTGAAAATAGACCATACTAATAGATACACTTGGAAAAGACTACATCTGAGTTTCCCCTCTGTGTTACATAGAACTTCTTCAAAAAATACCAACAAGTCCTATGTTCCCTCTTGTACTGCCAAATTATTTATTTTTAGAAGTCACTACTCTTTAAGAACCATCTTACTTCCTCTCAGATGTTTTAGGAGACACATGGGGGCCATGTGGTATGTAAGACTCATGATACTGAATTTAGCCTTTCTGAAGATGGATTGTAATCCAAATTTCTTACCAGTGGGGGTTAGCACTCCAGCTGCTGTGCTACTGTGTAAAAGCATCACTACAACTGCAGCAATGTCTTGCAGTAAAGAGTGGCTCAATTTCTGAACCTTGGAAACATTTCCAGGATTAGTCTGCTGAGGGAGGAGTATTTTGATGACTTTAAAGAGGCTTACATTCAAGACATGTTGAGCTGTTCAGTTCTGCAAATGCAGAATTTCTGGTGTGTACAGAGACAGAACAATAAGCAGCTAGCAAATTATCCTGGCAAAAGTTCAGACAACCATATATTTAGCAATGCACAAGTTGTAATGAATATATTCCTCTTTTTAGACCTTTAAATACTTCCTGTGTATCAGTATGCACTTTGGTGG
Organism: Molothrus aeneus; assembly: GCF_037042795.1. Taxonomy (NCBI): domain Eukaryota; kingdom Metazoa; phylum Chordata; class Aves; order Passeriformes; family Icteridae; genus Molothrus; species Molothrus aeneus. The sequence continues at coordinate 39,865,483 of NC_089647.1, read as the reverse complement.
TTTTTTTGCAGATTTATGTTACATCATAGAAAACTTGTGTACCTTTTAGTAACCCACTGAAAACTGACTGAAACATAAAAGTAGCAGCAGAATTTAGAATATTCACAGTTGACTCAGCTGACAAAAGTACTGTTGAATACCTTCTGCTATAATAAATCAAGCTATGCCATGAAGACGCAGTTTTTTGACATGTATTTTTAAAGTGTTGCATGGTTTCTATTTATTGAAATTTTTCTATTTTTGTGACATGAACCATTAAAAAACAACTGTGAATTACCCCACCGTATTTCTGATAACATGCTATAAGAAACTATAAAAATGCTTTGCCAGCAAAGTAAAGAGAATACTTACCAATATTAATTTCATCATCAGTTTCAGCATCTCCAATACACTCAAACTGAAAATCTTGTAAAGACTGTGAAAATTTTTGTACTGCCATGGATAAATCTAGAATTCAAGGAAAAAAAAACAAATCAGAATTACTCCACTAGAACTTTACTGGAGCAAGGCATCATGCATTTCTGCACTGAATATTTTTTCTGCTTACAAAGTTTTCTTTCTAGTATATTTTTGGACATTAAACTCATTTTAAAATCACTATCACATTTTCAAAATCAAATGTCTGAGATATCCTAGACACCTATGAAACAGGCTGATGCAAGATTTCAAGCATTGATACATGTATCACATTGACAACTAAAGAACTTTTATACATCTTGAAAAACAATAAATTAGTATAAGAAATCGATGTCTAGTGATAAATTGCATATGTAAGTATACCACTCTTTAAAGTATTGCAATATTAGTTTGCAGACAAAAATAAAGCTCATGATAGTGCTTTTCATTACCATTATCAAAATAATTACATTATAATTATTCTGATATACCACACTGTAAAATGTTTTAGTGAAAAACCTTTGTAAAAAGAAAATTGAAGAGGAAAAAAAACCAAAAGTGCTTGCCAATCAACATGGTAGTCCACAGATTATGATTACTATTTTCAGTGAATTTCACAAAGCAATCCAAACTTTATAGAGCAGAATCTCATAATAATTTTACACAAAAAACCCACAGAGTATCAACCACATAAATCTGTTATCTTCTTTTCTTTTTTTAGAAATACTAATGGCAAATGGAGAGATAAATGTGACAATGAATAGATTTGGTCAAGACTTAAAAACACCACCAGTCCAGATGAGCTCAGAAAACCAAGAACAATTTTCTGCATCCTGGAGGCTGTATCTATGGCATCTATTTTGATGCTAGGAAAATTGACAATTAAGAATCTGACATCTACTAAATCTAAAGGAAATTCATGGTAGGGGTAAGCTATGAATGAAAGTCAAGTCATAAATTCTGTTTCAAAAGCATCGCATATCTGTCTCCACCCTTGGGAATGGTGAAAAGCTGTCTAGACCTGGTCCTGGGTAACTGGCCCTGCTTAAGCAAGGCAGCTGGATGAGATGACTGCTATGGGTCCCTTCCAGCCCCAGTCATTTTGTGATTCTGTGATTTCTTTATGCTCTGTTACCGTAAAGCCATAAATACTCATTCAATCAGTGCTGGACACAAAATTAAGAGGGCTAACCTTCTTCCAGGCAGGAATAAAACCTAACATATAAATATACAAATTGGCCTAATATCCTAAATCAACATACAAACAACTCCCATACACACGAAGTATGATTAAATTTGAATGATCTCCAACAGTAAGAACCATTCCACTATCCTAAATGAAATAAGAATTGAAAAATGACTGAAATAAAGATTTTAAACACCTCCAAACAACAATTCACAAAATAAGATGATTTTTTTTAAATTTTATTTTAATTAAAGGTAATGACGATCAAGAAAGAAAATCCCTTCCTGGATTTTGCACTGGCCAGAATTTACTCAGTGACTGTTCCTCTTGTATTTTTATAGGTAGCTATAGAGTACATCAGTCCAAAAAGAGACCCATCATCTTTAGACAATACAGACATGAACAGATTTTTTTTCTTCTATTAGTAGGGAATTCTGTATGCATATCCGATAAATAGCGAAGATGTAAAGAGCTGGGTAAACAAATTCTGTATCTTTTGATAAAGCACATGGGAAACAGGAAAGAATGCTACTCAGATTTATTGCATCCTTACTGTACATTTCCTACTGTGCTGTACATGAAGATGATATTATTAAGTGCATTAACAAATTGAATGCTAAACAAAAACTGCTTCCTACTGTTTGTATACATGAAAACCAAATAATCTTTATAAGATGGACTGTGTTTTATGCAAATGCAGCTTCTTTCATAGCTAAGTAAACGATTGTTTTACATTTGTTAGAAAGATCTAAACTTGAATTTGTCACATTAGTATATTTTAAGTTTTAAGGGAAGAAACACAGTTTTATTATTCACTCTTTCACCAGGTTACTATACTGAGTCCCAAACCTTCCTACAAAATTGCTGTATGGCAACTGATGCCAAAAGGAATTACATGGCCTTAATGTAATTGAATGGAAACATTTCCATTGCAAAAATTAACTCTTGCTAATAGGAGTGGAGGTTTATTTCCTTTGGACAATCAAATAACTGTCCATGATGAACAGCATCTCTGCGAAGATGATGGAAATGAGAGAGCATGGGTCTCCCCTATCATTCTTCCACATATGCAGGATTTGGTGGAATAAATGTCAAAGTAAAGGAAAGTAAATGTTAAAAATACCAAAGGTGGAGTCTCTACTTCATATCCTGGATTATTGATATATGATGCCAATTGTATCAGCAAATCAGACACAGCTTATACATTTTGAACCTGAAGGAGGTATGTTTAACCTAGTTCAGAATAGTGGGAATGAAGAATTAAGGAGCTTATGAGATAACTTGATAAACTCATGCAGCAAGATACCATTTGGAGATATCTGCCTCTATATGAGGTCTTTCCTCATACCTTGAGAGTATTAGACAATACCATAATGAGTTTAAAGCTGTTCAATGTAGCAAAGAATAAAATGAAGTTCCAAGGTCAGATATTTCCTGTAACATTCATTTACAAGTTCTGTACAAGGTTAATCTAACCTGAAAAGATAAAAAAATATTCTACTGAAAATTCCAGCTGACTTGGACAGCTTTCCTAAAGGCTGAGATAGGAGTTACTCTCTAAGACTCTGACACTGCAGTTGAATCACCAACACTGGACCAAGCAGTGCTACTTGATTGTATTTATCACTTTCTTAGGAGCATCATCACTTTAAATGATTATAAAATTATAAACCCAGTCACAGAAAGGAGCAGCTGTGCAGTAGGCATATCTTTTCTAAAAGATACCAAGATTCAAAACTGAATTAAAAAGGATTTAAGAGCAACTGTCTCCAATCAAGAAGAGGCAAATGATGGATAAAAAAAAGAAAAGAGCAGATAGAGCAGAGACCTCGCCCAGTTTTACAAGATATCATATAGCCCTGCATATCCCAAATTCTTAAAGTCACTGAGAGTCCTCAATGCATGCTGCTGCTTCCAGAAGGAAGGTAATCACCACACAAATCACATTTTTAGAGTCTGTGGCATTATTCAGAGTTGCTCTTACTCAGCATTGTAAAGTCCTGTCCCTCCTTTCATTGAATTCGCATGAACTAGAACATTCACTTAGTTCAGGGCAGAAATTTTCCTTCAAGCAGACACAACTGATCTTCTAAGTTGCTATAAAAATCTCACCAGCTTTACTGACAGGCAGTACAAGTCTATCAACCAGGAAAGGATGGCTGCTCTAAAGTCTCAATGAGCTCACAAATGCTGTTGCCCCTGCTCCTCTGCAGGCACTCAAAGTAATCTCTCTGGGTGTCAGCAAAAGAAGGAAAATGCAACCTGATAACCCTCATTTGCCAGAGGGGCAGTTCTGTTAATATGCATTTTCTGAGAGTACTCACTGTACCTCTACCACTTGTTCCCTGCTATCTCTGATTCCAAAGAAGGATTCAGTTCCATTTTGCAGTGAGGAACATAGTCAAGAGTAGCCATCTACACACTACATACTGTCAGTGCAAGGAGGTAACTGTGACAGAGTTGCCTGTTTTAGTCAGGGCTTCAGCAAGTCAATGGGCCAACAAGATTTTTTTTTTTGTGGAGCTGACAGAGGAAGTACTAAAGAAGTTACCACACTGTGACCGGAAATAATAAAAGCATAACTACAACAAAGCTTAACCACAACAAAGTAATATAACACCAGTATTGCATATGGATACATACAATACCGACCATCAGTACCATAATGCCAATGAAAGAATAATAAAAGTATCATCCATTCAGGACAGTCACAGAGGAATCATGAAATGCACTACTCTATTGTACTTCTCCCTGAAGTTTTATATATTTGATTAATCTATTTAACACATATTTTTCAATTAAAAAAACCAAACAAACAAATAAATCTTCTGGATTATTCTGGAAGGCAGGTTTATTTAAGACTCACTTTCTTTGAAATTGCCAAAGAGAAGTATGTAATATGAACTGTAATACATTAACTTATTTTAGGTATCAGGGCCTAACAGCTGAATATGGGACAATAAAACTGGGACGATCCAGACCCTTTGCATCACAAGAACTGTTCTTCCACCTTCTTGTCCTAGATTTGTTAAACAGATTGTAAAATAATTTCTTATTTAGAGTCTTGAAGAGGAGGAGAGAACAATACATTGCAACAATGTGATGAAATGACGGATGCTATTTCCCGAAGAATGAAAAAACAAGTATATGCTTTGGCATGGCACAGCCTGTCACAACAAGGACAAAGTCCTACAGATAAGGACATCTGAAAAGATTTCCACAAGTTGGTAAGCACAATGAATTTTTTATTGGGCTGTGATGGTTGTCATTTGTTTGGTCTTGCCAGTCTGGTGTCCGGAAGAACAGCAGAAAGTCCAAACTTTGGATAGGGATCAATCAATCTCCAAAAGCAGAAACTTTGGAACACTTGCAGAGGACTCATATCTCTACCCTAGTAGCAGCCTGCAAGAAAGTGTTCTCAGCAAACACATCAAAGCCCAAGTCTTTCCACTTGTTTGCTTACAAAGATGACTTCATTAGCTAATGGAAATCCAATAACCAATGTTCTTCCTGACTGATGTCAATCATCCTGGGAAAGCTTGGTATCATTCACTGGGTTAATAAAGAAAAACAGTAGTTAAAACTCATGAGAAGATTAAACATGCCTAAATGAACTCCTGAGTACCAGCTGGAATGCAGTAAATGGGACTTCAAACAACAGACACTCTGGCTAATACAGTAACAGCAATATATCTGGCTATCTGACACAAAGCTAGTTATTATTCCATGGCTTCAAAGACAGCAGAAGCAAAGGGGTTGACCTAGCAGGATATTACAGGCAATCCTTCAGTCAGCTGAATTTCAGGACAGCTGAAGACTGGAAAGGAGACTCACAGTACAGCACAGTCACCTTTGGTGTTTCAAACCTTTGGGGCAGTATGAGTCCACCACCAGATATGACGAGATGCATTGTGGTGCTCTGCTTGATGAGATACTTCATTTGGTCATGCACTGACATACAGGTTTATTAAAACCTAAGCTAGTCAGCAAAACTCAGCATTAAGATATTGTAATATGTGAATAAAGCACAGTAGAAATTGAACAGTATTGCCAAAGTACTTGATAAAACAGCATGCTAAAACACAGAGAAATACTTATCTAGTTTGTTGAGTTCTACTCCTCAATACCTGAAAATGAATCATCATTATGGTTATTTTTAATTGCTTTACAAATAGATTTATTTTCTTAATTTATTTCTTAAGCAACTCTCATTCTATAAACAATTGTTCAGGCTAAGTTATCTAAACACTTTAAAAAAGTAGTTTTTATATGAGAGACATTATTATTATTATGAAATAGCAGCTATGAGCATGATTTGCAGTATTCTTACCACACTAAATGACAGAAGCAAGGAAGCATTTAAAAATTCATAAAAGTGAAAAAAGGGCTTTCAGTATTACAAATATAAATCCGTAAAACACTATTTATTCTGGAAAATGCTTGTGAGATACATGTCTCCCTAAATAGTTCATTACATGCTCTTCTACACTGAAGATGAACAGAGAACATCCTTGGCTTTGTTATTTTATGAGGGAATGAGCTTCAAGGATTTGAGCTATATCAACAGCCAGAAATAAGCTGGAGGAACAAGAACACCCCACTGAGAAGCACTGAACTTCAACAGCTTCTGTGTTTGCTACAGTCAATTTGATTGTAAGTAGAACATGTCACAGTGGGATATCTTTTTCCACACCATAGACTGTAAACACAGAAGCTGGCAGTACAATTATGTTTAGGCAATATGAATGATTAAGCAGCTAAAAGCAGGGATCATACAAGACTGTGTATGTCACTAGTATATTTCAAATTTCTTCCTGGCTTAAGGGCTTTCTCATTAAAACTTCCAGTTTCACAGCAGTAGTTCCTAATTCAGAGAAAAGCACCAAAATGCATTTTCTTTGCAATTTCTGCCTTTCCACTCTTCATTGCTCACTAATAATTTAAAATTAAAAATAAATTATTATCAATGGTTTTAGGTAATTATCACACTTAGAAAAATCTTTTTGCTCATAACATATATAGCAGCACATATAAAGGGACCTGAAGGTTAGCACAAATAAAGGGACCTGAAAATGTCTTACAAATCAGCCCAAAGCAGCAATCCTGAGCCTAGGAATGTCGGCATATATGCCAGTAATGCAATTAATTTCTTCGACTGCATATGAAAAGAATTCTGGGTTTTGCTGCCAGAACAGGTAATCCCAATTTAATAAAACATCACTGCTATAACATGTCCAGATCACCTATAGTTAGAGAGCAATTTACAGTGCACGTTAACATGCCTTCTAAACACTGACAAAAAGATCTGTATAGTCAGCTGATGCAGCTTCTGATGTCTTTGGTTTCATGGCTTTCAATACTGGAGTCCTTCCTTTGAATGGAATATTTTCCATGGTATTTCTATTTTTAGAAGTCTATTTGATGAAATTATTTACACACACTTATTATTCTTTACTTCTCAGCTGAGTTAATTTCTGGATCATATAAACTTTTCTGATTATCATAAGAAAAAAAAATGACAAAAGGGAGAAAAAAATCCTCTCCTCTTATGAGTGACCACATTTTATCCAAATTCAGCAGAATTTAATTTGGCAAAACACCGGGCAGGCTGGCACAGAGTAAAGACTATCTGCAAGGGCTGATCGAGCTAATGCTGGCCACATGCCACAATGCTTTTTTAAAGAATCCACAAGAAAACACCACAAGGGAATAGAGAATCCAGTGCCCAGTGCCAGAGATTTTGCAGCTCTAGGGCCACTGCTCTGTATTGACACAGTCTTTCATTGTTGCTCTCAATAAACTCTTTATCCCCTTTATTTGCCAGCTTCATGAGTGCATATTCTTTGCCAACTTGCTATTCACAGAACAATAATAAGCAACTAAAACAAACAACTCTCTACCAACTCCCTACCCCTACAATCCCACATTACTTTTTTACCTTAGGCTCTATGCTTTGCTCTTAATTTCAGGGAAGCTAACTTCTTCCTACAGTCTCCAGGGACAGGACATCAGGAGAATATGTCAACATGTAGCCCATGCATTGCCGCATTCCTCTGCGGTTACATAAGGCACTGAAATTTTTCAGTGTCGTTCTCTTACTCATGAATATTTCCATGAGAAAAATGCACAATTTGCTTTCCCATTCTAGAAAGCACTGAGAAATCCCCTTGATCAAATGCAACAAAATCCCCACTTTCTTAACTATGAGGCAAGAGCTACTGAAACGTCTGTATGTTCTATAAACTTCATAGCTATTCATACCAACACTGTTCAGTCACAACTTCTTATGTTAGACACTTGTGCAATACTTTGGGTATTCTTAGAACTTCTCTACAGTTAGGAACTAAGTCTAACACAGTCTTGAGGACACTTCAAGAACACAACACTGATGTTTAATGAGAAGGGGATTTTTATGCCACATTTGCATGCTTACTTGATAAAAAACATACTAAAACTTCCATGAAAATAACTGTTGAACCTAGTAATATTATACAGACAACAGACAATATTGATCATATTCCATCCCTCTTTTCACTATTCCTTTCCTTACCCCACCCACTTTGTGTGAACCTAACCTTATTCACATAATCAGAACAGAAAGAAATGAACTTTAGTTCAGTATACAAAATCTGTGAAGTCTATAAAACTACTATCTTGCTTTGACTTTGCCTATTTATAAATATATGAAATAATAAAAATGCACCTAAAAATCTATGTCCTGTAACCTTTAATGCGGAGGACACAATACAGTACATACTGCTCATCTGTTTCTCTGAAGTTAAAGCATGTATGTAACTTCATAGCTCTTTCTCATATTAAGTGATGTCATTTTGTTTCAATACTCCCACATTCTTGTATTTTATTTCTCATTACCTCATTCTTACAAAATCTTTTCTCAGTATTTTAGTTTATAAGACTGTTTAACTGTTTACTGCTGCATTTGATTAGAAAACAAACTGACTTTGCAGGGAATTACCATGGTTTAAACCTTTCAATCATCAAACCATATTCACAGAATTACACTTTACAAGTGACTAATCACATGGTACAAGGCAGAACAGAAAATTTTCCTTTGCCACCACTGCAATTTTTTACAGTCTTTCCCCACAAATATGGCTACAATTTTCAGAAAGCATTTGGTTTCCTTTTACTTCTGAAATTGTAAAGATTGGCTGTAGGGTGTAACCTAGTACTATTTCTAGCATATTATTATATTTTTCTAAATTATATTCAACCGAAGCATTTCTATACAATGAGAGTTTGCTTATTGTCATCCTGTATACTTTTTGACTAAGATCCACTGTAAAGGCCTGAAATATTCCTACATTTCTTCTGTCCTGGAGAAAAATAAATCTTAGAAAACAAGTACATTTCCCTACTTTTATTTCCATTCTCAAATAAATATCATTACTAATTCATCTGCATTCTCAGTATTTTCCCTGTCTGTTGGTAAAACTACTCCATAGTTCTCTATCAGAAAGATCTCAAAGATTCCTAAACTTTTGTTCCTGAAACTTGCTTTGACCCTCAACATACATTCTCTTGCTCCTTGTGGGGATTTTAAATGCTTTTTCATGATCTTCCACATTCTTCCCCCACCCCAAGGATGTTTATTTCCCAGAACAGTGTCAGACTTTTCCAGGGAGTAGGGTCCACATTCCAATATTCTCCCCCCAGACTCTTGCAATGAAACACGGTTTATCAGGCATGCTACGTTATTTCTCACTCCCCCTGGCACATCCCAGCAACACTGAGCAGGCAGAGAAGCACCACAAAAAGGACAAAGAAACTAAGAGCAGATGCTGCCAGAGGTTGAAAAAGCAGAGAGCGATTTCCTGTCTGGCAGCTAGGGAGTTGCCAGAAAAAATATGGGAATTCCCAGATTTTTAGTGAAATGAAAGGTATTGGTGCATCAGATGATCTTATAGTAAGACATGAAAAGACATTTTTCTCTGTTTGTTTTTAATCTTACCATGCATCCAAAGAAATGTTAAAAATACATGTGTCTATTTGCAGACAATGAAATATATGATATAAGACTATAATTAAAGCCTATGCTGCAACACATTCTTAAGGAGCCAGAGTTCAGACTATCTGACCAAGATCAGTTCTGCCAGCTCAGTGCTGTGCACATGTAGAATGAGATCCAATGTCCTCACTAATATCCCTACCCAAATATCTTTCCAGAGAAAAAAATAAAATATAGGATTATTTCTGGTATGAACAGGGAGCTCTAAGAAGCTGCTTCTATGAAATCAAGAATAAATCACTGCAGCAATTATCATGCAGATCCTCAGCTGTAAAAAAATTCTGCAATATATCTTTCAATGCTTTTATGTTCCATGATTTTTACATTAAGTAGATTCTCCTGTTCTGTGAAGAGAGCTGCTCAAAGGAGGATCAGTCCCACTGGCCTGTGCTGGATGGCGGGGGAGGGATGAAAGGAATGAAAGCAGTTATCAAGGCATTTGTAAGTAGTGAGCTCTTGGAACAACATTAGAGTTGAGGGTCATGGGAAACAGAAGCATTGCTCACCCTTCTTCCTGGCAAGTTTTCTGTGCTTGGGCAACAAAGTAAAATGTGTTGTAAGACCAGAAGGAGGAGGAGAGGGAAAAAAATTAAAATGTGTATATTTAGTTTATTTAAAAAAGAAGAAAATATTACCACGTGGCTTTAAAGGAAATGAAACACTTTCCATATGAAATTCTTTCAGGCTCTTAAAGCTCAGGAATACAATGCTTGATTAGATTCTTTTGATCACACAAGTAATACCACAGTCCGATGTACTTCAGTACTGCACTTAATAGGGGTGGGGGTGTGAGAGTTCTAACACACATACACAAACAGATGTTACATTTGTTTAGAGAGTCAGATATGCACTTCCACATATGGAGGGCAGAACTAAGATTCCTAATCAAGCAGAATTTTGTTCAGTGACATTAAATGTCACTAAATGTGTTGACCAAACTTGGCCTAAAGTAAATTTTTTTCCATTCAGCCTACCATACAGCCAGTGCACTATTACACACTGCTTAGCTACTTTTCACTACTTAGAGAATGGATACTAAACACATCAGTTTCATACAGTAAACAAGCTTAACATGCTAGTTTAAACTGTCTTCTCCCTTTAAAATAGGAAAGCAATTCACAAAATACAGATATGAGAGCAGTTTAAAGTCTGATGTCACAATGAAAGCACTTAAAAGTCTTTTAAAGATACATTTTTGAGGGCTTAAATTAAATCACTTGCAGTATCATAAATTCAAAAATCTGTTACCAAAATAACTATATTCTAAAAATGGGTGGAAAAAAGTAACAGCAAAATGAAATATGCTTCATTAACTAATGAAATCCTCGACTACAAATCAGTTTCACCAGGTGAGCTCCTGCTTAAACAAGTCAGAATTAAGTGTTCCCAAGGAGTTTGGGGTTAACTCAAATTTACATATATGAGACTATTTCCTTAACACTTATAGTTTTTACATTTTACTTTCCAGATTTATTGCATTTAGTTAGAGAGAATTATAAATAATCCCTGTAAAATCCAGTATTCATAGGATGTTTCTTTCTATGTATAAAGCCACTTCAAAGAACAGGATCTTTATATTAAAAAAAGAGAGGGAGAGAGAGAGAAATATCGCTCATACTCATTTTACTGGATTTTTTACTTAACTTCTCAGACAAAAATAAGGAATTTGAGTGACTTTCAGCAGAAGCCTGTCTAGTTTCTCTTAAGTCAACTAATTTGTAAGAAGGACCAACTAGCTCTCTACATAGTTCATGTATTATTTTTTTCAAATTTTAATTCTTTGGAATTTTGTTCTACTTTCCTGTCAAAAAAATATGTAGGAACATATGAAAACATCCTCTTGTTATCTTCCTGGCAGAGTGATATCCTTTAATTAATAATCTTACCATCCATTAGTACTAGCAGTGTTTATATTAGGGCATGTGTAATGAGTTCTGAACTAACTACTATCACGAACAAATGAGACCTTGTCATAAAAACAGATATATAATAACTGGGTTGCTTTATTACTCTACACTCAGGCATGGTCAAGAAACATATTAAATTCTAGTAATTATTTGAAATTGGGGGAAAAGACACACATCATTAATGCCAATCCATCAAACCACAAGAGACATGCACTTAAAAACTATACAGAGATTTTGTCTCACTCCTTGACACTGTCTCTTGATATCAAAGGTACAGGGAATGGAGGCATTGGTGGTACGTGGTAAGCAAATGGCAAGAACCCCTTGTTTCAAGAAATGCGCACACAGCAATCTGCCTGAAAGGGTAACTGGGGAACACCAGAGTTCTACAAAATGACAAGCAGTACAGAAATGATGGTTGTTTCCCAAATGGAAACAAAAGGCTGTCTAACAGAGCAAGAAGCAAGCTCAAAACAAAGCAAGAAGATGCTTTTTCTTAACATTTGTAGTTAAATAATGAATCTCACTATAACCAGATACTTTGGATATTAAAAATGTATGTGGGCTCAAAAAAGGACAAGTTCTCAGAAGAAAAATCCACTGAGAGCTATTAAAGACATAAGTAACCCCTTGCTCAGGAAATCTTCAAGCCCCAAACCACTGGAGGCAGTGGAAGCCTCACTGCACTCTGCCTGCTGTTTTTCTCTGCCTTAGACAGTCAGTGCCATGCGTGAGAGAAAAACAGAACCCACAGCACAGCACTCACCCGAATCTAGAGACAGGATGTAACACCAGATAAGCTTCATGTCCAATCCTGCACAGTTGTGCTTATGCTCTTTGTAGAAAGATTTGGACACATATTATGTAATTGCTTCAATGCCTCAAGACACTATTAGCTGATGACCAGCACCTGCTAGTAGGAGGTTATCACTGTCATGGATGAGCCAATCCATGGGGTAAGCCCTCTTTAGCCACCTATCCAGGGCCATCTGCCTGAGAAACAGGCAACAATAGGACAAGGAGCTGAGTTCACACTGAAAAAGCAAGGATCATGAAAATGATGTGTCTTCCTGGCTGAACCACAAGGACACATTCTCCAGTGTATGGGCAATGGCAGGTAGATGAAAGCTGTATTATCTCCAACAGCTCCAGAGCCAGAGGATGTGGGCCATTACACCTTTAGTTATATCCCAAGGCTGTAATTCTTCCAGCAAGGACTTTTTCAGTTATTTGTAATATGAGGTAAACTAAGTATAATTTTTCACAGTAAAAATAACTGCATTAATAAATAAATAGCTGACAAAAAGTTTATTTGGACTACCAAGCACAAATGGCTACAATGAAGACTGATTATAAGCTGAATTCCTTGCAAATGTAAATTATCTTCACCCTTCTCCTTCAAAATGTTCCTAACTTATTCTTAGCATGAGGGCAGTCACTATGTCGACAACTATTACATGACTTTTTTTTTTTTTTTTCCTCAGGGTTCAGTATTGCTCCTTCCTCCTCCCATTATTGCTCACTGCCTAACATCCAAGTCCAGGAATAAACAAGGAATTATCTCAGCCTTCAAGCATGCCAAATCTAGAAAAAATAAAAGAAGTAAATTTTTATGTGATATGCAGCTCTATTATCCTATTTACAGAAGGAAATGCTGAAAGCAAGACTGCCTAAGGCCACACACCCTAAACTAGTGATTAGGCAGGCCCTTCTAGTTCCCTAGGTCCTTGCCCATTATTCCAGATGCCATTCTGTCAAACCAGGAGATGTTAACCAGAGCTGCAACCACACAACTTCTCACACTTCCCTGTCACCACAAAATCTGCAACTTCCTTCTTCCAAGGGGGCACAATTTTGAAAAACAGATTTATATTAAAAGGAGTGAAGACCCCAATTTCATTGAAATAAATAATAGAAAAAAAATAAGCAGCACAACATTATTTTGATCCATTTAATGCAGCCCCTACAGAAGGCTTGGTTACTCCAGTTGCAGCAGTTAGTGCCCTCTGTTTCAACTCAGTCTCCATGAAAAATAAGAACACAAATATGCCTACTTGCTTAACAGCATTTGCTAAACTTTAGTTCAAGCATTTTTAAAAAAATGTAAAAAAGAAGAAACAAAAATGTGACACAAGTATTAAGGTTTGCACAATTAAACTCTAATGTTTCTAAAAGATGTTTCTAGAATATTTTACATCTAAGTTTAATAAAGGATTTTTGCATATATGTTTCCATAAATTTTCAGGTGCTGCAGGATGTTACTTCTCTTTCTCAAAAAACATAAATTTTCACCAGCTAAGATTAATTCCAACTAAGATTTCAATCCAACTTCATCACAGCTCCATCTCAAGAATCAGTATCTGAAGAAATATTGAAGAAAGTGTTTCTTTGCATAGAAGTTCTAGTAGAAACCTACAGAGGTTTTCACTAAGAGAAATGGGAAAAAAATTCCTTCTTTAAAGATACAAAACAACGCTGAAATAGCTGATAACAAAGCTTTTAGAAAATACCCATCCATTTTGTTTCCACACACAATGGCAAAGTCAATAAGAAGTCAATGAATCAATAATTCACTGAGAGAAGGAAGAAAAAAAAAAAAAACAACAGAAACACTTTGAGCCTGAACTAGTTATTTATTCATGAAGGAAAATTTGGTGTTTAAACCTAGAACTGTATTTTTATCCAAAGCCTGACTGCAGAATATCCCTGACCTCACCATAACATTATTTTCCCTCAAGTTTGCTGCAAGAACTTGCACTTGGAGGAGCAGCCTTGCATGCCTCACAGTTTGTTGGCTAGCTGGATTTCCATTCCATTACAGCCTCCCCCTCTCCCTTTTCTCAATGAAAAGTGGCTTAAAGACTTATTTTAAATGCCCAGCAGCACTATGACTTCCGTAGACTCAATTTAACACAAGTGGGAACTTTTCCATGAAAGTATACTTTTCAAAAATCGTGAGAATACTTAGCAAGCTTAAAACCAAACAAGTTCTGTAACTGGACACAATTCTGAAATCATTGATTCCTTTTAAAATGGAACTGGAATTCTCTGTGAAAAGTTTCAGTCTAGACAACATTTGCTATCTACAATGAGCAATACGAACCAAACAAACAGAGTACAAACATGGTAGTCTGGATTTTGGACACTGCCTCCCAAACGCAGATATTTTTTTTCTATGAGCATGTAAAATGCTTAACTGCAATGGATACTCCTTTCAGAGGTCCATGTCTATTGACTGTAATCGTTTTTCCTCTGCAGTTGAACAAGTTCATAAACACAAATCAATGAAGAGTCTCTGAATTACTTGGGAGAATTAATTTAACAGCCAAGCAAAACACCTTCCCAAAATATTCATGTTAGCTTCCTTGACATAAGCAAACAGAGCACATTAAAATATTGGCTGCAAGAGGAGGAAAACATGGCACTTACTAGCTGGGGGAGGGGGTAGGGATGGTGTTTGTTATTTTTAATTATTTTATTTAAAATTACAGCCACCAATAAGTAGATGTTTTTGCAAATATCTTTGGGTCTAACATGCAGGGCAAGACATAGTTTCTCCAAAGTCAATTCTATTTTGTGAATTGTATCGGAATTAAGGATGCCCAATCTATACCTCCTTAAGAGGTATCATAATGACCACTGCTGAGTATTGCAATAGCTCAGCTACTAAGGATTCTGATCCTCTGGCTCCCTAAATATACTAGAGCATCTCTTATCAAGCCAATTATTCATAAAGACAGGCTTGCTAAATCCTTTTACAAGCACCTTGCAACACAAAACAATACTCCTGGGATCTACTCTGCACAGACAAGAGCCCAGAAGACTGAAATAATCTGAGCCACCTCTATGCTAGCTGGTCACTTTCATTACTTAGTGGCCAAAGAGCTAGCAAATTTAACTTTGATATCATACCCTCAAGCTAAACTTATAAATTAATCCTGTGCATTCTGCTGTTAATTCCCACAATGTCTGAAAATAAAATTTAAAAAAAATCACTGTGGAATAATAATTCTAAACTGGGTAAAGACAAGCAAAGACTGCTCTCAAAATTATAGTGGGAAAGAGTAACTATAAATATGGATGAGAGAATCAACATGAAGTTTGACATAAATAGCCTCACTGAGAATTATTTTCCTATTGGATTTGGAGGTCACCAAAATATGCACACAGTTACTTAGAATTAGAACACCCACTAAGTCAAACAAAAACAACTTACAGTGCCAGTTTTTCAGTGATGACACTCAAGGTGCTGATTTTTTTTTGTGCTAATCCTTCCTTCTCCTGTTTCTAACATGAAAAATGAAGCTTCTCTTCACTCAAAGAAAAACACAATCCAATAATAACTCTCAAAAGTTCAGTCTTGGCAAGAAAATTTAGTAAAGGTTTCAGCTTAAGAAGTCTCCTTGAACCAAATTACTCAAGTGGCTAAAAGATTATGCAGCTGCTAACTTCACTACTCGGTATATAGCTTCCCAATAAATACACCTAAAAAATCACTTCATAATTTGTGGGTTTGTCCTACTGCATGAAAAAACAGAACATGTTTCTGGATGCACATAATAGTCAGGTTCTGGTTTTTATCATCTCACCACAGATAAGCAATACCACGAGGTGCTAGCACAACAGCTTTTTGAGTGAAGAGAGATGTATTTCTGAAAAAATCACATTCCATTGAGAATTCAAGAGCATTTAGCTCTTGCTCTTTTATACTTCTGAAAATATCATAAGCAACCTACATAATCCTTATAATATTTTACAGTCT
This sequence comes from Molothrus aeneus, assembly GCF_037042795.1. NCBI lineage: Eukaryota > Metazoa > Chordata > Aves > Passeriformes > Icteridae > Molothrus > Molothrus aeneus. The sequence goes on along the minus strand of NC_089647.1, from coordinate 39,849,203 downwards.
AAACAAATACTTTCATTTAAAGATCAAGGTAGGGCAGTAGTAGAGCTGTAAGGATAGCAGAAGGCTCTTCTTTTAGCTTCAGTTTTGCTAAGTACTGAACTCAGCAAAGTGCATATTCCAGCTGTGTAAAGTATTTATCTTGAAAGAAACACAAGAGGATGTGGGCTTTAAGCCAGTAAAATACTCAATCATCTGGAATATTACAGGACAGACCAACCAAACTGGTTTCACAACTGCCAGGGCACGAAGGCAGCAAGTACTTAACTTAGTTGCCACAGCTTCTTATAACGGAATCAAACTTTAGTAGATTTTCTGTACTAACACTTCTTTTTCCTGCCAAATAATTCCTTTCTGAATCTCCAAGGAGTCTTACTATTCATCAAACCCATCATAAAATCTGGAGATCAAATTGGAAAAAGGGTGTTAACACTGAGTAACATATTTTGCTGCTGATACATGTATTCACAATCAACTTTCATTTTTTCCTTTCTTGAAAAGCAGAAGGGTTTCAGAATCTTAAGTACCAAGAAGGCAAGGTGATAGGGGAAAATAATATTTAGGAAGCACACATTAATGCACATGGCAAAAAAAATTATATCCACATAAAGACGCTATTTACATTAGATTTAATACTCCTTGAAAGATCTTGGGAGTCAATGCAGGCAGTTATTTTATAATATCAATGCAACAATCAGCGACAGTCACAAATATTAAGGCCTAGTAGGGAAAGAATGCCAAAAGCAGAAACTATCACTATTTGATGCATTCTTGCCTTGAATATTCCATGAAGTTGCAAGTTCCATTTCTTGCAATCTAACTCAATCTAACTCAGAATGGGCATTGTAGGGCAGAAAGAAGGTACAAAGGACAACCAGAGGACAGATTTGCTAACTTAAAAGTAGAAACTTAACTAGACTGGAACTTTTCAAAGCAGCTGGGGAGCAAAACCTGAAAGAACAAAGAAAGAAAAGCAAGACCTTAAAAAATAAATATAGCAAACCCAGATGAACAGCACAGGCAATATATACAGACAACAGTTACTACTTCTCATAGAACAAAAATTGCCACTGTCAGATAAAAAAATAAGCAGCAGGCATACAACAAAGGAAACATTTTTGCTCCTGCAGTGCACACTTAAATCATGGAACTCCTCACCTGCTGTCACAGACTGGTGTGGAGCCTAATGGACACCTGGATTTCAATCCAGGTAAGATAAAGCTCTTTCTGAAAAGGAGTTATTTGATGACACTTGGGGAAATTTTAAGCAGAAGGCTACACAATTTAGAGGTTCTCCTTGTCTGACTTATAGAAGCTCAGCACTTCTGTGAGGCTAAATGACTGGCCAGTTTTATTCTGGAGGTCTGAAGGCACAGTGCATGGCTCTGTGAGATTGCACAGATGCTGACACAAATCTAAACTTAAGTATCCTCACAAAATCTGAAACTTGCACTTCAGTAATAATAGGACTTCACTACTGACTACATTAATTTGTTTCATGGGGAAATAATCAGGTTTTGCAGAAGTGCTTATCAATTTATGGGGTTTTGTTTGTTAAAAAAAAAAACAACAAACTTTCCATATACTTGGCATTCAAGCAGAAGCAGACTTCTGAGAGACCAAATTCCATGCTGCAGATCTGGATCTCACCATAAATCCTCCCTCCTAAATTTCTCTGAGAAGCACAAATACAATCCTCACTGGAATGAATGGGGAGTTACAGAAGTATTAGACTTCATATTTAAAGAGCCAACATACTTTGAATAAAGTTTAACAAAACAGTATGACAAAATGTCTGCTGGCAGTATGATGTACAGCAGCATAAAAAATTCTACTGCACTGACAGTAGGGATTACCTGAACAATCTGTTTAGCTTCAGAAAAAAATAAACGCCTCTTTTAATAAAATATACTAATCAACTGTTTTAAGATCCCACTCCTATACTAAAAAGTGTCTGTTTTATAAGTATCCAAATCAAACAAAGTAAAATTGTAGTTCAAATGTTTAAAGTGGTATTTAATGCTTTTATAGATAACAACTTTTTTTAAAAATTTCAACCTAAAGGCATATGTAGAAACTGAGATGGAAGTGAAATGCCCCGTAACACTTAACAGACATTTAAATTACTCAACACCTGCTTATATACAGAACAAAACTAAAGTACTATTTATGGAAAAATATAGAAGTTAAAGATAAGTCTCTCAAAATCACAGGTTATATTTTACCGTGGGATAACGGTGACAAGAAGAAAGGCAAGACCTTGGCATACAACTGGATTAACTTTGATATCTGCCCAGAATCCAGACATGGGAATGATACACAGAAACTTCAACTCCCACTGGTGCAGAACCTCATGGTCTCTGCCCATCTTCACTGCACTCAGCCTCTTTTGCATATCCCACAAAGGGGAAGTGGGATCAAGATTTATGTCACTTAATAAGTTTTAAAAAGATATCCAGACCAACCAACCAACCAACCAACCAAGAAAATATCAAGCCACTAAAACATCATCCCCCCCAACCCATTCACTAGTAAGAGTAACACTGCTGTCTTGTGTTTTATTCCATCTGTACAAATGCATTGCTGTTCAAGTGCCATTTTGATTTACAAAGGAACAAGAGAAGTGTTTGTCAAAATATCATGGATTCCTTTGGGAACATTAAGAAAACATTGCAAAACTGATGTTCAACCCAGCAACACAGTACTCAGAGCTCCATAATGACTCGTCAAGAGAAGTGACAAAAGTAGGCATTCAAGGGAGTTTTTATTGTGAAACAGTCTTGAAGTCTCAAGGTGCATTGACAACTCTGGCTTCTCATAAAGAGCATCAGAGAGGCTCTGGAGCATCAGTGAGGAGTTGTGACAGCATAATGCATATTTCACTGACAAACTATTTGGAAGCTGTCAGAAAGCTGTTGGAGAAAAAAAATCCACATGATCTGCAATGCCATTTTAGTAAATTTAAGATGATTACCATTCCCAGGGAGATTTGGGATATGCTGCATTAAGAGACAAGAGTAAAACTAAATGAACCAACAAAATAAAGAATTGCATTATTGCTGTGCTGTAGCAGTGCAAACAGAATAAGAATAAACATTTTAACCTGCTGTATTTCAACAACACAGAGAAGGCACGAAAGAGAAAAAGTAGCACTATGTAAAGTTATCAATATTGTATGAGAATATAAAAAATGGAAGTTCCTAGGTTGTGTGGAACTAAAGGAAATCAGCAGATCCTGTGAATTTGTGAGTTTAATTTATTTAGACCAGAGACCAATGTGTCTCTAGGATTACAGAGAAAAAAGAATGGCAAAAAAATGTACTTTTACAAAACTTGTAATTTTTCACTTCTCAATTAGACCTGAAAAAATTTATTGAACATGACCTTAACATTTTTATCTTTCATCCTGCAATCTGGGGATAAATAAAAGATGGTAAGACTTAGACGAACATCCCAGCAGTTCATGGGAAAATGAGTTGCGTCATGCTGGCTGGGATGCAGAAGATGGCATCTTCAACCAGCTAAGCAACAGAAGCTATAGCTTAAAGGGCAAACTGAAAATTCTGTATGAGTGAATCAGGAAATCTCTCAGCATACAAAGAAGATTTGGCTATGTAAACAGGAAATATCCTGCTGTGTCTAAACGCCTCTTCATAAAATGAAATATTTTGGATTTCTCATTTGACCTTAGGCTCCCAAACAGTACAAAGATGCAGCAGCTCTAAGCTCACGTAGCAAAAGGCCAACCATACTGACTGTATTTGTGAGAAATCTTTGTTAAGTCTATTGCCAAGCTTACATTTATGCCTACAAGAATCAGCTGAGATACACCTCTGTATTCTTATGTCAGTTTCCAATTAAACCAGCCATGGTAGTAGACAACAAAACACCGTATACACAGGAACTGTGAGAATGTTAAGGTTTTTTAAGTAGTTCAGACCATATCTATCTCAACAGGATAACAAAGCTAAGCTATTAAACGCATTTTCCTGACATTAAGGATCTTTGAAAAATGTTAAGTTTGCTGCCTTTACGTACCTGTAAGACAGCAACTTTAGCTGAACCTATTTAGTGCCTGTATATATGAAAAGAAAGATAGTATTACTATCTTCAACTATTTGGTTTTGTTTCAATGTATATTTCCACAGGCATGTACATATACTAAAATAATACAGTCTAGTGTTCAAAACTAAGAAAGAGGAAAGAAAAAAAAAGACAAAACAACAAAACTAGACACCAAAAACATCCCCCCCAAGAGAGTCACTACAGCATAGCACCTCTGTTTTGAATCACAACATTGATACCAAAGTAAAGAGTACCAGAAGGAAACATCTGAGGCCTTACTTGCAAGTATTTTAAACACGAAAAACATTAAACTAAAGTATAATGTCTCAAGGATGTATTCTTCACAGATTTCAAAGTTTCACTCACACATGTACATTCAAGGAATGTAACTTCATTACTTGCAAGTAGACTGAAAACATTTCTTTTTAAGGCAAGAAAAAAAATGTGATCAACAAGCCCTACTATCCTGACCAGGAGTTTCAGGATTTAGTACTTCAAGTCCAACAGGTATAAGTGAACAAGACTTCAACTTAGGGAAAAAAAAATCCAAACAATTTAAGATTTTCCAGCAATGAAGAGTCCATTATAGTCTTAAGGAAGCATCTTACTAGCTCTGCAGTTGCAGGTTTATAATCTCAATTTGTATAGCTTCTGCCAACACTTGGATCTTCATTCACCTTGGTCTCTTAGCAAAACCTCCCATCAATAATTTTTCCTTTGATATAAGTAAAAATATAAATATAAACACAAAAATATATAAATATAAATAAATCTTTAACTTTCAGATTAAGTAATAGTGAAAAATGGTGCTACATGGTGTTTGTGGTCTTCAAGAAGCTGAGGCATGTTGATATGCTCTTCAAATGTTCAAAAGGGTCTTCTTTGTGCCTTCACAATTTTTCAGCATTCTCCAGAAAACAAGCAGCAGGACCAGACTCAACATCCATAAATACAAAAACTCTCCATAAAATCCTTTAACTGATACTTGCAGTCATACTTCTGGCATCTGTCAGCCTGCAAGCCCATGTTCACCTTATTAAACGTACTCATCTTCCTCTCCACCAGCCAGTTACTTTCCACAGTCAGTGTTAGCTGCCCTGTAGGCATGCCACATTTGCTGTTTCTTGACTTGCTGAAAATGTTCCCAAAAAGATTATGCAAGGACAACAAAGAATGATTTGCTGTGATTCTAACAATTTTCAACTCTCAAAAAAGAAAAGCATGTTTCCCACAGAAGTCTCACCACACTTCAAGAAGCAAGGGAATTCCCTCTAAAAACCAGAGTGAAGCACTGGCCATTATCAAGAAGAAAATATGTTGAGAACCTGCAGTGCATGTATTTCCTTGCTACTTCAGATGAACTAACTTACATTAATAAATTTATCAAATTAAGGTAACAAGTTCTCATATCCAACCTCTACAAAAGTAACCAGTCAGTAATTCCTAGACAAAGACCTATGAGTAAAAAAACATCTAATCAGGCATTCATGATGCTTACCAAATTACTGTTAGTTTTTCCAATTTGCACTGTTTTTCCTTAGTTTTAACGAACAGGCTTGGTCAATAATATGCTGAAACTGGGAGAGGAAACAAAAAACAGGAGAGGGGAAGAAGTAGTACTAGCCATATTTCATTTCAGTATCTGCAAATAGTTAATCAAAAATTAATATTCCCAAAGATTTTAACCCCACCTACTTGCAGCTTAAACCAACTCCTGCTTAACCAGATCTGATGCCAACTGAAAGCAGCGATTATTTTCCTCAGGTCTGTTTTGTACTATTGGACCTTTGCCTGGTTCCTACTCTCTGCCTCTTCAAAGCACAACTCAGATGGAGAAACCAACCCTTTAAGTGCTGAGAATGCCAAAGCCCAACTCTTGATGGCACTGACTTGTATGCAAATAACACATACCATGAGATAAGATTCACAAAAGCATCTCTGAGTACTCAGAACAAAATAAATTTTTTATTATATGCCAACTACTACTTTTCATTAAGAAGCAATTAGTTAATTTTTCTTTTTCTGTATTAAAACAGACTCTTCATAGAAATATGGAAATTAGTGCAGCTTCATAGACATCTTCCTGAGCTGGAAGAGACCCACAAGGGTCATCAAGTCCAACTCCTGGCCCTACATAGGACAAGCCCAAGAATCCCAACGTGTGCCTGAGAACATCGCCCAAGCACTTCTTGAACTCTTGGAGGCTTGCTACCATAATTGCTTCACTGGGGAGTCTGCTCCAGTGCACAACCACCCTCTGGCTGAAAAAAGTTTTCCTAATATCCAAGGTAAAATATTTTATAAATACTTTTTATTTACCCTAAAAGGTAAAATAATTGACAACACTTTACAAATGAACAGATGTATTTTTACACATATATGTTTTAGCAGGATAAATACTCAAGTACTCTCTCAAATACTCTCAAATTCTCATAACTTCTGTTTATCCCCAGAATAAGGGGATTTTACCACTCCTAGAGTAAAGCTCAAGTCTTACTCATTTCAAGGTTTCCTGGAAGGTAAGTGACATGGCTCCACAGCTCCCCTGTGTATGTAGGCTAACTGGTAACTCACAAGAGGAGCATGGAAAGGTATTTAGTTTTTTTTCTTGAAGTATCATTATACAGCTTGTTTTAATGGCAGTGGTATTTCTAGACATGAAAAGGTTCAAAAAGGGAACTTTTTTTAAATTGATAACCTCGGGCTCAGAGCAAGCTTTTTCAAAGCAGGAAGTTTCTTCTGCATGCTCCCTGCAACTTATAAATAATTTCAGGCTTAGAGGAAAATCACCCCTCTAAAATATTCATGGATTTAAAGTAACAGTTTATAGAAATAGTAAATTCCACAGAAGATGAGTTCTTGTGTTCTCTCTACTTCTACCTCTCTCAACTCCTCCTCATCCTTTGTAAACAAAGGTTAAAGGTAAAAAGCCAGAAAAGGGTGAGAAGATGGAAGGAATGAAATGCAAACTTTCTGAATAGCATGGTCCCAGAGCTCCAAAGGCTTTGACATTACTGATAATCTAGGCAGGTTTTTGAACATCAACATGACCTACCACAACATTGCAAATCTCTCTGCTCTTCTATTTAAATATGACCTGCACTTTTAAGAACTGTGGCTTTTAAGAACTGATCTGCCCATATTTACACTGACATTTGGCCACTTCTTGAAATTAATCTCATTTTTACAGCAGAAGAAAAAAAAAATCCAGTTATCTCTTCTTGTGCATTTTCAATTAGCAAACAAAGAACTTAACTCAAAAGGAAATGTCTTTACTAGGAATCCCTACTTCCTGTATTGTGGGGTTTTTCTGTGCATGGTGGTGAGACAGTGGCAAAGGTGAGAACTTGGAGAAAAAGAACAAAGATGATTTTTATATTTGATAATTTTCTAGAAGGAACCAGGTTCTTACCCAGGCATTTTTGTGCAGAAAGCAGCATGAAGGGGTAATCACAAAAAAATTATATCCTTAACAGAAGTCTAAACAGGTCAGCTGAATGACCACTTCATCTAAGATATACTGTAAAAGAATTAAAAGCCTTTGCAACTTTTTAATGATTAATTCCCCTATTCTTTTCCTAAGTTCACCTGTCCCCATGAACAACAAAACAAGTCTCAGTCATCAAATGCCTAGACTGCAGCTGCTTGTTAGAAGGGGAACCAAAATGTTTCTCTTCCAAAGGCAGAAGCACTGAAAGCACTTGGAGAAGAGCTTTACTGGGTTTACACGACAAGGTAGAGGTGGAGGAGGAGAGCAGAGGTGGCTTCTGCGAGGAGACATCAGAAGCTATCTCAGACAGATGGTTCGACAGAATCAAATCACAGAATCACAGAATACCAGGCTGGAAGGGACCTCAAGAGTCATCCGGTCCAACCTCTTGGCAAAATCACAAATAGATTCTTCTTATTGTTACCTATTTTATTTTTCATGATGTTTATTTTACTTACAAGCTTTTATAGTAGAAAATTAATCCTAATGGTGATACCTACTTTGATTTACATAATATCTTTCTGAGACCAAGAGTACCTTTGTAAACAGACACTATTACCCACATCTGGCATGCAAACCTCTCTTTAATCAACTTGCAAATCAACTAACATGAGCAACATGAGAACAAATCACATGACCGAGGCATTGCAGCACCTTGTATCCTGCTTTAATATTGAGCTAAAAGAAGACAAGACTTCTTAAGACATACAGCATTTCCATACTGTTTTGCCATGTCTGAATGATATTAATCAAAACACCAGAGTGCAGTAACACGTTTAAGCTTTTGTATCCTGTGAAATACAAGTTTGCATAATTCAGAAGAGGGAAGTGATTTAAATTGATAACTTCTAACTAATCTGAAAAACTACACTGTAACGTAGCCTGGAGTTTATAACCTGCTGTGAAATATACCTTTCTAATGAAAGCTATTTGCACTTCACAGGGTGCCAATGGGAGGTTACATTACTGCCCAACAGTACTTCAATTCAATATTAATATGGAAGAAGGTCAAGTTATTTTTCGTCAGTTTAAATATGTACTTCATTGCTACTGCCTGTAAGATCCTGAGACTTTTTCACCTTTAATCATACACTTGAGGAATCCATAGCACTACACAGTCAAAAGACCATAAGCATTGATTTGATTTAATGATTGATGTTCTCACAGAATATGGAAAGATAAAACTTATGAAAACTATTATACTAGCTTTGTTTTCCCTACTTTTAGAGCTCTTGAAAACTTAAAAGTCAATTTAAAAAGGCATAGAAAAGAGCTACCAAAATGACCAAGAAACCAGAGAACCTCTTAGAAGAGAGGATGTGAACAGCCTGTTCACTCCAGCAAAAGGATGTGATTATTCACCAAGCAAATCCAAGTAAACAACAATGCTGAGTGAAAGGAAAATTAGCATAAACAAGTTTGAAATTCCAGATTAAATTTAATTTTAATGAGTTATCCAACTCTCAGAGTAACAAGGTTCTAGAACAGCCTTCTAGCAGAAATAGAAAGAATAAAAATTGTTTTTAAAATGGAGCTTGACAAGTAGGGATTACATTATGTAATACTAGCAGAAGACTGGATGTAATTAAGTAAATCCATGGCACCAAATTTCTCTATATTCCAGATTTATTTATAATTACAGTTTTGAGAAAAGGAAAAATAGAAAAGGCAAAGATATAGCACTGGCTTACTTATTCAGTAGGAAGAAGGACTGTATTGTCCTCTGTATTTTTTTTTTTTGAGAGGATGAATATGAAGTTATTTACTATTACAGGAAACTGCAAATTGCTGTAGCACTTCTGCCCACAAAAAACCCAAGAGATCTGGACAAGTTCAGTGACCACAGCATCATATTTTCCATTGTAGTAAAGACAATATTCCTGAAGCAGCTGGTCTCTTATTAATAGAATTCATTTATCTTATTCATAGCAAATGAAGCACACAGTAGACAATGAGCCAACTGGCCCATTCAGAAACAGATTAAATTTGACCTTTTAAAGAAATCAGTTTAAAAATCCTAATTAAAAAAAAATCCACAATATTTTTTTCAAGCAGAGATATCATTTCATATGGCACTTGAAACTTGAAACTCTCCTTTGGTAGTCTGACATAATCCAATTACCAAGTTTCTCTAAAGAATACCAGTTTCAATATTAAGGCTTAAGAACACCCATGTTGAGTCATTCAAGGTCTTTGTTAATACAGTAATCATTACTGACAGTATGGAAATTCACTTGCAGGTACTACTGGTTCCAAATTAAACATCATATGATGGCCAGAAAATAATGCTCTGTAACAGTCTGCTACATCCTGATATTTGTTTTCTTCACATATATTTGGCTAAAGATAATATGATACAGACTGCAGCTGCTTTAAGCACTAGAGGAAGCAATTAAGATCCTTCTCTGGCCACCAACCAGCTTACTGTTGGTATCTCTGCATAAAAGGCAGAACACTGTTAGAAATGTTTTTGACAGTTACATCCATAATCCATAGATACTGCAGACACCATGTGAGGTTGCACAGGACCCTACAAATGCCTATCAGAAGTAACAGGACAGCAATGGAACAGATAACTTCAAACCCAAAACCTAATGGCAATGAGTAAGTTTCAATTTCCTTTAAGTGGGATAAAAGAAAATGTAGTTTCTCCCTGTAAATACTAGGTGTAGGACAGGGCAGAGGTAGGCATGATGACCACGTGCGCTCCATGAAGCAGCTGCTGACTGTCATGAATGCTTACTTACTAAGTACGTGTGACTCTGGGAATATCCCAGAACAACACAGATCATATGGTTCAGTTTATTTAGCATCATATCTTTATGTATAGCAATACTACGAGGGAAATATTTTTTTTTTTAATTGGGAATAATGTACTTAGGGACTAAAAAATATAAGCTACAGCTACATAAATAAAGGAGAGTGACTGCTATCAAACTTCAGCAGTCAGTATTCAGTCTTGCTTCACTTAGATCTGGAAAAGACATTGCAAAGACATAATCTTATGAAAATATGTGAGGCAAAGATATCTGGGAAAATGCATCTCTCTGGAAAGATACAAACGCTTTGTTTTTTCATGAAAAAAATGAATTCCCAAAGAGATAAAAAGATCATAAATTCTTATGCTGTAATTTTGTCCTTTTTTTTTTCCAGGGAGCTAATCCCCAAAATTTCCTTGTGTATAAACAGGTTCATCACTGTATTTTTATTATTAGGTTTAGTAGAGAAGTGAATCATTCCTGAAAACCCTGAAATATGCCAAACAACTTAAGAGTCTTTTTATATGAGAAATTTCAATAAAACCCTGGTAAATAACATCCCCTTGCACAAGGCAGTATTTCCATCTTGTGTCTGTTTCTCCTTGTGTCAAGTAATAAAATAAAACTAATGACTGCTACTAAATTACAAAATCCTAAAGATATCTGCTAAATCTTATTTATATTACACGTATATATAACACCACATCTCTGCATTGCTATTTGCATCATTCTAAGACACTTGAAAAAGTATAGTATTACTTAAAACAGTTGTAAATATACTTAACTTTCAACCACTTAACCCAAAACTTAGGCAGCTCTCATCTTCAAATATGTGAATTTGACAAGACTTAAGATGAAGAGGGCCTCAAAAATCAGAGGGAGAAACAAAGGCTTCTGCACACACTGAGCTGTAAGGTCACCTGTACAAGATGAATGTCACTTTTCTGGATTGTTAAATACAATATTCATTAACTTTGGCAAGTCAGTAGGCCTATTATGGAAATTAAAAGTATACAAGTAATTCTGTAATGGAATTTCCTATATAATCTATAGGACAACACCCTAGACTAGGTTGCATTTTCGGAAGATAACTACAAAGAAATTATGAAGCACATGACTGGAGTAAGTACAGGGGAAACCAGACTTGATGTTTTAATTGAAAACAACCTAGAATGAACACAAAGGAAAAATATCAATTCTGCCTTAAGAGTCATTCTACAGCTGGACCTCACAATGTGAATCATTTAGGCATATACACTTTCAACATGCACCTGAAAGATCTACTAAATTAGGTAGCTGAAGAAATTATGAACTCACCAGTTACCTAATAATCAAGAAGGTCAGTTGTAACAGGAAACCATTTGTTCTATAAAGTTTTTTACCCTCTTAATTCCTAAGTTAACAACAAAAAACCCCTCTTCTGGGAGCACTAAAAGATTATATGCTTCTACTTAAATGTGCCTATCCACAGGGCTAAAGCTCTGTCAAAAGATAAATTTTTAATATAATAGGCATTACATCTTACATGCATAAACTAAATCTTTCAAGAGATAGTAATGCATTTAGTAGCTCAGCTGATTTGAAAAAAGAAGTGTAGTCCATCAGTATAAATACTAATTGTAGGGCAAGGCTGAAGCTGGCACAGTGGCCATGCAGATGGGATGCTAACATCTAGCTAAACTGAAACATATCATCTGTGTTGCCCTGGGCTACTCACAGAATCCCGCTTATTTAGAAAGACAATGAAACAGTGCGAAAAATGCTAGGAAAAAGATGCTGAGGATTTTACATCAATTCTGGTTTTATCAGTTCCCACTGTATTCACAATAGTCAACTGCTGCTTCATGGAACACAGTACTACAGCTCTGCATGCCACCTTGGAAAGCAGCACTCTCCAGAATTAACGTAGCAAAACCACATTAAAATAAAGTCTGACTCATTTTGGGACCACTCCAAATAAAATGCAAAATATTTGCATACTACCTTGAGCATATTTGTTCTATCTTCAATTTATGTGGAATCTGCCAGGTATTTATAAACATTGCATTGTTACAGTAACTTGAATATTTGATTGTGAAAATATTAAAATTTTGTAACATTTGTCATACAGAAGTTTAATTTTTCCTGAAAAACCATGGACATGCTGTCATTTCATATAATAAAACTTACACATAGCAACCTTTAGAATAATATTGTGTTTTCTAACTGTATTAAGTCAGTTTCACTGTCTCTTCTCTAAGCATGGTCAGGGTGACATATTCCAAAACTCATTTCCATTGAAGCTCTACAGCACAGTCCATTTTTTTTTTACCCCATCAGAACTGATCCTACAAAATGATGTGTAAATAAAAATGCTAGATCACCTAGAGATAAAACTTGGTAAATAATGCCTGTTTTGTTTCTGGGTTTTAAGGTTATTAAATATTCAAAAATCAAATAATAGAGTTATCACTGAACTTAACTACTTCACAATTTGATTTTCAAACACATTTTAAGAAATTTGAAAAAAATAAAAGGCTTGTGTAAGTATTTTACACTTCACTGATTTTAAAGGTGAGTAGGAGCCACTAATTTGCTTAAACAAGTCAAATTTTTGTGCTCTAGAAATATACAATAGTGCTACTTGCTATAACAGGTACACTGTCCTTGCAGCATCTACAACAGAGTCTTTAGGAGCATAAGTCTAGGATTTCTAAATTGTTGAGAAAAAATCCAAACTTTTTCTCAGCAGTCCTAACACAGGAATTAAGGCAATATTCTATAGAAGAATGACACAGCCATGAAATCAAGGCATTTGAAATGAACAAGAGGACAAAGATTTCTTACTATACCAAAACAAACTTTACTTTTCTAAGGCTAAAAGACACAACATTCTAGATCTGTATATAGGATACATTCTAGATCTGTATATAGGATACAATTTGTGTCAAATAGAATAACATTTGAACTAAAAGGTTTGAAAAATCATGAGAACTTACAAATTAAGAAGTCATTACTTGAGATAGAATTTTTATTCTAAATCCTGCAAGGACTCATAAGTGCTCTCCCCAAAACTAATGGGATTACTCACTTCAGAATCAGGGCTTAAATTACTTCTCAAATACAATATTTGTTCTACTGCAATGTGTGTTTGACAATCATAAACTGGCTTGTGGTGGAAGGGACCTTAAAGATGATCAAGTTCCAAACCTCCTCCCATAGGCAGGAACACCTCCCACTAGACCAGGTTGCTCAAGGCCCACCCAACCTGGCCTTGAACTTTTCCACAAAAGGGGCATCCACAGTTTCTCTGGGCAACCTGTTACAGAGTCTCAGTAGCCTCACAATGAAGAATTTCTCCCTAATATCCAATCTAAACCTATCCACTGCATTACCCCTTGGCCTATTCACTGCAAACCCTTGTAAAAGTCCCTCTCCAGCTCTTGTATTTCTCTCTTTAGTTGCTGGAGAGCTGAAGGAAGGTTTTCCCAGAGCCTTCTCTTCTCCAGGCTGAACAGCCTCAACCTCTCAGCCTGTCTTCAGACAGCCTAAGAAGAAAGTTGTGCTTGTTCATATTTGATCTGGACCCAAAAGCGGTCAGCTCTCAGTGCTAGTCTAGGTCAAAAAAGTACTCATGTGGTATCCTAATCTGTCATTACTATTTTTTGGACCAGGTTTGTAATAGTAAGCTTTTACTACTAAAAACAAGGTCAAACTTTCTGTTACACAGAGAAAGCTTTTAAGCAACAAGAAAGGCTTAAAGTATAAATAAACTTTTTTGCCTATAGAGAAAAAAATATGTTTTCAGAGATACAGATAGACTGATACACACACACACACACACACTAGCGCTATTTCTGTGTAATTGGTCATCTCACATCCTGTGGGCATGGGTTCAGGAATTTATTAAATTTAATATAAATTCACATAAGATGTTAGCTTGTACCCAGCTACTCACTAAAACTTAGATGTGCCCAGAAACACATGCATCTATATGAAAAAACTCTGAAAAAGGCAGTAGCTGCTTTATGTAAACACAATGCTGTAAATATACAATTGATGCATGAACAAGTACAATTCAACCCTACTGCTGGGCAAACAAAATCCTCACAATTTTTACCTCCTAGGTAAGGACATAAACTTTGGCTTTGGACTGCGGGTCAGAAACAGTTCTTAAGAGCTACAGAGCTCAGAGTAACACCTGTTCCCCATCCACATAACAAACAGTACTGTTACTCGACAAAAAATGACATACCGTGACAATGTGGCAGATATTTTTAAGGATTAAAGCGATTTTTTCTTTTTACTATCTCATGTTGCAAAAAGAGAGTTACTTCTCTGCTCTCCGTGAAGGAAAACTTTGGGCAAAACAGGTGAGACATCCAAAGCGAGTTAAAGACAAGAAGTGGGTGGCAAGGTTTACAGGACGGGAGGACAAACCGAGTCTAGTGGCGCTCCTGGGCGATTCCCAGCTTTCACTTCATGATCTTCAGAGCATGACTGCTGTTTTCATGCCCCAGAAAGCTGTCACTGCTCAACTCACAGACCTTTAAAAGCACTACGCTATTCGTGTTTCTCTGCTCTCAGAACTTTCAAAATACATAAAAGTTCATCTACAACATGAAGACTCGACAGGATGGGGGGGAAAGATATAAACTCTCGCTATAAATCCACTTCATTATGTCACTTTGCCCACTTATTACGAATATCTTCGTTATATGCAGACACTCAACTAGTAGCCAGCGTGCCAAAAAGAGACCCCACCGCAACACTCCACGCCTGGTCCGTGGGGTTCAGCGATCTACACGGCGACTTTCCACCCCAGCCCCGACCCCGGGCTCTGCCCGCATCCCCAGGCGGGACCACCTGGCCCGTCCGCGCCCCGGCGGCGCCCACGCTCTGCCCGCGGCCCCGGCGGGGAGGGCGCGGCCGGGCCCCCGGGCCGAGGCAGGGCCCGCGCCGCCCCCGCTCCCCCGGGACACCCACCCGGCCCCGCCGCGGGCGAGGCGAGGCGAGGCGGCGGGGAGCGAGGAAGGGAGGGAGCGGGGCAGAGAAAGTTGAGGAGGCTCCTTTCGGCGGCTGCCGGCAGGGGAGCCCGCGCCCGGCGCCCATTCAAACAAAAGAAGACCCTTCTCCTGCCAGCCACCGCCGGTCCCACCGCCCGACTCACTTCGCAGGGCCCCGATGAGGAGGCTTCCGTCCTTAATCAGCTCCTTGATGAACTTGTTCGTCCTCTCCAGCTCGATCTCGTGACACTTGAGGCGCTCCCTGAAATCCGGGCTGTCCAAGTAGGAGTCGCTGAACTCCAGCGTGGGCAGCCCCATGGCAGCGGTGGCGGCCGCAGCCCCCCGGCCGGCGGCGGAGGGAGGCAGGAACGGAGGGAGGGCCGCGCCGAGAGACGGTGCCGAGGGCAGAGGGGAAAGCGGGGGAGCGGCGAGACGAGGCGCGGCCGCCGCCTCCCCGGAGAAGCTCCCGACCCGCCGCACCGGCCCGCTGGCAGCGGAGGCGGCGCGCTCCGGCCGCTGTCACCCAGCTACATCGCTGTCCGCGGGACACCGCGGGCTCCCAGCGCCGCCGCCGCTCCGCCGCTTCCGGCAGCGCTCGCTCTTCCTCCCTGCCCGGCGCTAACTCCAGTGCGAACCTCCTCCGGCCCGGCCGAGGAATTCCTCCTCCTCCCGGCGCGGCATGCTCACACGCCGGGGACGCGGCCCGGCAGTGCCCGCCCCTCGCTCGCCGCCCCTCCGCGCTCTGCCCTCCAGCGGCGGCGCGGCCTCGGGCCGCTGCGGCCCGGGGCGAGGCGGAGGGTCTGCGCGGCTCAGCGGGGTCCGGCGCTCGCCGCCTCCTTTGCCAGGGGCTTTGGGACGGCCCGAGCAAAGTCGGGAGGGAGGATCCCCCACCGGGGCACGGAGGCACTGGGGCATTGCAAAGAGTGCGCGTGGAGGAGGCCGGTTTGTGTGGGGTGAAGCGGGGAGCAGCCGCGCTGCTCGGACAGGAGCGATGCCGGTCCAAGGGCTCCTGCCTCCGCTGGAGCAGCCGTGGCAGCCGGGGCCGGAGGCAGCCAGCCCGAGCGGGCCTGCTCTGGCAAGGGATCCCGCTGGCACCCTGGCCAGCCTGCCCCGTGTGCGCGTCCAGCCTGTGGCCGGGCAGCGCCCCAGGGACGGGCAGACACAAGGGTGGGAACGTCCTTGTTCTGCCTTAGCACTTGGTTGCCATGAAGGGGATACAGCTGAGCCAAATCCATCCTTAAGATGAGCATCAAGCCTGGCTTCTGTAGAAAAGTTGGTTTTTACAAGTATGGGAGTGGGCTTTTCACAGTAAACAGAAACACTTTGATTGATTCTTGTATGTTTGTTTATCTGGAGTGGTTTATCCAGACATACCATGTAAGTATGTATACAAACATACATACTGGATTTAAGGAGAGCTCTCTGTAAACCCACCTTCAAGTCGGCAACAACTCAATTGCAAACAACCATCAACGCCTGGCCATGAAAGTAATTGTACTTCAAGACAGCCCACCACTTGCCAAAAATGGCTTTCAAGAAGACAGCCATGCACACGCTCCTACCAAATAATTGTCACCATGTCTAAACAGTAGAATATGGAAGTGTGGGAAGGATCAATGCTCCTACATGCTGTAATTCCTTGATAGAATTTGTGTTTTTCACACTTCTTAACTGTTCATCAAAACTTACCTCTTTGTATTCACAATACATTTTTGTGAGTGTCAAAAATAGAGAACAGATGCTGCCATTTCAGCTAATACAGCCTGCCAAATTTCTTCAAGTGAAAAACTAATAATTCTCTTTTTTCACAAGACTGAGACTTCCTCAGGACAGTATCAGTTAGATGTCAGTGTTGATACTAATAGACCCATTGAAGTCTCTTAATTCACAGTGATCACAGAACTCTGCTCATTAACATGATCCCTATTTTTCTAAAAATAGAAGGAATCAGACTGAAAAGGGCTGCTTATTTCCATGCTTTTGCAGGCAATAGCATGTAATTTCACTTGTAAACTAACAAATTTTATTTAGAATCCAGTTGAACTACTGGAAGGATGTTCCAAGTGGATCTTTTTTCTGACTACTAAAACCCAAATTTTCACTCTAAATATGGTCTACAGGGTCATTTTAGGCACAGTTGTTCTCTTCAATGACATCTGGAACTGAAAACATTCTTTGTCTTCTATCATGTTTATTCTTTGATGTAGTTCTAGAATACAATAATGTCATCTCTTAACTCTTCCATACAATACCTGAAATAAAGCTTTCTGTCATATAATAAAATATTAATTTCCTTCTTTATTCTTGTTGTTCTTGTCTAGGTCTCTAAGTTTGATTTGATCTTATTTCATCATAGTTCTGAAGACCTTGTTCAGTCACATTAATGACTATGTTACTGAACTTCATCTTTGATGAAGATTGCATTTGTCTGTTTCACAGCAAAATTACTCCTGTCCTTCAAGATCTTTTGTTTCCCGTCTTCAACTAGCAGATTCCAAAGTGAAAACAGTACTAAGCATTTTAGTTCAAAGTAGCTATACTAATAATCAGGGTGACTGTTTTTTTACTATATAATGCTATCATCTTAAGTTACATAAGCACATTGCTGATTTTGGTATCAAGATCATGAGTGAAAATATTAATGAGACAATATTAATAGCATAGCCCCTCCAAGTAATTTACCATTATCCATTTAACTAGTTCCATGTTTCTCAGAATAATCCGTATCTTTCTCAGCGAAACTGAGAATTTCTCAGCATACAGTGTATCAAAGTTCATATAAAAATTCTACTAGTTCACATGTACTACTGTTCCCTTTTCTCAGCAAAACCCTTTCTTTTTAAGAAAGTAGATTTGTTAAGAATTGTCCTTGCTTCATGAGGCAATATGTGGCCAAATGAACCCCCAGTCTTGCATTATCTTCCACCAGCAGCGAAAAGTCTTATAGTTAACCTGTGAGCTTAACAAGCATTTATGGCTGCATCTGGAGGAGGATCTGGTAAATGAGGGCTCTGGCACACTTGCAGAGTTCAACTAACAAAAAAAGTCTTGATGGAAAGATAAGTCCTAGGGTGTGTTTTGTGTTGGAGTTAGGTGGGACCTTGGAGTTTGCTGCTTTCTTAAGAAAACAAGGTATTTGAAGATGTACTTGGGAAATGTAGAGGCCCAAACTTTATAGTGAGTAGGATAGAACTGTATTTGGTTTGCTTTTCTTTCCCTTAGAAAATTCTTTCACAGTGCCCTGGTAGAAACAGTTGGTTTCATAACTTGAAAAGATGGGGAGAAGGCTAAACTTTCAAAACCAGCGTATTTCTTGTAAATTAATAGTATGCTAGAAGAGAGTGAACCATGTTGAAATACAATTTAAACACCTAAATAGTAGAAGCACCAGTCCTTCAAATAGAAGGCTCTAGTAAATGAGTTAGCCTGGTGTAATTACAGGCTGTGAAAAGACTAATTGAAAATGGGACACCTTTGTTTTCTGAGCCCCAGGGAGCTTTGCCATGTTTTATCGACCTCTATGTTTGTTACTCTAAGTTTATTCTGATATCTTACATGATTATGAGGTCAGATCAATTACTGTGGATTTCTCCTTCATCTTAAATGTAAACATTGAACTGTAATTTCCAGACAGTGGCCCTAGTCTGACTGGAGAGGATACCTCAGTCCTATTTCTAGGCAGCCTGGGAAGAGGAAAGGAGAGGTGTGTCTCACTATTGTCTACAGCAGCACCTATTCCCTACTCGTAGTGTGAGGAGAGGGCTGCGCATGCAATCCCCAACATTTGTGGCTCTATCCTTCTTTGTTAGATGCTATTAATCTGGGCAGTTAATGCAGAGAAGGACTGTGAATGTCTCTTATCTACTGGGGAATATTTTAGGATAGAGACTCTGCCAGCTTCCTTGTTATTTTTTCTGCCTTAATGTACACAATTATGGGAAAATTACTTATAGAGCTCTGTGGCATTGCTCTGTCTTCTGAAAATTGCTGTTTTCCCTTGAGAGACTGTGGGACTATGACTATAAGGACACTGATGCTTGTAAGTCCTCTTGAACTGCTCAAGTGTACAAGATTAACTCTGTACATAACTAGCATAGAAAATATTAATAGAATAGAAAACCCTGCTCAAGCAGTTTTTTACAGAGTATTTGAATTTGTTTTAGCTCTCTAAAGAGCTTGTTTTACTTAAGTTTCCCATAGGTTTCATCTTGGGAATTGCCAAGATTCCCAGGGACTTGCTAGGATAAATTCTATTAAAAGTTTTCAGTTTCACCTTATTAATTTAAGATACTACATACTAAGCTTATATTGGTGAACAGTGTTGAATAAAAAAAACCCGAAAATTCATGAGGAAAGTAGGTCTAAGTTTTTTATTTCCTTGCATATATAAACTGAAAGTAATTCTACTCTGTCTGGAATAGAGTCTCATGTTGTTAACTGACTGCTAAATGACATAGCTGCCAATGTGTTCTGTTTGTTTTGTTGGTTTGGATATTTTCACTGCAAGTTAACATTGTCAGAGGAGGAGAGTAGCTAGATGAAATCATAGTTTGGAAACCACGCCTTGTAATTTAGTATGTACAGACCATATTATCCTGAAATATTGGTCTCTGTGCACAAAGGTCAACTCACATGTGGGTTCCTATCAGTGTTTCAGATTGTCATTAATAATTACAGATTGGTAAACCTTCTCAAAAAAAAAAAGTAGTGTTTTTAATACTTGAGCTAGCTCAAAGTGGTTTGGAGAAGCTTCAAACAGTGAAGTTCAAAGCTGGAATTAAAAATCATGTTTAGTAACTCTCATGCTGTGTTTGCTTAAGCCTCCTGGGTACTTCTGGGTTGAATCTGAATATTCCCTAACTGTGTTCTGTGGTTCAGAAGGCTGTGGTTCTGCCTTCTGGTATGCTCAAAATAGCATTTACTTCAAGAAGTAGGTGCCTGACACCATGTGAGTTACAAGCACTTGGAATAAGCAGCTCTCAGCTTCCAGATGGGATGGATACAGTACCTGTGACTGAGCAGATGAAGGCTAGTCAGCATTTCCCATATCTATGGGAAATAGTAGGTGTGGCAGCTTAAAAATCACAGCAAGGTAATGAGGACTGCTTTATGTATCCTTGTACCTAAAGTATAGAGTAGGAAAGCTGAATGTTAGGTACCTGCAGTCGTGGTTCACAGTGCTATCTCTAGAAGGGGGAAACTTCAGATCACACTTTGCCTTGCATTTTTCTTTTTGAAGCTTTTGGGAGTTCCACTGAGCATGAAAAAATCTTTGGATCATTATCCATGTCTATATACAGTAGAGAAGTATATTCTTTAGTTTTCACTTTGGAAGCAAAGCATCTGAGAGGTAGTAGATGTATCATCTTAATTAAAATTTGATTCATTTACTCTTTGGTGAGATTCTTTACTTGCCTGTATTTTTCTGAAAGTAACTTTTTCACATTATTGATTATAGTTTATTTCACTAAGTAAACAATGGGACTGTGAAAAACATTATCAAGGTGAACACCAAGTTAAATTTTCACATCATTATCCACAATTATTCTTTCATATCCAGGATCTGGTTCCCTAAGTGGATGCCTTCCTTACTAGCCTTGTCACTTGTATCGCTTTGAACATGAAAGAAGAAACAGTCCATAGGAGATGTAAATTCTTGTCCTGCCCTTAGTCAACAGACTGCAAGTTAGTGCCAGATAAGCACTGGGTGATTACATGATCTTGATGAGCAGCTAAAAGGCAGGGTATATTCAGCTCAGCCCTGTGCTACACCTTTGCACAGTGTTTGGGTCAAAGTGGATGTCTGTGGTGACTGCAGCCTGTATAGATATCACGAAACAGGAATTACAGAAGGTACCCGAAGGAAGCTCAGTCACTTTGGATGATTGTGCTAGAAAGGATGCCGCAGAAAGCTTAGCAAGAGAAGGAAAGTGGACAGACAGCTCTGCTGTCTGCTTTATCATGTGTACCTCTACTGCATGGAACCTAGATGGATGCCAATTGCAGCCATGCTGTGTAGGGGAAACAGACCTCAGGAGACAGCAACTGGTGTCACACATGAAGTCTTTGCTGTGCTTCTTGGGTTTTCAGGAGCCAAATCAGATCTATGAATACAGGGCAGTGAGATGGCATCATTTTCACCAGCTAGTAGTTTAATAGTTTGATTTGCAAGTATGTAAGGTCTTTAAAATAAGGATCATTATTAGTTTCTGACTTCATACATTGTTCTGTAAATTTGAAGTAGTAATTGTAACCTACATCCTGTGCACTCAGTGGAAGAAGATACTTGTTTATCTTGGCTGTCTGCCTGTAAGTTATGACACAAATATCAGTAGGGCCAGGAGCTCTTGCATGCTCACATTAGTTACTCTTCACCAGAAGACTGAAGTCCTAAGCAGTCAGTACTCTTTAGCACATAATTTGCATTTATGTTGACCCAGCAGATAACTGGGAAGGCTTTTTATGATACAATGTCATCACTTTTGGGTGTGTTGATATCTACTAGGTCTGTCCTAGCAGAGCACCTGTGGGAATTGAAGGGTCTTCATTAGCAGCTCTGGACAGTGGGTACCGGTAACGAGCCCACTGTCAGCCGGTTGCTAGTACTTCCCTGTGCAGAAAGAACACAGTTTAAATGCCCATCCAAAGGGCAAATCTTGCAAGCCTCTTGGCAGCCATAAAGCAGTGAAAGCATTTTGCCAAGTAAAAGGCTGGATTCAGTTTGGAAAGATAAATCTGGATTAGGCCAAGTTAAACACAGCGATAGAAATTTTGGATGACACATGAATTACCGGTTTCTCAAAAGCAAGACCTACCCTCAAAACTAAACTTAATTGCAGAAAATTTTACCCAGAAAGTAATGAAATTCCAGAGAAAATACTGAACAAATGCCATTTTGAAGTTAATCTTGAAGTATTTTTTTTCACTAATCTAATTATGTGTTTACAGAGGCACATAAGCCAGAAAATAAATCAATAATTTGTTCATTTGAACATTTCTCTAATTCCCTGTGTAACCTAAATCTCTGCTTTTGTGCATGGTCAGAAGTGCCTAGGTCTTGACAGGAATAAGTAGTTCTGAGCTTCTGAGTTCTGGCTGAATCCAGAAAAAAGGTATTCTTTATTCTTTTTTATGGCATATAAGGAAAGAATAATTTATGTGCCTACTCATTAAAGCCTACAAGGATGTTTTCTAATCCTGTCCTTCTCTGAAAACTAATCAAGTAATTTATGTGAGAATCACAGAGTAGCAGTCCTAGAGTGGAAGACACAGGCTAGGATTCTGGGTGTTTGGATCAGATTTAGAACAGAACACATGCAGTGAAATATATTTTTCTTTTTACAGGTAAGGAAATGGAGACATTAATAATGCAGGAGAAAGTTACTTCCATAAACTTGTCTACACTTGGAAGTTTGCTAAATACCTATTATAGAAAAGCAGTGTCCCCTTGAGGATTTACAGCAAAATGATCATCCTAAAATAAATTAGGGATAACTATCTCAGTAAATCTCAAAATGCATAAAAGAAATATAGTGCAACATTAAGTTCCTCAAGAATATTTTAGCTAAGCATGTTCTTATTCTTTCTTTATATGGGAACTCTGTTTGTCGGGGTTTTTTCCCATTTACTTTGTAATTGATAACTGCTATGATGTAGATTTTTCTCTTCATCCTCTATAATATGTGACTTACATTGTAATTTCCAAGACATTGAAGTGTTTACTGGCAAAAGTAAAAAAGTGCTTCTTGTTTTAGTAAGAAACCAAATCAAATAGAAAGTGAAGTCTGTTTTTCATGGCTTCATCTATGAATGCTCAACAGGTCTTCATGTGAACAAGGGAAATATACTCTTTCTTTGAACTCTGTTCTCTTCTCATCAGTGTTTCATTTTTTGTTTAATTCATAATGTTTTCATTACATTAAGGGAACAACAGGGTATCCCTCCTGTAGATAGTGGAATAGTTATCTGTCCTTATACTTTAGTCCTCAGGGTAACTTTTTTTGTTTGAGTTAAAGCCCTCTTGGTTTTGAGTTTCATAGAGTGTATAACCAGAAACGTATTGATAGTCATGTCAGATATATTACAAACGTGCTTAAAAATAAACAAATCACAAATCTAAAAAGCTATTAAATTAGGCCGGGTAATTTTTCATGTAATTGCAAAGACTCGAATAGAAGATGGTCTCAAATGTTGAAATTATGTTTCCTATGATGTAAACCAATTCAGATTTCATTTTTTGTATCAGTAACTTAAACATTTGAATATTGCCTAATGATGAGCCCATATTTGGGAGAAGAGGAAGAGATTGTCCTCAGTCTATTTTACACGTGGCCAACAAAACTATCTGATATTTCTCAGAGCCATGGGAAATCAAGCTGTGATTCAAATTGCTGTTAGTCTGTTTTGCTATTCAATATAGAGTTGCTTCTGTGTGGTCCTTGTCTAGCACTATAATTATGCAAATGATACTGGCTGAGGACAGATACCTTAGAAAGCAGATGCTCCTAATCTGGAATTCAAAAAATATACATTTTGTATCTCTCTCCTCCTTGCACTGGAAAAATAATATTTTGCAATGTGTTTATTGTAATGACTCTCCCACCTCTTCCCTCTGTTTCTGAAAATATAGAAATTTAAGAGAGGATCAAAGGAGACATACAGTATGAATTTCCTCTCTTGAATCATCCCTGAGAAAGAACTTGATTGTCTTTTTTTTTTTAATATGATATTTTTTTAGTTTGTTCAAATAGTATCCTCTGTTTCACCACCCTGCTGAAAACTTTCTCCAGCTCTAACCTTTGCTATCAATAGTATTTTTTCTTTTTCTTCTCCCTTATACATGGAAGAACAATGATTGTCTTCTTCTGACATTTTACCATGTTTCCTTCATCTTGCTTTCTAGACCAAACAAACTCACTGCATTTTATTCTTTTTTTTCCTAAAAAAACCTCATCCTCTTCTTAAAACTCTTGCACTTGAAAAAAATTAAAACAAAAAAAGAAAAAAAGAAATCAGAATTCTGTCCAGTTTCTTGCTAGACATGAAGCTCCTAAACCAGACACAGAATTACCTGTGAGAACTCACAAAAGCTGAATTTGTAGGATTGGTTATCGTTCTCATTATTTCATTCTATAAGGACATGGCTCTTTGGAAGGATATCACTCTATATAAATCATTGTAGCCCTAGGACAATTCTGTCCTCACCATCTAAATAAACATTTCTTATTCCATATTTTGTGTTCTGAATTTTATTTTCTCTTTTCACCATTGCACTTTTTTTTTTTGTTATTTGTTCCAAACCTGGAAAGATAAAGCTAGTTGTCTTACTGATTTGTCAAATCTTTTTTTTAATTCTGATCCTTTCACCAACAGTATTTTCTATTTCATCATGACTAATTTTGATAAATGAAAATTTGAACTTAAATCTCTTTGGGAGCTCTCAGCAGGACAGGGCACTCAGCAGGATAGGGCACTACTAGGTATTTTCACTTCCTCAGCATCTTTTGTTTCTCAAAAATATGCTCACTATTCCCGTTGTCTTCCAGTTACTTCTTACTCCCAGAACTTTTTTCCTTTTTTTGCCTAACTCTTTATGTCACATTACATCCACTCACATCTTTGCTTTCATTGATGTCTCCTTGGTTTATGTTCATCCTTGCTTTCAGTTTTTGTATGTACCATTCTTCACTGGTCCAAGTTACTGAAGAGCTCTCAGTACAGACATAATTGTCTCTGCTACTCCTACTGTGTGGCCTTTCCTGTTTAATAGTTTGGCTTACAAAATAACCTTTCTGTAGTTCTACCTGTACTTCTTCAAATTCTTTCAGAAAATGTCTCCATTTACCATCTTCCTGTTTTCTGAAATATTCTTTTCTGAAAACTTTTGCCCTATCCAACTACATTTGCAGTCTTGTATCAGTAGAGCAATAACATTTTTCCTTTAATTATAATTCCCTACACATAATTCTTTATGCTTTCCCAGGAGTCAGAACCATATCTGAAAGAAATACTGCTATGAAAGAAGAGACTGCTCTCTAAATAAAAAGTTTAAATAACAGTTGATCCTGATGATTCCTTGAGCAACTGCTTCAATTTTTATATGTTTTATATATGTTGAGGTTATAGCTGATGAACAAGCTGAAATTGAATTATCAGTATAATATCATTGAAAGAAGGCATATTTTCTATCAACTTCATTAGGAAATAAGATCTGGACTGGATAATTTTGTCTTCTTCTTGGTAGTTCAAGGATGTGGACTAGGTGGAGAGGGATAAGCAGGGAGCAGTGATAGTGATCAGAGGGCCAGGAAACAAGAGGAAATGCTGAAAGAATGTTATGTGTGTTTTATGCAGACAGAATACTCACAGTATACTAAGTGATACAAGACTGCTTCAGAGAAAAGGGGGTATTTGGTTTACATGCTCAGTCAAAAGGTATTTGGTTCCAATTACAGCATGAGAGATTTGGGTTATACAAGGAAAAATGGCTGGTGATAAGGATACTTAAATTTTGGAATAGTCCCATTTATTCATAAAAGCTATAAATCATAACGGAAATGCATTTTTTGCATTGAAAATTTTCTAGTTCATCCTTGTCCCTAAGTAGTACTATTTTCCCATAAACCAGAAAATCTCTCAAGGTTCTTCTTATCTCCTGATTTTCAGCTTATGACATCTCTAGATTTTATCATCTCTCTGAATTGCCCTATTTTGTCTACTACTTAGAGCTCCCACTCATGGAGAATTAATCAGATTCACTGAAAACATTATTGAAATCCCAACATTTGTGTTGGCCATTCACATTTTATTCTATCTATTCAAAGACTAAGCTTAATTAGACCTTATTAAAAGCTTATTGAAATCAAGAGAAGTTCAGACTGTTTTCATGGGCTTTTAGTCTGAAAAAATTAGCTTTATTAAACATATCTTTGGTTTTGTCATTCTAACCCCACATACTCATTGAGTAACCTGTCCTTGTCCAAAGATTTAGTTTGCTTTAGTTTGTCCTTTTTTTCTGAAGTTACTGATTTACTGGAATAAAAGGTGTATTTCACCCCACATATTAAGATTGTTCCAACATTTCCTTCAAGCAGTTAAGTTTCTGTTGAGCCAATACCTCAATCACTTTCATCCCAGTATTTAAGTTGCTGTAGATAAAGAATTTTCTTGTAACTCTGCAAGGTTCCTTGCTGTGGCAGAAGGGAGCTTTTCACTGACTTCTCAAAATGAGCATTCACCCATCTGTCTTCAGAACAAACAAGTATGTTTCCACTTCCTACACCCTTGCCACTTCAAAGTGAGGTCTCACTTTGTGCTTGGAAAAAAATGCTGTTGAGTTTTTCTCAATTTCTACATCTCAATCTGATGCAAAGGAGAGGGATCCCAGATTTAGAGGAAATCCTGCTGAGTTTAGAGTTGTGTTCACACTTCATGAGAAGAGTGAAGATTTCATGCAGCCAGGGAATTTCACAATGGAGAATTAGTCTGTCGTTTCAAAAAAACATTTTGAAGCAATAACAATATCTACATATTTGAAAGGTTGGGAAATTTTAAAGCTATAATCACATATGTAAGTGTACTCTTTTGTGCATGTATCTAGCAGTAGAGATTTTAAATAAATTTAATAATTTAATTTTTTACCCTGAGCACTTACAAACTTGTAGTGTAATTAGCACTGTGTCTTTAACTTCCACAACACAAATATTTTTAATCGTTCTTCTATCCTAGACTTATGTCTGGAAATTTCAATGCAGATACTGGGTAATAAGTTCAGATGTCTTTTATGAAGATTGCACAATTTTAGAGATTTTATTTTGAAAGACTATTTTGGATGGCTGTGCCTTTATAATATCTATCATGCAGGATATTAGAAAAAAAGCAGAGTTACTGCCGTAGACAGCCAAGCTACACAGACACCATTTTGCCTCATCAGTGCTATGAGGAAGTAGGGTACCATTCTGGGAGAAACCTGAGGCAGATGACTTAAATGACTTGTTCATGGTCTCATTGGATGCCTGTGACAGAGCATGAAACTAATTCATGTCTGTTGAGCTCAGAATTAGAGTCACAGCTTTACGATCCTGATTTTCTCTTGCTTTGATGGGCATTTCAGTAAAGACAGTGATTGTGTGAACATGATTCTGTGTCAAGAGATTAGTATTAGGGATAATTTGTACAATTCTCACTCTTCTGCTGAAATAAACAGATGTAATCCCCTTTTAATGGAGAAGAGGTTCTATTTTATAAGAAAATATGATTGCTTGAAGCCAATTAAAAGAACTGTAATAATACAGTATTGTGATAAGAGAAACATGGAAAACCAGTTTGTGGGCTAAGTGAAACAGTAGTGCCCATAATGAAACAACATCCTCCAGGCAACAGCAAAACCTTCCAACCATATAATTTAGGTCTTTCCAAAGGCAAGGCTAGCCTTATGGCTTCAGATGGCTGAGGCAGAGAGACAAAACAGAGTCTAAACAGAACAAGAGATGGACATACGCCAAAGGAGCAATATTTCTCATCCAAAGATCAAGAGCAAACGTGCCAATCTGCAGTGCTTTTGGCAACCGGCTATCTTCCTCGCTTAATCTAAAGAGAAGGCCTGTCTGGGGGTTTTCTTACAGTCTTGAGAGGCACTGAATTTGGTCTCTGGTGCTATGTGATGTGGAACAGAAAATGTTGATTGGGAACTTTGTAAGCAGGCATAGGTCACATTGCCTACTTATTATGCAAGAAAGTCACTAGAAAAAAAAGGTAAGTTACTTCCTGATGGAAATTTTTCTCCCCTCCCACAAACAGCTGTTTTTATTATACATATACATTCTTGCCTGAGGTGATCTCTAACATGTCAGAGATTTTGTTAGGATTCACTCTGGATAGGAGGCCTTAAGTATGACAGGAACAAGATGCTGAGTCAGCAGTATCTTTTTACACCTGCAGATCTCTTACTTTCAAGCCTTTCTCATCTTATCCCACTTCTTCTCTACTACTGACTAAATTTCACAACTGGGTCTTTAAATTTAGGATATTTAACTGGGTCTTTAACATCAGGATATTCTTATTCCAGGTGGATTTGTGCTATAAGAGAGGTCTCATTTACATCCAGAACATTTGGTATCTACTTTTACTTTGGAGTAAACAACATAGACTTCTGTTTCCAAATGTCTTTATGTCACTTGCCTGTAATCTTTTTATTCTCATTTCTCCAATTTAACAATTGTAAACTGTTTCAGTCAAGGGTTTTCTTCTTGTTGCAAAACATGTGTGGGATGTCTGTTACAAGAAACTGGTTGTAAAAACTACAACAATACAAGCAACAATCCTGGGTCTAACTAATCTGCTTTATAATATATTTACAAAACAACTCCTGGAGCTGCTTTAATCATGCTAGTTCATCCCATGAAGGATAAATTTTATTCAGATTTGAACTGCAGTTAGCATTTAAAATTCAAAAATGCCTACTTGTGTAGCATTTTATATAAAAATTCTGAAGAGTAAATGAACACAAATGTCCCTAAATAATTTTTCTAAAATCTTCATACTGAAGAAAACCCCTCAGACATCCCTGGGTTTAAGTGAATGACTGAGTAATTTAGTATTTTTCCTATATGAAGTTTACAGGCTATTCTTCAGACTGCTTCATGCATCACATATTAAAAGCAAACCAAAAAAAAAAAAAAAGAAAAAGAAAAAGAAAAGCTGCAGTGGCCCTGAAGGTAGCACACAGAACACAATGGAGCATAAGTCAAACTCAAATCCCCTTGTTCAGGATGTCTGAATCTCTGTGTGTGTGCTGTGGGGTTGTAATACAAATTCAGGAAGGTGAGAGAATTGCATTAGGAAGAGAGGAGGTTAAAAGTTTAAAACTCTTTTGAGCTCAGAAGGGCTTAAAAGTCTGGATACCTTTATTTTTCAGAAAATACTCCGTCAGTCTGGTTTGACATTGTCTTAGAAATGCAAAAAAACCCCAAAC
The DNA here is from genome assembly GCF_037042795.1 of Molothrus aeneus. NCBI lineage: Eukaryota > Metazoa > Chordata > Aves > Passeriformes > Icteridae > Molothrus > Molothrus aeneus. The sequence continues at coordinate 39,819,935 of NC_089647.1, read as the reverse complement.
AAATCCAAACTATAGTTTAATTTCATTAATGAAAGTATTTGTTTTAGTGTGTTGGTACAGCACTTGTTTTGGTCTGTAGCTGTTACACAACTCCAGAGTGCAATGTATATCTTTTCTAAGCTGAAATGCAGTTCAGTGAGTGGTTCAGTGTTCTTCCCTGCTCACAGCTGCATGATTCTGCCCTTTCCTTTGCCCTTACCTTTGTCTGACCCCAGGGCATCAGACATACCAGTGCAGAAGTAACCCTCCTACTCTATTGCACCGGCTTATTGGAACCATGGACCTGTGTTGTTGAAAAGCATGTGAGTGGTTATTTCCACAGTGTGAGCACAAAAGCAGCTACAGGCCTGCACTGCCATGTGTGCTTGTTTTGGACGGGGTAGAATTATTTTTCTTCTTCAGTGGCAAGTGAAGAACCACAGTTAACCAGGGTTAAACCATGGCACCATGCCAATCAATAGTCTGGATCTGTGCAGAAACCAATCCAGAGTGATGTGGGAAATTTTAATGAAAGAAACTTTACTGATTATTTAGGCAAAAGACTTGAGGACTCTGTTACTGGATTTGTACATCTGAATACTGGGTTAGGTGTCTTGTAGTTTAGGAGCATTAGGAACTTCACTAGTAAAAGTTGTGTTCTTCTTGCATTAGGAATCATTAAAGCTTTTGGTTCAGGTTTCCTAAACTGTCTTCTATATGTATCTCAATTTTTATCCTGCTAATTGCAACTTCTAGAAACTAGGCTATGGTAGGGAGCTCTCCTTTCATGGTCAAATCATAGACTTACTAAGGTTGAAAAAAACCTGTAAGATCATCAAGTCAAATAATTTGCCTGGCAGCACAGTGTTCACCACTAGATCATACACCCAAATACCAAATCCATGTGCCTTGTGAACTCTTGTAGGGATGGTGATTCCACCACTTTGCTGGGGAAATGTTGTCTTTGCAGTGACTGCAATCATTTGCTCTCATTTTTAGGCAGTTTTAAGAAAGCTTACTTAAAATATATTTATGGTTTTACTGTTTGTAATTCATATAATGTATCCTAAACCCATGAAATTAATGTCAGATTCTATATTGCTTTTGCTATAGAAAAAAGCCCAGCAAAATAATGAACAAAACCACAAACAAACAAAAACGAAAATGAAAAATATTAATAGTATAGACCAAGGATAGATTACATGGAAAACTAAAGTTGGTTTAGGTTTATATTAAGTGAAAAATATTACTTTAGTAAATACTGGAGGCTGCTCTTGAAGAATCATGTGCTTTTAAAACTCTGGGAAGTTTGCTTCTTTTTTGGCATAAAAATCAAGCATAACTATAAATAACTTTCATGTCTGAAAATCGTGTTAGTGCCATTGCTATTTTGACAGTTATCTATGAAATTCAGGGTGCAAACAATTCTGTTAAATTAGATTCAGTGTTTCAGGTAATCCCTTTCTTACAATGGTTGGCATTTTCTCAATTTCCTTAAATCAAATGAGATAGTCCTAAAAGTGAACTGGCAGATATCAAACCAGTGAGCACCAGCAGAAAAATGTAGCAGGTGAATACAGTCAACAGTTCATACTAGATGGAAGGAAATTTTTTGACACAAGAAAATATCAAAAATGACCCTTGGCCAAGATAAACGATGAAAATTACTGCTTCCACTGCTGCCTTAAGGAACCTTGTTCATTTGAGCCTTACCTGTACCAGCTGCAATGATATATTATTTCTATTGGAATGAACACAAAACCATAACACCTGAAGCTGCTTAGCTAAAGTTAAATTCATGTTTGTTTTAATACTTTCGGTGTTTTGTTGTAGAGGTTTTTGTTTGTATACTTTATTTCAGTAAGAAATTTTCAGATTCTGTTTCTGATAGATTGTGATTGATTTCTTTTTATATTACAGCCCATGCAATTGCATATTAATTAGATTGAACAAGTATTCTTTGGCTTATTCAAAGAAAGTCTATGAACAAATAATAGTTTATATTGAGTAGAAAACTCTATGTGTGCTGGTAAGCATTCTCCGGTCTTTATAATAAGAAATTACTGTATTTGTTAGATTTTTTAATGGTTATTTGTAAATTTTTTTGGAATATTACAAAAGCTACATTAGTATAGTGAATTTCATACCTTCCTGGGATGTGAACAACATGATTTTTCCATGGAAGTTGATACCACCTGTCAGAAAAATTCATGTTTTTCTCATTTTCTGAAAAATATCAGATGATTCAGGAAAAATAGTCCATGACAACAAAGAAAGTTTTCTTAGTGTACAGTTCTTGTGATATTTACCATGGAAAACCAAAAACTTAGAACCATAAAATTGAAGCACATGGTGAATCCAAATCCTGTGTCTAACTACATCTCTTTCAGATGTCTTCACTAACAGATTTTTGTAGTTCTAGAAAATAAGGGATGTGGGATAGCAAATAAGCCTTACACAGATTTGCATTTCATGGGCTTCCATTCTGAAGGCTCTGCTGATTCAGCTACCAAACCTGTAATATGCTACAGCAATTGTATATGAAATTGCTGCTGTGCTGGCATGATTTTGCTGCTCTTGGTTTACAGGCTTAACATTTTCTGTTTTCTTTGGTATCTCAATGCTATGTTTAATATAAAGTGTTTCTACACATAGAGAAATGGATTCCAGCCAGACTTCTCTGCATTTGTGCAGACCTGAAGTATCATTGCCAGTCTGGGGACACTCAGTCCTTGAACCTCTGTGTATTCACTATCTGCATAGGCTATTCGCTTTGTATTTTCTTTAAACTGAGACAGGCTGCTTTTGACTCTCCCTTGTTCCCACCTCATGTTGGATATTTTATATCTTTAATCATCACTTACACAGTCTTATCTGCTTGCTATCTTATGAGGTAAACAGTCTTGGGCCTCACCACTCACATGGGAGGCTGCCAAGAAGTCTTACTCATTTAAGAAATGCAAGACTTTTTTTAGATTGTTTACTTATGACCTCTATTACTGTAATATCTTCAGACCTACTAGTTTTAATTTTTCAATTTATGTATTTCCTCACAACAAACAAGGAGTGAATGTTCCTCTTTCGCTTTGCTCATTTGTCTCTGTGGTCTGGTAGACAAAATGTTGGTAGATCAAAATAAGATGGCTTGAATTTCCTCATGAAATAGATGGTGAATTCATTCTCTGCTGAAAGTGTTAGAATTTAGAACCTTGTGGTAAGAAAACTTTATCATTTATTCCTTAGAAATAAGATCATTGATTTATCTGAATGAACCCTCTTAGGGTACACAAACTTTGCACCTTATTATTGGCATCTTGGATGATTTTAAGTTTTCCCCTTGTTTTGTGTTTAGTTTTATTAGATACATTTTACATAACAATTAAGTATCTTCTGCAGCTCAGTTCCTGAAGTATTTCAATGTACAACTGTACTGAAGTGTCCTGACAGCCCTCCAAAGTCCAGAGTTCATCCCACATCTCCCAACACTCCCTGCAGTGTCAGGCAGCCATATTCCTTGCTGAATCTTATACCTCCAGCTCCAATTATTTTTGCCACATGTCCCTAATGGCTGCTTTCCTTCTTTCTTATATATAGTCAAAGCAAGAGCTTGGTGTACAACTTCCTCACATCCCCTGACCTTTGAGCTGATGGGAAGATATACCTCTCCTCTCACACCAAAGCACTCTGAAGGCTGCTATGAAGTCCAAGTTCTCCCACAGTCTGTAATTACAAAGCCAGGAAGGATGACTCTGACTAACAGTAGGTAGTCTGTGGAGAGACCTGATATATTATTAGAGCTGTGAGCTATGAGACTTTTGGAACAAAATGCAGATGTGATCTAAAGGGCAGTAACTCAATCTTTTCCATCCAGATGTAGGTAAAGAAAGTGTGCTGTGCTGGATATCTCACAGGAAATGGGAAATGATGGTCTGATTTCCCTGAGGACATACACTGTGGGTAGATACCCTGATCCAAATTTCCAAGGAAAGCAGATGCTTGCTGGCAGAACTGGTACCTCCTGGTAATAAAGAATTTACACTAACAATAGTAACAAATCTATCCTGAAATGCATCACTTGGGCTTGGTAGGACTTGGTGACCTCAGCATCCTTTTGGTCCCACAGCTTGAAAAAAAAATTGCAATCCTTTACATGCCTGTGTGGTAGTTAAAGACTCAGCAGCTGGGTAGGTGCCAGTGTCCAGCAGGGACAGAAGGTGCCTGCTTGCTTTATTCTCAAGTTTCAGCCCTTCTCCCTCTCTATGATGAAATGCTGGAGGAAAAGAAGTAAGAAAACAGATTTTTGATTAAATTCTTGTATTAATTCCTGGCTTGGCCTGCTATAGCCAGGATACAGATTACTGTGAATGCCCTTCAAAAGCATGTCCTATCCATTACCTGGAGACAATTAGACATCCAACTTGGAATAGTTGCTGCCATTTCAAGCAGTCACTTTAAGTTGTGCCCATGACAGACCTTGAACTCTTTATACCTCCTTTTTCATCCCTGTGGAAATTGTTTTGACTCATTTTTTTCTTGGTGATTCATGGATCCCAGTCTCCTTCCTGGAGCTGTTTGGCTGAAAATGTGGAAGAAGTGAAATTCCAGATCATTATCCTGGATATGATTTTGCAAACCCTCTATCTTCTACCTTTACTGTCTTCCTTGAAAATGTTACTGTCCCTTTCTCAGTTTAGAAAAACTTCCCCTCAACACACACAGGCAGGCACACACATTCCCTCTCCCAGAAGAGCTTTATGCCATGAAGTCCCCTGCCTGCATTGTTTTAACTCCTGACTTTATGGCAGTTACTCAGATCCTCTCAAACAGTCTCATATTCTTCAGGTTTAACAAAGCAGGCATCTGTTATTCTTTTACTAACCATGGGATAAAGGTCAGCTCTAAATGCCTCATCATGTTTTCTAACTACTGATGTGAGACACTAGCGCACAATTCCAGTTGGCAAGATCTGTCAGCAGATAAGAGGATATAAATCAGTGCATATTGCCATTTTTCCACTAAGATGTCATTGCCTAAAGCCGGAGTGGGAGGAAGTCAAGGTACCAGCACTAGCTACTGTTTTCCACAATGGAAGGCTTGGATAAGCTCATTGATTTAGTTCTTTTAATGATATTTTAATTTATAAATCAGAAGTGTATTTGGTACTTACACTGAAGAGATGAGACTCAAGTAACCTATCATTATATCTTCAAATGTTCCTGGTGGTAGTGCAGGCTTCCTTAGTACTTTATTTTTCCATGATACGAATGGCAGTGACTTGAGAGAAGTAATATACTTTGTACTGTATCTACTACAGTCATGTTTGGCTCTTGCTTACCCTCCTTCATGGGACAGTGTCTTCCTGCTGCTCCATGCTAGGGAGGGGTGGCCACAGGGGTGATCACCCCCTGGTTTCATCACCAGCAGATCTAAAGGAAGAATGGCCAAGTGTGGGCAGAAGATTGAGACAGTCCTTCTCACTGGCAGCCAGGGATTGAGCTGCATCAGATGTGAGGTGCATTTACACTTGAGAACTTTCACCATCCATAACAACTTTTCTAGGGTTTAACTTTTTTTAAAAACCAGTATTCCATCCAGAGCTTTGTCACCTGAAGTGACTAAGAGCTCCTGTGCTAGTGATTTAAGGACATGGTTTAAGCATAGCTTTGAAAATGTTGGCAAATATTTAGGTGGAGTTTGGAGCTAACCCTAAGCAGGTTCCTCATTTAATCAGATCACAGTAGGAGAAAAGCCTGATGGATTTTTTGGTGTGTTTGTGGGGGTTACCCCCCTTTTTTCACTTCTCCCCCAAAGTTAGGCTCATATGCCTTTGAGTAGCCATCCTATTTTTTTTTTCCTCTCTGTCATTATTGTAATTTTCTTTTCATTAGATCATTATCACTCTGCTCATTTGACTGGGAATTTCCCCCAGGAGTCTGCCTTGCCAAAAGTGGTATTATTTTATGACAGATTTACATGAGAGCAGGTTTTTCAGGTTTTTGGAGGTAAACCATTTGGAAATATGTAGACTGGAAAACTGCACTTTTCTGTAGAAAGCCTCATCAAGGTCACAAACTTTTCTTGTTTTCTATATCTTCTTTCAGCCCCCCAAATAATTGCCAGTCAGCAGTGCAACCGAGGATTGTAGCCAACACGTAGTCCTTATGGTTCCAGAGCCTTTTACCCTTTTAATACAGCACTGCACATCTGATATTAAATAACTGCTTAATTTACTGTTATGATTGAAACTTGAAACACTTTGTTATTTTCAAAAAATAGATGGAGAGTGGGGGGAAAACCCAGCAGTTTTATTGCAACTACAAAGGTTTGCAATCTGAATTCTGTTCTGCCCCAAATTAATATTTGTGTGTGGGAATTTGTGTTCAGTACCAGTGCTTAAACTGTGAATGATCCTGAATACATGCTTCTGACAGGGAGGCTTGTCATGCAGGAGGAAGTGGCTGTTTCAGAGATGTAGGTCACATTATAATTTCCACATCTTGAGAAGGCTGAAGAAGAGATGCAGTGGATCCCTTCTTCCATGCCCAAACCTTGTCCAATGGCCTAGTAGACAACATTTTTGGACACTGAGAGAATATGTGTCATATTAGCACTATGTCCCTCCTTTGTCATCAGTCTGAGCTTGTGGAAGCTGCAGTGGAAGCTCTGTCATTCAGCCTTGCAAACTGAAGCTCTGTAACCTTAGGAAAATGTTAATTAGGGCATGGTTGTGGCTGACTCTGCTGAGGCTGTAGCCTGAGACTCCAGCCATGCTGTATGGAGTTGCACGAGCGCTGTAAGTGGAACTATCCCCTGAAATCAAGGCACGTTAACTGAATATCCACGTCTGAAAAACCCAGCTGGTGTAACTGAGCATGTATTTAGGCAAGCAGATTTGTGTGTGCATCTTTTGAAACCATCCAGTCAGGCTGCACTTTTAGCACTCGTTCCAATTTGTGCTAACTTGTAGGAACTTGGCGATATACATTATAATTTTCAATTCAGATTTTCAGGTGATTTTGACGAACCACATCTGAAAGTGAAAGTTTTATTGAAGAACTGTGTTATAAACTTATGATGTGGTTTTAAGCAGCCAATACATAAAGCTAGTTTTAAACTGATACTTAAATAGTGAGTTTATTTATATAATAACATGCAGTTAAATAGTAGTATTGCTGCAAGAGGAATTTTGTTCTCTAAAATGAAAATTTTCAGCCGTTGACTTCTGTGCAAGTTTTCCTCCTTCTTTTTAAGTGTATCATTCCTAAAGTTTTAATGTGCCTGGACAGTTAACTGTCTAAATGTCAGTTTTACAGTACTTCAGCGTATGCAGTATGAAAAAGTGCAAGTTTGAAAACATAGCTCTTAATAAAATAAATGTCACATGTGGCAGTTTGTTTAAATATTAGGGGTCTGATATTTGTGTGGAAAACACTGCAGTTTATACTCAAATATTTATTAATCTTCTCAAACCTGTACTTGTGCAGCGTGAACAAACTGGTGGGATAGAAATTTCGGTCTCTTCATTTTGTATTCACATAGCTCAGTCCTAAAATGCCCTCTGCTGGGCACTGGCAGCAGCCAGGGAAGCAAGAGTGTTTAAGGTTGGCAAAACTGATATCAAATGACTTACATCATCCAGCAGAGCATCTAAATTTTGAAGGAATGTCTTATTAAAGTTATTTAAAGCTTAAGTGTGTGTAATATGGAACAATTTAAAAGGGAAAAAATTAAGTACTTCTAGTTAGGTATGTTTCTAAAAAAAATAGTCTCGTACTGGGATTAAACCACGTTTTCTTGACATCATCTCTTTTTTTCTCCACTTCTGGATACAAACAGCATTATGTTACAGAAACTAATAGGTATTTGGGGAAAAAAGGATAAAATCTAACATACTGATATTCCAAAATTGTGGAGCCAGGAGAAGCCACATTTGTTACATAAAATTGGAGCTAACAGAGAGTAGAGAGTTTCATCACTGGTGTTCACTGCTCTGTCAGAGCTTCTTTTCCCTACTCAATGTGATGATAATGTAAAAGTAGAAGGGGGAGATCTCAACTGCTTTCTGTTCTTAAACATAATCTGATGGATAAATGGCCCCAGAGATTAAAGGACAATAATTTGATCAGGTCAGTTAATTGTGGCTCTGGAACATACCTATAGGGATGGTATCCTGCTTAGTGAAAGGTAAACAAGGAGTTATCTTACTTGGGCTTTAACTTTGCATTGACAGCTGTAAAATATTTTGACTGACTGTAAATCCTTATGATGTTATTGAACTGGTAGTCTAATAATGTCAGCTTGTCACTGGTATGTTTTGTGGTAACCTTGTCCAGTGCTGTCATGAGTATACATGAGCTTCCACACATTACTGTTTTATATTGCCTCAATGTACTGATCAAAACTGGAACTCTGTGTTTTGTATAAGTTGGCGTGTGAAATCTGATTGAAAAATTCTTAACAAGATTCTGCAAGAAATATTGTTACTATTTATATTGTCTTTCTTTAAGATCAAATATCTCACATCTCTTCAGATGCAAGTCCTGGACTACTGTGTACTTGCTTGGAACCTGGGATTTTTCCTTTTTCTGGAGCATAAATATATGTATTTTTAAAGGGGAAAAAAGCAACCAAGAGTTTGGCCTGTGGGTACATGAAAATAGGTTTGTATTTGGAGCTATTAATTCTTTATGGTTAAAATGAAATGTATTAGAAATTCTGTATGTATTAAATGCATGTTTTCTCTGTGCAGCAAATTAACTGACTCACAGAGTTTTACATCTTGGCTTCTGACTCTTATCTCTCATAGGGTCAGAAACAATTTTTTTGTCCAGATGGACATGGATTAGTAAAAAAGGCATTTTAATTAAATGGAGTTAAAATTGTAGTGTACTGCACTTTGTTAGTTTAATTGCAATTGTGCAACATATGTTGATAATCCATCTGAAAATTTCAATCTATTCCACGTACAAGTAGTCACAATAAAGTGCTAGAATTTAATTGAAAAGTAACAGCACAACTGAACAAAGAGTGCTGTCCAAGTTATACTCATTAAACAAGCCAGACCTACTGATCTACTAGGGCTTTTGTGAAACTAGCAGGACTTTCTTGTCCAAAGTACTTGTCTTGTCTTTTCCTAAATTTTGAAATCTGTGTTAAAAAATATGGTTGTTTTGTCACTATGTTACACGATACCATTTGTTGTCTTGTTTGCTACAATATGCTACTTCATGTTAGAAAAAATAAAAGAAAAATAATCATTTTTATAAAGCAAGCAAGGAGGAAAATTAAATCTTTCTCCACAGCTGAAACAGAACAACCTGCAAGGAAGAAACATGCAAAAGCACGTGTCAAATTTATGTGACAGAAACAGTTTTTAAATGCCTTAAGGTTATTTTTGGTATTTTTTTTCTCCTTTTAATATTTTTATACCAGCCCTCAGTCTACCCTATATCTCATAATGACTGTTTTTCTTCTGATAAGAAAGTAAGAACTGGAAAACTTATGTTAAGAACTGGTAAACTTATGAGAGGTAATATCTGGCATTTTGGCAGGATGATAGTGAATTCAGTTGTCTTGTAAGCAATAATTAGGAAAAAGCCCCAAAACCCCACGGCCATTCTGAATAAGGAATATACTTTTTGGCCTGATGTCTGAGATTTAGAAAACATCTGATATTGTGATATTTACGGTAATATTACAGTGCCTGCCAGGACATTTTTTGTTCATCTTTAAATCATTGCCAGTTAAAATTTAGGTAGGATAGTGGGAATAAAAGACAAAGCTAAGAACACCTCCTCACCCTTCCCTCCTTCCAAGCTTCAGCTTTACTTCACTTGCAATTTTTCTACTCCTCTTCTCTGAGCAGCATGGGGGGTGGGAAATGGGATTGTGGCCAGCTCCTAACACTTCATTGCTACTGCTCATTCCTCCTCACAATCTTCCTCTGCTGCAGCATTGGGTCAGGTCCATAGGGTACAGTCCTTCAGAAGTTTCTTCAGCCTGGGTGCTTCACATGGACTGGAGTTCTTCAAGAACTGCTCTGTCATGAGTCCTGTTTCTGGGTGCAGTTCTTCACAAGTGGACTGCTTCAGTCGGGGTCCACCACGACCCACGGCTCCTGCCCGAAAAACTGCTCCTCTGTGGGCTTCTCTCCATAGGCTGCAACTTTCTTCAGGTACATCAGTGTTCTCTGGCATGTGGTTTTCCTGGGGCTGCAGGTGGATCTCTGCTCCATTGTGGACCTCTTTGGACTGCCTGCCACAGCTACCTCACCATGGTCAGCACCATGGGCTGCAGGGGAATCTCAGGTCCAGCATCTCCTGCCTCTCCTCCTCCACTGACCTTGGTATCTGCAGGATGTTCCTCTCACAGCTGTTATCCCAGCTCCTGCACAGCTGTTTTTACCCTTTCTTTTAAACATGTTGTCACAAAGGTGCCACCAATGTCACTGGAAGGATGTTGAGTTGGCTGGAACCAGTTCTCTCAGATTTGGGCATCTCCTTCTGTCTCTTCACAGATGCCACCCCTGCTTTTCCCCCACTACTAAAACCTTGCTGTAAACCCAGGACATCTTGTACCTTCTCTAAAGGAAAGGGAATACTGAAATTCCTTCGAAATGTTTATACAGAGCCATGTCATACTTCTTCAATTTTTATTGTTTTAAGAAGATGTTAGTATTTTATCCTCAGAAATACTCTCTCTAATGAAGATAATATTGCCTGTTTTCACTGAAGGAAGCATATGCATCACATAAATAATGATACGTCTAAGAACAATTTTTGGTGTGGCGTAAAAGAATTGATTTTACCACTTTATCTCCCACATTAAAATTAAGTTTTTCATATCTCCTCTCATATATATATATATATTATTTTTTCAAAGTTGAGTTAAAGTTCTGTTTTCACTTGAAATGGGGAATGTTTTGGAACCTTCCTTAACTAGGACTCCAATCCAGGCCAACAGAAGAAGTACTCTGTGCTTGCAGACCCAATTCCCCCTGTTTAAATGACTTTAGAAACTTTTCTGTATTTCAATAATAGATTTTGGTCTAAAATATTGCCCTGTCAATACATCATCAGGGGATATTTCATAAAGAAGACATGCCTTACTGTGATGCATAAAATCCCTGTGTGTGTGATGGCCACAGCCTCTTGTGCTGCATAGGAAAAGCTCCAACCCATAGCTGTCGTGATCTTTTGCTCTCTTTATTTATAGCTGAAAGCTTTCATATTAATGTCTGCCACATGGACTTGTTTAGCAAGTCTCTGTCCTTTTATAAAAAGATCTGTTAATATTTTTCACAACTTTCTTTGCATGTTTGAACTTCAAAAAACAAGTACTGTAAAGGTAGGAAGTCCTTATTATTTCAGTAGTGTTTGTCTGTGGAAAGGGAAACCCACTTTTTTTCCTTTAATGGATTTCATCTATTACTGGCAGCTGATTTATTTTCTGAATGTTCTTTAGTTTTTTAATGGAGCTTATATATTTTTGCTTTATACATTGGAATCCTACCTCATCCTTACGTGACACATCTGATAAAATGTTTTTGTAACTGCTTATTTTTTTTGCTTTCAGAATTGGTTCTCTTCCCTTGGATAGACATTCTCCAGTGGAAGCCTAAAAGCAATATATAGTTCTTCAATTGCATCTATCTTTTGCCAGTTTGGAGACCTAGACATCTAATTTTCAACTTGATTTATAAGCTGTGCAGCTGGTAGTGAATTTATGGTCATTACTGCTTTTTGACAATGTATTCTTGGATTCATCTTGCAAAGTTCACATTTTCAGAAATAGTGCCCTTTTTTCCCAAATCCTTCATGTTGCAAAAAAAAGTTAACGTTTCCTTCCCAAAGCAAGATCTTTAGGGAGAAATTCATCTTGTGCTCTCAGTGAAAGTACAAGAGATCAATACTTTGATATGTTGTTTTACTTTTTTATGTTTCTGCACTTTTCCTCTCAATTCTTATGCCTTACATATGAAAGATCTCTGATTTATTTTTTCCATGGGTCTATTATTAATACTGCATTTTTCTCTCTTAAAATTATCTTTTAATTTACTTTTTTTTTTTTGTGATGAAGCCAAGATTTTCTTTGCTTTCCTGGTTTATGACCTCATTTTTATACACCAATTTGCTAATAAAATGCTGGGTTTAATGCTGTCCATTTGTAATCCTTTTTTTGGTGCATGGAGAGGCTAGAGTTGATGTTTTCCTCTCTCCAGTGCTGGAATATTTGACGTAAATATGTCAGTAGATTAGTGGATATTTCACTGTCAGTTAAAGAGTATCTCTCATCTATTTTTTTCTTTTTCTTTTCTTTTTCCTTTTTCCCCTCAGAAACATCAAGTTATTGCTTCCAAAACTTCAGAACACAAATCAGCCAAACAAGATTTTTTTTCAATACGAGTTCTCTAGATAAATCAAAGTAGAACTGGAGCAAATTAAGGAATTTGCTAATTAGCTGTTAATGAGTAATAAATGTTCTCTGCCAGCATATATATTCCCTGTTTAGATAGTTTAGGGAGCTCAATGGAACAAGTTGTTCAAACTAAACTGTGTCACTGCTAAATAGTACTTCTAATGCAGCAAAACTTGTTGAATATTTCTAGGCAATTATTTTCCTGTAATAATGTACCTGGGTCTTATGAAGATTGGAATTTTTTGTTAGAAGTGAAAATTTTGAAATATGAAGAAAAAAAAGTGGAGGTGACCATTAAGAACATTATAGCTCAATAATATTTTGGTTTTTCATTTGAAATTATTTAATTTCTTGAATTATGTGTATGAAATATTGGTAATAAAATATTTTAATTTTCCTGCTAGAAAATTATTTTACCAAATTAAAGTCAGGAAATTTTATGGGGAAATTTAATTGCAATTATTTTATTATTTTCTTTTTTCCTTTCTTTTTCTCTTTGAAATATACTTATTGCATGGCATGATCTCTGCATTCCAGTCTGAAATAACTAAGAATTTATTAGGTCTCTCTCCTATATAACTAAAAGAACTGATAGGAAAATTGCTATTGTAATAATCAAGAACTGTGTAAATACAGACCAAGAACAAGATTGCTTCTCAATTTTAAATAAAGTTTGTGCATCTCAGATATACTTGGGAACTTTTTCAAAACACTGAAACTAAAAGAGTTTACAAAAAAAAAAAATTATTTCCCTCTGGGGCTTCTAGCAGTGTTATAATCAGTATCCTGTATATCGGGCAAAGCTGGATAGAGGTAGAAGTGGAAAGTTCCTCGGATGCTAACATCCTCCTAGGCACAGAGCAAATTGTCTTTTGAAAGATGTACATTAAAATGTATAACATGCTTTTATCTGCCTCTTCTTTTGTGCAGAATTAATAATTTCAAACAGTTTTGCCTTCTTTCAAATGGTAATTATTGTAGGGACTGTCAATGCTGTGCACTACATCAGTTACAGAGGAGTATGAATTAAGCTAAGCACTACAGTCTACTTTTTTAAAAGCACGGATCAATTCACACCGAAACAATAGCACATGCACTGACTTAATTTCTGGTTGACCCACCTTTCCACAATTTCCAGTTCTTCCTGTATGTGAGGAAGGCAAAGTTTTGCTCACAGACTTTGTGTACACCAGGAACATGTTGAGCAACATAGCTAATAATCAGACACCAAATAAAACCTATTTTATCACTACTGACACTAATTTCACAGTCCAAGGTTCATATTTTCCCTTTCTCTATGAGTTTTTGCAGATTTTTTTTCCATCTATCAGCATATGAGCCAATAAAATGAAAACTCTTCTGTCTTAGCCTGATGGTTTGCTAAGTGCAACAGGGCAGTCAAATAAACAGGCCAAGCATTGGAAAATGGACACACTTGAAATTCATAAGAGCAAGTTTAAGTGGTTCTTTAAAACCGTTTTGAAAGCATCATTAATCATGCTGGGCACTGAGCCAGTATAAGCAGCTAGTTACAATTGTATTACTCCTTTTAACAGAAAAGATGAACTTTCCTCGTCTTTCCTCTGCATGGTTCTTTGTGCTTAAAGTCCATCCAGCCTCAGCTAGAAATATCCCTTAGCAGGTTAGAAAAGAGAGACAGCAGGAGGCTTACTTCAGTTGTTCCACCCTCCCCTTCATGATCTTTGCTTTGTAATGGTTTTCTTTCATCAGGAATACATCCCTTGCTTCAATTGTAAAACTAATGGCAAGTCTTTCTTCTGCTAAGGGATACTCTACACACTATGCAAACAGGCAAAAGAAAAAAACAAAGCAGATCTCTAGATTGTTCATTCCTCGACCACAGGTTACTGAAAGGACACACTGCCTGTACCAAAAATAAATTTAGAAGCATTTCTGTGGGCCACTTTCACTGTGTTCTATTGTTCTTTAAAGATCTCAACATGCAAAATTACAATGAACACTTAGAAAATAAAACTGCCAATAGAAACTTTTTGTGGTGTCTTATTGTTCCTCCCTTGCTCCCTGTCACACAGGGGGAGTTTTTTCCACCTATAAATTATTGCACTCACTAATTATGGTAATTAGGACTAATTATGCTAATTATGTCATTTGAAGATGAAAAATGTAATTCTTTGATTTTATGGATGTAGCTTTCAAATTTATGGATGTGGGTTTAGAGGCTGTCCCTTCTCAAAGATTTGCACTTGATAATAATCAGGAAGATTATATGTTGTCCTTTACTGGAATGCTTTTTTTGTGCTGTTTTCATTCTAAGTAAAGATAAGCTTTGAAGACTTGTATTTAAGTCCACTGATTTAAATAAACTTGGGGTTAAACTTGGAGTTCTAGGAGGATTTGGTATGTCATCTTTATTTCCCTTGGTTCTGGGTCATACTCTTACACGTTTCTTTATTTAATCCTTAAAAAACATACAAGAGAAAATTTGGTCCAATTATGACCTTGATCCCCTCAATTTAATATAATTTTCATTTATTTCAAGGTGAAATTTTATGATGGATATTTAACTAGCAAATAAGGCATCTGTATTAATTTTAACCTTTGCATTTAGCAAAGTAAGTTTCTCATATGGAGATCAGGAAGTATATCCTCAAATCAAGATAAATTATTTGTACCGACAGATGCTTGCCAGCCCATTATAACCACAATTAGAAAGCCAATGATGCTCTGTAAGGTATCAAGAAAAAATTTGTATTTGTCAGAGTCAGCACTACAAGAAGAGCAGAGTGTAGGCAATCTTTATGTCGCTTTAGGTGGTGTAGCACTGAATAGCTCTTCAGCCCCTGAGCAGACCCCATCCACAGAACACACCCTCCCTTTTGGATCCTTGGAGCTACTTGTTTCCTTACATGGAAGGAGCTCTATTCATAATTCCTGCTCTCAGACAGGAGAGATGTTTGTGTGGGGCTTGCAGCTGCACAGTTGGATGGAAGCAAGGCCAGGCAGGGAGTGGAACTGCCAATATGAAGTAGGAGCTGCCACAGGCTCCTCTGTTAAAACCAGCTGGTTTTGTTTGTCCTGCAGCCAAATTCTCTGCAGCACTGGCCTGAGGGCTGTGCTGGTCCTGCATTTACTTGATCGTTCCTTCTATGTGCAGTGGTGGAACAGTCAGGGCCACTGCACCAGTCCCTAATGGTATTTTATTAGGTAAGTTACATGGTGGAATTGAGTGTGTATATGTTGATACCTCTGAACTTCAAGAGAATTTTCCTTTCCTCTGTTTCAGGGACAACAGGAGAAAACAAGTTCTCAACACGAAACCCCAGGGAAACTGCTTGAATTCCTTATTAAGTCCACAAGCAATTTGTTGGGTAAATAAACCTAAGTAAGTGTTCTTAAATCATCTATTCAAATAGAGGGTGATTTGTAAAGTTAAAGACTGCTAATAAATTGGTATTGCAGAGCTGGTAAAACACATCATATATCACCAATTCTCGTATAGCTCCTGTGACATGAATGCAATTACATTATTTTACATTTCAAAAGCAAATACAGAGAGAAGGAACAAGTCAGAGAGAACAGCTAAAATGCAGGGGGAAAATGTACTTAGAGCTGCTTATTGCATCATTTTTTCCTGGTTTTTAACACTGGGGACTCCTTTGCCCTCCAATAGAAAAGCATCAGAAATAAAATTATGATAATTAATGAAAAACAGTGTGTACAAATATATAATGGAGAGTTAATGGGGTATTTAATAAATAAGCAGTTTAAAGCAAAAGTGACAGTTCGGTGAACATTTCCTATTTCAGAGTGTGGCTGAACGCTGTGAAGATGCACTTCAATTTGTGAAGTAAATTCCATTAGCTGTTTCTTCTCTAATAAAAACACATACAGTTTTTCTTTCTATCATCTATCTATCTCTCTATCTATCTATATCTATCTATCTATCTATCTATCTATCTATCTATCTATCTATCTATCTATCTATCTATCTATCACAGTGTGTACTATGATGAGAACCTCTCACCAGGCCTTCTAACACTGTGAGGCTCCTTCTAAACTGTATTGTCTGAATTCTCATCAAAATTTGTGTGGGCACAAGATGTTGTTCTTTATTGTATAGAAATAACTCATATCATGTACTCTCTCTCCACTGTTTCACTCATGCAGAAGCAAGAGGTCAGTGCAGGGCATTAATGCTTTGATATTTTCCATACTACTCACTGCAACTAAATTTCATCAACCTGTGATATATTCTGCACAGAGTTCTGTATTGTGCTGCATAAACCCAAAGAAAAAAAAGGCCACTGGTAAGTAGTCCAAAGGTTTCTCTACATTTGTTGTGGAAAGAGTGAATGCTTTCTTTTTTCTCCCCTTTATGCTCTATATAGTACATAAACAAATAATTATTTTTCCTTTTCATTTCTGAAATACTCTTTATATATTTGAGTCCTGATCAATAAAAAAGAATATTTCTAAAAGCTCTATATACTGAAAATAGGACTGAATACTTTTATTTTTTCTCCTATAGAAAATTGCTGTATTGTAGTGATGCTACATTACAGCATGAGAAAACATACCCAAATGAAATAATTGTGCATGCCTTATAGAGATTTCCTGGGTACAGGATGGGAAAAATAAACCTTTCGTAACTAATACTAATTATTTTGCATGAATACTTTCTAGGAGGCATGAGTACTACTAAAATGTAGTTGGAGACAGAGTGCCACTACAAAGAGCAGAAGATGTTAAAAGGTCTTCTATGCTTATACTTGGCTTCATGGGAAAAAAGAGCTGATAAGGTTCAAGATCAAATAAAAAATAAAGGAATGAAAAAGGCATAAGCTGAAAATATATTTAGACTTTAAATCTGTACAGTCTGAGAGTTTTGTTCAATTAGACTTGATTTGGATTTCTATATTTGTGTTGAGACAGCTTCAAATATCCATTAATCCATCCAATTCCAATCATAATATTTAGAGGGCTTCAATGCTAGCAGTGCAGAGATCTACCTCAGCCAGCCTTAAATATGTGAAAGATTATGTTTAAGTCTGTACTTGTCACCCTAGTTGCTTTTGAAGTCAGTGAAAATTAATAGATGCTTTGAAAGAATGTCTCATGTGGCCTGTGGAGAGTGGAGAGAAGTGACTTACACTCTGCTGTCAATCACCCTCTGGAAGTGCCTGTTTCTTTCAGTGACCTGCAGAAGGAGCCTGCCAAGACTAGTTGAGATTTAAACCGTGATGTCAAAATGAATGGATCTCTTTCCACATTACCTGTCACTGCTTGAGCATGCTGTTGATGCTTTCTGTGTAGTTCACACTCTATTAAGAAACAGAGCTTGACTTTTTTATAGATACAGAAGGGGAAGGAGATAATGACTCCCCTTAGTTTAACAAACACGTGCTAACTAAAAAATCAATTGCTTAATATTAAATTCTGGACTAGCAATGCTGAAAAAGTTAAAGTTATAGTGAACTTAATGAGCTGCAAGGAGAAAAATCTGTGTATCCTATTAACTAACTGCAGAACAACATCCAAGTAGTTTTTTTGCCAGAACACCAGAAGTCACAGGGGCAGAAGGAAAACTGTAATATCCTTGAATGACTTTTGTGGTTATTAATGCTGTTCAAGTCACTCTGCCTGAAATTTCCAACACTTCAGTATGTCACAAAAGATCATTTTGTTTTTGCTGTTTTCAACCTTCTCATGATTTTGTTTTCTTTGAATTTTAGAATGAGGTGAAGTTGTCTAGGAAAGTTCTTAATTTTTTAGATTTATATGCACGAATTTATCAAGTATTTTGTTTAAGAGGCTTTTAAGTAATTTTTTATTCTTCTGGAAGATTTTCAGCTTTCAAATCTACATTCCAGTAGCAAAAACAGAATTGGAATTGAAGATGCAGAGTCTGGTCTTCGAGATTTTTTTAAGCAAAACTGATATTAATATTAATGCCAAAATTCTATTTTATAGATTTAATATTATTTCCTTCCTGATGTCCCCAAATGATTGCATGTTACAGTCAAAATAGGTAAATTAACTTAATTTTCATGTTCCCTGTCTTCTAAGGATATGTGGTGACTTGAAGAAATTCTCATTTAATTTTGTTTTGGGATGGTCTATTTACCTTTGTTCCTTTCTTGCATGTTAGTTGAGCTTTTACTTCCAAGATTTATTTTATTACCTACAATTACATCTTCTGCACACTCCCTGTGTAGCAACCAATGCTGTGGTTGTGTATAAGTAGTTTTTTCCTTAAAATTAAATGAGTGGTAATATCAGTCAGGAAAGATATATTCTTGACACCACTTGGCATTATGTTGAAACATTAAGTTAAAAAGGAAAAACGTAAAAGATTCTTGGTTGTCTTCTCTAATGTAAGTTTTAGATCTTCTTGTTCAGAACACCATTTACAACTGTTGTGATATGTAATAATAATATCAGAAAATATCATGTTAATGGTGAGTTCTTTGAATCCATATGCTATAGCTCTCTGAATGATGCTTTAGTTTCCTTGCAAACTATTCTTGCTTTCTATACATTTTTATCACAGTAAAAAATGTATTTTTTAAAATTAGACATTTGATCATATTGCACATAAATTAACATCTTCAGATATTCTGAGGGACAGATTTAATTTCCTTTCAAATGTCTAGAAAAATACTGCTTTTTTGAGACTCCCGAACATTTTGGTGTGACTGTGTCAGAAGAATGCTGTTCTGTGAGCCTGATGGTAGCCACAATTTCATGAATAATCTACTATTTTTATTTCTGAAAATGTTTGTCCCTTTGTCTTTATCTATCTTGACAAAAGTAACCCATTGCTGACCTTAATATTCTTGGATTTTTTTCAGTATAAGTTTGTAGGCAATAGTGAAATTAACCTTTGATCTCAACTTTGTGTCACCTCTTACTGCATAGCCTTATATAACTACCATTTTCATGTAATGTGTTTAAAGTCTAGCTCAGAGCAATTACTATTAATTGACGTTTGGTCTATCAGCAATTTTTTCTGCTTTAGAACTCATAATTAATGCTACTTGCTTTCAGTGCTAATCCTCTGGCCTCCTTGAATATTTTATGATTGTTTTTATTCTTAAATTGCTTTTTGTCTGCTCCTGGCCACTGACATGTGCTTATTACAGCATTCACGTTCATCCAATTCTTATAGCAACTTTTTATTGTTGTAGTTACAGTTGCTGTTCCAAAAATTGACTTTCACAGTTTGTTACACCTTAATAAAGAGCTTTTTAGAGCCCTGGAATTCCAATCAGCAACGCTTGCCAAGAAGAGTACATTGCTTGCTATGAATTATTTGTAAGGAGTACCTTGTTACATTTCTGAAACTTCCTTTTATATATGTGTATTTTTTTCTTCATATGGGCTGTAGTGCAACTCTGCTTCATACAATCCCTGCCCTTGTCCTGCTGGCCATGTTGCTTTTGTTGCCCAGGATATGGTTAGGTTTGTGGGCTCTTGGCTTGAGTCCAGCTGGAGGATATCACTTGTTCTTTCCTCATCCACAAAAGCTGTGATCCCATTGTAAAAGGACAACAGATTTGTCAGACACAATATGCCCATAGAGAAGTTGTGTTGGCTGTCACCAATCCATTTTATTTTCCATGTGCCTTTGAATAGTTTCCAGGAAGATCTGCTCCATGACCTTACTGGGAACCATGGTGAGACTGACTGGCCTATAATTCACTGGGTCTTTTTTTTCTGTTTTTTGAAAATGGGGGCTACATTTCCCCTATTCCAACCAGTGGGAACTTCACTAAACTTCCCTGACTTCTCAAATGCGATTGAAAAGTGACTTGGCCTCATCCTCTGCCAGTTACCTTAAGACCTGCAGATGCATCTCATCATGTGCCATGAACTTGTGTGCCTTTGGGTTCCTTAGATGTTCTCAGACATGATCTTCTCCTACAGCAGATGATTCTTGACTGTCCTGATGCTTGCCTTTGCCTTCTGCAACCTGGGCAGTGTGGCTGGAGCACTTGCTGGTGGAGACTAGGGCAAAAAAGTCATTGAGTACCTCAGCCTTCTGTCCTTGATAACCAGAGCTCACATTTTCCCTTTGATTTAATATATCACCAATGTATATAATAGATAACATTTTGTTATGTATGCTGAATATAAAAAATAGATCACATTTTGTGCGACGTTAATATCCCACTTTGCCTGCTGGATCTGTATGCTGAGCATGGTAACCTGAAACAGGCCTCTCTTTAACATATGAGCTATTTGGATTTATAAAATGAGATGCATGTACCTGCAAGCTCATGTACATGTAACCTGATCCAAGACAAAGCTCACACTCCTTGCAATAAAAATCCTGCTTCTTTAATTCCTCACATCGCATTGGGAACCTCAAGTAATCAGGTCCTGATTTGAGCAGCAGAAAAAAGGGGTGTAGAATGGAAGTGTGCATCTTGAATATATTAATTTTATTTGATTTACCAGTTTGTTATAATATCTGAATTGGAGCAAAATCATACCCTGGCAGTTTGAGAATAATGTAAAATGTGAGTTAAATAAAGGCTTTTTTCCTGTTGACCACCAGTATTTTAAAACCCCATTTCACAAGTATTTTCCATTTTACTTGTTCCTGTTTCAGATTAGACAACCCCAATGGTGAAACAGAAATGAAAATGTCAACATTTTACAAGACAGGGTCCTTATGAGATACATAGGTTTATATTTTTTTGATGCAAAAAGGTTCATACTCACTAGGTAGTTTTATTGCTCTGTTCTTGCAGACAAATGAATCAATAAGGAGAGCACTTATAAAAGCCCTTCAAAGTAAGTAAGATCATAAAATGGTGGATAGCTAGTTTTGACATTTTATTTATTTCATTATAAACTTTTTACGGTTTTTGTTAGTTTAAATTATTTTGAAAATACCCATTGCACTCATCTTCTTGTTTGCTATTTTAGGTTAATGACTGTGTGGAGAATGGAAATAAGCATTACCTATTTAACAATTTTTTAAGAAGAAATATAACTCAAAACCACTAAGCATGTAGCATTTGCATTTGAACACAAAGAGATAAAAGTAGAGAAACTTGTAGGGAAGAGAGCAGTCCATCTATGCTATAATAAATTATATCCTTCCTCAAAAACTTTTTTATCTGCAGCAATTAAACGGGTTA
This sequence comes from Molothrus aeneus, assembly GCF_037042795.1. NCBI lineage: Eukaryota > Metazoa > Chordata > Aves > Passeriformes > Icteridae > Molothrus > Molothrus aeneus. The sequence goes on along the minus strand of NC_089647.1, from coordinate 39,798,408 downwards.
ATCACTTCTTATCTAGGGGCATCTACTGACATAATTAATTTAACTCTGCTAGCAGTGCTAGAAAAGATACCATGAATAAGTGTATACATTCTGAGTTGTGTTGACTTAGGATGTTTACCATTTTTAATCCATTTGTGGTTTGTTTTCCTGATTCTATTTTGCATAATATTAAGTACTCTAATTACTTGCTGAAGTAGCTAGCTGAACTTTACTTTAAGGAATCGAACATATACAGTGTCTAATGTGTGTGACTGTCTTGAAGACTTAATTGCCTTGAGAATTATCTAGGGATGTAAAAGTGGATTGTATTTAAATTTGGAAAAAATAACAATCTGTGTGCATTCCAAACACATGTTCTTGCTTATGAAAAGGTGTGGAGTGTGGAGTGAGGAGCCATAACTGGATGTGTTGCAAATGTGCTGCTTCTAGGTAGGCTTCTCATATCTACCCATGATGGAAGAGTGTTGGAAAGATTCTCTTTAATGTGTTTGGTGTTTCTGATTGATTCATACTGGATGTCAAGAAGACAATTCTGAGGTTACAGTACCAGTCCTCATGACAAGACAAATTAGAAAGACAGCTCTCATCAGACATCCTTGAAGAGATACAAGGTCCTCATCAAGGCCATGGTTTTAAAGCTTTGTTTACAGGGCTTTAAAATTAAGCTTTGCTTAATTACTGACTGATCTGAATCCTTTTTTTTTCTGTTTACCCTGATACCCTTGAAGAAACAAATTTTAACAACTAGATTGCCAAGACATGGCACAGAAGTCTCCAATAGTCAGATTTCTTGGATGGAATTCTAATTACAACTAACAAAAATATAGATTTAGTTTACATAATTGGTTTTTAAGAGAAAAATACTAATTGTAGGTGAAATGGGAAGAAATCATGCAAAATCCCCAACTAACTAGTGCTCTTAATTAAAAAGCTCTACTAATTACTGCCAACAACTAAACAACAAGCCTATTTGATCTTTTTCCTTTCAAAAATGTCTTCCTCAAAGGCAGATAAGCCTTAGATGTATCTGAGCATAGCCTACAGACAGAATGGGTTACTAAATCTTGCCCTGCTATGCATATACTGCCTGCTGTATGGTTGAAGAAACAGTTCTATCACATTTAACATTATAATATTCAGAGACAAGACCAAGGATTGTCAATATTACTAAGGTCTAATTTGGCTCTGATTAATATAATTATCCTGAGATGGAGTAAATCAGCAAATTCATTGAAATCAGCATCTGATCTTCCTCTAAATTTTGCCATTATGCTATGACCTAATTTTGTGGTTTGTGTCCTAGTGGATGGAATGATTTCATGGTGGCTTGCCTGGACCTAATGTTATTCATACAGTAGTTGAGATTCAGTCTGTTATTTTGATTAAGTTAGCAAAATCTGTAAAGAGCAAATCATTGTTCTCAATCTGCAGTCATGTTACATTAAAGGTTAAGGGATTCAGAACCCATGGAAAGATTACTACCAAGATATTTACTCTCACAATGAAAATACCTGCAGTGCACAGAGGCACAACAAAGCAGAAATAGAACTGACCTTTTTATTAACATTGTCAGGGGTAACGTTTCAAAACATTCACAGCAGGAACGTGGATGATCATGACTGCGTTATAGGGGAGTTCAAATATTATGGTCTAATTCCCTACAACACAAAGATATTACAGAATGAATCACTCCCCTTTTTCCCTTTATAAACTCTCTTTATACTTTTCCCTAGTAGCCTACCAGCTTCTGAACTCTAAAAATTAGTACATCCTTTGCAGAAAATATTTATTTCCTGCCTTTTCAATACTAATCAGAATGAGTGGTTTACCTGGCTTGGTTAGTGTTATTTTCCTGTGTTTAATTAATTAACAATTACTTTTTTCCCCCAAATATTATAGCGTTGAAACATCCTTTAAACTGTGGTTTAGATATTCCTTCAGGGTGAATTCTAATCTGATAAACATCAGATTAGCCAAATATTTTTGCCATGTACTTTAGATTTACATGTTCCAGGAAGAGTGCCAATGTGTGCCAGACCTGCTTGCAAGTGCGTGTTTCCTTGTATTTGAAGTAAATGTGCTTTTTGGCTAGCTTGTAAATAATTGTTTTCAAAAATCTGAATATATTTGCTGTTCTAAGATTACATAGATTTGTAACTACAGTCCTACTTCTTGCTTCTTCCATGTATAGAATAATGATTAAAATCCATGAAGAAACTATGACAGTCAAACTGACTTCCTTCTAGATAGGACTGACCTTTTGAACCTCTTTTTGCTCCATTAGAAAATGAGAGTAGTAATAGTTACAGGCAATATTCCCAGAAATGCTGCAAACTTTTTCCACCTGCTTTCCATCCCTCCCCTTTTTTAGACTTAAATTGGATCAAAATTGGTATTCTTTAAAAAATAAAAAATATCAGGAATTTGATTAGCAAATGGATTGTTTCTAAGTGGTTGGTTTTTTGGTTTTTTGGGGTTTTTTTGTGTGGGTTTTTTTTTTTTTTGTTTGTTTGTTTTGTTTTGTTTTGTTTTTTTTTTAAATCCTAGGAAAATAAAGACTTTACATGATGCAGAGAAATTTCTGGAAAACAGACGTGGGGCCTAGAGAGGTAATCCAGGAGAAAAAAAGGTAAAGAGCTGCTTCAAGGTCATGCCTGTGTTACCTGTTGAGGTGTAACCCAGCTCTTCTGCCCCTAAGTCTGGTCTCCACTGTTTTGGAAGTCTGTTTCCACAGGCTGAGATGGAGCTGAATTTATACTATGGACAAATGGCACTCATGATTTTGTTTGGGCTTGAGAACTGAGAACTCTTGTGAGTAGTAATTGATTGCACATAGATATGTGAGAACATGGCCTTGTCATTATGATTTCAGTGAACTATGTGCTACCTAGTTATGTAGGTAAGAGTGATTTATTTCAAAATGATTACTGAAAATATTTTATAGAATTTGGATAAACACAATCCATCTTGTGCTCTACCAAAAAAATCTCAATATCCTTTCAATTAGAATTTCAAATAGTTTTTTAAACATAACACTTTTCAATATGCATGCATATATATATATATATATATATATATATAAAATCTGTGTTTTAATAACATTATGTTTATCAATGCTGTAAATATTCTGAATTTTTTTTGGTTTTTAATCAGGATAGCATATACTAAGTCAAATAGTTTCTAAATGTCTGTTATGTTCTATAAAACCATATTTATGAATCACCCTTGTAATCACACCTATGAATTAAATCAGTTTTGCTTTATGAGTTCTTTCTTCCAGGAAACCTTGCTGATTGGCATCTTTGATCTTCAATGACTTCTAAATCTGACTTCCAAGTTGCTAGGCTTGGAAGAAGATCTTGGCCTTTGCTATTTAGGTTATGCTGTTCACCTTCTTCAATTAGCTGTTTCTTTATTAACATCAGAGATTTTTATTTTTAAACATGCCAAGAATTCATTGGTTTAATAAAACACAGTGTTTTCAGTACTTTCCAGACATCTACTTGAACAATTATGATGTATATTAAGAGAAATATCAGAAAACAGCTGATTAAAAAGTGATTATTCCTAATGTATGCATCTAACAATAAATATTCTTGGGCTGAATCTGAATGTTATTTTTGTACTATTATTTACTTTTATTATCTTCATGAAGATGCATACAGTGGTTTGAGTTGGACATTTAAAGATCCTCTAGTTCCAACACTCTCCCATCATCAACAGGGACATTTTTTATTAAATGAGAATGTTCAAAGCCCCATCCAACATGGCCTTGAACACTTCCAGATATGGGGCAGCCACAAATTCTCTGGTCAACCTCTGTGTGCCTCTCAGTTCCTAATGAATCTTTAGGTCCAATTTAAACTATCCTCTTTCAGTGAAAACTTCAGAGTTTCCCTTCGGAGGAATTATCTTGTTGCTTCTGGCTTTGGTAAAAAATCTCCTTCCAGCTCTCTGGTAGTCCCTTTGGGTACTGAAAGGCCTTACTTGTGTTTCCCTGGAGCCTTCTCCTCTCCAGTCTGACAAAATCAATTCTCTGAGCCTGTCTTCATAGGAGGGGTGCTCCAGCCCTCTGATCATCTTCATGTCCCTTCTCTGCACACTTTCCAGTAGCTCCATGCCCTTCTCATACTGGGGGGCCAAGAGCAGCACTCAGATGGGGTTTTATGAGGGCAGACCAGCAGAGCAGAATCGCCTCCCTTGATCTGCTGGTCACATTTCTTCTGATGCAGCCCAGGATGAGGTTTGCTTAATTTCTGTACTGTAGGAGCAGATTGCTGGCTTATGTCCAATTTTTCATCCAGCAAAAGCCTCCAGTCCTTCTCTGCAGGGCTGCTGTCAATCCATTCATTCTCCAGGCTGTTTTGATATTGGGAATTGCTCCCAGCCATGGACAGGACCTTGCAGCCTTGCTGTACTTTACGAGTTTCACACAAGCCCTCATCTCAAGTCTGTCAAAGTCCCTCTGGATGGCATCCCTTCCCTCCAGAGTGTTGACCGCATCACAGAAATTTGTTGAGAGTACAGTCAAATGTAATAATGGTTATATTCTATAATTAGAATTTCACATTAAATAACTACTTAAAATTTTTTCTCTTCCCACAAACCATACCTTTATGTTTCTTTTTTTTTCCTTAATTTGTTTAAATTTGCTGCAATTCAAGTTTTCATTGCTTTGTGAAGCATCTTCAGAAAAGCAATAGCTGTCTAAATATTTTTCTCAAGGTATTATGAACTGTTATTTTAAACTTGTTCAGTAAAGATTTTAACTTCTTGAGTTTAATATATTTATCAGGGATATTACAATGGCCAACACTCTTTCCTTGTCAGACTTTATGCAAATCAAGTCCGAAGTATAAAATTAAAGTTACATGAAACCTTGATTTTATTTCTGATCAATCACTTAAGCTGATTATAGTTCTGTTATTACATAAGGCCTGCCATTTTCTAGGCTAAAGCAAAAATGCAATTTTTGAATCTATAAATTCAAGTCTGAATAAATGGTACTCTTCATCAGGAAGTAAACACCAGTGAAGTGTAAATGTTCATTACATGGTTTGATTTTAAGTAGATTTTAAAGATCATCTAGTTTCCATAAAAAACATGCCATGGCCTTCTCCTCCTTTACACTGAGTGATTTGCACCAGTGTTATGTGATGGCATTATTCAGCAGACTTAATGTAACATCAAATTGTTAGGGAAATACAAACCACCCCTAAAACACTAGAATAAAAAGCTAAGTTTTGTCTTCGATTTACTTTTACCTCATCTGAATGATTTTATTTTACTTTATAATGAGCTTTATTCTGTTCTTATTTTTCAGACAAATAGTAGAATAGCATAAAGTGGCTGTTATCACAATAAAAATGCAAACTTGAGAGCGTGATAAGAAAGGTATGGTAATTATTTTGGTACAGTAAAAGAAGCTTGAATTTTAAAATTCATTATTTTTCAAGATTTTAGGTTATCACCTACCATTATTTAATGGCAAGTTTTGGTTAAATAGCTTCTTTGATTTAATAAATATGGAGTAAGACCTGTACCAAGTTGGCATCTTTTATACTTAGCTGATGTTTTGTGTTTGGGGATAAAAGATGGAACTTCTTAAGTCTCCATAGGTAAATAGCAGAGAAAGAGAATAAGAAACTAATAATTTCTTTTGCTTTGCTCTTAATCTGACAAGTAGCACCTCCTGACAGCTTCTTCAAGGATGTACTTGAAGCAAGGAAACTTTACATTATATCAGGTGCTGCACATCAAAAATAATTGACCAAATCCCTTTTAGCTCTATAGCTACATTTTTTTTGCATGTAAAGGAAACAAACCAATTTTAATTGCATTTATTAGCATGTCTCTGTGGCACAGGCAGTCTGTCTGCAGCCCTGTTTGGTCTTGGGAGCTTGGTCCAATGTCACAGCCTTGTCCTTCTGCCCATCTGCCCAGTCAGCTGCTTTGTATGATTGGACTTTTCGGATGAACCCTGGACCACATTTCCTCTTGATCATGTCTGAAGTGAACTGCATTGGTGAAAAAACTTCTTATTATCACTACATGGCCCTGCTCAGTCTTGTGGGACTGTGTGGTGGTCACTGAGAGCACAGCTCTGACCCTTGGCTCTCCTTCAGGGAGCAACCCTGCTACTGCTTCCCCTTGCCACCACCATCGCCCCAGTCCCTCACTGAGGGCTGACATCTGGTACCATGGCACAGTGCTTATGCCAATCAGCATTTTTAATAGAGACCTGGCAGTCTACAGTGTACAGCAACATCATAAGGAACAAAAAGACAATTTATTTTACATGAAAAGATAGTGTCCTTCATAGCTGAGATTCAAAACAGAGCAGAAACTGGGTGATTATCTTTGATTTTTGATTATTGATAATTTGATTTCTACAGGATTGATTTCTTCTATCCTTATATAGCAGGTACAGAAGTATCCAAAATATGAAGACTGAAAGCTCCTTGCTCGATGTCACCTCAAACTGAAGTCAGATGGAAGGACTACAGAATTTGTAAAAGCTGTGCTTTATCTGCTGGGTCACGATTTTACTTTGGAAATGCATTGGAAATATAGTACAACAATAGTGTGAGAAACAAGAAAATAAAATTATTCGGCTAAAATGCTACTTTAAAAGCATTTGAAATTAATTAGTTACAGAATTTGGTTAAAAGCATCAATTTCTGTTTTACCTGCAGCACTTGAACAATCACTGCTTGTCTGCCTGGATAATAAAAGTAGTGTTAATTGTACCAATTAACAAGTGAGAATGTGAGTTATTGCTCTTTGCTACTTTCCAGGTCAGAGCAGATTCAATAGGAAAATACATGTCCAACAATCTAAAGACAGTTTACTCTGAAATAGTTCTTTGCAATTTAGGTATTTAATTAAAAGCTTTAAAGTTTAATTAAAAAGTTAAATCATTTGTCTATTTCTGTGAGAAACAAAACCAACAAAAACCACAGTGCTTATGTGTTTGGATCAATTATATAACATAAAACACAGTGAGATAAGCACTATTTTCTGGTCTGAAGTTCTAGCATTTTTCATGCATAACAGCATTGCATATAAAAATGTATTCGTGGTATTAGAAACAAATAGATATACTGTTCTATTAAGCACAGTGTGAGAGTAAGTTTTAATCTAAAAAGATACTTTTTCTTTTTTTTTGTGATGGTACAAAGGCAAAACCCCCTTTTTAGAATAGTGAAAATAATGAAAAGTAAAAGCTAAGTCTTTTCTACTTCACTTTAAACTTTCAAAACAGCAACCTGTTGTATTTATATACTGGTAATAAACACTCAGACAAACACCAGAGCAGAATACTGAAAAATTAATAATCAATGGGATTTTTTAAAATCAGCATGTGGAGTCATATTCTAAAAAATATTGAGTAGTTGGATTTAAAACTCAGAAATATGTGATTTAATCTCATGACTTAAGCCTACAATTTGCAAAGGGCTGGCAAATAGATTTGTGAATAACTCAGAAATTCAGAAATGCTCAGAACAAATACAGTTGGAGTAAATAAACTATGTCTGGAAGTAACTACATGTCTACTCAACATTCCCCTTTGAAAATAAGAAAGCTGCTAGATGCTATTAAAAATAATTCTGTTCTTAAGTCATAATAATAAGATCAAAGGTCTTAGAAACTATCTTTTTTCTTGTCAGTAGGGAAAAGTTCAATTTTATAGATATCTTTTCTTTGGAGTTATCTCCCAAGTGACATCAAATTGTGAGTTAACCATGTTAATCTACTCAGACTAGCCCTCTCTGAGATGATTTTTCTTGACATGAGGCCAGTCCAAATTGTAGACACACACTGCAATAGATTAATGCACAATTGCATGGCACACTCCTGGCAAATAATGCAAATTTACTGGGCTGCCTTAGAAAAAAACCAAGCTTGGCCAACTGTAAAATATCCCACATACAGTTATCTGCAATTCCAAGTCCACTTCTTGTCTTTTGTTTCAAAAGGGATGTGGAGAAACTGGAGAGGTTCAGCTGACAGCTATCAAGATGACATGGGCCTAGGGCATCTCCTGTGAAAAGAGGTTGCAGGATCTGTGCTTCTTACAGGGGTGAAAAGGAGGCTCAAAAGTAATTTAATAGCTGCCTACAACTATTGGAATTATAGTTACAATGCTGACAAACTTCACTTGATAATTCCAGATGATAAAAACTAAACCAGATATGAATTCTGGTTTATGAAGTTCATAATAACTTTGGAGGAAAAAATTTTCAAGGGGATTTATAGAACAGTGGAACAGGTTGCCCATCAGGCACCTGAGCTCAGTGATGCTACCTGGTGATGGAGATTGGACTCTTAACCTGAGCAATAAAAACCTGAGCAGACAAAGCAATTGATAGAATGCTTAGTAATTGACACTGTGTATGTTCCAGGGACCATTCTGGGAAGGCATCATGGGCATGTCTGAGCCAGGTGTAGCCCCTTCTACTCCCTGTAATCCTCAATGCCACCAGGCTCTATGCTCCTAGACTTGGCTGCCCTCATGACATACTCCATTTTAATCAGTGCATAGCCTCACTTGCACCTTATAAAAACAATAATTTGATCTCTTGGCACACAACCTTCACATCATTTCAGACACTTTGAATTGACACGCTCCCACCTGGTCATCCACTACAAAATGTCATCTGGTTGCAGGAACTCCACAAAAGGTTCAGAGGGGACCTGGAGACAAATGTGATTAGCTGGACTGTGCCATTGGCAGGTCAGAGATCAGTCCCTGACAGTCTTTTACATCTGATTTTGGCTGTTTCCCCAGTCTTTTCTACATTATATTAGAAGATACTTAATCCACTCCTTGTGCTACTTGAATTACCTGTTTTCTGGCTGCACAGCTGTTGTACTTAAGGACTATTTGACCAAAAACTCATAGCTACAGCTGTTCCTTGAGCATCTTAAACTCAGTCTAATGTATTATTTAATGTGTTTAATAGATAAGTAATGTGATAAAATTCTGAAAGCAGGGCCTTCTCCATTCCTTGTGCCCCATATCTCTACTATAAAACAGAGTAATACCTTTTACTGTCTTCAAATGACATGATGAAAAATGTAGATTTATTAATAAAAAATTCTACTATTAAAAACTGTAGAAGCATTTGAAAATAATTTTCCCACAAGGCTTTAGTTACCTACAGTAAGTAATATGTCAAGGCAGTCTAAGTACCCAAATTATTCATGAAAAATTCATTAAATAATAATAAGGTTGGGAAAAAAAAATTCCATATGGAATTCTGAGCCAAAATAACACATGAACATGAGTGACCTGCTAAAAACAATGTTAATGATGTAATATCCAAATTTTAAAATATAGATTGTTAATCAATGTAACATTCAGAAATGTAGTTTTGAGAACATAATAAATAGGTGCCTTCTACTTTTGTTGGAGAGCAGCACAGGTATTTTTCCACAGTATTTTTTTTTTTTTGTATTGCTCAGGCTCAGTGTAGAGGAAACATCATATAAATTGCATTGAGTGTGCATACCTCAACTCATGAAACTTATTAGACTGTACTTCAAAAGAAAGATAGTCCTATACTAGTCGAAATAAAGGCTGGAGTAATCAGTACTGATGATGACTTTTATATGCAAAAGAATAGAACCTACTCAGTTATTGTTGACTATGAAATGCCATGAATAGACTCTGAAATGTAGGTGCTGTGACATTAGTTCTCTTATCTGAAGGTAGTAGTAAAAATCTGAAACAAGTATTACTATGTGTGAGCTATAAGAATGGGATTGGATTTATAGAGCAGTTCAAGAGTGCATATATTTTATAGGTGTTAGAAACATGTATGAGATAAAAATGAATCACCTGTTTAATTTTATCTACTGTCAACATTTAGATTAAAGTTTTATTTTAAAATCATATTTCCTGTAAATCTGTAACTGAGTGACTGAAGTTACTCTTTTATATATCTAATCCTAATTTCTCTGCCTTTTAAAAGCAGGATAATTATATTCATGAACCTTTGTTGCATTATTCACTTGGAAGGACTTGATTATGCACTTTACATATCAGAGTTTCATAACTATACATCCAGGGTATCCACTGTACTCAAAAATGAGATGACATCATTAAGTCTTAAATCTCTAAAAATATATATAAATCATAATAAAAGAGTTTTCTTAGTTAGAAATGACTTAACATTGAGGCAGACTTTGATTCTTTTCCATTACATAGTTCAAAAATTATTTTGCATAGAGAGTGCTCAAGGAAGAGGTGAAAATGAAAACAATCAGTATTCAGATTATCTTTCCAGGAGTAAAATTTAAGAGAATGTTTCTCAGCCTGTCACCTAAAAATAGCCCAAGCTAAAAATGTTTGGACACAATTATGTGGTATCTTCTATGGGATTAACCCTTTCTTTGAATGCACAGCAGTTCACAGACTCTGGTATAGACAAATTTAGTCTAGGGAAGTTTCTGTCAGATAACAGCTAGATAAAAAATGACCACACCTAGGTCTCTGTGTAGGAAAGAGGCTGCCAGTTTTCCTATTCCATGTAACAGTTTATTGACTGGTCTGGCTATATGCTGAGTGCTGAGGGAGTAGGGGGAAAAGCTTGGTGTTCAATAAGTACCTCACTGAACTTGTGACTAATTCATCAGACATAACAGTTTCTTTACAATTTCATCATCTGTGTGAAAATTCTGGTGTTTCCTCACCTCTTGTGATCTGATGTCCTTATGTTTGGACAATAGAATGAATATGCTTCTCCTGCTTTTTCTCCAAACACAGACACCTTGAACTGGTGCACTGAAATAAGTCACAAATATTTGGATATTGGCACTTTAAGTTATTTTTTCCAGGGCTGGCCCTAGAATGGTTTATCTACGATTCAATAATGTGTTGATTGCTCCAAAGTTAGAAATGTGCTCACTGAACTTTAACCATGGAATTCAAGATCAGCTTCATAATGGGTGTAAATGGCAAACAGTTAATGTAAAACTGCTGTACTAGCGCTGTCATATTGGGGAGGTTACGTGCTTAGTAGCCCAGATTAAAACACTCCAAATTCAAGATATATATAATCTGTTTATATTTTTTCTCTTCATTATTATCTTCTGTCACATCTTTACCTCTTGCCTTTAGGAAATTCTTGCTTTACCTGTATGCTAACTGCCTTCAAATTCCAAAATTACCTTAAATTTTAATTGTCATAAATTCTGATGAACTCACGACTGGATATTTCCATGTCTTTAATGTTCCAGATGTCCTCCATTGGTGTGGACCTCCATTAGTCCTTTGATGGTAAAGGAAGTTCTGCTTGGTGGCCTGTTGTTTGTCTGCTGATCAAATTGATCAGGTATAGCATTGTTTCCAAGACACAATTACTGCAGTTGGGCTGCTTTCCTTGCATTTCCTGGGACTGCTACTGTCATTGCCTGCACCTGGGCCTTAGGCTTTTCACAGATGACAGCAGATGTTGAACGTGGTCTAGAAATAGATGGCAAATAGAGAGAAACACTTAAGGCAGACTGGATTACCTTCTACTGGTTTTCAGAAAAAACCTTTAAAATTCTGTGCATTATTAGTGAAGCTGTTCTCAGTAGACTGAATTGTCCCACTGGGGCAAAGCTATTAAAGTTTTAATTTGGAAGAGTACTTAAGTTAGAATGAAAGCTATACAAATTATCTTTTTCTAACCAAATCCAATATTTTAAGTAGCTATTAGCATATAGTAGTGTAACATATCTGCCTATTAAAGCAGAAATAAGAAATAACTTCCTTTTGGAAAGACAAGCTCCTGAGTTTACATGCATCTAGTGAATTGCTTTTTGTTGTTGCTAGTATTTGCTTTTTTTCTGCATTGTGACTCACAGTTAGAATAAATATATGTTTTGCATGCTGTGTCCTTGATTGCACACTCAGTTTTCTGATAATAGGTGGTATAGTAGGATAATAATGGTAATGTACGTACACTCTCACACATTCTGTGGAGGAGCAATTAGCTATCTACACACATGGGCTGTCAAATTGCTGTTCTACATGACTGCTGTATAATCTTGCAAGCTAACATAGCTGTGGCTCAGGTTAACAGCTACAAAGCAATCTTCTTAGCCACTGGGTCTTAACAGCATTTGGGCATGTGGCACAAACAGTAAAATGGGTTATGTTAAGGGCTGAGATAGCATGAAAGAAAAAATACAGTGTTTCTGAGAATTATAGGACAGACTGTGTGAAGTTCTTTTGTACATCCAACCCTTCGGATGTCTCCAGGAGGTCACAAAGGTAGACAAAAGACAGCAGTATGGGTAATAGCAAAGAATAGAAACATGCCTTTCTCCTTATATCAGTGTCGCTAGTAACTGGCCATGCCTTTGTCCTTGCTTATTTTAGTGTTCCCAGTAACTGGCATATCTCTAATATTTCATAGGATGAGATAGATTATTGAATTACATTAATTGAAGATTATCTCCATTGGGTAGAGAATACTGCTAGTAACACCAAGGTCATAGGTTTGATTCCCATATGGGTTGTTCACTGAAGAGTTGGACTCAATGATCTCTGTGGGTCCCTTCCAGCTCAGAATATTCTGTGATCTTAGGTTCAAACAGACATTAAAATAAAGAAATGTTGCCATTTGTATGAGCTTCTTGCCTTTGTCATAGAATCATAGAATAGTTTGGGTTGAAAGGGACTTTCAAATTCCTACTCTCCTGCCACAGGCAGGGATGCCACTGAATTAGATCAGTTTGCTCAGGACCCCATACAACCTGGCCTTAAACACTTGCAAGATAACAGGATCTGCAATGTTTGTGTGTTCATCTATTACGCTAATGACACTATTTTCAAAGTCAGCAATACTTGCTTTTCATTTATTATAAGCACAGAACTTTCCCTCATAATCCAGAGCTTTAGGAGGGAAACACAGGTACAATGGTTTTATGATCAAATTGAATGATGGGTGAAGAAAGACATAACTGAAGTTACTAAGAAACAGTAATAGAAAAAAGAGAGGAATCTGGGAAAAAAAAAGAAAATAAATGAGACACTGACAGCAAAATTAAATAGTAAATGAGACACTTGGAAATGGGGAATACCTATCAGTATGATATCACTTTATTCCATATATATTATTCTGAGCATCTAATCTAATATCTTCTTCAATATAATATTAAACATAGAATTATGCTTCCATCTTTCATTGAAATTATTTTTACAGTATTGCCTTGATATAGGAGTAATTTTTTTTGCTATTTAATAACCTGCATGATGTTTACAAAAAATTTTGTAATGGCATTCATCACAGGAAGATTTCTTGTTTTCAATCTTCTCAGAGCATCTCCATCTTTATGTCAATGTCAAGACAAAGGCAAAACAAAAAGACCTCTCCAAAAGCTGCTCTGGAATCAGTATGGTTGACTTACTTGAGCTCTACTTTATACATTTGCCTGTTCCTCATATGTAAAATAAAGTAACAGAATTATCCAAGCTGATAAATTGAACATTGATACATGAAAGTCAGGTACATGCTCAGATGTAGCAATAATGTGTATCAGATAAATGGGTAGACTCTTATTGTATGGGCATGTGCACTCATAGGGTCAGAGGATGCACAGTGTGTAAGTGACTTTAATGGGATGTGCCTGGGTGCACAGCTGCCTTTGGACTTCAGCTCTGAACCATCATAGTGACAGTTTGATGACAGAATTCAGGCACTGAAATACTCCAAGGAAGAAACAGGTTGCTTTGGATGATCTCTGTAGATCATCAGCTGTTGCAGGGCTTTTTCCTTTTTTTACAGTGAAAGTTACTAAACGTATATAAAATATTAATTTGGGCATTTTAAAACACTGTAACTTTTCTATTATTTTAATTCTTTTAATTTCAGTTCATTGCAAAATTTAGCTAGTAATTTATTAACAATTTAATTTTATATAAGCTTCTAAACAACTGAATGGGGATGCTTGAAGTACGGCCTTTTGTCTGTGATATTCATGAAATTACAGTTCTAGCAAGTCATACTTTTATTGCTAAACAGTGTGAAATTATAATGTAAAGGATATTTTAGAAATACAGAGGACAAATTTACACAAAATAATTTTGTTTATAATGTGAATTGTAGCTGCACTTGAAGTTCTTTGGATAGAAAAAAAAAAGGCAATACTTTGACCATGCTGATGATTTAATGTTTACTTTCACCTATCCTACTTTTCTGGTGCTAAGACTGATTAGAAAATAGCTTTACCTTAACTTATACAAACAAGTTCTATTCTAAAGGTATATGCAAGTTGCAAGCCTGAGCTTCACAATACAACAGGCACAACAGAAAGACCTTCCCTTGATGTAAAAAGAGAATTCCCTTTGATGAAAGGCATATTTAGATAGCCCTAGGTCACGTTCAGAGACTTTCTGTAACATTATATATTTTCTATAATAAATACAGTGGAAGCATCATAAATATTCCCAAGTCACTTAAAATTATTTGAGAATCTGAAAGTGTGTTATTCTTGGTTAGCCTGTGAACTGTGAAAATCTTTTCTTGCAACTGGGAACATTCAGGTTTGGTGTTAGGAATTTATCACTCATACCTGACCCAAGGAACCAGCCTAATTTTAAGGGAGTGAGAGCTAGCATGGTCCGTTTATTTCAGCTGCAGTACCTCTCAAACTAAGGGTCCCTTAGAAGCTAACATGAATTAGCTTCCTTTAGGAAGCTACACTATACATTACTGGTTTCTCTAATTTTATCTGAATGTCAAACATCAGATCATCACCTTCTTTTCACCTTTAACTTATTCTTTTGTTATTTAATCACAAATGGTTTGTTCGGTTCCTTGCAGAGCAAAATGTATTAGCTTTCCCTTGAATTGTAATTTCAACAAATGGTTAGTGAAGTCTGAAACAAAGGTATCACTTTGTGGAGGAAGAATCAGTGAAGTTCATGCCAGTAAGGTCACAAAAAACATTTAGACATCTAAAGTCTAAACATCTGCATCTGAATTAGTTGTCAATATACTATATTGAAAAGAAAGTTATAAACATCTCTAAAGAGATAAAGCACCTGCATAATTTCACTTGTCCACTGTAGCAGGAGATAGCAGCCTTCCAGTACTTGAAAGGAGTCTACAGGAAAGCTGGAGAGGAACATTTTGGAGGATGTAGTGACAGGACAAGGGGGAGTGGCTTTAAACTGAAAGACGGTGGGTTTAGGTTAGATATTTAGAGAAATTCTTTACTGAGAGTGGCAGGCCACTGTAACAGATTGCCCAGAGAAGATGTGGATGTCTCACGCCAAAAGTATTCATGACCAGTGTTATAGGTAAAAGTTAAGTTAAATTAGGGTATAGTTCAATTATATTGTATTAATTATGTTATATTAATTGTATTATGTTAAGGGGGGGGCTTTTTAGAATGTGCTAGGAGAAGGGTCCAGGGTTTGGTGGAACAGTGGTCTGATGGGGCAAGGTGAGGTTGAAGAGGGATTGGATGGAAAATCTGACCAATCATTCAAAGCCCTGCAGAAATGGTTGGTCCAGAATAAATGGCATTTAAGACCAATGAGAAGCCTGGAAATGGACCAATCACCATGCAGATCCAAAATGGACCAATCCTGGACTCAAAGGGGGCTATAAATGGGGGGAGTTCGGTTGGGTCAGGGTTCTTCTTTTTGGATACTTGTTTTGTGGGGAAAACCCAGTGCACTTGGGGGTAGCGCACTGTTCTGGTTTTGGCTCACTGTGTGGGTGCCTGGGCTTATCCTGGGTACTCCATTCCTTGCAGCTATCTTAATAAACGAGAACCTTTTCTCTGGAGAAAGTTTGGCCTCCTTCATATTCATAACAACCAGTTTGTAGCAACCTGTTGTAGTGAAATGTGTCCCTTCCCATGGCACAGGGATTGGAACTAGATGATCATTAAGATCCATTTCAACAAAAACAATTTTATGATTGTATTCTCCATTTTTCTCCATTTACACAAAGTGAGGTCTAGAAAATTCTCAGAGCTTTAAATGTAAACAATATAAAAGTGCAGAGTTTGGTGACATGAATTTTGATCATTGCATATGACAAATGATACTTTCACATGCATATATTTTCTTGCAGAAAGCAGCTTAAAACCAGATCTTTTTAGAAATAATATTGTTTAATAGTGTTCTGAATAAAATAAAATATGAATGTTCTTCGGTTGTTTTCTGTGTTATTACACCACAGAAATATTCTGAGTTAGAAGGGATCCACAGGGACCATTGTGTCCAACTCTTAAGTGAATGGCTTGTACAGGGATTGAACCTATGGCCTTGCTGTTATTAGCCTCATGGTCTAACAACTGAGCTAATCCTCACCCTATTTTGTGTTATTTTGGTTTAAATAGCATCTTTTATTGTTCTAGCTCTTAGATATGCCCTTGCTAATTTTTCTGAGTAATGGGAATTGAGCACTTAGGAGAGCAAAATAGTAAGATGCGTAACATTACTTTTAAGAATACAGAAAGAAGAGGGCACAGTGTCTCAGTGGGGCAGTTAAGAAGCCAGTGACAGTGAGTTAACTAATAGCTAAATACCTCTATATTGATTAAAGATTTAAACCTGAAACATAGGAAATACTTCTTCACAGAAGAAATATGATTATATCTTTGAAAATGATATAACAATTAACACGTGAGATTTTGTGGCTAAGCCAAAGGAAACAACTCATTTGGTGCAAGGTTCATGTTGCATTCTGGGTATAGAAGACACAGAGTTTGTGTTAGACTTTGAGTGTGTTCGAAATTCAGTGAGAGTAAAGAAAAATATTGATTGTGACAGAAAAGAAGATTACTCCTATTGTTATGTCAAAGATGAGACATTGGATAGGAAGATGTTGCTAGCAAAAAAAGGAAGAAAAGATACAGCCAGGAAAAAAATCCCCAAGTGTAAACCTGCACTGAATTGAACAGAACAGTCTCTGATGAAAACAATACCATGCTGTAAATGTGATTGTTTGCTTAAACCAGCTAAAACAATTTTTTTCTATCAGAGAATTTGTTGAATATGAGCAGCAATTCTGAGCAGTCCTGTCTGTCTGTCCTCTAAACTATGGATACTACCTGATTTCTGTCAGTGTATCACAGGAACTTAATTTCAAGTTGTTTCCTCATCCTTCACAATGTAGTTTTCCTTCATTGATTTGAGATCAATTTGGCATTTGGTCTGCTCATTCCTACAAGGCCAATCCGGGCAAAAAGCATTTTAATTATCTCTTTCTAATCAGTGAACTGGCAGGAGGTTGTTCAACTTGTCTTCTCATTCCCATTATTCTTCCATCTTTAGTTTCTAAAAGACTGGTATAAGTCTCTTGAGACACACCATCTCAAATTAGTCAATACACTGCAACATTGCTTTCTTATATCTTGCATACACTATGTACCTTTCAACAAGATTGATAGGGCATGAGCATGAGAGTTTTGGCCTTTGGCTGTTCTTGAGGGTTATAAATAAAGGAAACAATGTATTGTGTCCACTGCTTCTGTGTTAAATACAAAGAAGCAGAAAAAGTCAAGTGTCTACACTGCCAATGCATCTGCATATATTTCTGTGCTTGGATGGAAAGCTGGCTATGCAGTGACATTATTTGCTGGACCTAGATATTTACCTTGTGGGCTGCAGCAGACTAGATCCTCTATTTAGAGAACAGCACTTGAAAACATGGGTTTACTTTTTGCCCCACTGTGGATTTTCCTGGTGATGTTAGTTTATAACTAGCTTTTAATCCAAATCTTTAGGTGTAGGTAGCTAAATAAAAGGCTGACCTTGAGATGAGTTTGTTGCTCCCAGCCTCAGTGGCAGATTTGTAATACAAATGAAAAGACTAAAATGATTCCTGAATATTTATATGTGTGTCACTTTCGAATTATTACCTTTACGTCTTTGTGTTTCACTTTGATTAGCTGAAAAATAATATAGTAATGATAGTGATAACAGCAGTAATAGTAATGCTTATAACACAATATAAACATGAAGTCTATTTTCAGTAATATTTCTAGGCTGTTTTGAATCATACGGAACAGATATATAAAAAGAGGTAAACATAGAGCCATATCCTACAAATCATACCTATCCCATTGCCCTAGTGCTGGTTACTGGCCTGTCCCACTGGCTTGGTCCTGGTTATCTCGCCTCCTTGGTCGTGGTTGCCTTTTCTAGAACAGCCTCTTGAGCAAAATAATGGAGTAACACTAGAATAGGACTGATCAACTTTACTGCTCTGATGAAAAGCTGTCTAAAAGCAATCTTGGATTTTGTAGTTTTAGGTTATCTACCAGTTTACATCCATTAAAACTCATCAAAGGACTCTGCACAATGAAGTGACCCAAAATGTGCAATGAATCCAAAATATAGTTCTGATCATGCATAGAATTATCCCATTTAAGTGGGACCATGATGTGCACCTACATGACTTTCTGATGCAAAGTATATTTCACTGTTTTTATTAAAGAAAATATTTGCTGCAGTTCTCCAAGCCAAATGACAATGTTATTTTATTAAGCTACTCTCTGGTAACTGCCTTGGTTGATGTGAAAACCATTTCACAGCCTCATCACCCCTTGGTTCTTAGTGAAAATCTTATTCTTTTAATTACATATAGCTGATTTTCCAGGAATGGTCAAGTAATTATTTTATTCTGGTGTATGATTCCTTTTGTGCTGTAGCAAACAACAACAGGCTTCCTCTTTCTCCTTGGTGTTTGGGCTTGTATCTTGAATATTATGCAGTCCAACATATAAGAAAACATGGCTGGATTTGACTTTGAATACAGGATGAAAGGTCCATCCCTGAGATCATCAAGATTTTGCACTTTCACATTTACAGCTCTGTATGTTCCCATATGTTCCCACGTTGCTGCCATTGAGCCATGGCAATTAAGGTGTTCCTATAACAGACTTTAAAATAGCCTCTTGTCTTTACCTCTTTGGTCAACAATATCTCCTCTTTGCTTTGCAGCCTGTTTTTTAGGTAGGAATTGTCCATCATAATTTCCTTTGGGTCTCCTTTTTCACTGCAAGAGAGGTTTTAGCACTTTGCAACAGGTAAAGATGTTGGCCAGACCACTTCAGAGGTCCAAAGGGTGTGTTTGGTCTAATCCTTTCACCCCAACCCATGACATTCTCTGCTCTCCAGAGGAAAGAAGGTCTGCCAAGAAGTCTACAGCTCCCCAATTAAACTGTTACTTTTGGATACTGTGTTATACTGTATAAATATATTGTTTTCTCTTTTATTCTGTGTATAAAAGAGAAAACAATATTTTCTTGAACATCTAGTGGATACAAAAACAGAGCTATGAAAGAATGACTGCCTTCATACAAAAATTGAATTATAATATTTTTATGACATAACCTTAATTTTCTATAAAATCACAGATCTTGCTTGCATGAGCAATTTTTTCAAGGCAGTAATGCAATCTCTGATAACTGATTTTGAACATGTGGTGATTTAAGATGTTGTCACTACAGTCCATCTTGTTTTTCTGCCAGAGGAGACTATCTACAGAGCAGGGCATAAAACTGAATTTATTCAGGTTTTCCAATTCATGTTCTTAGTATCTTAACACTAACTAGCTTCACCTGCTGAAGTGTGCTAGATTTTATGACTCAGAGCATGAGAATTTTGCCTCAAGTGCCAGGAGAAAAATCAGCATCAGCTTGGCTTTGTGAAAAAGTGAAAGTCACATGATCAGTGATCACAAACAAGAAAGGACCATTATCTTAAGAAGTACCTAAGGATAAACTAAGCACTATAGCTGAACCATCCTAATCTGATAATTAGTCATTCATTTTAAAACAATTACTTACAGTAAAAAAAAAAAGAAATCATATCTTTGATTTCATGCAGTAATATGACTGTGCTTACAATGAACTTTAAAAACACTGCAATGTGGTACTAAATCCTCTTATTTCTGGGCAATGAAATTAAGACAAATGATTTCATTTTCTTCTGCCAGTGCCTCCAAAGTCAAGTACAGACAAATGATCTTTCAGTATCTCTCAGAGTATACTCTGGATACTCTAACTTTTCTTACAGTATGATTGATCCATAATTTTCAAACAATAAAATCTAAAATGAATGGACTGGCAGACATAGGCTTATAGGCAGGTCTGCAACAAGCAGTTATATTATGCTTGTTTTGTTGTCCTTACTTGAAGCTATGGTCACAGGCATGCTCAATTAATCAGGCTGATTTGCTTAATACAAGGAGATTATTCAGAAAGATGGTCAACTACATGGACAGGTTTGGTTACCAAAAGCCTTCTTGCTATACAGAGAAGTATCTTTAAGCTATCAAATGTGGCCAAATTGTGAAATTTTTCTGTCTTTGGTGGCAAAGCAGCTATTGACATGACCTGCTGATTGACATACTTTACTGATTTTCTCTCTTATGTTACAAAAATCTGTGAAAATTGATGTATTTGCCATCTCATGGCATCAAATCTGTTGAGTGGTCTTCAGTTTCTTTGAAAAGGCTCTGGATTAGAAAAATGAACTCCTGTTTAAAACACAAAGTTAACTTTGAGAACAAATTTGAGGAGTCACTGATCCACTTCAGCATGTCATCTGTAGTAGTACACTGTGGCAGACATGATGTCATCCTGCTGCCTGAAAGCTATCTATTTTTCATTTCTTTTTCACAATATCACTTCTCACACCATGCCATCATTTTTTAAAGTAAAGGAAGTGTTATCACATATTTCACATGTATGACTTGCAAGTTAATAATAAAAAGACTTGTCATTCAGCAGCAACATCTTTGTATGCCAAGACATTTTAAAACAAAGTTAATTCTGGAGTGTCCTTATTCATATTCTCCATGCCTGTGATTTTCCAGGTCTCTAATTCTCATTTGCTGTGGTGAACTTTTAATTAGGAATTAAGGGAGCAAGCCTAGTACAACATGCATATTTAGTAAATCTTTGTTTAACTAAGTATTTTTAACTTGAACATCTCTGAGTGTGTTGCTTAAATATTGATACTTTGGAGACGTTTATATTTAAAGATTCAAGAATAGAAACATTCTTGCATTTATGTGACCTAAACTCTTTTTAAAAATTCTAATAGATAAACTTAAAAAATAATACTTTGCAATTCATTCTTTATAGAGCTTCCCTGAAAATCATCACATTTCTTACAGTGGAAAAATCTTTGTTGCTATTGTTGGATTGTTGAAGTTTGAGGTCTATGTTTATTTTTCTCATGGAAATATATATTTTATTTCAGGGCATGCATAGTGTAATTTCATTAATGGTGCATTCAATATGTATTATGGCTTTGATTCAATATGCACTATTGCAAGTCACAAGTTAAACTTAAAATAGGATTATTGCTAAGGAATTTGTTCCTTAAATAACAAGTTTTCAATTTTAATTGTAGTAACTTTATGCCATGGAACTTCTATTTTAATATAATATTTTTTTGGAAAATACAGCACTAATATGGGAGGGTATTTTGGAATACTTTCTATCATGTGGCAGATGACTCAGAGCAGTTTATAGCCAAGTTCTTAGACTTCTCAGGAATGTGGTGAACTGACCTAGAAACCAGAATCCTAATAAACCCAACTTGTTTGCAGGTGTTAAACCTAATGGGAATCCTGACCACATTTTTGTATCTTGTACTTTCTTTTCATCTGAAAAAGCCTGTGAGTGATGTGTTCAGGCTAAAGGTTGTTCTCTGGAATACAGAAATTTTATCAGGGTCAGAAAGAGAAAATACTACTTTCTCACTTTTAATTTCAACAGCAGAAGAATTTTGTACAAGAGAGACTGAGTGAATAGCTCTAAGGCATACTTCATTATTCCTTCTATACTTACATTTCTCCATCTACCAGAATAAAAAATGCAGGGCCTGCCAGTGTGCACACTTCTTTGTGAGCATCTGTGCCTTTCACAGCACCACACAAAAATGTCACACTCCCTAGACCTTAACATAAAACAACTCTCTCTGCAGAAAATAACAATCATGTCTCATCATTTCATTATATACTAACACAACAGGAAAAGAAGCAAAAATTTCCTCTTGATTTTTGACTTTTGCAAAATGAGGCAGTTTGGTAATGCCCAAAAGGTCATGTTGTTTCCTTGAGATAACAGTCTGTGTATCTGGGAGGATGTCAGAGCTATGAGAGGCGTGTATTGCATTTTATTTGGAAATCTGTGGGCTGCTTTGCCCTATGTTTATGACTTTTAGAAAATAGCTTCTTCTGGAAGATGGTGCTTTTCTGGCAGTAATTTTTCTGCTGCAGAAGTTTTTTTAGAGTTGAAGCAAATACATATCAATGTAAATCACTGAGACTGAGATGCCTGCCTGGGTATATATCTGGACATGATGCACGGAAGGTTTTATTTGCCCTCACATGTTTTTAAGAAGTGCAGAATATGGAAGAGGATCTCATGGGAAAACCTGTTACAATCTTCACACTTTGTTCAGTGGGGTGGAGAGGCCATTCCTTTTATGTCTATGAGGCTGTTCCTCAGGAGGCAGAAAAGCTTGGAAGCTCCAGTGCCTGTAGAGAATACCAGAGATCACTTTTTCCTCTTTTGCAGACAAGTTTGAAGAAAAAGCATGCTCCCCTGCAATGCAATCTCTTTCAGCCCCTGAGGCACTGGAGGTTTACTGCACCTTCATGCCAGTTACTGTCTAAAAGCCACAGTATTTTTTTGAGGATGAAGAAGCTGATTTTTGTTTGTTTAGTTTTCAAAACACTGAACAAATTCACCTTAGTGTTAACAGACTAAAGGAGGCCGAGCTTAAGGCATTTTCATCAAGGCTGAATTTAGATTTGTGGAAAATTCTCAAAACGTGTTCAGAGGCACACGGCAGGTGTGATGTGGTTATCTCACTGGATTTCTGGGTTTACTCAGAAAAGCCTTCTTTCTTGTCTGAAAGTAACCCTGAGAAATCTTCATATAATGTGAGTGTGGTATGCTGTGAATGTGGCATATTTAATTCTATTTTTTGAATGCCCATCAGCTGTTTAGGGCCATAAAGTGTAACTCTTGTTAGGATTACTTTAAAATGAATGGGAATAATTTTTTATCAAGACATGTAAAAAATGCTAAGATATGTGTGTCACCATGAGGGTAAAAAGGGAGGAAGAAAGTATTTTAAGTTGACCAGACATAAGTGGAACCGCATAAATGGAAGCAGGAGTAATAGCAAAGCTACAGTGCTACAAAATGTGATTGTAATTAGGGCATCAGTCTCACTGGCAATCCTTCCTTGGATTTAAATTTGAAAGGACTTTGAAATTTCAAAGAACTTCAGCTTTTCAGTTCTCTGTTTAGAGGTATGTAACTGTAAGCAGATAGCACTTATTCCTAATGTGTAAATGGACTTTCTATGGAAAACAGGTTTAAAGTCAGGTGTGGAGGAGATTAAGAGAACTACTTTAAAATCATTGTAATGAGTGGGATGGAGCTTAATCGAAGCAAACAATAAAAGGAAAACTGAGGGCAAGTGTGTTACAACTACTTCTGTATTCTAGTTTTAAGCACCTACTGCAGTGCAGTCACTCACATCCTCTGCAGGACTCAGTGCTCAGTGGCTGTTGCAGTCACCTGCACCATAGCAAAATTGTGGTGCAAAATTGTGGTGCAAGCTCTTTCCTCTCAGAAGCAACAAATTAAAGCCGCAGCATTAGTGGTCTCTGGGAGAAAATTATGAAAATTCTGATTTTCATCAGTGAATTTGCTATATTTGGTGGAAAAAAATATGAAATCCTTCCTACCCTGGCAATATTCTGGACCTGAAACAACAGAACTCTGTTCCCCCTGTTCTGGCTGAAATGTAATAAGTCTGCCTCTTCTACAGAGCTGAGTCACTCAAATAATGCAGATGGCATCAACTTTCCATGTTTAGCAGTATATTTTTAACTTTGGAACATCATTAGTACAGGTTCCTCTAGAGATTGTTCAGATTAAGGGTTTTTTTCTGTGTCCTGATCAAGCACACATAAGAAAAATAAGAAAAACATTCAGCCTCAGAAATACTGAAGTGTTTCGGAGTGTATGACTTGTTAGCAGAGTTTTAGAGCTTACAAGTGCTGGTGTTCAAATCATAGAGTGTCTATATAAAAAGATGAGCTATATCTATCTTCAAATGTTTTATTTTCCATGAAAAATACAATTTTTTTTTTTACTTGCCCTGATTTTGTGCTGGTATAGCCACACCTGGCTGGCTTCTAGATGTCCACCAAGCTTCTCTATTCCCTCTCCTCAATAGCACAAGGAAAAAAAAAAGTGATGAAAAAGCTCAGAAGTTGAAGAAATAATGAGGAAACCACTTACCAGTTACAGTTAGGAGCAAAACAGAGGATACTTTTGAAATTAATTTTATTTATTGCCTCTAACAGAGTAGGATATTGAGAAATGAAACAAAACTAAGAACACCTTCCCACCATCCCTCTAACTTCTTTGCAGGCTCAACTTCACTTCCAACTCTTCTACCTCCTCCCTGAGTGCTGCAGGGGGATGTGGAATGGGGTTTGTCATCAGTTTTTCTGCTCCTGTCTCCTGCTCCTCAGCCGGGCAGAGTGTCTTCCACAGTAAAAAGTCTTTCATGAACTTCTTAAAAAAGGGTCCTTTTCATGAGCTGCAAAGAATGCTCCAGCAGTGGGTTCTTTCCATAGGGTATAGTCCTTCAGCAGTGGATCATTCCAATGAGGGTTCCTCTCCATGGGCCACATTTCCTGACAGAAAACCCATTCCTGGCCTGGGACTACACAGGCTGAAAATTCTTCATGGTATATCCACCTGATCCAGGATAGGATCCTCCATAGACTGCAGTGTGGATATCTGCTCCAGTGTGGATATCTGCTCCATGATATGGTCCTCTCCCTACTGCCAGGGAAACTGCTCCAGCAGCTGGAGCACCTCCTCCCCCTCATTCTTCCCTGACATTGGCGTCTACAGGGCTCACACATACTCTCCCTCTTGTCTCCTAGCAGTTGCTCAGCAACTGCTGAGCAACTTTCTTAAAAGTCTTTCTTTCCTTTCTTAAATGTGTTTCAACAGAAGAGCCATCACTACTGCTGATGGGCTCAGCCTTGGGCAGTGGCAGGTCTATCTTGGAGCTGGCTGGAGCTGGCTCTGTCAGACACAGCAGTGTAGAACCATAGAAAGGCTTGGGCTGGAAGGGGTTTTGGAGATTGTGTAGTCCTCAGTCTCTTGCAGTGGGCAGGGATGCTCCCCACGAGATCAGGCTGAACACTTCCAGGGATGCACAGCTTCTGTGGGCAGCCTGTTCCTGACATGGAGGCAGAGGCCAACGTATTCTCACAGAGGCCATCCCTGCAGACCCCCACTACCAGTACATTGACACAAACCCTGTACACAGAACTTACTTCTGTAAAATTTCATCAGATGAGAAATTAGGATAAAGAAGATGAAAGTCAAGTCACAAGTATTTCTATGGTGAAGCTTCCAATTTTAATGCCCATTAAACCCTTGACATTTTATTTTGTGGAATTGTTTTATGATTGTTAATGTCTTTATTGGCTATTTGCCATTTTCTGCAGTCTGACTTGTGCAAATTTATTTCTCTGTTGATAATTTTAACTGCTAGTTACTTAGTGCAAACACTGTGAAGCTTAAAAGTGTATTTTATAGATTTACTGTTCAGTTTGTGAAAGTGATTAGCCTGGTTACAAGTGATAAGTAGGAAATTGCTCTCCTGATGTAAAGTGCTGTCAAATGACCATTTACAAGTTGCAGAAAGATACAATTTCATTTAATTTTCTAATGACAATAATGAATGAGCAGGAGACACCTTGACTCATTTTGCAAATGTCAAATGGGGGATGAATCCCCTAATATTAAGGATGGGGGAATTGAGGCACTTGTATACATTTAAATGAAAGGAATAAAATTATGCTGGGGTGATATCACTATATTTGCTACTGGATTTACTTATTGAGTGATTTATTTCTCAGATGTTGCAGTGCCTATATGTTTATGCATGAGGAAAAACAGGAAGAGAAATGGTTTTCAGATGAATGAAGTAGAGGTACTGTATTTGCCATCACTAGCGATTCAAATCAATCTGGGAATGTCTATTTGACATAACTCAATGTCATGTTATAGTAGGATTTCTAACCTGCCAGGGGCGTGCATTTGATTCTGAAACTAATAAATAAAATAGACTGCAACCTCTGAAACTCTGGTGGCAGTAAGGAGCTGCTGAAAGTTAAGCTGTTGAACAGATACAGCATTAGACATTAGAAATTGACTCCTTTTGTGCATGGTTTTACCACAGAGAACCATATGACCTATGGTTACAGAAGTCCCTTTCATTTATGCACAAGCTCTCTGGCAGGGCTTGTGAACAATACTAGGCAAGAGACCTCGTGATTAATTCTTGCTCAGTGGTTAATGTCTCTTGTTTCCAGCTGATCTGATACCATAGTAATGTCCTCGTAGAGCCACTGTAGTTTCTTTGTATAGTAAAATCATTGTTTTTCCTCTAGTCTCCTTTAAGCTCAATTACCTCTTTTTGTCTTCACATTGTTTTCTCCCACATTTGTGTCTTCCACTTGTGTCCACACATGCACATGCTCCCCTCTCTATGATTTTTTTTCATTATTATATAATTAATTGTGTCTGATAGTTGTTTATATTGTTATACGCTGTTGAGCATGCGCCACCTTGCAGAAGAGAATACAGATTAATGCAGTTAGAAACTGAAATCTGAAAGAAACAGTAACATAGTGTTAAATAGCTGGGTTTGGGCGATTCTCCAGTGAGCTCCACCTTGCTTGTAACACTCACACAGGGTGCATTATCCATTCACCAGAGGAATTGTCCTGCTGAGTCCTCAGTAAGATGATTTTTTGAAAGATCAATTTTGAAATTTTGAAAGTATCAATTGCATTTTAGTTTCAAGGTTGCTGGTTTTAGGTTTGCCCTGGTGATATTACCAAAATCAGGCCTCTGTCTGATGTCAGAACTAAACAAGTTGTTTTCTTTGATCCAAATTGCATTTGAGAGACAGAGAAAGGATGAAATCCCTGGTAGACTTTTCTGATAATTTGAGTGTGAGAGCAGACATGACATGCTGGGATTGCCTTTAACAGATGAACCATAAAAGGTTTACTCATCTTTTCCATGTGCCTGAAAAAAATTAAAAAAAAATTGGATGTGTGATTGTCTTATCTGCAACAATTACTAAAGGTTTCCTGAGCAAAGAACAGATTGGAGTCCTCTGCTCCACAGCTGGGGAGCTGAGCATAAATGTGATGGATCTAAAGTTTCTCTATGTTATATCTCTTTACAGACTCCATCAGGAGCTATGAAAGTATGCTACAATTATACATAACATCATGAGTACAAAAGCATTTAATCTCTGCTTAAGTCTATATTTTGTCCCACCTGGAGATAAAGACAGGAAGAAGATAATGTACTTACAATTCTTTGCAATACAATATGCTATATAAATCTAAATGTTTCTTAAATGTTTTGTCATGTTTGCTTGTTCTGGGCATGAGATTCATATCAATTTTTGGGTACAGCATGGTTGAGTGGTAATTTTTAATTTCTGCTTTAGGCATAGTTACATTTGATGCTCTGTTAAAAGGATTTTGGTGCTTTGTTAAAAGGACACTTTTGTTCTGATTTCCACCTCTCCTGTACTTTTAACTTTTTGTTACTCTGTATGTGGTTTGTGTTTGAGAACGGATAATTATTATGTAAATGCTGTGCTAAAAATCTTATGAAAAAATGTTGCTATTTTTATGACCTTTGATATCAGAACAACTGTGATCAACATACATCTGTGATGCAGAACTAAGGTTAAAGATTCCATTACTTTACCCACAAGTAGCTGAAGCATTCATGTGACCATTATTTATTAGGACTTAACCTAGACCTTCAGTTCAAAATGGCAGCTTCAAATATTAGAACAAAAGCCACCTTATCTGTAAGGTGGTGGTATGCCATGGGGATCACACTTTCAAAGGATTCACATCAGGACTTTGCAAACATCATTGTGTTATAAGGACATCCTGGCTTTAAATATGAAACAATACCTTTTTGCTTTTTTGTGTCTCTGTGTCTGCATGTGTCTGTGAGTATGAATTTCATTTCACTGTCACATATTTATCTTTGTCTAGCTGATCTGTGTCAACTCTTTGGTGTTTCAGACACATGAAGCTGTACCTGTTTCTTTTTGGATACTTTCTTCCAAAACCTGCTAAGTCAGTGTCTTTCATTTTACATTCCTGTGTGCTAGCTTTTCCCCATGGGTGCTTTTTCATGCCCTCTTGACTTTATTTTAGGATTTACTGTTTCAGTTCTTGTTTCATCTTTTTCCACTCCCCACAGAGTCTTAGATGCTTTTCTCTTTCTCAATATTTTTATAATCATCAGATCTAGTCCCTGTGGCATTTGCTACATCTGATAAGGCATTATTTCCATGGAGCTGTTGTGCGGGATTTGGAAATGTATCTTCACAAAACACAATGATGAAGCTGAAAGTTTAATGTTCTTTACAATGACAGCATTTGGCTTCATGTTGTTTTCTGTGAAAACAAACAGGAAAATATTAATATAGAAAACAGGAAACCATAGTGGAAGATTATCAGAAAAAAACCCATAAAACCAGCTGAATTTTATATCTGAATTCACAGTTTTGGAAAGAGTGACTGAAAAGTGACTCTATGAATACTACGTATATTGTTCAGAGATATATGAATTAGATTGTCTCTCTTTAATTATAAGTTCAGCAGCAGTCTTGTGACATATCTCTTTTCCTTGTTTTCCCTTACATACAGACTTAAATACCCCTTCAAAGCAGCAGCTAGTAGTTACAAAGCATGGATTAACTATTGTCCTTGCAGCCTTACAAACAAAACATGATACATCTCACCATATTTCTGTATGCTTTTGCTGCTTATTCACTTTCCTGAAGAGTTCAAATTTCTGTTTTCAGTCTTTTTAATAATGAATAAAAGTCTTTTTAATAGTGAATAAAGGTCTGTCACTCAAAGAACAGCAATAAAAACGGGGCAAGATGTTAGTCATACCATAGGGCTTAACACAAGTTGATTTCAATAGTAAGGAAATGTGCACTTTCTATTTTAGCTTTTGAAATGGCACAAAACTTCAATTTTAGTTCTACTTTAATGCCACTCATTTGCTCGGTTCTTAATTTTTTAGTGGCAAAGAATTAGCTTAAAGAATTTTTGGATTCACCATTTTTTATTTGTATGGGTAAGATGTGGGAATCTCAGGAATCCACACAAACCCACATGACTGGCTCTCAAAGGCTGTTTCCATATCGTGAACTGTTGTAATTGTGTTTTCATGTTTTTTCTATATTTTACATTTTTACACAGTTCTGCCCTGAAAGCTCTGGAAAAAACCATATTAATCTGAAGCAATTGAAATAGATCTAGAAGACAAATGAATTACATTTTACAGTGCATACGTGAATACAAGTACAACACCTACTGCAGCAAAGCACGTGAATGCTGTGAGCTCATCTATTTACAGAATTATTACTCTCTGGGAACTCCATCTCATTGACACGAGAAACATCAGCAGTGTAAGCTGCAAGTGCATTGTCTGCTATTATGACCATATTTGACATAATCAATATAGTGTTGGCTCTTGTGGGAAAGGTTTAGTCTATATTTGTAATGATGGGATTTTTTCCTAGTTTGCTCACTCTTTGCTACTGCAGGGGACAATATTTGTCTTGTATGAGTGATTTAAGATGATTTTCTGGTTGGATAGTAGACCTAGCTAATATCTGACACCAAAACAATTTACAGTGTATATAAAAAGTTGAACACAACTAGAACATAGCTTATTACTGGGGACAAGAACAATTTATTTCCCAAGCCAGCTCTTAATGCTGTGAAACAGAGTCATAATAGCATTCTCTAATTCTTCCCTTTAATTTTTATTCTACACCCTCAGCTTCCTTTGCTGAACTCCCTACAGGGACTCGCAGCTGGGGTGTCCACTGAGCAAAAGGTAAGTTGGCAGACATTTTAACTTGAGAAATAGAACCTATAGTAATGACAATGTAATTTAAAAGTGGAATCAGACAAAGCAGTGTAAAACTCAGTTAGAATACTGCTGCAGAATTTTACTTGATTCATGGTGACTCACAGGCAAATTTTTAATTACAGTTAGCCACAGGTAAAGAAACAGGGACCAAATTATTTACCATTATTTAAAAATATATATGACTCTCTTCCAGATGGAATCTCCTCAATTTAACTTTATATAAAATTTAAATTAATTCTCTAGGGAAGAGACTACTACCTGGTCAATATTACTTTGTAGCCTTTCTAACCTCAAATCTAGGGACTGTTTTTGCTGCAAACATTTTTTAAGAAAACATATTTTCTCTCATGAAAGGTGCTGCAAAACATCAACTACAAGGACAGATTTTGCCTCTATTTCTTGAATAAAGTCTTGCCTAGAATTTTTTCACGTGTAAAGATAAGTGTAATAATGTCCACATAATAGGAGCATTTCAATGTGTTTTAGCATTTTAAATTACCAATAATTAAACATTTAACACCTCTTTGTTAATTCTTATTTGTCTTTTATGCTTTCATATTTTCCAATTATTTAGGTGTATCTGTAATCTGTGTATAGAAACAATATGCCTATTCTCTAAGGAGATGACACTAAAAGAAGAATTGCATTTTTGTAGATATAAATAACTGTGTCAACAAGGGGCAATTTAGAGTATGCAGTGTCACTAACAGGATTTATAGAATTCACTAAAAATGTCATACTTCAAAAGTGACTCTTGGCATGTGATTTCAACTGCGCTAAAATTAAAGCCTCTGGCATGACATTCTGAAGCTGTTTAACAATATTCAGTAAGACTATAAATGTTTAATATTGCAAAGAAAGGAGAATGCTATGCCAATAACTGTTTTTTATATTTTTTATCAGAATAAAAAATATTTTGGGGCCTGTGCAAAATTAATTGCTTTATCTTCCTGATGAGATTGAAGTGTTTCGCTTTGGGTGAAAAATAAATTAATTTCATTTTTTCCTAGATCCATAAAAATTAATTTTAAAGTGATTTCAAAATCTTGCAATAAAAAATATCTTATAAGAGGGCTGGAATTAAATGACTTAATTCTTTGTTATGTATGTCTATTTTGCTCAATCTGTGAAGTCTTTGTAGGTGTGGTTTAATCCCAGTTGGCAGCTCAGCCCTATCCGTCCTCTTGCTCACTGTCTCCCAGAGGGATGGAGAAGAGAACTGGAAGAACGAAAGAAAAACATGTAGGTTGAGATGAAGGCAGTTTAATAGGTGAATAAGAAATTGTACATCCAAGCAAAAGAAAACTAGGAAGTCCCTTCCCATGGGCAGGCAGCCATCCCCAGGACAGCAGGGTTCCATCATGCATAACTGTGGCTTCAGAAGAGAAATGCCATCACTCTGAATGTCCCCTGCTTCCCTCCTTCTCCTTCCCCAAGCATTATATGCCAAGCACAGTGCCATAGTTCGGGACAGCCAGCTGAGCTGTGTCCCCTCAGCGTCGTCACGGGGGGTGGGACAAGGAACAGAAGAGGTCTTGACTCTGTGTAAGCACTGTTCAGAAGAGACAAAATAATTCCTGTGTGATCAACTCTGTGTTCAGCACAAATCCAAAATGCAGCCTCATACCAGGTACAATGCAGAAAATTAACCATCCCCAAACCAATTCCATTGGCAAAACAGCCATTTTTCATTGTGCTCAAGTCTTTGTGACTGTGCTTGTGTTCATGCCTTTCTCTCATCCTGGTCTTGTGCAGGGTATGTAAAGCACCTGAAACCAGATCCTGTCATTGGAACTGGCCCTCTCACACTGTTTCTAGAAGTCTCAGCAACAGAGTGACTGATAGAGGACAATAAAGTCCTCTCTTTTTGTGAGAAGGCCATGGAGAGCCTTAACATATAGACAACATCTGTGGTGGGGCAGATGCCCTCGTGGGGAACCCTCCCATCTCTCTTGATGGTGTGTTTCAGGTATACAGCCTCTTCTGTGCCTCTAGAATTTATCTGGCAATCTTTGTGCTATCATGTTCCTTGTCAGTGATAATAAAACCTGTCTTGCCTATAGAGGATTTCCTAATGAAGCATGGAAGGCAATACAAGCAAAGCTTCTGTGCACTGATGCACCTTCAATAAATCACACTCATAAAAGGCAAGAAAGTAGCTTGATTTAAAAGTAGAGAATTAAGGTCTTTTATTCTGCTGCCACTAATTCAGTAATTCCATGTGCATGCAAAGGCCCCATGATGCTTCAAACTGTTAATTTAATGCTGCCATTTAATGAGTAATGTAGTGGTATTGTACAAAACACTGTAAATTCTGCTGCAGTGTCAGGCAAATTGCTACAGGCTGATATGGTTTATACATAACAGACTTCATGAAATTATTTTTTCTCCAATCCTTAAACTTGATATATTTATGTATACAGAGATTATTTCCCTTATTTTGCTTTTTGTGACTTTTAGAGACGATTTTTTTGGTGTTGTTTTCCTCACTCCAACCTACTGCATGGAAATACCTCAAAATAAACTATAAATATGAAGGTACTTGCATAATGCTCCTCCTGATGTCTTATGTATGGAGGCAAAGGTCTTAAAATTCCTGGCAGGATTTATAAAATGAAAGGAAGCCCATTTCCAGTATGTCAGCTGGGGACTAACTATGGCATTCCTATCTTTCAGTGAAATTGAAAGAATTTTCTAAAATTGATGGAGTTTTCTGCACAGTGCAAGCAAAGCATGGCGTGAGGAAGCCGCAATCATTTTTCCTTCTGTCAATTCCACAGCACTCTCCTCTGACAGATGTGCAGGGGTGTTTTTTCTTTAGTCTTTTATGTCCTTTGAAAGTGAAGAGGCACAATTACTAATTGTACTGAAATGTGTGGATAAGATTTGAAACTCAGCAATTAATTTTATTAAAAAAACAACTTTAAGTCCCAAATGAGTAGAATAAGATTGGTTCTGATGGGATATTGTTGTTGGAGGTACTTCTTACAAGTGCATTTTGGATACTAAAACTTCCATCCTTACATTTTTCCTGAAAGACAAATAATAATGGAGTATTTTTGTATATGCTATGTATTTTCCATTGTTACACAAACTCTTGCCCCAGGAAACCTGTACAGAGCTGCAATGTAATTTTAGCAGAAGCAGAGAACCTGTGAGTAAAAATCTTGGGATTTGGGCCACAGTCTAAAAGAAACCTTGCAGTTCTGTGCAATTCACCTGAGGGAAATGTTTCTGAGAACACAGCTTACCTTTGGGTATATTGGCAGCATTTAGCTGCTAGGTTGTCTTGGGCTGGCTGCAAAATTGCTCTTTTTGGAGCTTAGGAAAGGACAGAGGGATTTAGAGGACAAATGGGTAGAACAGGCTGCTTTGTATCAGCTTCAGCAGTTTTATATGCTGCACACTGGGGAGAAGAGCAATGGCTGTCATCTCTGCTTTTGACAACTTTTCCCTGAAATAAAATGACTAGAAGTCACCAGTGTGCTGCAGAATAGCCCAGTCCTAACACTTATCCTGCTGGGTTTATTTTATCCACATGGTTTTTCTGGGCTCTTGTTCTTCCTGGCAGGTAAGGGCAGCCAGTTTTTCAAGAGGGAAATTTTCCCCTACAATGATTTAGGCCTTAGGAATCATGCTTTTACTCAGTCTACTCATCAGAACAAGTGCTTATAGGATCTACTTTGAGGGGTAATCCTCACTGCCTGCTGGGATGCCAGGTCCTAGGAAAAAATGTAAAAGATCCAGAGGAGAGATTTCAAGTACTTCAATTTATTTCAAGACTTCCAAGCTGCTAGGGAAGGAAAAGAAAGCACGTGGTCTGAACATGTTTTGAAGTTTATTTTTTTCTGACTTGAGGCATAACATTTTTTCTGCCTAGCAACAGTGAGACGCATAGGAGGTTTGAGTCTCTCTTGCTGATGTTGGCAAGTTCATCCTTCAAAAGCTTAGCTTTCCTCTTAGCCTGGGCCACCTTTTGAGTGTGTGCCACATCATTAACACCTCCTGATCTGCAAAAATTGAAGCACTTTCTTTAACAAAAACAAACCTGTATTCCAGCAATGGCCTAATGTGTAACTGGCTGCAGTTAGTGATATTTATAGCAAAGTTTGAGAACTCTTTGAGATTAGTCTCATACCTTTTCTGTAAGAAACAGATGAGAAATTTTGGTAATTAAACAAAATTTAAGCAGTTTAATCTCATTTGATCTAATGCCATCTACCCCTCACCTCTGAGCTTGTGTAACAACATACATACATACATAAATACATTTTGCTTATTTATTTAGATCTAATGTTAATTTTTTGTGAACTTATCTCTTGTAGAGGTATTCTAGTTCTGATAACACTTTCTGTAATTGAAGGCTGTTCCCTTAGAAACTGCCAGCTGAATAACCTTAAACTGCAATGGAAATAAATAGAGTAACTAATATTTGTTGAACGTCTGGGGTTTGTGAAATATTCTTATACATAAATTTAGAAAGTGGGCTTCTGTGAATAAAAGTGGGTTTTAAAATTATCTATTATTATTTTGATGTGCATTGTAATTTTTTTACTTGGATTGAGGTGCTCTGCCAGTTTGTAGTTGAGTATACTGCGAGAAATTCTGCAAGCAAATTAAATTTTTTCTCTTACTTATTTGTGATTTATGTTTGATTTTTAAACGGATCTTTATACCTGAAGCTATTCACTTCAGAGGTAACTACTGATATTACACGGATACAATAGCTTTATTCTCTTTCCTCACTTTCTTTTAGTTTACATGAAAATGGTATTTACATTACCTGTAGGCCAGGTCTAAAAGAAAATTCTTCCATCTTTTGAAGCATGGTAATTGGGACAACAAACTTTTATTTGGCTTCCAAGCACTTTGGGCATGTGGTGAATCTTACTCTACTGTTCACACTAAGGTTTTGTACAATAAAACCTTGGGTTTGATTGCTCTTTGGCACTTGTGAACAAAGATAAATTAATAGGAAATGTGTCAGTTTAGGGGAGAGGCTTCTTCTGACTCCCAGACTGCTGGTCAGCTGAATATGGCTTGCCTTTCTGTCTCCTGGAAGGGCAAGACAAATTCCACCTGTTGCATCCTATTTAAAGTAGCCAAGGCAATGGGGAGCACATTTTGTTACAAAATCCTCGTAAATTCTGGCTGGAGGAAAAAAAATATCAAAAATTCATGATTCAATGCAGTAACTGCCACTAAGTATTTTTTAATATTAAATAACATATAACCTTTTGCAGGGAGCTGCAAAATGCTTAAAAGTACACTTATAGATGGAACCTCTTGGGGCATCTTTCTTGGATAGCAGAAAGACTGCTGAAAGAGAAGTAATACTATTCTATAAAACTCAGGTCAGTAGTTATTATACATCAAAATGTCACATTCCCTTGGAATAGAATATAAAGGAAAATATTGCATGCTGATACCTTAGAGTGATTGAAGGTGGTATACATGATAAAAGTTAAAATAAAATAAGCTGCCCTGAGTTTATTCTTGTGGAAACAGATAAGAAATGTGAAATCAGAACAGAGATGATGAAGCTATGTTTTGGCTAGTTCTTGGAGAAGTGCAGTCCCTGTCTCAAGATATTCTCACAGGATATCTGTTATGATCAACAAGCTCTGCTTTTATGGTAGAAAGGTTTGATTTGGTTTATTTATTTATTTTTTTTTATTCTGAGAAATAAAGCTGTTCACCTCTATTTTTCCTCAGGAGCTGTTAGATTACTATTTTAATACAAACATATATTTATGCACACAATAAACCTGGGTAATCATTCATCTTGAAGATAAAGACCAAAAGCCTTAAAGTGAACCTGAGATTCTGGGGAAACCTTATATAGAAGTGTAAGAGCAGTTCATATGTGCTCCTCAAAGGGCTGAGGATTTCATGCCTGTTTATATTGCTTTGTGGCAGTCCAGGTGGAAACCAGATGAGATGAGACAGAGATTCCCTGCCAGCTTAGAATGGAAATCGCTGCATGACAGGCTGTCTCCTGGCAAAGATAGCTAATATTCTGATGGGTCCTTAACTGTTATTAAAATGACAATTTCATAACAATAATTGCCAGCACTATGCTGCTGGTGGGTCTGAGTTACATGACATGAATGTAAGCAAAACTATTTCATAGAAACAGCTATAAGACAATTTATTTCACTCTGAAAAATCTTTTTATTAATTAGGCTGCAAAACTCAGTCCCAGTTAGAATAATTTTCAGTCATCAAAAGAAGAAGCAGGAAACATGTTTGAATGCCAAAATTTAGGAGTAGTAGTAGTAGTAGTAGTAATAGATTCTTTAGTAAAAAGACTGCTGAATATCAACTGCACTAACCATGTCCATGACAATCATCTGCACTACTGATCATTAACTTCACAATGAGCAAGAGTGCTGATTTATTTAATGAACCTGCAGGTTGTTTCCTTTGCTAATTATTTCAGGGAAATGAGACCTGTTAGCACTGAAATGGCTTGAAATACTTCAGCAAATCTTTCTGAAGGGTAAAACTCCTGGCTATTTTTCTCCTACTTTCTGTTCTGTGATAAAGTTTTTGTTAATCTCTTGTTTTAATTAGTGAGAATTCTCTTTTTCATCCCTTAAATAGTGAATCTTGGACATAATGTATGCTTTAGTATTTGGGGAACCACCTTCACATAATTAGCACATAGTGCTTCTAAAAACTGGAACATTTCTACTGTTTATGACATAAAATTGGAAAACAAAGTCAGTCTGAAATGCTGAAATAGTTGAAGCTGCTACTTTTAAAAGCTCTGCCTAGTGCAGTACAGCTCTGTTGTCCCTGCAGGTCTGTGGTGAGACCTGCAGGGCTTCTCTTTCACCCCAGAGCTCTGCACATGGAAATAAGAGGTTGCAGCTCTTGGTTTGCACAGATTGTGGGTTGTCATAACAGATAGGAATACTCTGGCCACTCAACCTTAATTTTCTTTGAAGAAAGGAATTTTCTGCATAGAAACTTTAATTTCTGGCTGTACCTGAGTACCTAATAGTAGGCTTCTAAGCAAGCTCCTTCTGTCTGGTAGAGAGTCTATGAGACAGCAATAGATCTGGTGTTTATGCTTGCAGTTAGAAATGCACTGATTTTGTTCAACTCCACTTTCCAAAAGTTGCGTATTTCTATGTTCTTGCCTGTTTAATCTAATATTACAAATTGGATTTCCTCTCAGGGCCCCTTGTACTTCACTTACTACAGCACCAATGAGGAGACTACCAATTTGTACCTCATTGTTCTTAAAACATAACTTACTGTCAAGGATGTGCTCTTCTGTTCTAGTGGTTACACCAAATTTGATTAGGTCAAAGAGAAGTGACCTAATTGCCAGGGAGCAGGAATGACTGTGAGCTGAAATGCTTAGACTGTCTGGGGTATCAGTTTCAGTTCCTGCTATTGCTAATACTTGATTCAATAGATTGCTGACTATTCGCTTAACATTGGCGCTTAATTCTTCCTATCCGAGTAATCAGAATTGAGAGTCATGCACCAGTAGCTTACTTCCCTTCTAAAAATAGCTCAGAGATAGTACACTTTATGCAGAGGGTCTTTTTAAGCAAATGCCAGCCTATTCTGGCTAGATGATCAGAAGGGAAAAAAGTCTGTGCAAAAATTAGATCTTGTCATAATATTAATTTGTTAACTTTACAAAGATGAGGAAATTTACAAGTAAAGGGTAGAAATAGAAGAATCAGAGTGTGTGCATGAAGGGAGGTGAAATCAATAGAATAAATTCCTTGAAGGTGCCCATTCATATCAAGACAAATGGCAGGATCCAGCTTTCTGAGGAAGAATATCATGATAAAGTCTGTATTCTCTAATATCATAGTACCACAGCTCCAGATCAGAGGGGAGAGTAGAAGCCCTCTACTTAAGGCAGAGTTTAATTACAGAAAGAAATTTACCACATAATAAGAGCACGTCTTGGAAAAGGATCACTGACCACAAAAGTCTTAGTAACCTGCTGCTGGTATTATAACTGAAACAAAATAATCTTCTTTTCCACTTTAGTGATGGTGCTGATGTGAAAGAATAGAACAATCTTGATGTTCAGTCAAAATTTATAATGATTTTAAGTTGAATGAAAATTTAATCTCTTAGTCTTTAGTCTTATTTTTGTCACCTGCTCTCTGTCCACACCCTGAGCAAACAATTATTTTAATTGAGTTGTTGGCTTTCAGAGCTCCTACTGCTAACCCAAGACAAGGCTCAGTCACTATTGTCACCTTGCCTTGGTCTAAAAATGCTACATTTTCCTAATGATTTTCTTAAGGACTATAATACATCTGTAAGTTTTAAAGACCCATATTTTTCAAAAAAACCCTTCTCTCTGGATTAAATTGAACTATTTCTAAACTTGTAATGTAATTGCAGCAAAAATTTAATAAAATATTTGAATAAGCATAAAACTATGGAAATAAAAATTGAAGAAATGTTAGTACATCTAAATTAAAGAGCATGAGACTGGAAGAACTAATTTCAAGGCATCTAAGATCTAATGAGCATCAGGTTCTGATGTGAATATTAACAATTCAGCAATACCTGTGGAGATGGATAAATGTACATTAGACTTGCAATTGAAAATTCTTGATCTGCATTAGAAATAAATATTTCCTTTTTTGCAAAAGTGATACACAGAAAACGATGTCTATTTTTAAGCAGACCATTATTAATTCAGTCAATACTGTCTCTGAGATTCCTTGGATTGTGATTCCAACGCCTTAGAGTCTTAGAATGTAAAATGCTGTCTTTTACACAGACTACATTACAGTACTATTCGGCTAGTTCACATTTAAGCTGGGTTTTTGTCCCCATTTTCATGACAGAGCTCTTGAGGAGCATTTTTACATATTGCTGTGACAGCCTGAAAGCATTTCCTTCCCTGTTCCTCTACTCTTATGTCTATTCTTGTGGATAATATTACCATAACTGTTCATCTCCTTATAAGAAACAGCCTGGCCAACATTGAGATGGTCACTTCACTCAAGGAGAACAAGTAAGTTCTTTTTCCTATGCTACCCATTCAGAAATAGAGAACTATACCAATTAAAGACATTCCGGTGTGAATTTTTTGTCATTTTTCACAAATTTTCAATTTCATGTGGGAATTATAGACTAATATAATTTCTATACTCTGTACCTTCTCCATGTGCCTCAAGACTTTAGAGGAGTGGAAAGGTACAAAAAGAGCAGAAAATAAATCCCTGTGTGGTGAATTTCTAGGCTTCTGCCTTAAGCAGGATAATTTTTTGCTTATCATCACTGATAATGCCCCTCACTCTCTTAAACCTCCCAGCAATAAGAAAAAAAAAAAAGCAGTAGAGCTTGAATAATTAGGAAAAGAAAGAGGATTTTTTTAAATGGGGATGAACTGTACCATTTTATGCAAAACCAGAAAATGTCCTCTTGAACTGACTTGATATGCTAGAAACCTGTTTTGTTATTACCTATGCATCAGAAGCCTTTTCATCCAATTAAAGGATATATATTTAGAATCTTTACAAGGTCTATGTGAAAGATGCTCAAAGTATAAGAGAGATAATTTAAAATTTTTTTCTGTGTGAAAAATCACCACACAGAAAAACCTAAGTTAGGTTCATTATTACTCCAAATTGAGCCTTACTTGAAA
Organism: Molothrus aeneus; assembly: GCF_037042795.1. Lineage (NCBI taxonomy): Eukaryota > Metazoa > Chordata > Aves > Passeriformes > Icteridae > Molothrus > Molothrus aeneus. The sequence goes on along the minus strand of NC_089647.1, from coordinate 39,758,753 downwards.
ACTGTACAAAGCTCACTGACATTTCCTTTGAAGTAGAACTATTTTTCAAGTTAATAACACAATGCAGTGATACACAAATCATGGGTTATTTTACATCTTTTTTGACTATTTCACTTTTCTGCTACAATTGTCTCCCTATACCTGCAGTATGCCTAATAGGTATTCTTATAAATGATGCTGAGAATATTGCCTTATGAATTTGTCACATTCAGCAAAATCATCAATAATTTATGGGGATTGTACCATTAAAAACATACTTTCATGGAATGAAAAGGTTATGAAAATGAAATGTCTCATGCTAGGATTTTGCTCTTGCCTTAAAGATTCTAGTCATTTGCACAGTGCTCTACAACGGTAGTATAAAAGAGAACAGTCTTCTTTTTGATGGCTTTCATTCAGGTGCCAGAGTTTCACATTTCATGCCATTTGTTATGTATAGAAAATCACTTGGAAAAGGTCATCATCTATCCTAGTCACTTCTTGCTTAATTAGGCATTTAGCAATGACACACATTTAGCAATGCTATTATAAATGAATTCCAGGAGAGATAAGAAACCATGATGACAGTGTCAGTTGATATTTATTTAGGTACATGAGATGTGCAGAAGTCTGCATGTGTGCTTGACAACCAGTGTGAATTGTAGATACAACCACTACATCACAGAAAAAGAAGTTTTAGACTCCTGCTTTGCTCCTGGAGTATATGGGGGAAACCTTGGGCTGAAATAGATGGAAAACTGCTTTTTGCTACAGTATGCCCATCTTGACTGACAAATACAATAGCAAATATGCCCAGTTTGAACATGAGTGCCAGAGAGAAGTGCCAGTCTGAAGATGTGAGACAGGCAGATATTATTAGTGTGTTTCACAGCAAAGAAATTATTTCAGTTTACATTTCAATCAATGAGTGTCATAAAAACTACAGGTTCAAAAAAACTAAGAACAAAAGAAGTCACAAGCATTTAGTCTCCATTCTGCAACCTTGCTTTGGAAATGCCAAATTATTCAGAAAACTGCACAGAATAATTTTGGAAAGCCTGAAGAGAGATGGTCTTTTTGCAGTGGAAAATACAGTACTTTTGAGGGTTCTTTTATTCTTTTATTTTTTTTTTAATCAGCTCTTTACAATATACTATCATTTCATTTGTAATGGATGCCTTTTTACATATACAGAAAGGTGGGGTTTTTTAGGAGTTTTTGTTTTTCACTATTTTGGACACTTTTATAAATACTGGCTAAATGGGGAGTAGTGTAACACATCTCTCTTTTGCATGTATGCATGATATAAACAAGAATTTATTTATTCTGTACATGGGCTATTCTGAGATATTCTGAGTGGAGGGTCAGGGAAGCTGCTGTTCCAGCACCACATCTGGAGCTGTTTACCAGGGTTGTGATGAAAGCAAAACCTTCCAAGTTACTAGAAATTATGAAAATGAAACCCTTCAAAGCAAGTTCCATATTCACAAGCCTTTGAAGCCCACCTCCACAGTGTGCTTTAGGGTGGTGTGGGTGTTTTCCTTCCCAAAACACATCATGCCAGGCTTTACAGGAGCAATACAGGAAATGGAAGCACTGCTTCTCAGCAGCTGCTCAGGTTGGTGCTGGTATTGAGGGACAGAAGGAAGGTCAGGGTTTTGTCTTCAGTCAGTTCAGAATTACTGGTGGGTGAAGCTGTCTTCACCCTTCAGGCATGAAAGAGGCCATGAACAGAGGGAATCTTTTATTGACCTTTCCTTCCTATGACTGACAATTTAGAGTGAGATGCACAGGCAAGAAGGGCAAGAGAGTTTGCATGCAGTATCCTGTCATTATCTGGTGGTTCTTCCATGAATATTTAATAAGGGAAGGATGTCCAAGAGGCATTTCACATTTCCCAGAAAGATATTTAATTTAATTCCTGTTTTGCTGGATTTTTTCTTTTCTTCCAGCTAGTATAACGCAATTTCTAAGATTTAAAATTATGTACTTTGGAATACTGGATATTTTAAAGTTTCTTTTATTATACTTCTCTGCATTCATTTCCCACTCTTATTTGCACCAAATGTATGATCAGTGAGATCCCATACATATCTGTGTTCCTTGAATCGACAATTTCCCTGTGTATTTAGGTGCTACTATGGAGTTAACCAAGATTTTGAAAACACTGATTGCAATATTTTCATTTACATTGTGTGTTCCCTGGGAATGATAGCTCAGTTCCTGTCCTTAGGAGCTCAAGGAACAGTTCAAGACTTTTTATTTCATCCATTTTCCATCTATGGTATCTTGAGAGGTTATTTCCCTTCCTCCTGGATTTTACTCTGTCCTCCTTGAAGGTGTGCCTCCCTTTAGTTTGCAGAGTAATTTGAAAATATGAGTTGCTTGTAGTAATCAGTTACTTCAAGCTCTTCATGTTAACTTGTGGAATTTAAATAGAATTTATTTTCAACTCAACTCTTTTTGGCTTAAGTGAACCCATCCATTTACAAGATGGGAGAAACACTCAGTACAACTCTATTGACCCAGTCCGAGATAGTGACTCAGGACTGTGAAGTCCAGGAGGAGCTTTGGCCCAAAATTAACCCAATTCTGTGACAGGCATGGCAGTCCTGCAAAGCTTCCCAAATTTATTTTATATCTCAAGGGGATTTTGAACAATCTAATATGCTAAAAATATGCACATTCACATGTTAAAGCACATCCTAATTGCAATGAAAGATAAATAACTAGAGAAAGTAGATGAATTGACCATTTTTCAAATATAGATATCCTCTTGTCTATTAGCAGCATTTCAAATCACCTCAAGTGTATTCAAAATGTCATCTATTTTTTTTTTTAGTTAAGGGGATCATCTGATGTATTCAATTTCTGGATGTTTCTACAGCCCAGATAGTTGAAGCATACGAGGGTCTAAAAACTTCCAGAGTAGAGCACACAGTGTCCAAAGTTAACAGGTCACTTAAGCATGAGTCAGCACAGCTTTCCTGAAGTTAGTTCAGTTCAGCAATAATGCTTGGAGCATCTGGCACCACTAAGAGTGGTTGGGGTTTTATTCAGAAACATATGTTTTATGTGAAAGCATCCACAGCAGTTTGAAAAATATGATTCATTTTCTTGTAAACAGGAATGTAAAAGTTTAAAATGAAAATTTCAGTCACCAGATCTAGAAAGATGTATTCCTATTTAAATCAGCTGCACGTCCAATGCAAAGTACACCAAGGCTTGTATCAATCCTTAAAATGTGCTAGTGAGAGCTGAATGCCAAATAGCTTTCCACAAGGCCTGTTATGCTAATCACTGTGGCAATCAGTTATTTATCATTCTTGCAGACATGTATTTTCCATTTACGCTAACAGGGTTGTTGATTGGATTTTTTTCATTAAATGGGCAGAGTCAAAACTGGTCTTATAAACTGCTGTTCAAGTTAATTAGTGAGTATGTGTTTATTGAGAAGCAGAAAACTAAGTTTTAAAATTATAACCTACATCAATCAGGCCTCTTTACTACATTATATCAAAATCATTCCACTTAGTGTATTTGGTACAAAACAGGGAGTAAAAATGCTGCATTTTCATTTCCTCTAGTCTCTGATGGTCTGGCAGTAAATGTGATGTTGTTAGTCATAAAAGAGTAGGAACAGATATTGCCTTTTCCTCTGCTGTCTTACCTAAAACTCTCCCAGGCTTTGTATATAGCTTAAAAAGTGGTGCAAAGATAAGAAGATCCTAAAGCTTGTTTTTTTACAGTCTTGAGTTTATTAGCTATTAGCAGGTAACACAGATGGTCTGCAAGAGCTACCATGAGGATATAACCCAAACAGCAATAATTAGAGCAATAACAATAAAGTCTTGAATCCAATCACTGATGGAAATGCTAGACTGTGATTCTGGGGACCCAGTTTCAGCTCCTACATTTTATGTCCTTGTGGGAGGTATGGTTTCATCAGCCTGGGTACCTTCATAAGCTTCTATGAATACTTGTAAGTGTTCCTTTGTAAAACAAAGGAAGACACATTTCCTTCTTCTGTCTGCTGCAAATTGTTTAAAGATCCAGCTGAGGATTTCACAGATCTCAAAAGTCTTTTCTTTCTAACTTGTATCACAACTGAGAGTATATTTGATTACTCTGGTCTTGGGAATAGCGAGTATTCTGAAAAAGCATCTGTTCAGTGTTGGAGTTTTCTTTGTGAATAGTTCAGCATTCACTGGACAGATAAAGCAGAATCTTTGAATTTAAAGCATATTTTCCTGATAGGAAGCAGAGGAAGTTTGGGAGTCAGTCTTTCACAGGTCTTTTTAGTACTTGAGTGCATGATAGCTTATTCACTGCCCTGCTGTCTCCAAACTGAGGAGCCCTAGTCCTTTCAGCCTTTCCCCAGGTGGCAGATGTTCTTGATTATACCCTTGGTCACTTGAGTTAGCTTTCTCTTTGCTATTTCTATTATGTGCCTTTCTGAGCTGCTAAGACCTGGAGTGCACACACTACCAGTACTGTGATAAAACCAAAATTTTCTTTTGCAGAAAATTTGATTTTTAATCTTTGTTTTAATAACCTTCCCGATGGCATTCAATTTAAACATTCTAGAAGATACTGTATGGTGACCCATGAGTTTTTGACTTCCTTTGAGATTATTTCAGGTTGCCTTTCCTGAGTTTCACTTGTCAGTTCCACACTCAGCATTAGGTTCACACAGTTTAGGTTTTCTTCATCTCACTTTTGTTGGCATTAAAAGGTAGCTACTGCCTTTTCCCCTCTCAATCAGTTTTGAGCAGTCCATGAGTGCTTCAACATTATCTACCACTTAATTACCTGAAAGGGCTTTGTATAGCCCTCATAATGTTGAGATATAGGTTTTCAAAGGTGGCCAGACATCTCTCACCTTGCCACTGAGCTTTGTAAAAATGGCAGCGTCAGCCACAAAAGGGACAGAAATCTTGTTTGTCCTTTCTCCTGGCTGCCATTTCTCCTCTATACCATCCTACCAGGAACCTTGTGAAAAGTTGGTATGGCACTTCAGATCTTTCTGAAGTGCCATACCAACTGACATTCAACAATAGAACTTGGTTTGCAGGGTGATAGGCCTCCACTCCCTCCCCCACCATTAATCTGGATAGAAGATAGTTTTATTTTGAGTTGTTTTGTTTGTTTGCTGGCCTATAAAAATAGACCTACTGGATTTGTGTGTGTTTTTAACATCTTTTTTAGATGCTTACAGTTTACAATATCTCAACAGGATGTACTATTTGATGAAAAGTAAGAAATGGTTCAGCAGTCATATAAGAACAGAAATACCTCACTGTAGTTTATGAAGATAAATCACTGTTGTTTATGAAGGTAAATATTTTCTTAGTGGAGGGAAGAACTGTGGAAGTAGCTATGCCTTGAGCAAAGATTATGTTTGCCAATATGATGTTCACACCAAAGTTTAAGGTGCTGCAGGTGTCTTATGCCAGAGGACTTTCAGTGTTGTAGATCTTAGTACATCAGAAACTTTCAAGAGATGTTTGAGTGTAATAAAAAATGGCCCAAAAAGAAGAACTACTTTTCCGGAAAGCAAAGTTGCAGAGATCCAGTGACATTCAAGTGTAGAAAGTAGAAATCTGACAAAATTTTTGCCACTGCAAGCCTGTTTCTCATGATGCAATAATACATTCAGCCTGCAACCTGCTAAAGTTATCTCATGCATTAAATGGACAAAGCTTTGTTAAGACCATTAAAGACTGCTGTTTCCTATTGTATGTACTCTGGCCATCCAAGAGGATTTTTTTAATAGGAAAAATTTGTAGTGATGAAATTCCTTTCACTTCCCATTCAAAAGCTGTGGGATTTGCTTCTATTTCCACTGGAAAGTCAGAAAATATTGACACAATGCAGTGGAAATCTACCTTAGTGTTTTGGATAATCTAGTGCAGCCATTCTCAGGTAAAAATGCTTCCTCTTGTTTGGAAGGTAAAAGGCTCACAATTTCAGATGGCTTGTTGGAAGGCAAGCACTGCTAGGTCAAGAAGCAGGCTTCATTTCATGTCGTCCTTGTGGGAGACAGTGCCCATGGACTCCCTCCTCCTTCTATTTCTCCTCCCTCCCATCCCTCTCCATACACACACAATCCCTTTTTCATTTTGTTACAGGACAGGGAAGGGGAAGGAAGGACGGGCTGCCCAGAAATTTGTAGGACAGGGTGAAGTATTGCTTTTTCATTTCTGTAACTGGAGCAAAAGGGACACTCAGTTCACCGTGGACAATTCAACTTTTACCAATACGACTTGAAATAAAGGTAGTATATCCTGAAAAAAAATCAACAATTTGCTTTTGAGCCTTGTCCAAGTACAAATACCAGGCTTGAGCATCCCATGCCCTACAGCCTGGAGATCAGAGCAGGACAGATATTGAGGTATTTTGCCTAAAGCATATGTGAAACTTGTTTGTAATTAGAGCAAACATACATCTAAAACATCATCATCTAGAATGATGCTCTCCAAAATGATAGATTTGGGTGTACATACTACTCAAGAGTAAGGGACTGAGTTATACAAAGTAGGCAATTGACCTGGGGCTTCTTTTCCAAGTTATTCAGTCACTCCACATGACAAATTTTTAAAGAAATATCAAGAAAATTATCCCATTTTACTACCCTAAAAAGTCCTTTTTGTAGAAGATTAGAGACGGTGTCATTATGAAATGGAAATGCTTGTTCAGCCAAGGAGCAGAGCAATACAGCTTTAAGTAAAATTGTTTTTGCTTAAGCTTTGATCCAGATATGCCTCAATTACTTTCAGTATCTTTTTATTCAGTTATTTTCTGTTATGGAAAGGAAATTGATATATTTTCCCACCTTATTTTCTGTACAAAAATCAAAGTATGCTGAATAACTTTATTTGTGATTAACACATATTTGCCTGCCTTTGTTATTTATCTTGCTAACTGTGTTTTTCAGGAGCACTCTCCTGTTCTTATTTTATAGGTTTTTTTTAGAATTCATGAATTTGAGCATAAAAGTGTAAAAACTCTCATCACCAAACCATACCAAAAGGGAGGGTATTTTCCTCTAGCCTGAAATATTTATTTCATCATAATAAAAGATGAACGAAAGCATCCCACACTTCTTTATCGGTTTCTTCTGATGACAGAGGTTTCTTATACACGCTGAGGTGCTTAGCTAATAATCTGACAGCAGAAAAGTAGCACAGGAAGCATTAATAGCTGCATATCTAAATATTTTTCCCAGTTTGCACAAACAGCTGACCCGTAAGAACCTTACAATTGACTTGACAGCTGTAAGAAGTAATGTGAAGATTGAAATTGTACAATTATCCATACATTTCTCTTTCAGGCTTGTGAGGCTTTAATTTACATACAATATCATTATCTTGTTTAAAGTATTAAAAATATGAACCACAGTAAAGACAAAGTCAGGTCTCTCTTTACTGGAACTGAGAAAAAAGTCTTAGAGCAAACTCAGGACCTGTACTTTTGGAAGCAGCCTGTCTGCCAGCATGCTTAGTAAGGCTGTTTGTAATACCCTAAAGCCAACTAACCTCTTGTAAGAAGATACTGTTCATTTTCTCTTATCCTCGACATTGTTTTGCTCAAAAGTACAAAAAGTAATTAAGAAGTAAAACGTCTTTCATCTTCAGAGGAACTGGGATGATGGCCATAACAGGGAAAGAATGGGTTGCAGTTTGGTAGTAGTTCTGATAGGGTCTGGATTTTCAATATGCATAGTTCTTCATGTCAGCAAAATCAGATCATTACAGTTTTCTGTGACATTCATAATTATTTTAATGGAAGTCCTGATATAATATGCCATTGAGGTCATAATAATTTTTTAATTGAAGTCTCAGTTCAAATGACTGTGGCAATGTATTTTTATTTTCAGTAGGGGCTTTTTGACTTTGTACTGTGTTACAAAGTCATTTACCATAAATATACATTTCATAAAGGACTGATTGGGGATTATTAAGAACTCAAATCAAACTAACAAAAAATATTTGCTCTAATTGGGTTATCCTTTGTTCCATTTTTTTTTCTCAAAAGGCTATATGTATTTTTGAAAGATATTTTATTGTGGTTAGCCACACAAAATATTTCAAGGATAAGACAGAGCAACTAAACTTTTCAATTGAACATGACATGACCACACTGTGCTTTTGTGCCTCCACAGACATGGGGTACAAGTGATACTTGACAGAACGTTACAGAGAGGTCCCAGAAACTATGTAATTATTCAGTACATTGAGGATTGACCTTGGTGAACTCCTTATAAAGCTTTTCTTTTCATGGAAATCATAGAAAGGTTTAAGTTGGAAGGGACTTTAGAGATCATCCAGTTCCAAACCCCTGCCATGGCAGGGACACCTTCCACTATCCCAGCTTGCTCAAAGCCTCATCCAACCTGGCCTTGAACACTTTCAGGGCTGGGGCATCCAGAGCTTCTGTGGAAAACATGTGTCAGAGTCTCACCACCTTCCCAGGAAAGATTAGATTCCCCTAAAATCTAATATACATCTCCCTTCTGTTCATGATTTTTTTTTAAGGCAGAGAACCTTTATCTCTGATGCTAAATTGCAGATTTACATAGCAATTTTCATTAGGTGTAGTTTCATTTTGAGAATTCAGGCCTTCTTTACCTTTCAGATATTTAGCTGTAAAAAAAAATATTTACCTAGGAAATCCAAAATTTAGATGAAATTAAAATGATGTCAAAAATGATTTGATTTTAATGGCCATCCTTTCCACATTCACCATTTCAGATTCATCACTTTTTCTTGAAAATAATGTAATTTAAAGGTTCTTGCAGCTGCAAACCAAATAATTTTGTCACCTTGAACTGTACAAATATAACTGAGGAGATGACAGGAGATAAGATAAAAGTCAATAAAAAGAGAATAATTTATTAAAAAGATCTAATGTTACAAGAACAGTACACAGAAACTATTATATTACTGTGTCTTTCACATTGTATATACCATTATATATAGCATATATACAGATTGTATACAATATATCTAACATTTTGATATGGGCCATGACAGCAACTTTCTTTTGGTCTGTGTAACAAGGTTTCATTCTAATAATTAATTTTTCTGAACAGATCCTGTGACATTATACAAAAATACAGTCTCCTCAGTGACGCCAGACTGCACTATTACAATCTTTTACATGAAAAAGGAAAAAGCTTTCCCTCGCAACTAAAAATGTCATGATAAGGAAACATCTTCTACAAAGTAACAAATAGGTAATACATAGGTACTTAAACATTTAAAACATGTTTATTATTATATTTAAGATGCAAAATACATATTCTGTTCATGTTGAATATAAAACATACCTCCTTTTGTCCCTGCAATACAACTACATTACCTGATGGTATGTTCAGTATTTCTATTTGTATCTTCATACTAGGGAGGGAGATGTGTCTAGATGGAGCTGTCTCCTTATCAAACTCTTTTTTCTTCCTATAAAGCATATCCATTTTTTGTTATCAGAAAGTTTAACCAAATGCCACCAGCAGTGAATGTAGCCTTTTTGAATACTTTGAAATGAACTGCATTGGCAAGCAACTGTATAAAAAAATAGAGGAAATTATGCATAACTAATTTATAAAATAGCCATTTGACTTTTTTGTTCATCACTTTATTCTTATTTATTTTAACATTTTGGCAGATGATGGATTGCAGATGTAGGCTCTCTGCACAGTAGCAGTGCTGCTGTTTTACAAGGGACAGCAGGTAGTTATTCTCTATGAGTTTGCTCCATCAGCAATGTACTTTACACCTTCATGTCTTTGATTTCAAAGGCTTTTCCAGAAGCAGAGATATATCTTTCTATATATCTGCAGTCAATTCTTAGCTAGCTATTCTGCCTTCATTTTCTGAGCAACATGGTGACTTAAATGATTTTGAAAACCATTTTTTTTAGAAAATTATTTAAAATATTAGTGGGTAGCAAAGATTTAAGTTGAACCTCCTCTGAAAAATTTTACTGATAAAATATTCAAAGGGAAAAATATTTAGTCATCGTCAGTTTTTACCTTCTTGTCTCTGTTGTGCTTTCTTGGTTACTGTTTTGAAGCAACTGAGAAGGAGCACAGTTGCAGTGTATTATCTGAATGCCAAAAGTTATTTTGCTAGTACTGGCAAAATAATAGCATTTTGAATTGGGAACCCAATTCAGCTAAAATAGGTTTTCATCAAAACTTTTAGAGGTATAGACAACTAGAAGAACGTGCTGTTAGGACTTTCATGTTAAGCATTTTTGGCTTGATTCTTCTCAGGCAGTGCAATATTTTTCCTAGGCACGGTCCTCAGATGTGTTAGCAAAATGCTGCCCTTCATAACACTGTGCCCACCATGATTGTACAAACATGCACACCATCTTCCCTGGGAGTCATTTTTCCTCAGGTTCCAGTAGGTGGGAAAGCCTTCCAATGTAGAAAAATTGTCCAAATTGTCTATTGAGTAAAAAATTGTCTGGTACAGCAAAAAATGGGGATTAGAACTGATTTCACGCAGTACCTAGAAGAATAATCTCCCGTGAGCTATAGAAATAGAGCCAATTAGATAAATAATTGTAATGGTGCTCTGGAGCACTTTTCCAAGTATTTTTTTCTCAGAAACAAAATTCTCCCAAATATATCCTACTGCAGTCTTTAGATACTTGGATAATGCCATTCTGAAAAGCATAGAATGCTATCAAAAATTGGACTCAGAGGAAAAAGAAAGTTACAACAGAGAAGCGATTGAGAAAAGTTGGTTTATCTCCTTGCATTGCTTTATTTGTCCTCTTAGTAGCTTAATGTATATAATGTTTAAATGCCCAGTGGAATTTTCATAGTCATATGCAATAGGAATTGATTTCTTATTTTCTACTGAAAATTCAATTGGACATAAAAGCTTGTGGTATTTGATAAAAAATGACTGGTTTCCTCCTAAGCTTGTGTTTAATAATTTTTCATTTACCTGGTAGTAAAATAAATGGATTTTCTGCTCCATTTTGCTATGTTCTGGGGTAAGCTGTCTAGTATTTAATTGACAATTCTTTTTGCTAACTGAATACATAGTATATATTTTCAGAACAAGTTCTTCTTTACTTTTCCAGAGGTCTTTGCATATAAACTCTGTTTTTCTTCCTGGTCAGTAGGAGCAACCAGCTGTATCAAACTTTTTTCTATATTTAAAAAAGGATATATTTTCTCCAAACCATACAGGTGTACTGTACTAGACACCACCCTGTAATGATACATGACTCGGTTGACCAAATTTGAACATATTAAAAAAGGAAAATACATGTGACAGAAATTACCTTTGCTTACAAAAGTTTATTACGTACAATCTGCATATTTTTGGGCCAAGAAGGGTCTCCTCCCCAGAGGACTTTTTCAAATAAAAGAGATAAAAACCTGATGAATTATTGACCGTGTCTCCAACACTTCTCTAAGTGCACCACAGGCATTTTGATGGGTCTTTAAGCATTAGCTTGGGTTTTCAGTTTCTCCACGGACATAGAACTCCATCCCTTGGTGTCATCAAGTTAAAGCAAACAAATAACAACAATAACAAAGTCTGCAGCCTTCACCATGAGGTTGAAGGTACCATCAGTGCCAAAAGCAGTGTTATAGAGGATGAGGAAGTAGACAACACATGTAGGGTGGACTGAGCACTTGTTACTTTCCCTCCTGAAATGAAAAGCAAAATAATTAACGAACAAATGATGCAAATGGTTCTCAGTACATTTAGATATTAGATTTTGCCCAAATTTATATTCTTTACCCTCAGCAAGCCTAATTTTTGGGAAATGGATTACCGTGTGAGAACTGCAGACGCAAAATGGGCTCCATACACAGATGGGATTTTGTGATGATACCTACAGCAACTCGCATTCTGAATCCTCATATTCAGTCTGCAAATTAATAGGAAGTTCCAAAAGGATATATGGTTTTGTGTCTTAATCTTCAAAAAAGCATTAGGCTGCCCTGAGTCACAAATTTTTGTCCCAGAACAAGGAATGAAAGCTAGCCCTTCTTCCCTAGCCTTGTCCAGAGGAAAAAGTGGTCTTTGGTGCATTGGTGCAGTGTTCATTTTTGATCACATCACAGTCTTATATGGCCATGCTAAGGAGAAATGTGCTCTGGGGTAGTAGTGGCAACAAGATGGGAAAGGAACCAGACTGGATTTCTTTGGACAACAATTGTCCTAAATGAAACAAATGTGATATGCATAGTCTAATTAGATGGAGGACTTTGTGGCCTAGAATTATGATATATGAAAGGAATATTCCATGAGGTAGGGACTAGTGTCTTCTGCATTCTGATATAGCACTGCAGTTTGTGACCAGACTAGAGCTGAAATTGTAGTTCTAGACTGAAGTTTCAGGGTCATACTTTTGGTTAGTGTTCCTTAAGGACCAAAGAGCAATATTTAATAAAATTTTAAAGTGTTATCAGAAGGTTATAATTAAAATGCCTTGTTGTGCTTAGGCAAAGATTATGTTATTTCTTTGTTGTTCTAGTCACTTATCCTCCCATGCCTTACTTACCTTTGTGATATTGATACTTTACATTCTTTCAACACCTCACAGTAACTGAGGAGAGAGCAGCTAGACATCAAAATTTACCTAATGAAAACATTTTAATACTGCTATAAGTTAATAATTAAATAGTAATAATTATAAAAGGGAGTGACTGGAACTCACAGAGAAATTCAGCTTATTCTCAAGGAGGTACATACACAGGTGTCAGGTACCTAAATCTATGCCACTTTAGCTGTGTTCCACCTCTGGTGGTATAGAGTGGTACAGAATGGTGTGTGTATCCCCTAAGACCCATAGAATGGTGTATGTATCCCCTAAGTCCCACAGAATGGTGCGTGTATCCCCTAAGTCCCACAACAGATCTGCCAGCTGTGTTTGGCATGCCTTAGGACATTGCAGATGTCCTTAGGTGCTCATGTCTTAATACTAAAATTCAGAAGTTGACCTGAATTGCTGTCAGGGCTCCACTGCTGGTCTCTGTGAATTGCATCCCAGCTGATTTTATTGCTGTTTGAGACACTAGTGCACATATAAACATCTACAGCTCAGGTAGGGTTTTAGGTGTTATCCTCAAATGGGAGAGATTTCCTATAAATCATCTTCTTTGTTCATCAGCCTCACATGGTTGCCTCAGAAGATCTTAAACATCCCATGTGTCACTAGATACATTTGTTTCTAAAGACTCAGATCAATGGTTTGATTTAATAGCTAAAGAATTGTGAGAACATTGTTTTTCTGGTAGAGAATAGCAGAGATAATGAGCATTGCTATAATCACCACACTTTCAAATAAAAGTGTAACCTTACCTGAAAAAGATGGAACTCTGATCTGGGGACTTGCAGTCCCATCCCCTCCTTCACTGACAGCACAGACCTCAATGATGTAGACCCCAACATCAGGAAGAAGTACCACTGCAGAGGTTTTTTGTGTTTCTATAACTTGGCTATTGCTCTGGCCCTCTTGCCGAAATAACACCTGTGGTGGATAAAGTAGAGAGTGGTCACAGTGGTCATTCAAGCTCTGTACCAGACATTTTGTGTAGATAACACAGTCATTGCAGTGCTAACTGTTTCATGCTTTCATTAGGGATTTCTTGACATTGCAATTGAACAGACTTTGCTTTTACTCTTCCCTTTCTACAGTGGCTTCAAAAGAGTAATAGCAAAATATTATAGAGATTCATGAATGTGAAAGGACATAGATTGTGACCTAGAGCAAAGACAGAGGACTTTAGCATTAGGTGTTGTACAACTTTATCCCCAAAATTTCAAAGTTTATTTTGAGTTCCATTTGATTCAAATTCTTATCCCAATGTTCCTGTTGATATTCACATTTTTGGCTCAAGAACCCAACTTCCAATATAAGGAAAATAGCCTGAATAATGTATTTACTGTGTTTACCTTAGCTGGCTAAATCAACTGACAACAGCTCAGATATGTCCCTGCATTTCCTGTGAAACTCTATACAAATTTATGGCATGTGGGAGGAAAGCAAGTCAGCACGTAGCTGTCTTTTTGGTATTACTGCATAAGCATTTCTGTTCCCAGAGAAAATTGAAAAGGTCAGAGAGGTGCGAAAAACCAAAGAAGTCAACTCTACTATTTCAGAATATCAACTATTTTGATAAAGGTTAGGACAGTTTCTGGTTTATTTGAACCATTTTATACTTTCTTGGTGATATTGCCTGATGTATCAGAGGAGATATGAGAATGTAGTCTATAGAAATGATTTGATATGGGCTCCAAAAAAACCCAGACTCCACACTTCTTCAAAAACACTGAAATCATTCTACTTTTATTTAAGGTATTGCAGTGAATTCTGATTTTATGACTTGTTATTTAAGTGTTAATCTGGATTTTATTCTTTAAAACTTCAAAACTTTAAATCCCAGATATTACCATCACTGCTGTTAAGCATCACTAACATGATCACAAAAAAACTGAATTACTTGTGTTTCTGCTAAAAAATATTAATTTTAATGTAAATTGAAGATATCTCATTATTCTGCATTTTTCTAAATCCTACTGCAAACACAGTTGAAATGAAGAAGTATTAGGAATTTCATTGCAGTCTGATATTATTAATAGCCACTGCTGACTCAGAGAGGATGGACTGACCCCCTGAGATAGAGGGGAGTCAGATAGAGTTTGGCATTTGAAAATCACAACACAAAAATATGTTGGGACATTTCTCTGATTTTAATTTTATTTATTGCTTCTCACAGTGAAAGCTGTTTGGAGACAGTCTGTAGAGAATGCTTCATTTACACAGAGAAACAAGAAAGGGGAAAAAAGACAACAAAGAAGAGGAGCAATTGCTTGGAAGAGAGAAAGGTGAGCCAGGAAAGGGAAACACTAACCTTGTATCCCATTACATCAGATTCATTAGCTAGAGGTCTGACTGGCTCCCACCCAAGAGACACATGTGAGCCATCCTGTATCCACATAATATTGCCTGGTGCTTGGCTGGGAGCTGAGAAAAAAAAAATAACTTGTACATATATATATATTTATAGGTAGTTTCTTTAAAAACAAAAGAAAAGTAATTTAATTTTTCATTCTATTTAAAACTGGTAATGTTACCAGCCTTCCCACTCTAAATGGAACATTTAAGATTTTTTTTCATCAGTAGTATAATTTGCTAGATTATAGTGTATTTATTCCACCCACCCCATAAATTCCACAAAGCTTATGGACTTGAACTCTTTTCTCTCCCTTTGTACCAAATGCCTTGTTTTCTAGGAAATTAACCTTTTTTATGAAGGCAAAGTCATATGAATTAATTTCTAAACGTCAAAGCAAAGCCATGAATCAAAGCTATACATGATTCCTGATTATTATACACTCTTAATAAATAAGAACCTAAGGGAACAGAGGTTGCTCCCTGATTTCTTCCTTTTAGCAAAGGTACTGAGATTACTTACGGGATTTTTTGGTTGCTGCATGCACAGCAGTGCTAGGTGGTCCATACCCTGCAGCATTGTAAGCCCTCACTGTTAGGTGATATAATGTGTTTCCTTCTAATCCTGTCAGGAGGATGGATGACTCATTTCCCTCTGTTTTGACCTTTTCTGCTGCTTCTTCCTGCTGCATGTCCTTCCAGTAACCAACCTGCCAACAAGCAACCAAACAAAGGATTAATATAGGCACCTGGCAAGCTCATGCTGCCTGATGCTTGTGCTTATTACCCTGTGGAAGGTATTTTTGCCATTTATGTTTTTTTCTGATCATCAGACCCCTTTAAGCATATAGGATTTGCAGCTTGACCTCAAGCCATTCAGTTCTCTCTTCTCCAAAATGGCAAGACATGGAATATTGTGGTGTGACCTGGAGCACATGGAATAGCTGTGTACTGGCACAAGAGCAGGTTACTATAAGACAGAAGAGGAGAGGGTGAACTTTGTCCGGGAGAATTCATCATTGAAGGACACCATTGAAGGAGAACTCATCCTCTGGTAGGTCACCAGAATATCTGTGTTCACCCTGGAAAACTCTGACTGCATCAGTTAAGTGTTGTGAGCAATATTCTCTTCCTGGCCTGGTGCAACTGAGATCCAGGGGATTTCTTATCAGTCCAATGAATAGGCAATGACAGAACAATGATGGAAATATTTCAATCATTTGAAAAATATAAACAAAAGAAAAAGAAGGAAATGGATTCAGTTTTAGTTCTTGGATATAAACAGGTTTCTGGTAAATGAAGTTTTGATAGTATTTTCATGCTCTTCATTTTCAGACATAAAATGAACCTCTAAATGACCTTTGGTGGTTATTCTCTAGTATCTTTGAATTTATCATCATCTCAAAGAGGTTATAAAGATGAGCTGAGAATTTGGCTACTCTTTGTCCTAAGGGACCAAGCACTTCCAGGGTGTAACTAAAGAAAATGTATCTAGGTGAGCTACACAATAAGGCAATTCTCATGGGGCCCTATTTTGCCTAACAGGAGATGTCACTAAAATGCCATTCAAAGACCTGTACTTGGCTTACTGTTATTCATGCTGAGACCTACTTGCTTTTCTTGCACATGTTGACCTTTTTTGTGAAGCTGGTTATTTCTTAATAAGTTATTTACATTGTATCAAGATAACATTTCTTCTGAGAAAAAAAAGTCAGAGACAAGACAGAACTCTTGAGAATGTCTCCCAGGAAATGGTGAACCAAAAAAACCCAAGGGTGTCACAGGAAAATAAGACCAATGAGCACAATGCTGACCTTCTATAATTGCATTAGGACTGCCATAAAAAAAAGATCTGGTTGCAAAAATATACATTTGAGGTCCTATCTTCACTTGACAAAAGTGTCTCTGTTAACTTTGATTGAGCGTATATTGGTTTGTGTCAGCTCACAGTCCACTTTTTCAACTGTAAAATTCAAGTGTTTGTCTTTTGTGTTTATGTCTGCATTATCTCATGTTAAAATGCTGTTGCTTTTATTCTTAGATCAGTTACAGCTCAGTTCACAAATCTAGCTGTGGTCACCACTTGTTCTGAAATAAGTGTGATTCACTGAGGTATTTTGCTTGATGAATACTTGACCAAAGCTACTGATATCTGAAATAACACCTATTCAGAGTCAGTTTTCTTTTCTTCAAAAGAAAATGGAATCAATAACCATTTTTTTGCATCCTATTATTGAATCTCCAACGCTTATTATCTCTTGTGCAGTCAGATTCCTTTCTTTTTACTTGTGATGCATCTTTACAAATTTGGTGCTATGATGGTGAGAACTGCACAATATTGATCACTGTATGAACAGGCAGTGAGGGGGAACATGTGTCCTGGAGACCCTATCATCCAGACACTGCAGTCTGCTGAGGATCCAACAAGAAAAGGGTCAGAAAGGAAAAGTGGGATGACTAAGCTTATACAGGTGAACAGTAGCAGGGGTGGAAATGCAGCTGAAGTTTTTCTCCTTTTTCTAGAAGGCCAGGAGCAAAATTACAAGTAGCTGCATTTATTCACAGGACACATCATGTCTCATGTTAATGAAATGTTAATGGATTAACTTTGATCTCTTTTTCTTTTTTCTTTGGGGGGGAGGGCATAACACATGCATCTATCTGTTGATGACCAAAAGAAATGAAAGAAGTAGCTATAAAGCAAAAAAAATCCAATAATTGTTGACTGAGGTAGATGGTGTGGGGATTTACACTGATTTGAACTGAAATGAAGATACTTCTGATGTTTAAAAGTGAGAGACATATATCTTAAAATAGAGGGTTTTCTTATTTACACTTCTCTGCATTTGCTGGTTCTTTTTTAAATCTTATTTTCTGTAACCTTAGTTTAAACTTCTCAGAAGGGATCTATAACACAGAACAGGTTTTCATTAATGATAACATTGAATATTGATAATAGCATGAAGCATAAATCATAAAAAGTAGCCCATATTTGAAAACTGAAAGAAAAAGGAGAGAAGAAAGCATTTTTAGTCTGTTTAATGCATTCTAGTTTGCAAAGTTTTACATTTTTTCTGGACCTCCTGTTGTTTTTAGCCAAAGAATAGTAAACTTTGATACCTAATTTCCAGAGACCCATCCCTTTGAGCTGGAGAGGAGCAACCTGCTTTGCTCTTATCATGGGTTGAGCAATAGTTAAAAGCAAATCTTGGTTAAAAAAAAAATTCTGTCTAAAATTCTTCTACCTCTGATTGTTGCAGACTACTTCCTTGAAGTTTTAAATTAAAAAACATCTTAAATGATACCACTCTTTTCCCTAAGTTGGTTTCTAGGTTATACAGTCTTTGTCATAACTTAATTGGATCTAATTGCAGGTGATCTTCACTAAATGCAGTAAAATCAGAGTTACTGGCTGGATATTCTTTCTGCTGACCACAGAAAAATAAAGCTACAAATTAAGCATATCAAGTAAGAGTGTAAATTAAGTAGAATTTCTGTCTTGCTTTTCCAGGCTATGGTTAAAATATCCATATGCTCTTTTTAAATTACCTCCAGGTATACTTCACTAAATAAAACAAACAAAAAAAAAATCAAGTACCGTGCAGATGAAATTATCTGTTCCATTATAAAAACAGATAAAGTGCAACTAAGAAGCAGCAAAATATGGAGTATTTCTCCTTGAAATGCCGTAATATGGTTTTATGAAATAAATAATATAATAAACCAGGTTATTATGTCAAGTAATCCTCTCTGAAAATGGCACTCAATATATTTTTTTCATCTTTTATATTTTTGTTATTTTTGGATTTTGTTTATTTGTTTTCTTCATGTTGATCTTTTGATTGCATTAACCAAACTCCTATCCCTTAGAGGAACTCCAGCAAAAAAGACATGAGATTTTTCATTTATACTTAGGTATTAGCCTTGTCTTTCTGGAAAAGTAAAAAGAAACCCAAAATATCTCTTCTTCCAGTCAGTAATTCTTTCTGTTTTCCTTTCTTACCAGTAGTGAACAAAAAAGAAAACATTGCCTTGGGCTCAAATAGATTTTATAACCTTCAGCTTATAGATTCCAAACAATAAGTACGAACAACACACTATATATTTCCACAATTCTGACAAAATTTTCGAGCTGCTTCTACTTTATCAGAGTGCAGCTGGCATATATTTAGTATGGTCGGGTGGACAGCTGACAAACCTGTACTGAAGGCAGGAATAATATGTGCTTTGGAAAATGCAAATGAGGGCAGCAAACCTTGCACAAAACTCACGTGACATAACAGTTAACACTGCCTTTCAAGGATGACAATGTGAAATTGGACAAGTTCCTTTGCCTTTCATTACTCCTTAGTACAAAGTGCAAGCAGGGCCACAGTGAAAGTAGGTCACTGTGAACTTGTCCACATTTAGTAAATATTCTGTCACTTTGGTTGATTAAAGCCCAAACATTCAAGTGTTAAGAAAATAGCTGCTTCTTTTATAATGCTGTTGCCAAAAGGCCAGAAATGTGAAGACTGTGTAGGAGGTTGTCACTGCTATGATGACTGCAGCCAGAATACAAATTGAGACTTGAAAGCAGAGTGGCTAGTCAGATTGTTTTGCATTCAGATTGAACCAAAGGCAACCCTTTACTTGTGTCTCACAATAATTCTACATTAAGAAACAAATAAAAAACTGAAAAAAAAAGATAATTCATCCTTTTATCAAAATTACTGTATTTCTGTGCAATATCTATTTGCTGTTAGTGGATTAAAGGAGTACTACAGGCTTTGCTTTCCACTGTAGTGAACAAATGATGAACTTTCAGAATTGGTTTTGAAATTAAGAGTTTTCCCACAAGTGAAAGAAACTCTTAAGAAAAAAGATAACATAAAGCTATTCTGTATTTCTGTGTGATTTTTGGGGGGTGGATTTTAGCCCTACATGGACTCCTTTGCTTTGTGCACTGTGGGGTGCTTTAAAGACAGACTGTCAATATGTTAGGAAAATTGGGCTGATAGCGTGCACCTAGTGTACTAAAGTGAATATAATAATGCACTGACTCACTGTACTGATCCTATAAATCATTACCTCCTTTTTGATGAAATCCTTCCCAAAAATGGAATTGAAAAGATCTAGCAATACCATCCTTAGAAGTTATTCTCTCCTGCTGAATTGTGCATTTACTTTCATGTTTACTGAGTAAGTGCTGCTCTGATTGTAATCATTCCTGTCAGGATGGAGGAGAGTAAATCACTCCATGGAAGATTTGTCTGCCAGAAAGTGGGCAGAGGAATTCTGGCTAAATGAACAAAGATGGAAAGAGCAGGATGGGTTTGGGTAGGATGGGGAGGAAAAAAATACCCTCATCTCCCCAGATAAAGTAGTACCTTAAAAGGTATTACTACTTAGGAGGCTCCTCTAATTTCTCCGTGGGAGGAGGTAAAAGGGAGCAGTGAATTTTTTTTATACTTCATTTTATTTTTAGGTCAATTGCAGGTCCTTGGCTTGAAATATTTACTCTGTAATCTTCATGCTATAATCTTAAAATTGGTATACAACAGAGTGAGGAGCCAAATTATTAATAAGGTTCACTGTTAGTAACTTCTCCTGTATTAATCGGCATTTTCAGATTTGTACCTGAGGAATCTGTGAGAGACGTAGAGGTTGTAGAGACATAGAGATATTATACCAAACAGTATTGCTGTTTGGGTCAGAGTATGCCAAACTCCAAAAGCTTTGCACTTACCAAGTGCAGAAGACCACCTCTGACACAAAGCAAGCCCACTGCCCTACCTGTAACAGCCATCTATTGCTAGGACACATCTGTAGAGCTAAGGGAAGTGTTAGTGACAAGCAAGTAAATGCAAAATCCATTCACATTATGAAAGGATAAGGTTCTGGGGAAATAAATTTCAATTTTAGAGAGGAAATCTATTTTTTATTTTAAAATATGTAATGCAAAGTTAATAAAACATTTTGAGAATCAATTTGATTGATGGAATGAGGATAAGAGTGAAAACAGTAGATATAATTTAAAAGATGTTAAGATAGCTGAGGAAAAAAAAACAAACCAGACACCTTTCTGAAAAGAAAAAAGACAGGGTGCAGCAAGTAAGTTATTACAAATGATAAAAGACTGGTCTCAAGATTGAAGTCAGCTTAGTAACAAGTGGAACACTTCAACATTGAGAGGAATAGTATTTGGAAGATGAATATCATCTCTATCAGATACAGTTTTGTTCTCTTTATAAATGGTATGTTTAAAGGTAAAATGGTCAAATATAACTTTTGCTGCATGAAGCAAGCTATGTGCAAAGGAATAGAAACATATTTAATGTAAGGAAGAAGGAGAAAAGAACAAGGAAAGAAAACTGACAGAGGGTTAGCAGAGTTCAGCATGCAGATGTTGGAGAGAAAAAGACCTGAACAAATGCTAGACCTGAGGGGACACACCAAAGTCACAGCCCATTTGCACAATGCTAGATATTAATAGAGATATTGCTATCCAATACATCAGGATAGGCTACAGAAACAGATTAAAAAAATATTAACTGGCTGCATCTGAGCTATGAGGTAAATGTGCTGTCCTCGTGGCTGGCCAGCCAGAGGCTGAGCTGGAGAACGTGCTGGCTCTGGTGCTGCCCAGGCACCTACATTTCCTTCCTAAGGCTATTGGTGACTGTCACCAGCTCCTGTGGTTGCCCAGACATGCTACCAGGGAGACACCCTGTGCTATCCTTTGACACCCACATGGTTGGTGTCTACCTCAGACCTACACATTTACTCTCTTTTCCATGTTACTGGAGAAAAATCAGGAATGAGTCAGCGCTGTCTAAAGGTCTAAAGCAGGACAAATAGCCTGCATCCCAAAATCAGTTAATTTGGTTTAGCTAGACTATTTAATGAGGACCAGCACAGCCTGATCCACAAGGTCAGGGTGGGTTGTTGTGGCGGCCCAAAAGAATAGACAGGTGTACTGCTAGATCTGATCTGTTCCTGGAGGTTTGGATTGTAAACTGCATCCAAAGGTGCAAGGAGGTCCCTTGCCAGGGCTGGTTCACTCCCCCAAGTCTGGAAGGGCTGTCTCTAAGCAGTGTTTTATTTAAGGACTGTGAAGCTGTTGCTTCCCTCCTGACATCCTGTTGTTACTGTCTGCCCAGCAGATGTCCCTCGGCCACTGTGGGATGAGAGCACATGGATGCAGAGGCTCTCTCCTTTCTCTGTGCTGATTACTGTCAGTAAATAACAAGTTTGAACTGGTTGCTTAGAGCTGGAAACAGTCAATACCTAATTTTCCCCAGCCTGTGAATGATGCGTGCTGGGTCACTTGCAGTTCTTTCAGCTCTTTCTGAAGTGACAAAGAGATGTTATAAGAACTGGTGTTGAACAGTTTTCAAGCACAAATAAATAAAAAATGTTCCGGTCCTACAACTGTGACCATTGTTCCACAGCCAGGGGTACGTATGCTAAAACGAGAATAATTCCTATTGAAGTTTCACTACTGCCCATGTTAACAGAATGCAAGACTCTCAAAAGCAACAAGACTTCTCATTATGATATTCTGTGTTCATACCTCGAATCCCTGTGGTCTTCCTAGACTTTCTTTAATATGTTTCCACGCAACAAGAATCTCTGATACAGACAAACTCGTAGCTTTGACATCGATGGGAGCAGCAGTGGGTTCTGTATTAAGAAAAATTGAAACAATAAACCTCCACTGTAACAGCTTGTATTTATCAAAAACACTCTGCCTGAAACTGTCATTTACTTCCTTTATTCTACCTTAATACTCTCAAGAAGTTATGACACTTAAGGGGAACATGAAAAACTGAACAAGATGAAGAGATTATTATTGTTGTATTTCTTTATTTGTGTCATGCTACATCAATATCTCATCACTGATGATGGGTGCAGCAAACTGCGAAAGAATCTCTTGTCTGCAATTCTTTAAAAAAGCTTTAATATTTGTATATGTGTCCCCTTCCTCCACACACCCCTTTCATAGCCCTATGAACTTCAGCAGCAAACGGAGCATTCATTCTATTTGTGGTTTTCTAGTGCCATTCTGTCAGCTCAGGATGAGCAATGCATTGCTGGGGTCCTCGTCAGTCCTGCCCTGGGGCAATACTGAGCAGGAAGTGTTACCCTGCACTGTAGTGAAATGCTATGTGAAAGATACTTTTTTTAAGACTGTGTTATTATATCCTTGAAGTCACAGGCACCAGTGTTTGGGATGTACCACCTTCTCTCTGCTGTGCAGCATTTACTGTTTTAGGCCTTGGGTGCACATTTTTATAAAAACACCAAGACCTAATGTCTGTCCCTCTGATTACCTGTGTTTGTTTGCATTGGCCTTCTGTCTGTGCTTCTATCTCCATGCTATCCATATAACACTCTGCAGTCCTGACCTCCTGATTATCTGGATCAGAGGATCCTTCCTGTCCTCCAGCCTGGCTGGCTGCCCCTTGGTGGTGCTGGGGCATGGCCAGGATGCTCACAGAAGGCTGTGGGATGCTTTACACACCACACTTGCCCAGCAGTGTTGTCACAGGCGTGTTTGCCTTTGTACTTTCACATCAATGAATGCTTTATAGAGGCCCAGCTTCTTTCAGTGGTTGGGAAGTTGAGTAAATGTCCCCAGATATTTGCCATGACAGGCTACTGAGCACCCCACCGCTCAGTTGTATCACCTGTTACAGTAGTGACAAGTGTCCAAAAATTGTCTCGTATGAAACTGGAACATGACTCAAGGAAATCTTGTGAGTAATCTTGTGAGTATTTTGCTTTATTACCTAAATACAACTGAAAACTTTCTTGAAGACAAGCTGTGGAGGCAAGGCTTCTACATATACTGTGCAGCACACAATAGGGGATTTCTCCACCTTTCTGGTGTAGTTCACGTAGCAAAAATGTGAATTCACATTCCCCTCTAGTCACAGAACCTATGATTTCTTCCTTGGCCTAATGTTCCTCATTACATTTCTAATGTGTTGATCTGTTCCTGAAGGGCAGGCAGAGGTCTTGGTTTTATGTCGCAGGGAGACACATCAAAGAGCTTTCTGAAAAACGGGGTTTTGGGAACTTGTTTAAAAGGGTTGCAGAAAAGCAGTCTCCTTACAGAACAGCCTGAGATAAAATTACATATTTTTCTCAGTGATCAAACCACCTAATATGTAAGATATCTAATATCAATGTTGACTTATTAACTACTCTCCTTTCTCTGCAGCTGTTGCTCTGGCGCTGCTGCCCTACAAATATTTTTGACACGGCTCATACAAATTTTTCATCCTTTTTGATGTCAGGCTTTTAATGCTTGTTACACTTTTTTGATCTCTTTTTTTAATTTATGTCCGAAGAAAAAAAGTCAGTCTGATGTGATATAAAGTGGTGTTTGCTGTTTGCCAGCAATGAGTATCACTAAGAAGTATACAATATGTTTGGAACTTTTTAGGTAATAAAGAATAAAAAAAATATGTTCAGGAATAGGAGAAATGATCTTTTGAATTCAATACTGAAAGAATTGCATTATGAAGAAATATATTGCTCGTAATATCATTTTCTGTTCAACAGATACATCCTGCTTTCCATTTTATGTACTACTAAGATTTGTGTGGCAAAAGCTATTTTCTAGTTTTTGTATTATTGAAGCAATTACCTTGTTGTCAGAAAAGATTGCAGTGGTATAAATAATTTGAGATGTACACAAAATGTTGGTTGGCAGACTTTACATTTTCTATAAATGCAGGAATAATTTTCTCTTCACAGCATTCATGAGGAGTGGTTTATACATTGCTTGAATAGAAACATAGAATATTTTCTGATAGTTTTAAAAATGTTTTCAACAAATGAAGCAGAAATAGTTTGGATTTTTTTATGTGAAGAAAATGTATTTCTCACATATTCAGAAATAATTCACTGCAGTTTCATTGATATTAAGCACTGAGAATTGTGTTCAGCAAAACAACAGAAATTATCTATTTAGGAATAAGATATAGCATGACTGTCTGAAAAATTTTGGAGCCTAAATATCATTTTTTATTGACTCAGATATGATGAGGACCATATAATTTCTGGTGATATAATACAGTCTGTGGTTCACTCCAATGTCATGCTTCAGTCTCTGTGTCTAAAACTAATGATAAGTTTGACAGGTTCATTAGCTTTTTCTATTATGGTCACTGATGTTATAATCATATTATTTTCTTCACCTATATTAAACCTATAGGTGTCTACCTAAGGTCATACTTCCTGAAAAAAGAAAAAAGTCCATTTTTAAGAGTCTCTTTAATAGTCCCTTCTTTGAATTAAAGATGCAGTACAACAAATTCTCATAAGGCTGTGTTTGATATCCATGAAACACTGTCTTTCCCTGTGCTGCAATGACACTTTAAAGAAACATGATCAATATGTAGGTTTTTTGGGATGGCTGTAAAATGGCAGGACATACATTTGCACTAATTTCATTTCTAATGTTCAGAGAGGGAATCCTGAATTTTGACACTAGGAAGTAAAGAAAAGAATCAGTTATTAGCCCTCAGTGTGTAGTACCTGTTTATGACTGTAAGCTGATCTGTTTTCCAGAAATATTCATCCTTAAGGATTTCCACATGAAGTCCAAAAGCCTACTCAAATTTATGTTGTTTTCATTCTTCTGTGGAACAGAGCCTCAGTCAGGACTACTCAACCAATCACTTCATATCTGTTCAGTTCTTATTTTGATTCCAAAAAGAATTTTTACAAAGCAGTCTTATTCAAAATTCAAGCCCTTATTTGAAGATAAGAACCTCAGTCTGAGCAATTGCATTATGACTGCAGGCAGTTCTTCATAGTTGAGATTTTGGGATTTCAGCCAGGATCTATTTCTGTGATAATGCCTCTCTGTGGAAAAATCCACAAGAGATACATCAGAAGGAAAATTGGGAAAAGTCATCCCTCTTGTGTCAACCTATAAGTAAAGAAAGTGGTAGTATTTGCTTCCTTGCTAGAAATAGCCACATAGACTATCTTGCAAATCAGAGAACCTTTAGTGAACCTTTTCCATTCTGAGAAATGGGGGACTCCACCAGATCTGCAGTGAAATGTCTGTCTGTAGGATATAGAACTTTCTCCAGAATCTTGTGCTTAAAAGGGGAAAAATATCCAATTTCCACAATAGCAGAAATAAGATTACTGTTTCCAGGACAGACCTTTGGAATTATCACTTTTCCACAAGTCCTTTCTATTTTCACCTTCTCTCTGACCATCATCTTTGCAGAAGACAAAACAGAGGAAAAATTAGAAGAGTATTGGAATGAGCTACAAGTGAAGACCTCTGCCCTGAATATTTTTGATGTAGTGCTGAAATACTCTTTCTTGTTGGGTAGATCTTCTGAAGCCTTGTCCTGCACACTTTCTCACAGTGCACATCCTGCTGTGACTCTCCATTCCCTGTGGAATAACCCAGATTTATTACACAGCAGAATGTCACCTGGGAATAAGGAGCTGCCTTATTCCACAAAGAATTTGCCAGAGGAGTGTTGCCATCTTTATGATCATAAATGGTTTGTTTCCATCAAGTGACATGGCAAAAAGAGTTACCCTCAGGTTGTGAGGGGGGGATGTGCCCATTATATCTATTGCACATCTGCTTCCCAGGGGGCTACTGCCATTGATCAGAGGAGTGATAATAAACTACTGCATGTCAAGGTTGTGATTTCATTCCTTAAAAAGTCATTGGAGACAGCTCTAGCTGAGCTTTCACAGGATCTCTCCAGACAGATCATCTGGCAGAATCAGGAAATAACCCTCTGTAGTTTACAGCTAATCTGCCAATTAGTTTTCAGGTTCACCTAAACCCCGAGCAGCTCAGCTTTAGCTATGAAATGAATCACAGGACTTAAAGAATTTAAAATTTTAATTAAAGACATTGAGGCTGTATTCAAAGGTGTGTAATTGCATATTATTTCCTCTCAATGAAAAGAAAATAGCAACTTATTTGTCTAAATATGGAGACACAAAACTGCAGTGGCTTTTGTATGGTCCTTTGCCTTTTGGATAACTGAGAGTTTTGGGTCTCCATTGGCTCAATGAATTACCCCAAATCCATACAAAGCAAGAACAAAATCTCTGTGCAGTATCATTGCATCTTGTATGTATAACAGAAGTGCATCTGGGGTCCCTCAGGAGGTTTTAAACATTAAGTGTGAGAGTCTTCAGGCTTCAACCTGTATCGCTCAGGGCTTTCTATTTCCTATTTAGAAGTTTTTAGTAGTATTCACTACTCCCTTTATCAAAACTATAGATCTTTCAATTGTTGTGAAGATAATTCTGTCAATGCCTGAAGGAGAAATTAGATACTGAAATGAACAGAATTGATCCTGTATCACCCATTATGACAACCATTAACCAAAAAATCCTTTATAAAAGGCCTAACTCATCTTGAAACCAGTTGGGTTCCCAGAAACTTGTTTCTATTTCCTTTTATATTCTCATCTATTTCCATACTGTAGAGTACTCTAATTCATATTTATCCTTGTGCTTTTAGGCTGCATCTGTACTTGTAAACTAAATGGGGACAAACAGCTATCTGTGGCATTATACTGTTGGCATCATCCATATTGACTCTGGGCAATTTGTGCTGCCTCAGGACATGATAGTTTTATCAGAGTAAGGCCTTCATGCAAATTAAAACGTTTGAGTCTTTCTTATGTGTAATTTCTACCCCATCTCCATGAGTAGAAGAACACATTAATTTTTATTTATGGTACATTTGAATAGCAAATTCTGCATTGTTGAATTTAGAAAGGGTTGAATTTCTGACAATTGGCAATACCAGAAAATTTTACTACAGATATAAAAATTTTCACTTTCATGTTCTTATTAACTATCTTGTCTATATAATCTTATTTATTTAAAATAAATGGTAAAGTTTTTAATTATTGTTTAAAATTTCTTGATTATATTTAATATAAATTCCTTACTTCAATTATTCATGCCTTATATACTTCCCAATTAAAAAAAAAAGAACCTATGAACCTTAATTTTTTATCTATACTTGTGCTATTTTTATCTTTTTCATTACTTGGATTGCATTATGTATGTTTTTTACTTATTCTGATTATCTTTTAGGGGTTACATCTATAGATCCTCAGATGTAATGTCCTGTCAGAAATATACCATTTCTTGCAGTATAAACTTCAAATATCTGTTAAATGTTTCACTTAGAGACATTCCAAAACACTTTTATTTTTAGTTTCATCAGTTAATTCTAGTTAATAAAATAATTTCCTGCTTTTTAATGATGATGTGTACCACTGTTATTTGTTATGATCAGCTTTTCTATAGTGTCTTAATTATTCATCAGAACAAGGCTATTGTACTGTTATTTCTTCTCACTTAGTACTGGATAAAGAATCTGCTAATTAGCACAGCCAGAACACAAGGTCATTAGTCTTTACTAATTAGTTTTTACTATCCAAACTACTCTGAACAGCTAAACTTGCTGATAAATAACAACTTTCTTTAGTATTTTTCAACAATTAGAAATGTCTTTTTCAGCATCCAAATTGATCAGGGTAATCAGTAATTGACCTCTAGCTTGACTTCCAGCTTTTGTAATTGCCCTTTTCCAAAATCACATGGAACCCAAGGTTATTCTGCTTTATCCAAACACTGATTTTTTATTTGCTGATACATTATCACATTATCAGCATGTTATGACATCCAACTTCTTACTTTTATTTTGTCTTTCTTGTGTAGCTCATACTTTGTCTAAAGAAAGCCAGCCTGGCCATCACTGTTATCAGCACAGCCTTTTCCGTGTTCTTACCATCATACTTTCACACTTCTATTTCCTTCTTCATTGCTATATTTGTGATTTCCCCAGTTTTCATTTTCCAGTGAATTAAAGCCACACACAGAGGTTGCAGATAGTTTTCTCTGATACTGAAAGCTTGTATTAGTAATTTTGGAATTCTTAGCACCTTGGTATTTAGGTGAAATGTAGTCATCAATAAAAAGAGGATGCATAAATGTTTATGTTGTAACAAACAGTGCTAACATTATTTTTGTTCATTGCTTTATTTTCAGTGTCTAGTGCCTTTACAATGTATTTTTTCTTCTGTGGATAAAATTCATCTGTACCTGCACTGAATTTCAGTGCTGTTTTAGTATTTCCTAGCAAGAATCTGATACCTTATTTTCCTGACAGAAAGTATGGACAGCAGATTTCTCTCTGTTTTGTTCATGATCCTTTTCAGCCTCAGGGCTGCACATGGCAACCTTTCTCCTGGCAGGTAGCCTAATTTGCTGTGCCCTCATGTCTCTTTCTCTTACTAAGGTTTTCCTTTATGTAAAGTTCAGGCTCATCCTTTCCAGCTGCTGGAAATGCCTACTGTCTCCTTTTGTTCTGCCTTCTTATTGAGGTAATTGTGCATCTTTTTTCTATCCTGCCTCTTCTGAGCATCATCCTCATTCCCTCTTCAGAACTGCTTCCTGATTCCCATCATCCCTTTTAACATCACTACATGTGATCTCTATTTCCTTCTTTTCTCTGTGATTACTTGCTTTATTTCCTTTCCTATGTTTTCCAGGAAAGGCTCTTCCTT
The DNA here is from genome assembly GCF_037042795.1 of Molothrus aeneus. NCBI lineage: Eukaryota > Metazoa > Chordata > Aves > Passeriformes > Icteridae > Molothrus > Molothrus aeneus. The sequence goes on along the minus strand of NC_089647.1, from coordinate 39,729,276 downwards.
CAAACTTCCCTACTGAATAAAGATACCTTTTCCAGAGAATCACACATATATTTGATTTGCTTTTCTCCATGGGTTATATGTCTAGTTTTGTACAACCTTTTTAACTGATTCTCCATTCTATTCTCTACTCTTCCATTACATTCATCTGCAATTTTAGGTCCTGGGCAGTCTTTCCCATGAACTATATTCTGATGATGATTTTTATAAAGTCAAAAGACTGGTGAAGAAGGGAAAAGATCTTAAAGTATCTATGACCAGGTAGAATTTCTTGCCTCTTCAACTTTGGGTCACCACTGTTGTTGATGTTTTAGTGACCATTGGTGTAATTCTGTCTTCTAAGTACCTGTTGGGTCACTGTCCAGGTGGAGGCTGGTGACAAGTGGTGTCTATCAGGGCTCTGCCTTGGGACCAGTGTCCTTCAATATCTTTATCAATGACATGGACAGTGAGATCAAGGGCACCCTCAGCAAGTTTGCAGATGACAACAAGCTGAGTGCTGCAGCTGACACACCTGAAGGACAGGATGCCATCCAGGACCTGGGCAAGCTGTAGAAGAGGGTCTGTAGGAACCTTATGAGGTTTAAAAGGCCGAGTACAAGGTTCTGCACCTCGCTGGGACAGTCTTAAACACTGAGTGGGAAAAGAACTAATTGAGAGCAGCCATAAAGAGAGGACCTTGTGAGTTGTCATGGATGAAAAGCTGAACATGAGCTCTCAGTGTGCACTCACAGCCCATAAAGCCAATCATAACCTGGGCTGCATCCAAAGTAGTGTGGGCAGCAGAGCAAGGGAGGGCTCTCTGCCCTTCTGTTCTGTTCTGCTTTGCTGTGCTCTGCTCTGCTCTCCTGAGACCCCTCCTGCAGTGCTGCATCAGCTCTGGAGTCTTCATCACAAGAAAGACCTGGACCTGCTTTAGCAGATCCAGAGGAGGACATGAAGTTGATCAGAGGGCTGGAGAGCCTCTCCAGACAGGCTGAGAGAGTTGGGGTTGTTTAGCCTGGAGAAGAGAAGGTCCCAGTGAGAATGTCTGGTAATCTTCCAGTACTTAAAGGAGGCTTATATAAAAGGCAGAGATAATTTATACTGGCACATAGTAACAGGATAAGGGGGAATGGATTTAAACTAAAGGAGGAGAGATTTAGATTAGTTGTTAGAAAGAAATGAATTACTGTGAGGTTAGTGAGACCCTGAAACAAGATGCCCAGAGAAGATGTGAATGCCCAATCCCTGAAAGTGTTCAAGGCCAGGTTGAATGGGTCTTTGAGCAACTTGGTTAGTGGAAGGTTCTCTGCCAGCAGCAGTGTGTTAAAATTGATAATATTTAAGGTCCCTTCCAACCCAATTCATTCTATGATTCTATTATATGATCTGACTTAATAGACAGAAAAACATTAGCCATTCATTCTATTTACTTCTGAAAAAGTGCTCAGTGTTTTTGTCAAATTTCTGAGTTCTTTTACTTAGAAGGCAATGCTTTAAACCTTTTGCCCCAGGCAGAGTCACTATGCAATCAGAGGGCAATCTATTGTGTTCAGTGAGGGAACACCTTACTCAACACCACCTACCAATCTGCTTGCTTAAGAGCAACTCAGAACTAGCACCAAAGGGCTCTGAATGTGAATCACACAATATGATGTCACAGTCATACAGAAAATGGAGATGCATTAATTATTGATAAATGTGAGATTTCTTTAGGGTTCAGAATCTGTCCCGTGAAAACTGTTTTTATTTTCCAGTGTGCTAAAGAAAAGCAGCATGATTTAGACTTCCTTAGGCAAATTTGTTACATCATTAAACAATTGTAGATCCATTTTTAGATGTGGGAAAACTTGTAATATGTAACATAAAGCCTTAATTTTTAACAATTTTATACTATTGCTTTCTCTAGATATTTACTGAGTGAATTGGATGTGTAATGAAAAGCATGTAAGCTAAGGCTTTGCTGGATCACCCCTAGGACCATAATACTGTCAATTGTTATTTAATATCTACTGTTCAATAGAAATCCTTGAAAAATTGTGCCTTCAGTTGTTTAGCTCCCTAGGCATGACAGTCCATACCTCTTTCAAAACCAGTTCCCCATTTTCATAGCAAACTACAATGTCTATTGTCCTCAACCTTCATATTGCCCCGAATTTAGCTGTAAAAATCTGTTTCATTGCTCCTTTAAATTCTCAGTAAATTACCTTGTTTTTTCTGGAGGAAAGATTTTTATAAATTAATTTTGTGCTGTAATTTCACAGCATCCCATATCTTTCCTGAAATATGTCTTGTAAAATATTTAGGCCCATAGAATTCCTCATGTGCAGACACATACAGAGACTGAATTAGCAAAACTATAATGGATAGATACTTTTAAGTTACTGAATTCAAATCAGAAAAGATGGTTTCTAGAGAAAGTTAATTTTAATATTCTATTAAGACCATTTTTAAAGCTCATATTTTAAAAGAAATGATAGAAAAAATTGTTTATCTATTACTAATTATTCTATTTCCAGTCTTGTCCAAATAACAAGCAAAGGTATAAGGAATCATTATTACAATTCAGCATTCAGCTTCTGTTAAAATAGCTTTTGCTACTAAAAAAAAATAAAGTGTTTGTCTCCCTTCCTTTGCAGAACTTTATTTGCAAAGAACTTTCTGCTTAGAGTAAGAAATTATTAAAAAATATAAACATCACCATTGACCTCACAGTATCCATTTTCATTGATGAACAGGAAAGTCAGCTGTACAATTTTCAACTTGTACTGTGCAATTTTTACATTTTAAAATGTAATTGTTTTTATAAAAATATGACTACTTGGTAATCCTGATTCAAAAATTGCAAAAACCCCAAATTACTGGGACTAATTTTTGTAAAAACAGCAGCTCCAATCTCTGTAATTACTGTGAGAGAAGAGTAGCAGACAGGGTCTGCTATGTCATGGTTCCAAAGTTATAGATTTATTGTGGGTTAGTATGAAGTAACATTTAATGTTTTCCAGCTTCACAAGAGATATTATTATCTTTGCATTACTGTTTCAAAGACAGAGTATGACATTCTTCTCATCTGCATTGGGACTGCTAATTTTACTCTCTTAATAGGAGACAGTGGAATAACTCAAAATAGTATAGCAAAGAAAAACTGATATTTATAAATTTCAGTAATGGAGCTTCTGAAAATATTCTTGTGGATAACATTTATTTGTCTTTTTTGTGTGTGGGAATTTCCATACACTGGGTCCTGTCAAAACAGAACAACTTCTTTTACTAGTACTGATTGGTGTTTGTTGATTGTTTCTGTTTGGTTCTTTTCTGCCCAACAAAATACTGTTTAGAACTTATAGCAATTCTCAATAGAAATTTTCAAGAAATATCTTTCATTTGTTCTTGGGAGCTATTCCTATAATTTGCATTGAAGACTGGGACATTAATGCAGTGTCAGAACTTTCTACTAATGAAATAAAAATTAAAACAAAATTTATTTCTGTGTACTTTTAGATTGCATTAACTAGGAAATGAACTTTCATAAGTGAATTTATTTATTCTTTGAGCTGTTGTCTGATTAACACATTAAAAAAAGGATCATGAATCTCAGGAACATCAGAAAATGGCATCCTTTCTTTGCTCAGTGTTACAGAAAGACCTGTCTAAAATAAAGGATAATGATTTCATATAAAGGATGAGCTTTCATGGTTTTGGGGTTTTTTTGGGGTGTTTTTTTGGGTGTTTTTTTGATTATGACTAATGTGGCTGGAAGTCTATTCCTAAACTTTATAATTTCTTTCTAGGTAAGCTTGGCAAGTTCCTTCCTTCTCTGCAAAACCTGTTTAATGTTATTTAGCACATCTGCAAAGAAATTTGCAATTTAAGGTTTAACAAGTGTGTTGCAAGAGGATGCATTAAATATAAAAGTCTTAATATAGTTCACGATATGCAATTTAACTTCATGTTGAACTGACCTCCTTCAGCTGAGCAGATGACCACAATGGGGCTGAAGGGACCATCTCCTTTGTTGTTGTAAACACCAACTTTCACCTCAAAAGGAGTCAGAGGTGGCACACTTTCATCTCTGTAGATGAATTTTGAGGCATCTGAAGATGTCACCATTTTTTCCTTCCACCCACGTGTCCCATTGGGTCTGAAGGCTACAATATATCCAAATCCTTCTCCACTCTGAAACTCTTCTGACACTGGCTGAAAAATTAAGTTCAGAAACTTAATTATGATTAGAAATAGTTTTAATAATTTAAAAATATCACAGTTCCATGACAGCATTTTACTTAACATACCTGTCCTCATAAGGACAATTGCTTCCCAAGAGGTACCTTCTAAGAGTTTCCTCACCTAATCACCATAGCCAAGTCATTGTCCTTGGACTGAATGGGGTCTCATGCTCAGAAAAGTGTTTTCTTTTATATATCCCACTTTTTATTGGGATATTTTGACCAGTTGTTTGTGGGTGGAATAGCCCTATCAGTGGCCTTGTTAAAAATATAGACCAATATATTGTAATATCTACTGTGGTGAGACTTTTGGGTTTTAGGTGCCAGACTGTCTAAATTCTGTTCCAAGTGGGGTGTTAGGTCTTAGAGATTCAATTCCAGGGTTCACCTTAATACTTAGTGTTGTTTTGTTTTTTTTTTTGGGGGGGAAAATAACACATTTTCTTTTCTCTCTTTCTCTCTTCAGAGGACCTGTGAAATTAGCCACTTAAATTGGGACACATCTGACATAAGCAGCCTGTTAGAAAAGGGATTTTTCTGCTTTAGAGTCTGAACACTGCAAAACCTAAAACTTACATGTCCTACTCAATGAATGGAACTTTTCATGCTTATTAGTACATTAGCAGTAGCTTACATTTATTATGAAGTCAATGGGCTAGTTTAGGAACTAGGTTATATTTAACAGTTGTCTGCATATTAAACCTATGTGAAATGTCCAAAAAATGGGTGTCTAAACTCTTTCTCTTGAAATGCCCATCCTAGAGATGCAGCTAATGGACAAATGAATCAGAGCCAGGGCACAGGTGACACTGAATCCTCTCCTCTCCACGTTTCTAGTGAATATTTCATCACCTGGCACTTCACTTACAGACAAAATTTTCTACCCATCCTTCTGAAGCTGTGCACTGCATATCCCAGAAAAAAAAAAATAATCACGACTCCATGGGCAGAGGATGAAAATCTAAGACAGACTTTGTAACTTAGTCTCACCCATGGGTCTCTGTTTTTTTTGAGAACAAAACTCTGGTCCTTAATAGAATGGGATTTATAAGACTCTGCAGTAGTCCCCCAACCCAGTCACCTCGCAGATGATATAAAGACACTTAATATGAATACTGCATATTAATATCTCTTCTTAGGGACTGGGATTAGGTCCATTCACATCAGAAAAAGTTCTAGCCACCAGGTACTTTTGTTCAGGATTCAGCAAATTCTCTCCTAATAAGAGAGATGTTGATATTTACCCTTACAGAATATGAAGCAAAATGAAATCACCTCTGTCTCAGCTGTCCTTGGTAGCTGATGTCAAAAAAGTCAGAAGTGCCAACAGAAGGCAGTCTCTTTAGATGTCCTAAAATTTGCTAATTTAAACAATTAGAATTTGGTGTGTCTCTTACCATCTGAATCACTCCTCAAATTGGCTAAGCTTAAAATTTTTTCATTTTATAAACCCATATCTTTATTTGATGGAATTTTTCTTGAGTATGTATACATATATATATATGTATATATGAATTTTTATGAATCTGAAACTGTTCATGATGAATCTAGAAGTTTTGAAAACTCCTTAAGAAAAGTCTTTATTCTACTATTTTTCATAATTAGCAGAGAAAGCAACTCTCCCACTGGCATGACCATACATCTGTGTTGCATCTTACATTCCAAATATGTTCACAAGATTCTCTTTACTTTATTTTTATTCAGCAATTAAAAAAATAATTGTTTCAGAGCTGATACCATAATGTCTTCTACTCAAAACTCATGAAAATCCACAGTACTTTGAAATTTTAGAACATATTTAAGAGTAGTATTTTGTGTTCATGTGTTGCCGAGATTTGTTGTAAGGAAACCTCAGTAGAGTACTCCTTACTTTGGTCTCAAAGAAGTTAACATGAAACAAAACCTTTAAACAGAAAAATCCCTTACCTCCCATGCTATTACTAATTCATGTCGCCTTCCACTTCTGCCACTCACGTTAGCTGGAGGTGTCTTTGGCACTGTGTGCAAAAAGGAAAAACAAAACAAAACAAAACAAACCAGAATATCCAAGTTATTGAAGTTTTCCCCATTGCAATAAGTTGCTGCAGAAGACATGAGACTGTTAAATCAGAACAGGAATAAAAACATAGCACTCTGTGGTAAAGAAAATTTGCTCAAGCCTCATTTGAGAGAATTGCACACACAATCTAGAAAAATCAAACAAAACATAAGCAGAGAATGGAAATAATTTTGCAATAAAAAAAATGTTTAAGCACTAGGTCTTTTGCAGATTGGTAAAAATTTCAATGTACAGATCACTTAAGAGATAAAACAGGAATTACCTTGTTAATGTTTGTCATTTTTTAACAAGCAACTTGAAATGCCAAGAAATCTGACATATTTCAGATTTCAGGTAAAATCTTACAACATAATTATTAATGTCTCTATTATTTTTCGGGTAGTTATTGATTTAGAATGTTTTAATTATTGTAAATCTATTTTTCATTGCTCTACTGGGGAGCCAACTTTCAGAAATTTTAAAGCAGCCAACCGCAAATATCCGTCATGATTTCTTGCAAAATGCTGGAAACAGTACTACCCACAGTTCTTGAAAAATTGAGCTCATCGTTGCAGTTTTAAAGAACAAGAGCAGTGAATGAAATTCTTTAAAGTAAATTATAACTATCATCACCATTTTTATTTGAATTATCACATTTTGCAAAACCAGAAATATCGGTTATTCCATTGGAATTGTATAATTTCTTTTACCTTGTTTAGTGCCTCTAATGAAACTCCTACAATGGCCCAAGTCTTGAGTTTATTTACTGTGAGGAGGCAATACCTGCATTCTCTATTTGATTAAATTTGTCATAAGATACAAACTTTTTATTTTCTTCTTTACAGCAGTACTTGGGTCACTGGTAGAAATCTACTGTGAGTCTTTAAGTGTTTAGGCCTTATTGCATGTTTAACTTATTTAGTGAGTAGCACTTGGCCTTTGAACTATACAAAATAAAATGCATTTAAATAAATGTACACAGTCCTCTCTGTTTCCTGTGCCATTGAAAGCTTGAGTTCAATGAAAATGCAATTTTTATTAGCTCCTGTCTGTCCACCTAAGACTTCAGAATTAATTTGGATTGTCACTTTTTGAACCCTCAACTCCCCGATAAAGACCAGAAGCCTGATTCTGCTTTTCCTCATAAAAGATGCAACCCAACAAGGTCTAGGGACTGATTCTGATTCAAACTTCTGGAAATGAAGCAGGTGTTAGTTTATCTTTGGCTCTTAGCAGACTGATAGGGGAGATTTCTATTGTGTTTCCCTCCAATAAACCTATGTTCATCTGGCAAATATGGTGCCTTTGACTTCCTTCCTTCCTCCCTCCCTCCCTCCCTTTAAAAAATGAATAGAAAGAATACAATCAATGTGCAACAGTGTGACAAATGGTCTAGCATGAAAAGATGCAGATGAAGCCTCATCTGACAGTTAATTAACATCCTTAAATGATGATGCCATCTCTAATGAAGCATATTTAAATCTTGTTTGGTGCCCATTTTTCTCTTGCCTCTCTAAGGTATTTTTGGGTAAATTATAGAGACAAATGAAGGTTTTATGTAGGTGCCTGCCACATTAGAAATGAGAGAGTATGCTGTAGTCCTTTGAAGCATCCAACATGATGAACTCATTTAACCTGCAGCACCCTCTTTCTGGAGTTTTCTTGTTAATAATGTTGCAGACTGTGGCCCTATTTAAATGAATAAACGTTAAAAGAATAAAACTGTCAAAACGATGAATTTCTTTTGCACGACACTAAAATGTACACTCACACAGTGAAACTCTTTCAAATGAATAACCATTAAAAGAATAAATGTGTCAAAAGAATAAATTTCCTCTGCACTGCAGCAAAGTAGAGCATGCACAGTTAGAGGGAGACAGTTTGAAATGAGTAACTATTAAGTGAAGAAAACTATTAAAAGGAAACATTTTTTGCCAGACACCAAGCCTGTACATCAGCCTTGCTTTCAGCACCATCCCCTTTATATCAATGTTATATCTGAATTTACTCACTCATGGCCTGAGTTTGTTGCTATGCAATTAATGACTTCCCAATCTTTATGCTGTTAATTCTCAGCAGTGGAGATGCACTTGCACCAAATACACAAATATGATGCCTACAGTTGGCTCCTGGAAAAAAGATACATACACCTGGAGAACAAGGACATCAGGACCTTTTTTGCTTAAGGTTTATCAAAGCTCAGAAGTTTGGTATTTTTCTTCTGAATAAATACACCCCCTATTTAGTGCAAACAAATAAAAATCTTGAAATGAATGTGCCAGGAGTTTGATTCGAATGCAAATAGCAGGATTTTGTTCTTACTGTTTTCCATTTGCAAGAAATTACTGTGATATGCTGGAAATGAAAGTCAAATTAAAATCTATTGAAACTTATCTCCGCTAAACCAAACAAAAAAGCCATTAACATTTTTTCTAGGAGCAGACATGGAGAATGTAGCTCTCAGCAGTCCTACAAAACATTTGACAAGATACTTAAGATATCAATGAAGAAAAGGTGATATGGAAAGATAAAGCTTATACAGGAAGCCATGACAATTGTTTAATAATTCATGTGTATCTTATCATTACAAGCTAAATATGGATGAAAACCAGAGATTTAATTTCAAACAAAAATGTGCACAGAATTGCTATTGCTGAGGGTTTTATGCATAGGAAAAGTGGTTATAAAGTGCTGAAAAATGCTGACAGTGTCATGTATATATTTTTAACCTATATTTAAATGTAAAACATTTAAATGGGGAAGCTTTTGAAATGGTGGGTAATACCATAGCTATGAAACCACAAACTTATGGGGTAGATACTCACATTCTTTCACTTTCACTGTGTCCAAAATTTTGAATTAGATTTTAAAAATTCCTTTTTCTTCAGTCTGCAAGGCTGATGGATTATCTGTGGTGGTTTTTTAGTTTAGGTTTTTTGTTTATTTTTGAATGAAATTGGTGGACTGCAAAGATGAGCTGATTCAAAGATTCTTGGTAATCAGTTTTGGGAAAAATAGTATAACTCACTAAATATTTCATTTTCACATTATAAAAAATGAAGCATAGCAATTTGACCTTAAAAATATAATTTGTATTTTGATTCAGTTTTTAAAAATAAAAAAATAAAACTAGAAAGACAGATGAGAGTCTTTTGGCTTGAATTGACAGAGATTTTTAATTTTTAATCCAAAATTATTATTTTAGTTCTAATTTGCTAAAGAAAAGTAAATAAGCAACCAATAAATAAGAAAATATTACACTGAACCTGGAAAAGTTGAAAGTACTTGTAGGGCAGTTTATGCTCTTTTTAACATTCCAGTCTTGCAAATAAAATTTAAAAATGTTATTTAATAAATAATTAATACTTTAACAGTATTTCTGTTCTGTGTTTTTGTTTGTTTACCTTTTTCCACCCCCAAGGAAATGTCTAGTGGCTTATTTCAATTTGTTTTGTCTATTATGAAGAGAAAAATACAGAATCTTAATTTTGTAGTCTCTCTTAATTTTTTGAGAAGAACAAAATTATTTAGCAGCCAAAATTATAATTTATTATAACTGAGTATTATTGATTGCACCATTGCAGTAGAAACCTGTACCTAGATTTGATCCTTACCCTTTGATAGGGAATATATCACCTAAAGGGAAGACAAAGAGAAGTAATAGTCTTATTAAACTCCTGTTTTTAGACTAAGAGATGCTGAGCTGAGCAGCCCAAATTTATAGTTTTCTCATAACCAATTGAGTCCAGATTTCTCAAATCCCAATTCAATACTTAGTTCACAAGGTCTTTCTCGCTCTACTTGAATCCTGTATTTCTTAATTTATTTGTTATTCAAATTACTTGGTATTATTATCTTTTTATATAAATTCTGAAATTTTCGTCAAATAAAGAAAAATGAAGGAAAATGTTTATATTGCTACATTTTTTTTTTGGAGATAAATTAATGAATTTGGCTTTAGTCCTTAAGAAATGACTTGTACCTTTTCTCAAGGTACAGTTGCTGTTACTTATTTATTTTAAAGCTTTTTATAACTTAAGATACAGATGCAGCTTGAAAAGCTATATTTTTTAGCTGTAGAAAAGATACAGGCAGGGGAAAGAGGGCTTGTCACCAGCTTGGCAGAACTGTTTAAAATGAGACCAAAGGTATAACACGTTCAGTTTTTTCTTCCCAGTTGCCTTCCATTCTCCCTCTATATGCATGTATGTACATGTGTGTGTATCTCTGTATGTCTCCTGCAGTACACATCTGGGAAACAGGAGGATGTGTTAAGTGAAAATGCTTTCATTCTGTGGAAGACCAGTCCTCCAGCTGTCACCCTCCCAGAATAACAAGGCACAACCCACCTGTTCAGGAATGAAATGTACAACATGCCAGCATCTCAGAAGTGGACAGCACACATATTCAACTACTGGAAAATAAGGCTGGCCCTACTGGTCTCAGAATCTGAAATGCTGTTCTCATTTCCTCTGTTTTATTAATATTTGTAATTAATTATGAGCTCAAATTTGGTTCTATTCACTGACAAGAGGGTCGTGTGTGACTGCAAGACTCTGCCTGAATAGTCTCCAAATCACCACCTACAGAGCTGAAATCCTGCCTGAATGCTGTGGCATAGATATATACTATGGAACAAATGCAGGTCATTTCTGCTCCATTTTCTGTCACACACACATTTGGATTTCTTGTCAGTATTAGCTTGAGCCTGCAATCCAAAGCCTAAGTAACCTCCAGTCAGTGATTACACCCTACTTTCTCCTTTTGTTTTTCTTCATGGAAAAAGTAGAATTTTTACAAAGGCTTTAGTAGACCATGCCTTCATCTGCAAATGTCCCAGATGCAGCAGGTTATCAATTTTTAATTTTTTTATAGTACAAAAATAGTTTTGATAATGGGAAAAACTGGAACTTCTTTTATACAAATCACACATAAAACCGTACTCCCAACAACAAAAAAACCCTGAAAATAAAGCTAGTCTAAAATGGTCAACTTTTTTCCTGGGACAGAGACACTTCTTTTTATGCCATGAAGGAATTCTAGCTGAGAATAAGGACAACTTAATGCAGTATAGGGATTTATTAAAAATATAGCCAGTGTACAGCCTGCTACTAAAAGAGTGCATTACATTGATACCTCCTAAAATCAAGTTTGCATGCATGATTAACAGGTTAAACTTAGATTCCACTCAATTTCTCTCACTCCATGTTTCCTCATGAATAGATAATGTAACTGATGCTTTGCCCCCAGGCTTCAAATGCCCCAACTGTCTTAGTGGAATGCCAGACATGTTTAAATTCATGTTATTGGCTCTTTGCAACTTGTGGACCTGTAAAATATGTATCAACGCTAGAGCTGACAAAAATGCAGCAGCTGGCTATAAGTTAGATGTGCCAGAAAATTGTGGTATTTTCTGTTCCAATGGAAGTAGCAATGAAAAGCAATCATGTTAACTAAATATGAGCTAAGTAACAAGATTAGAGTTTAATTAAAAAAATTAAAACAAGTAAAAACCTGTTTATTATTCTGTGGGTTTCATTATACCATCTGAATTATTACTTTTGTAGGTATTTTTAGATAATGGAGTAATATATGGTGTTATTACTATCTTGGATAAGGAGTGACAAAATAAGTGAGGTGTGGGGATAAAAAGAGACTTTAGTCTTCAATCAAATTTTCTTGTGCCATTAAACTACAGATGCAGATTTCCATTTAAGTGTAAAATAATGGAACCAGAATCGCACATTTGCTGCCTCTGTGGATTGTCTACATAGCTACCATTCAGCCTGAAGGGTCTCAACTCTTATTTGAACATGAGTCACATTCACTTTCTCAGCTGGGAGATGAATATTTCTGGATTTCCACTCAGTGCAGGGGCAACCTGCCCATTTGCACTTGTGGGCCACATCTACCATCAGTGCAAATAGCACTGATTATTCTGGTTGCTCTGCCTGGGTCATGAGTAGACAGGTTCATGCCATGTTCTTTCTGAAATATGACCTATCACATTAATGTCCTTTAAGAATTGAGAACTATGATATTAGAACTGGGCATCATGCTAATAGACAGTTTCCCTTGAAGCTTTCAGATAAAAATAATTCATAATAAAGAATTGTGAAAAATAATGGCTCAATGGGTTCACTAAGATAGGCAATTATGTGCTAATTTGAAAACCCATATGAAAACTATTCTAAGACAATGAAAACTATTACTGGTTTCTTTTCTCTTCAGCATCTAAAAACTATACCAGGGGTGATAATTCCCAAAATCAGTGAAAGGTATTTCAGAATACAGAGGCAACAGACTCTGAATTTCAGGAATATCTGAAGTTAAGGAAAAGCTGGCTGCCTGAATGAAGCTGATCATGAGGGCTCTGACCTTTCAAGAGTGCCATACGTATTATGTGCATTATGCCATTTTTCAAAGAACCATATGTGTAACAGTTTGGGCTTTTTTTTATTTATTTGGTTCTTTATTTAAAGCAGAATCCATTGTTTTATTGTTCCAATTTAACAACCCTGTGCAGATTCTAGCTTTTTTCTTGAGTTAGACTCTGTTATTTCTGATGGCAAAAACAGTGGAATGTTACCCAGAAATGAATACCAAGCACCAGGTAAATATTCATCAGACATTGCATGCTTCTTCTTTCCCATAATCTTGTTTTTGCTGATCAATATGATGATTTATCATTCATTTTTACAGATGTAAAGTTGCAAAGAATGTTGAAAATGAATATGCATTAAGAAGAGTTTCACTTGAATTATAAGAATATGTTTTAGCAAATAGAGGCTTAGTTTGTTAAACATTGGGCAAGAAGGAGAAGGACCCTAAAAACACGCCAGCTGGATGAAATTTAACATTTTCAAACTTGTTTGTCAGAAAAACTTAAGTCCACAATTTAATTGCACCTGGTCAATTGAGATACTGAACCATCCTTTTGAAAACAGCGAGAATATTCCTCAGTCTGAAAGAGCATAATACCAGTGGTGCAACGTATTTCAGGACAAACTTTTTCTGGAATGTTTTTCTCTTCTCTGATATGTATAATCTGAACAAATAGAAAAGTTGTTCAAACACTGGGGTCCAGAAGAATTTGAATTGCCAATGAAATATGGTACAAAATTAAGGAAAGAATCATGGTGGTGAAAAAAGGGAGTTTTTAAAAAAATAAAAATTTGTGCTTTTTATTTCATTTTCATATCGTCTTTTTCTTAATGGAATGATGTATGGAGCATCTGAAGCTTCTGCTATCAAGTTGTTGAGCTTCACACTGTGGGGAGCTTGAAGAAGGTGAGGGAGTTTGAAAGGAAGCATCTTTCAACACGCCTGAATGGGAATCAAATCACTTCAGTGCTGTTCCGTGATTGCACAGTGACATTTAATATCAACTGGCAACTACACTGTTATTTAAAGCAGGAAAACATAAATATGTCTTATTACAATTGCAGATAGGTTTGTTAGACTTCATCTGAAATAGGGTATGCAATTTTGGGTGCCACAATGTGGAAGACATTGATCAATTAGTACAAATTCAGGGGAGGCCACTGGGGTGGAGGGGGGCTGGAGCAGTGGTCTTGTGAGGAGATGTTGGGGAAGCTGGCCTTATTCACTCTGGAGCAGAGATGGTCTTGGGGGACCTAACAGCAGCTCCCAGTGCCTGTGGAGAGGTCACTGAGAAGGCAGGCATGAGGTCTTCACAGTGGTGCAACAGGTTACTTAAAAATTATTCAACTGATGAAGAATCAAAACACAAAATAATCTGTGTAGGCATCTTAAATAACAAAAAAAAAAAAAAGAATGGAGAATAATGTGAAAGTGTTCTGACATGTAGTTCTCATCTGAGGCTTTGTCCAAATCCTATCTCTACCTCTTTCTGCTTCTTAAAACATGCCTTTCTAAGTGCCTAGGTATTTTTCTCAGGTTCCCAGTCCTTCTTTATCTTCTTTGACTTGGGCAGAATGAAGGAAGATAAAGAAGATATTGTCAATGATTCTAAATCTTATGAGTCCATTGTACTTTCAAGAGATGCAAATAGGATATTTTGTTTTTCTGGTCTCCCAAAGTATAATCCTAATTAGAAATACAATGAAATTTATTAAAATGTAGTAACTGTTCACAGTAGAGTGTGCAAGACAAAGAAACACTTAGAATACAAGGTATTTTAAATTAAGAAGTCTTTTATGACTTCCCTATCTTGATGAAAAAATTCCATGCTCTGTCAGTGAGACAAGTTGTGAAAAATTTGGGGGAAGAGGCTGCTTAGTAGCCGTTGTTTGAAGAGACTGCAAAACAGCCTAATTTAAGAGCAGTAGTAGTTTATCAGAGGGAAGACAGCAATAGCTTATGTGTAAGATAAAAAGTAAAGTAGCTCAGATGGGGTAGAAGAGCAGGGAATAGTTTTATTTGAAATTTCTGCAAGTTAAGCACTATTCCTGTAATTGAAACAAACTGTCTCCCCACTACAAAGAATATCACCTGGTTACTGGACACACAGATGCGTACCAGTGAAAAGAGATTAGGTCTATTATTATATTAAAGCAGGTCTTGTTTCTGATAGTGCTGTAAAAATAATCTTTTTATTCTTTCCTTACCTGCTTCATTGGTTCTGATCACTCGCGATGGTGCACTTGGGTCTCCAGTCCCAATTTTATTGGTTGCTACTACTCTGAACTCGTACTCCACCCAGGGGTTCAGTTCCACAGCCATAGCAGACTCCATGTCACCACTTATCAGATCTGGAACTGGAGACAATAAAGAAATTTTAAGTCACTCAGAAATCTGAAGCTGGTGTGCAGTATCTCAACAGAAAGCAGACTTTGTGGTACAACATGGCCATTAGAAATGATCGACATCAAGGATCTAATATGTCAGAAATCGCAGCTAGGTTTTTGGCACTGTAGTATTCCTGAAAAGACACAGATTGAAGGATTTAGGGGAGAGCTTTCTGCTTATTCACAGATGCATCGTGGCAGGTGTCTTTGTGCTGTCCTTTCAGAGCTGTTGCTAAGTAACACAAAAGGAATAAAAAAAAGAAAAAAAAAATCAGTGATTTTAATTTGTCATTGTTTTCTGAAGAGTATCTGTTCCTGTAGTTGCCAGTGATTATTACTGTTATGATCAGGAGTTTTGAATAGTCTACTTGTGCTGTTTGAAAATTTTTCTCACCTGTTTTTACGGTCTGCCAGCCAAGAGAAAATGGACTGCGTGCTTGCAGGTTGTAGAGGGAGATAGGGCTGTGATTGTCTGCCCCAGGACTCCAGGAGAGTGTTGCTGTTGTGTCTGTAATTTCCTCCACTATTACAACCCCTGGGGGACCAGGAGGACCTAGAAATAAAGTGGAATAATCAAACAGACTACACCATGATTGTGGATGCGCAGCATTAATATAGGAGATGCATTCTGTAGGGACCCAGTGGAGTTCAATATCCATGTAATACGAGAGCTGAGATACACAGCGCTACATCATGGAAATACCTCATTTCCACGATTTCTGAGGGTAAACTGTGATTGTTGCTATTCTTTAGATGCTGCATGAATGAACATCCATTAACTTGTCAGAGTGACAGCTGAAGAACTAAAAATAGAAATGGATTAAAAAACACCCCCAAAACTCCATTATAATTGTTCTGAACCTAAAATTAGAGGAAAAAAGAGGAACTTTAAGAAGCATCCAGGTTAGACTGAACAGTCACAGTCATCTCTTTGTGTGAAACTTGTCAGCGAGAAAGACAGATGGCAAGAAAAATGAAGCACAGGAGAATGTTCTTCATGAAGAACAATAATATCACTAATACCTGAATCAAGAATACAGCATTCATCCTTTTTCTCAAATTCACTCACTCAGGATAGCTGCATAAATTCCTGCTGGAAGTCCATTAACTGTTTGCTTGAAACCTTCTAAAACCAAAATAAGAACCCAAATATTTTAAAAGCTGAAAATTACTTAGGGGCCATTAAAACACCAAAAAATCACATGAGAACTCCTTAATTTGAAAAGTAAAGGATTATTGTTTTCCATTTAGCTTCTCTAAATGAGAATATGCTAATCACTCTTTGTATAGCCCATGTGACTGCTGCAAAAAGTGAGGTCTTTGGTAACATAAAAGACTTTGCAAAGAAAAATGTGGCTGTACCATTCCACTCCCATCCATAATTTTCTTATTTAATTCTTCTTGATGGTTGATATGGCTGGTGTTTTGAAAACATTGTCCATTAACACTTGCTGAACTACATTAGAGGCAAGGTTGTCCTGATTCAGGATCCTCCTCCAGAGTTGTTTATAACCAGATGTTTTGGGGAAAATGTGTGTCTCTGTCATGTGTAAATGCAAAACAAAGCTCTTTCTTGTGGTTTCTTATACTTAAAAGCTTATAGTAGTCCTGGAGGACAGAACATGATACTTCCATAAAATATTCATATTATATTCATAGCTATATTGATTTATGAAAAATATAATTTTATTTTTGGATCCAAGGCCCTTCTAATTGTTTTCCATCTTCTTGCTATGAAAGGCTGATGTTTTGCTTGTGCTTCTAAAAAGATGGAGGACTGTGAAATCAGAAATACACTAACAGATACCTTCTCCAAAAATGGAACTGCAGGAAGGGACCAAAACTTCATTAATAGAAAGCCATTGCTGGTTCACTTTTGAAGGAGCCTATGTTGTTTGAGCATATAATGAGCTGTAGTGGAGTAGGACATTTGGAAACCTCCATTCCTCTGAGCTCTGGTGAGTGCTGTAGTGGCACTTGCTGAAGTGTCAGAGCTCAGCACCTTCAGATCAAGGTGGCAAACGCAGGGGTTTAGTGGCTCCCTTTGAAGAGAAAATTGCAGACAATATTTCAGCACTGCAGAGTTAATAATTTTTATATTTTAGTACTATTTCATGCAATCAAATATTTTCTGGCTGGGTTTCTTAGTGCATGATTAGAAACAAATTCATCTGAACATCAAAGGCTAAAAACCCCATTAATTGAAGTATTTGTATATAATGTGATTTTTTGTCATTTGCAGCTGCAAACAGCTTTATGTTTCCTCTGATATGCCTTCAACTAAAACATGGCTACATGAACTGTTACAGCAGTAGGATCAGAATATTGTAACAATTGGACTCAATATCTTCAGAGTGAAAGAAACATTGAATCCTATAAATGAGAGAGCAAATTGTGCTATTCACTTGCCTCTATTTACTTGGCAATGATCTACAAGCGAATAATTGACAATAAAATGCTAGAAATATATGGCATTTAGAAATAATAGCAACAAGAAAGAGAAAAAATGTTTGAAATTCAGGAGGTTCAATGCATTAAATTTTAGCACTATGGATGTATGATGGAAGAATGTTGTCTTCACAACACACTGCAGTCTTCACAGGAGCTCAGGATATGGCTCTGGGCCATAGGAAGAACAAGGAACAAGGTTTTCCACTTCCATGGGCAATGAACAACTTCAATGCTGGGAATCTCTCCTCTTCCCTTGCTCTGCATGCTCATCAGGCTTGTCTTTGTTGCTGTCAGTGCCTTTGATTGTGCCACAAGCAATAGGTGGAAGAAAATGATGCCTCCCATTAGACACCTTGCAGCTCCTGGCCCTCCAGAATCCCATTCCATTTGCAGTGGAAATGGCTTGCTTTTCTTCCTTGGAGAAAACATTGCAGAAAGATGTGCTCTCTGCACTCCTGCCTTCCTGCCAAGTGTTTGCTGCTCTTTGCTGGGAAGCACCTGGTCAGATCTTTGTCTCAAAAGAGAAAGTCCTGGGGCTAATTTAATAAAATAGGGTGATTCTTCAATCTCCATCCTCTACTGTTTCAGGCTATCTGTTGATCTAGGAAGATATTAGTGAAATTTTTATTTGTAGCCATGAGGGAAAGTTTAGAGGAAAGTTGGGATTTTGATACAATCATATGCTTTTACTGGGTTGGAGCCCTAGGCCCAGAATTATACAATGGTCCCAAGCACAAACAAGATTAAAGGGAAATATTTTAGTACACTTCCTTTATAACAATATTTCTCCCATGCACTCTGAATATTGTTAAAGTGTTTCTAGCCACTATATTATAACAAAAGAATATGCACCTTGCTGATATTAAAGGATGTAAAATAATATTTATGCAGACATCCTCTGCTAAATTCTCAATATATTTTTTGTCAGAGTTCTCTTCTGATTTTTAAATGTTTTAGATGCATTCCTAGGCATGAGAGTCTGTCATTATGCTTTCGGAGATGAGTGCTCTTACAGAGTCTGCAGGGTGACTGCTAAAAAGCATTTCAAATTCCAACAGCAGGCATTCTTGAAAGTGGATTTATGAAGGACAAAGGCCTCAGTGATGACAAATGTATGACAGTTAGCCGGGACATGAGTGCTATGCAGATGTCACTCATTTTTGTAGAAATCTCATTAAATTTGATGCTTGGGTGTTATCATTCATGGTGTCAGTCAGATGGCTAATGCAGAAAGGTTTTTATCCCAAGGGCTGTGTTATTGCTCAGGATCTCTAAAACAATTTTTTAGCTGAGAATAGCCAATTGAGGAAAAAATGCATGGTCTGTTCAAATGCTTATCTGGAAACTAGACAGAAAATGACTGGTCATAAATGCACTATAGTGCAGTCGACCTTCATGAAGAAGACATTTGGGGCTGTGATAGGCTCTTACACAACTCTAGGGGCACTGGGAACCCACTGTCAAGGATGTGAGTCAGTTATCTCCTTTCAGAGCAATTCCATAGATTGATATTTCATTTCAGGACATGCATGACTGCATTTTGGCAAATTTGTTTTATGTATCTTTTTATTGTTGGAATGATCATCCTGAGAGGTTGTTAGATTGCTTGCCATGATACAAAGTTAACGTGAGAGTTCTTGAAAAACAATTACCAAAAATAGCTGTAGTCATTCAGCGAGGCAGTGCCCTTTCCTATGTATCCCAGAATATGCACTGATTTACTTCACTGCTGCCTGACCAGGAGAATTCTTACTTTTACCAAACAGCTAACAAGACTGATATGTAGCAGTTAACAAACACAGATTTTTTTACCTGAAGATTTTTGCTTTTTGAATGACAAGGTGCACTGGCTTGTCCTCAAGAAGGTGAGAGGTTGAGAAAAAGAGGATAAGAAAGAGGCAGAAACTACAGAATACTGGGAAGGCGCATAGAACTGCAGCATAAAACAGGAGCTTGACTGCTGCCGCATAAATCCCTTTTGCTGTACTTAGCTATGATAGACTATGTGTTCACATGTGGTGGAGGAGATGATGGAGAGAAATTTGGAGGTATAGTAGATGCTAGAGACACTCTGGTTTTAGTGGATACATCCATAATGCCAGTCTCTCCATGTGTGGTTTCCGTAAGGTGCATAAGGGCTGTGGGCTGATGGAGAGGTTATAACCCAGCCAGTGTCAGGATAGACAGGAAGGTTAGGCTTAGGGTTAGAATGTAAGTAAAAGAAGACATTGATTATTTCAGCCTGGATAGTCTCAATTCATTTCAGGGATGAGGGTCAAGATAAATCCCTGGTGTACAGCCTGAGAAGTCCCTTAGTGGTACCTGTCATATTGCCCCTTTGCCCTGATGACTTCTCTGCCTTGTGAAAACCTAAAAATAGTGAATTTGGATGAGGCAACCTTGAGAGCTGCTGATTTTTCTGAGCTCAGATTGCAGATTGCAGTCCAGAACCTCTGAGCTGGACTTCTCTGTAGCAGTAGTTGTTGACACAAATGTACGGAGAGCACAGGGAACTTGAATTTCATCTAAGGTGTAAAAGCACTACTAGCCTAGGAATTGATCCTGGATGACATTGCTAGCAGTTCCCAGGTAGAATAAGAGACTGAGTTTTGTCAGTGTCTCTTTGGCATGGCCTGATGACTACCTTTAGTGCTGCAGGGCATCCCTCGCCAGCTTCCCAACCCTTGTTCATGCTGTTTACTTCACTCTCTGCAGTCCTACTGTGAGCACCAGCACTTCCAGGACTACATGTGTCTTTTTCAGGCACTGAGTTAATAAACATCATCACATCTGATCTTTAATTTAGTATTTGTTTCTAGACACTTTTTGACTCAAATAAGTTCATACCTATAAGTCGATGCTTGTAAAAAAAGCTTCTTAGAACAAAGAATCATTTTAAACTCTTGAAAAAAGCAGCTTTTAAAAGATGTGGATATATATATATATTTAATTATATATATTCATATATATATATGAATATATATAATTAAAATATTTTTTTAAAAAAATTAGAGGTCTTATTACAAGATTGAATTGCTGGAAACGTTTTGGTGAAGTCAAAAACATCTTTGTGCCTAAAAAATCTTTAGCCTTTGGTGGGTTAAAGGGCTGATTCTCCATCTACAGTATATACTCTCTTCCAAT
This sequence comes from Molothrus aeneus, assembly GCF_037042795.1. Lineage (NCBI taxonomy): Eukaryota > Metazoa > Chordata > Aves > Passeriformes > Icteridae > Molothrus > Molothrus aeneus. The sequence goes on along the minus strand of NC_089647.1, from coordinate 39,708,667 downwards.
GTAATAAGATGCTGCACTGAAGAGGGCCAAAGTACAGATCTGAACTCTAGCCCTGATCCTACCTGCTCTTATGTTGGCAGACAGACCCTATCACAATTCCACAAGCCCTGTGAAATTATGACTTTTCCAACCAGTGCTTTGGATTACTGTGGGCTGGGGCAAATCCTTACAGGGGATTTGACATGCCTATCCTGAGGGAGGGGGACTGGCAATGTAAGTGTGTGAACTGGAACTCTGCTGTACCCTCTGGCCTCAGGGAACTGTTCTGTATTATGGACATATTCTATGAGTCCAAATAATAGGGTTTCTGCTCAGGGCATCTTCCTGGCCTTTGCTACAGCTCAAATGTAATCTCAAGGACCAGCAAGAATCTGCTGACCTTGTTTATGTTCCATTTAATAATGTGTTTGAAGGCCTTTAAGCCCAAGTACTTGTCTTTACGTTTTATTGGCAATATCAAAACAGCAAGGAGCAGGGTGGTCAACCTAACCAGCAGTTCCTGCGTTATATTTGCTCTGGGTCACTGGAGTTCTGAGGAAACATTACTTTTCAAAAAATAAAGGATAAGAGTGGATTTGTTGCTTAGATTGCTAGTTTTGCCAGTCTATAAGATGAATAGCTCTAACCTTTTCATTTTATTTTTAGACCACAAAATGTGTACTCAAACCACACATTGTAGTCACAAAGACTTTCATCCCTTCACACTACCGGATTGTGCTCTGCTTCATTTTAACATCTTACAGCTTGCAGGTAGATGTTTGATTGTTTGATCTCAGTGCTCACATAACTTACAGTAGGCACGCACAGTGCATTTGGTTAGCTCTCAGGGCATAGTCTTAAAATACATGTGTTATGTTGTAGGAGGAAGATGATTTTCATCCCAATTTTAAAGAAGCTTCCTTCGATTTTTTGTTTTGTTTTGTTTTGTTTTGTTTTGTTTTTTCTTGTTTTTTAACTAATATTTGCACTGGTCAAAGGATTTTAATTAGCTCTGTATATGCTCATAATTTTCCAAGGATATACAGCATTTATGCAGAGAATTAAGAGGACTGGGCCTTATTTTTTTTACTCTTAAAAAATCACAGTGCCTGTTGACATCCATAACAATTAAAAACACAATTTGAGCAGTAGGAGTGAAAAGGATAATAAAAGCAAGCACAGTGAGTAAACAATTACTAAGATACCCAGAAAATAACTGGCATCTAAATCAACTAAAATCCTTAAGTGTAGATGAATGAGATAGTACTGTGAACAAATTAAACTATGCTTAGAGAACACAGGTCTGTTTTTAGTGTAACTGACACCAATACATTATTTCTCCTAAAGTATATTTGATAGTAAATATGTAATGTAAAAATATTTTAGAAAGTACTTTTATTAAATTATGAAATCATAGAGACATTAAGGTTGGAAAAGACGTCTAAGATTATCAAGTCCAATCATTAAGTTGGCCCCATTGTGTCCATCACCAATTCCTCAACCATGCATCCTTTGAAGACTTTCACAATTGGTGATTCTATCAATTCCCTGGGCAGCATATTCCAATACTATCCTTTCAGGGAAGAAATTTTTTCCTAATATCCAATCTAAAGCTCTCCAGGTGCAACTTGAGTCCATTTTCTCTTATCCTGATGCTTGTTAGATGAGAGAAGGGACTGACCCCTGCCTCCCTACAGCCTGCTTTCATGTAGTTGTAGAGAGTGATATGTATGTATGTATGTATGTATCTATCTATCTATCTATCTATCTATCTATCTAAAAATATATAAATTATTAAGGGGACTGAATGTGCTGAAATGATCTTTCATATGATCATTGATAAATAAAAGGAAACATGAACAAATAATTTCTATGCATTTCATTTATTTGAAATATTTTCTCTTTAGAAAATGGCATATGTCATTAGTTAGCACCTCAAACTCAAAACTTTAGCAAACTTGCCTGGCTGCTGTATTGCTGTACTTTCCTGGCAGACACCTCATGGTCATCTTAGCTACACTCTCCCTGGCTTAGTTACCTTGTACTGTCAACACTCACTACCTTTGTTTACACTGTTCACTGCAGAAATTCAAACACTGAGTAAGTAATTTTGGGACCGTTAGTCTTTGCTCCTTTGTGAGTAGGCGGAGAAATTTTAAGGAAAGAAAGTTTGGAGATGACCTCGCTGCTTCATAGACTGGCAGTGCATAATGCAGCATCCAGCATCTGTCTGAGTAGTTTGAAACCTATACAAACTTACTCTTTTGGTTATAATTAACTGTAAATCAGCTTTGCAAGACTAATTTGCGAGTAAGCGTTGATGGAATTAATTTGAAAATTTAATGTTACTGAAACCAGTAATTTGTTATGATAAAAAGCTTTTATTTATTAAATAAGGATTAGCATCCTGGAAACTTGGTAGCATTGATTTGGCGCTGAAGCTTTCACAGATGCAAATCAATCTTTTTGATTCACAACTTTGTATTTCTAATTCAGTCATGATACTTCTAAATGTCATGTATGAAATGGATAACTGTGAAAAATAACTATTCTGGTGTCTGTGGCGTCACTATCATCTCTACCAATATGGAGGTTTAGATAGCAAAAATCACTCACTCTGTTCTAAATGTTTGAAGCACTGTCTCCATCCATATGAGATAAGTATTACAGCAGGTTTTGCACTGATCCTCTAGTCTGCAAGAGACTCTTATTCTTGGAAACTGCTGCTGAACCAGGACTACTGCACATCTCAGTGTATGCAAAAGTGTACCTGTAATTGACTATAGGAAGCCTCATGATGACTTCTGTGAAAGCAAGTTAGACTCTTGCATGGTGTTCCCAACTTCCACTATTTTTCTTTGCTGAACTACAGATGTTTTTTCTCCAGCCAGCCCTTCAAACTTGCAGGAGAAAGAGAAAGAAATATACAGTAAACAGCTTTGGAAGGACATTTTTCTACTCAAGCTTTTCTTTCTTGCTGCCTATGGCAAAGCAGTGCTTCAAATGAATTAATTAGAAATTGTGTGTTTTAAGAGAAAAGAGATACTTTTTGGTAAAGTAAATGTAAGAAGTATCCTTTTGCTCTTATCTCTGACTTCTGCTGGTCTTCTTCAAAACCTCCCAGTCACTGTATAATATATTTTGTACTAATGGGTTAAATAAACACAAACTGTAAACAAAATACTGTAGCTAATTGAACCAATGTACAGTAGTAAGGGTCAGCCCTTTCATGGTGTGAACCTCTTTATGATAAAAGTATTTCTTGTTCTAAACATCTTCACAGCAAAACATAGTTGAAGCATGGGATCATTTAGATATCCTCTGAAGTGAAAACATGGAAACACAGATAGCTTCAGATTTCAAGAACATAATGGAAAATAGGAATGTAATAAGCCCTTTTTGGAAGTTGTGCTTTAAAACAAAAAATTAATTCACCAAACAGGCATTGTCTCAAGAAAAGCTGACACATTGCTGGCTACAAGATCACCTGAGACATCTGTGAGAGGCAGGTCTCTTGGCTGGTACTTGGGTGTTTGACACCCATGTTTGTGATGATATCATTAATGTCAGAACATGACATGCATGTTTATCTTGTATTAGAGCCTTCTGCTTAGATAACCACTTCTTTGTGAAAAATTAGTATAGAGACAACTCAACTAGTGGTATGCCAATGTTCGGTGGAAAATCAGCCAGGCTGCAGCATTCTGAAATTCTGCTCCTCTGCTACTTAATATTCACTGCAAGTTGAAGAACTGGGTGGATAAGTAAAGGCTGGTAGCCAGAAAATGCACACGACATGGGACAAGTATTCTTGGACTGATGTGAAGGACAGTATTGGCATTCACAAAAATCATAAATCACTTCTTCTTAAATGACTCTTGTCTTCATGTGCAGAGGAAAACATTTGTTGACTGTGCAGTGAGTGTCTGTATTCTCCTGTAAACATTCTTGTTTGCATGGCAAACAGGTACTCTGCATTTCCTCGGGTGAGCAAACAACAGAAGACATAAATGAAATTAAATCAGGTAATGACTTGGGTGTCCTTAAAGGTGATTTTTGTTGTAGTCTTTCACTCCACTAAAACTGTTTCTTTGATCATCAGACATACATAATTTCTGTCATGGGATTGCACATGAGGTACCACATTTCTGCAGGCTTGGTGCTAGAAAATTTACCAGCTTCTGTGAAAAGCTGTTTTCTCTTCTAGATGTCCTTGAGATGCATCAGCATATATGTCTTCTGCTGTTATGGGCTCTGATGACTCTCTTGCAGAAAATATTGCAGAAAATTTACCACTATCTCCATCTTTGCCCCAATGGAGGGCAATCTGGTTCAGAGGGTGGAATGCCTGTTAATTAGCTTCTATAAAGCTATTTAGCTTTTCCCTTTCCAATAAACAGTTCAGTGTATTGGCTTAAGCCATTGACGATGAGGGAACCTCTGTTCATTTCTACAGAAGGAGTCAATTCAATGAAAGAAGAAAATATTTTGGTTACTGGAAGTGCCCTAAATTGTGTCTTACACATCCAGGTGCTCATTTGTTTGTCACCTGATTTCTGTGCTCTTGGCTCCTCTGCATTAGAAAGAGGCTTGAACATATCTTGATCCCACCTAAAAGCCATCTGTAGGTATAGCATGCTTTTATGGAGAAAGTGTGATTTTGAGTCGTGGTCTGAGACAGATAAAAAGAGTTATCCTACTTCATAGATGAGCACTGCAGTAGCTGAGTTAAGTTAAAAGTGATTGATATTGCTTCTTGTGCCTTAAATCAGTTCTGGCCTTTGATCTGAATCTTCTCTCATCCTCCCCGTATTCAGAGAGTAAAGGACTCTCTGGGGACTTCTACAGAATCAATGTATGTATCTAGAGGGGATGGTGGATCTCAGATGAATGAAAGATCATGAGGGGTTTTTTTTAGGAACATAATAACAATAAAAAACCCTGTGATGATGAATTGCAAAAAATTTTGTAGAGCTGTATTCTGGAGAGGAAATACTCCAGTCACTGGCAGAGCATCTCTTCCTAATGAAATCCACATTACTGGCAGCATTACAAAAAAATGTTAGGGATCACTAAAAAGTTTTTCTTACTATAATGTACATAGTTTAATCACATTTTAGAGAACTTAGAGATGTATTTGGAGGGGGTTTTTTGAGTATTTAGTGCTGATAGGACTTGAATCTTGATTTTGTTCAAACATGACATAGAATATCTTTTTATATATACTTTTGAAATGTTCGTGAAAGAGATTCACTAGGTCACAATCATTATTGGAAAAATATTAGATATGTTTTTCACTGTAAATTACCTAAATTCAAGACTTGTGAGGTAGTGAATTTAAAAATTTAAATTTTGAATTTAAAAAATGTATAACACATTATAGAAAGTTGCAGAATAGAAACTTGCTGCTGTCTTTATTTCCTTTGTTTTTCAGACACACACACACACGCACACACACACACAGACTCGTACACACACAAGTATATATGCAGTAAATTCAGGAATCTTCTTGCACCATTAATTGCCTTCTTATGAGTAATTACACTCAAAGAAATTGAGATTTACTTGGTACTGTACATTCTCTGTTCTTTGTGTTGTCTTTCATTGGTGATATTTTCGAAATATAGCTTTCATTGTATAATGCAGAGCAAAGAAGAGCAAGGGCAAAAATAGTGACATTCCCTGGAATATAATCAAGGGAACTTCCAGTAGAGCAAGTAGTAAAAATGGTTTTGAAATAGATAAATATTATTTAAGGATACTCTATGTTTTCCACACTATAAATGATACTGAGACATTGCACTTGAAAATACAGCGGTGAATGTCTGTCTGTTAAAGATCAGGATGTTAATTTTGAGCAACAGAAGTCTGCAAACTTTGTTTCTGCTTCCTCCATCTGAGGAGGCTGCAGTGAGGTACAATACTGTTGCAAGTCACTTGTAATTAAGTGCTGACAAAAAGTCCTTTGACTTAAAAAGAGAGAACCAGTTGAATGCATACTTCAGTTTAAATTTAATCAATTTGCTAGTGGCAGTGATTCTGATATTTCATTTAGAAACATTGTAAGAAGGACGATTTTTCAAGAAAAACTTACAATGATTTATTAAAATACCATATGAACCCTACAATAAAAGTAATGATTGAAATGGAGTTATATGCTGGTATGATATTATCAGTATTATCACTGGTATTTTCTACAGAGACAAAAGGAGAGAAAGAAAGGTCAGAGCAAGGGTGTGCTGTAGGTTTGCTTATACCAATACATATAAGAGTTCCTAACAAAGCTTCTGCTATCTCAGTTTGGCTTTGAGCTGTAACATTTAAAAGAAAAGAACGTTTTGTAATATGCATAAAATGAAATTATTTTGACTAGAAACTGTTCTGGAAATAAAGAATAGTATGGCTTTGGATAGCAGACTTTACTGCATGAGTTTTCTTCCTAGAGGATGACTTCCTTTGTCAAGTGGAATTCTCCAGGGTTAACTGAAATATTTACTGATACATCTGTTTCTGCTGGTATCTTCTCCTAAACAATGTCCAGTATCACCAGAAGCTAAACATAAAGAAGTTTGAAAGGTGCTACAATTTGGGATCATCGCAGTCAAATTGCACACCATTAAGTGCACTCTACAGGCTGAGATAGGGGAGAAAAAAAAATTAGAGATACTGAAATGAAAATGAAGTTCCTGTAAAAGCATAAGGAGAGATAGATTAGATTCTTATAAATATTTTTCATTTTTGCACTGTTCATGTCTGTAAGGACTAGTCATTCACAATTCTACGCTGAAGATGCTTTAAACATTTTCTGCAATACAAAACAAAATTTCTTGCTCTATCTTAAAATGATCCAATTTTAGAAACAAGAAAAGGAGAAAATTGTAAGCAAAGTGTATTTGAATTCAAATTCCACTACAAAGCAGTTATAGCTTTTACTTCAACAGCAAAGTGACATGGTGATGAGACTCATGTAAATGAATCCTGATACTTCTTACAATGCCTTTCTTAAAATTTAATCTCAGACCTCTTCCTCAGAGAAGAATTTAATTTCTACAGGAAATTCAATAAACTAATTTATATAACCAGGATTCTTAAAAAATAATTTTGTAATCAGTCTATCCTAGATAATAACTAAGCCTTTTTTGTCACAAAAGTTCAATTTAAACTTGAGATTGCCTTGTCTATCCATAGAGCCTCCTGCTCCTGTTTGAGACAAAGGGGGCACAAAAGGCCTTGCATAACCCAGAAGGATGAATCAGATTTCATAAGGCAGCTAAAATGGTATTACACGGCGAGTCAGCTGAATACAACCATCCCAAAAGTGCCATAACTCATGGAAATCTGACGGTCCTCAAAGTGTCTTTATGGAAATATTTAACTATTACTTTCATGAAAAAATGAAGAGCCCTATAGTCAGCCAGAAATATTTTTTATCATTTAAAACATATATTTACCCTAAAAATGGTGGATAGGAACACATCAAATTTAAAGATATTGTGGAATGTAGTAAAATAAGTATTTTTGAATTGTAATACCCAAATAATTTTGATTTTTTTTTAATCTGGAGTTTTTAAAATGTTAATAAAATATCTGCCTTGATTTATTATTTTAACAATGTATCATCCACAGTAAGACTACCCAGCTGTGCTACCTAGCAGAGATCCATCTCTCTTGGGATTGCAGGACCCACCAGTTGTTATGCCAGTAAGTGAACTTCAGATCCTCAGATACCTCCTCAGCACACCCCTACTGCAGAATGCAGAAACACTCTGCTCAATGGAGTTGGCATCCTCAGTATGATCTGGGATCCTTCAGGAAAAGGACTCTGAGTTCCTGTGCATAACTAACAATTCCATGTGAAAAAACTCAAATTCTTGTTGTATTATGGGTCTTCTGTATCATAGTTCATATCTATAATTTTACAAAAGGCTGCATCACCCCTCTTAGGAAATGAATGAATGTTCCTAAACTGCTAAAGCTGAAAGAATGGCTTGACCATAAGATGAAATGCAAAGCACCAAATAGAATAGCAAAAACTCATTATACCTACCTTACACAGGTCTGTGAAGGCTAATTGTCTGCATTTTAGCTAATCTGGTATACCTTTTGTGCTGTTACCTCTCTTAAAACTGTCTATTAACCCACTGTCTTTTGTTTCTCTCTGCAGTGTCTGCAGGTCAGCCTATGTTGAAACTCCTTTCAAAGACAGCAGGTTAATCACAAATGGCTTCAATTACATAAAATCTGAGGACTACTGCATGGCAGAGATGTCCCTGAAGCTCACTTATTTAAAAGTCCCTGGTAGAGCTGTGTGTGGTGATTGTGTTTTCAGGGGAGAACCACAAGCATACTCACCCCTAACAAGCAGCTCTGTCTCATCCGACACGGTGTCCGCTGCGGTCTGGACCCTGCAACCATATCTGCCAGCGTGCATCAGGAGGATGTTCCTGATCATTAAATCTGCAGAGGATGCTTGCTGAAACAGGGATGAAGAGCCAGTTTAAAACTCAGTAAATCTGTGTTCAAGGTAGTTCACAAGGGTGTTTTTTGTACAGTCAACTCTTGAATGCAGCTTTCATCTTACAAAACGTATGTGTCCTAATACCCTCTTGTGAGGATTATCAGAACAGTGCATTTATACAATTATTAGTAGGGATTAAAGAAGAGCATTTCAGGTTTTTAATAACTTTGACTTTGCTTAAAGCACATTGTGTATATTTGCATGTTCAAAGCGAATTATTCCAACTAGCACAAAGAAATTCATTAAGGAGATGAACAGAAATATTTTGGATGCTATCCGTGGTATTAAAAAAAGTCCTCTTAAAAATTAAGAACTTTCTTCCTCTCCCTCTTTACTGTAATGCAGTGACATTTGGAATATGTCTTACTACTGTGCTAAAATTAAGATTACTTGAAAGACAATATTGATTGATTTTTTTTTATTAATAGAGAGGAAGTTAATGCTAAATGTGAATGAGAACATATTATATGATTCTCATCCTTCCTGATGAAATATGTATGTATTTAATGCTGAAAAGTGCAAAAAATATATAGAGAATATAAAGAGAGAACCAGTTCAAATTTCTGTTTTTTAGAATTTTAACCAACAGTCATTACAATTCCCCAAGGTTCACTTTAAGAAACATTAATTGAGTATAGGCATTTCCTTTCTCAGATTTGGCCTACTTTGCTAACCAAGCAAACACAGACAGTCTTTCCTTGAACTATATGTTTCTATGCCATTCAGTGGTTCTAATTTGAGTCATTTTGATCATGAGTGAATAGAATTGTACCCTGCATTCAAAATAAAATCTTACTAGGGGTGTAAGTATCGATACTTCTCTAGCTGTGTTGGAAATCTGTCACTGAATTCACCTAGATTCATATTTGCTTGTTTCTTGGCTTATACTTATTCTGTGCTCATGTAGACACACAGCTCTTTATCCTTATTCATTAGCAAGTTATGAGCTCCCTCTTTATAACCAGTCATTCATATGTGCATGACCTTGTTCTTCATGGGATTGAATTTCTTGTCTGTTCCCATCTGTTATTTTCATTATCTGCTGCATTGGTAAGATGTCCAATTTGTACCATACAATCGTCATTTGCATACTTCTTTCTTTTATGCCAAGGTCATTAATGACAAGATGAAATAGGATTCATTTCAAGATCCAATCTTCTATAATGTAGTTTTTTCTTTTCAGGCAGAAGAGTTCCTTTGCAGCACATCTTGGCACACTTCTTCAGTCAATCTTCTCTTCATTTGCATTTTTTGAACTAACTTGTTGTAATATCCCATGTAGCATCAAGGCAAAATCTTTACCAAAGGATATTCAAATGCAAAGAAGGAAAAGGAAGGTGGAGACATTAAGGCTGCCTCTGGGGCCAAAGTGAATGTGGGCATGATCTATAGCTTAATAACCCTGTAGATCTAAGAGCATGATTACCACGGGAGTGTTTTGCCTTCTGAAGTGGCCTAGGTAATGATGTTGCTGAAGGGAAGATAGACCAGTCAGGCCATAATGCAATTCTTATATTCTTGCTCTGGCATATGAGAAATCACAGCAGGGGAAATGGATATCCCAGTAGTCTACAGCTCAAAATGCAAAAGAAGAGCACACACTCCTATCAGGAGTCAAATTCAGGATATATTTTTTTTTAAGTTGCATAACATAGCATTTTCTAGCTATTGAAATGGGTTTCTCAAGATCACTTGTGATTTTGGTACAAATCTTTGGTTACATGAAGGAAAAGACCAGAATCAGTCCACATTTGTCCTCTCTTGAGGACAAACATCATTGAGGACACACATCTAATGTGTGTTTTAGTGTTAAGTGTGAGAAAGAGCATAATGGATAGCAACTGTCTGGTTACATTGTTCAGGAGCTGTTAAAAACCTTGACTGTCACTCTAACTTCTAGAGGGCTCATGAATGTGTAAAACCTAATATTTTTATCAGGAAAAATATACGTATTTCATCTGCACACCTGTGAACTGGGCAGACAAGCATCAATTGAAAGAATCATTGCTGTAAATGGAGAGCAGTGCAGTGCAATAGATCTCTATGAAATGCTTTATTACAACATAACAGGATGCACAGCCAGCATTCCTGAGGATGTGTGAGTGGATTAAACACTGACTGTGTTTAATACAGATAGGTATATGCTCAGACACTGGATTCTTGATCATAATCAAGAAAATAATGATACATTTTAGCTTCCATTTAGATAAGTAGGAGATATGTTTGACCAGGGACTCTAAAATTATACTGCATTAGTGCTATTCTGTGGCATGCATAAATGGATGTCAAAAATTTTACAGACTCTCCCAAGTCTTGGAAGACAAATTGTTTGTTGATTAGTTTATCCTGTAATGAGAGGCTCTAGGCCACAAAAAGGTCTGAGGGAGGTTAAACTTATGTGCTGACTTTCTATGTCTCAAGAAAAATTCTGCACCTTGTCACTGTAGTTGCTACTTAAACTTGAACAATTACAATCCAGTTTAAAAAAAAAACACCTACTAAGTGGGAATGCAGCAGAGACTCCATTTAGAAAAGTATCTAAAGTCAGAAACTTTCTTGTGCTTTTAGACTTCTGTCAGTGGAAAAAGACGCCATGCTTCAGCAAAGCAGAGACATTCACTTCCCCTTGGGGGAAGACAAAAACTGGGTGATATAAATGCCAACAATGTAGGAAGGTCTCTCTCACCTGGTATAACATGATTTAGGGCAGCCTGGTGTATCAGCAACTTTGTGGTCTCAATTTTATTTAAAGTCAAAGATAGTGGCATTTAAATATTTAAATTTCTTTGTCTAGGTCTAAATTTTGATTCTATCAAGTATATGTTTTTAAAAGATGCCTTTCATTTTACTTTTATTTTACTTTTATTTTACTTTTATTTTACTCTTTCTTGACAAGGAATATTTTGCAAGAAGTGGGTTATTTCAAAGTAGCATTTTATTAGAAAAATCCATATTCCTTGGTGTTGCATCATGTATTATCCACTTAACCAAATATCAGTACCTCAATCTCAGTATAAACTTCTACTGTGTGAAATGTAGCTCATATTTTACTGAAGCTAAAACTTAAAAGAAAACAAACCAAAACTGATAGGTTCAACAACCAACTTTTACTGATTTTCAGGAAAGCTAAGAGTAACCTTCAAGGTCAGCATCAGCTACAGACCTGCTGTACACTGCTGATCTTCATTAAGCAGCAAATAAATAATAATAGAGCTCAGAATCCTATCTGTCATGACTAATGTTTCTCTCCAGGACTACAATTTATTGTACCGTTCATTTTATGCTCCCAACCATCCCATTCATTTAGATCTGGGCAGCTCCAATGCTGAATGATATGTCAAGCTATGGCTCTGTCTGCTTCAGCGTGGTATGTTGTCTGAGGTCATAGTCATGTCTGCAATGTATCTAATTAGCTGTACATTAGTTGTACATATTGCTTGAAGCTACTTTTTTTTCAAAAATTGGTGCCATCGATGCAATTGCATTTGCTTCAGATGTGGAAACTTGCCCAAATTAAAAAAGGCTCCAAGAACATATAGCATGCATTCTTTGCTCAATAGTAATAACATCATTGCATTTGTCTTTTGTACTCATTGTCCTAATATTTGTGGGGTTTCCAGAAACAAAAAAAAACCCAAACAAGCAAACAGAAAAAAAGACAATTTTCAGAGAATTTTCTGTTGGGGAATTAATACTTCTTCAGCCATCTCAAATACCCACAGAGAGGAACTTGTGTGTGGATTTTTTTTCTCTTTCCACCTCATGAATCTTAAGAGGTAGTTGTGGGAGCCTGGACTGATACTAGTTAATTACCCAATCAATCACTTAACTGCCCAGGTGCAGAAGGTGTGCACACCATCACCAGAGGCTACAGCTGCATGTTGGATAAGATAAGGAAAGAGGCTGACAAGAGGCAGATCCTGTAAGTTGGGGTCCTACTTTACATCATACCAAAGTCCTTACAGCATTGGCTAGCTGCGGAAATTCCCTTCCAGAGAAGTGGCACGACATTCACACACAGCCTGAAGGAATTCACCCCTTCTGGTGGGCCATAATTGGCTCAGTTTTACTGATATAAGAGGCAGCTGTGATGTCTTATTCTTAGAATGTGTCATAAACCATCAGACTGATGAATTGTCCCATGATTCAAAGTATTACATCATCCAGTGTAAAATTCCCTGCCCCAGGGGAGGTACTTGGGCATGCCCACCCAAACCTGAGTAAATATAAACCCAGTGGATTTTGAGTTTCTCCCACCCCTCATGGCCCAAGACAGTGACAATCACTTTGACTAGACGGGGATGCTCACCACTGAGAAGACCAGAAGAAGAGAACCAACAGAATCCATGCAGTGATGACATATTCCATGTCTCTCTGTCATTCTCTTTCTTTCCCTGCTCCCACTCTCTTTTCCTATTTCTTTCTTTCTCTCCCCCTTTCTCCCTCACATTTACTGTTAAATAAAAATTGATACTAATGACTTTGACATATGGTCTCGTTTGCACCTTAATTTGGGCCAAGACATCTCTCTCATTTTAATAACCAGATATTAACAGTTGTGAGTTGCTTTGCAATAAACAACTTTTACATATGTTTCTTCCCTCAAATGAAGAGAATTAAACTTATTCTTCCTGTGAGAGTGAGTTCATTGTCCCGAGCCAGTTGCTAGGAAACCTCTCTGTTAATCTGTCCATTCATTTGCTGAGTTTTTATCTCTAAACCAAGGTGGTCCATTCAGTGTATCCGACCTTTCCTTCTGAAGACTTTGCAAATTCTAATTTCTAATGAATTTCTGAAGACTTTGCACAATTTCTAATCTGTCTGCATTTGAAATGGAGCTCACAGTTACACTCTAGAGCACTTTCTTAACATCTAGTAAGTCTTTTGTTCCCTTCTCCCTATCTCTTCCATGAAAGAATTACACCTGGGTTGATTGTTACATCATTTATAACATACGCTTAAAATACAGAATCATATGTGGAAATTCTATATGAAATATCATTATTTTGTCATTGTATCAAACCCAGCTTTCATTTAATCTGCTTCTAATGCTGCTCATTTTCCACATTCATTGTCATACCTCCCATCTGCACTCCAACTGCAGTTCTTTGAATGTAGCTCTGATTTATCTTGGAAAGAGGGACAAAAAGCCAAAGAAGTTCATAGGACTGGGTAGTCGGTAGAGATGATGTGTTGACCCACAGCTCTCAACTTCTGCTCTGCAAGGGCTTGAGGACTGCCTAGTACTGTGCAGAGGATTCAGGCTGTGAACTCAGCCTGGACAACATGTGGTGAAACTGTCTCTTTGCCTGGGAAGAATGTGTCTAAAATGGGTAATGAGAATATTACAAATGACCATGATTCAACAAAAGCTTAAATCAAAGGGAAGAAAAGAATGGGCAAACACTGACTGCCATTGCAGGAAAACATTTATGATGAAAGCCAAAGTGGAGCTTGGGCCACTTTTTTACTATGACTACAGGGGTTTATCAAGGTTTGCTACCTGTCATCTAGATCTCTTGACAGTGAGAGGTGAGGATGCTTTCCTACAGAGGTTTTTATACAGAAGAGAGTGCTTGTGAGGTACTAAAAGCCTAAAAAGATTCTCTTCTCTTTAAATTGAGAGCAATAAAACAATGCTGTGTTGAGTAAAAAGGACTGAGATTTGATCCTAAACAAGAATGACCTGGGTTGTTAATGATAGCTTTTTCAATGTAAATGATCATTTAAAATATATGGGTGCTTTTACATATAACATACACATTAGGTGAATTCCTGACTCATATATTACTTCATTTATAAAAATAGCCTTTAGTAATGAAATTAAGTTAGATTTAATTGAAAAATTATTTCACAGTTTATTTTTGCTATATTTGAATGGCAATAGAGGTTTTTTTGGTGACTTTATCTGAAGCAAACAAATGATTTTACAGAATAACGTTATGGCAGTGTTATCTTTGTACTATCAATGGGTGAGGACCAGCAATACAATAAAGTTCTTTTAAATAATGATGGCAGTCCAAATGTACATTAGGACGAATTGTTGTCTTCAAGCCAAATTATGCCCATATTCTGTTTAGGAAAATTTAAGTATCATTTCATGCAAATTCTCAGGTTTGAACATATCAACTACATCTGTCTGCTACTTGTGATGATTAAAAATTGCAAATATTTAATCTGAGAAGCAGCAGATTTCTTAGTTGATGTATTGGTAATGGAAAATTATATTCTGAGCTCTGCTTTTTAATCATATAGGCACATTTGGAATGAAGAAGATGAAATCATTGTTATCAGTTTTGTTGTGATCAGTGGTACGAGGCAGGAAAATAATGGTAATATATCAGTATCCAGGCTGATGCAGATTGACTCAGGCATACCTGATAAAACATAACTTGCATTTCCCCTGTCTATAGGAAGTTAAAAGGATGTCTTTAGGTTTGTGAATCCTTAAGAATAATGTGAGGGGAGTGTAGATTCTTTGAGTGGCAGTATTTATGAACAGTTTGCATAGACTGGCAAGAATTATGAAAAGAGTTGTATTGGTGAGTACTGGTGGCTTTGAGTGGATGCCAGAGAGTGATGGAGTGCTGAGAATGGAGAGGGAGAACTTGAATAAACCTGAAATGCTTCAAATGCATTTCAAGTGCATCATGAATTGCTGCAAATGAGTTTGATTAATTTTATTGAATAAAGGTAGAAAAAGAGATGAAGATAAAAGAATATCAGCTGTCAGGTGGTCTGTCATGTACTGGGGTAGTTTTGTGAAATCAAGGGATTAACAAAACCATGGAAAAAGCAGTGAGAATGGGAAGGAATGAGAAAAGAGATGGGATATGATATGGCAAGCTTCAGGACAGAGATGCCCACTACGCTTCTGATGCTAAATTCATGTTCTGTATTTGCAATTTTATTACCACAAGAAAAAAAATGAAGAAAAGACCTCTAGAGGCTCCCTCCAGAGCAATAGGTGACAATGAAAATGATGATTATGTTTTGCTGTTTTTTTTCTTTCCCCCTAGTTAATAATTTTCTTTGGAACCTACTTACACTTCTATTTGTAAGTATTCATTGGAATATGTTTATTAAGAGCAGTTGTTAGACAATGATTGATTGTTAAGACTCTTAGTATGTATATTGTTGGATAACATTTATAAAGTATTTATGTGAACATTATCTACCGTACTGGATGCTGTGTCTTGGTTTACCAAACAAGAGAAAAAGAAAGGGGGCAGGAAGTTGAGGAGAGCTTCAGGACGGTGAAAGCTTCTTCCCATGAGACTTTTCTGTAACAACACAATTGAGGTTTGCAGGTGCAAGGTCTCTAGAATAAAACCAAAACATTGGGAGTGTAGGAACTGAAATAGAGAAGTACTGCCAGGAAGGCTTTGGAAAGCACTACCACAGCAGCTGGGGAGAAAGGCTGCAGAGCTGCAAGTGTAAAATAGCCAGCAGAGCTTTAAATGGAGGCTTCTTTAGGAGCTGATATTGATCAGTTGTTCAAACAATCGACTCTGCTGTTATAGCCCAGATTAACACTGTGCCAAGCAGTTAAATGATGCATCAGCTCCAAGTAAACAGAGGGAGGAATGGACTGTCATGAAATGTCTTTTATTTATCCCAAGGTTGTTTACTTTAGAATGCTTATTGTAAACAAGGAATGGTACAAAATACCACAATGGAACAAATCAGTAAAAATTATCTGAATGTATTTCCTTACTTATTACAATCATTTTTAAAAGAAATTGGTCAGGAATGTTAAGAGGCTCACATTTTCCAAAATTATTGGTTATCTCTCCTGTCTAAAATAAAATTAAATAGAAGAGTTCAGAGAATTGTTAAGATTGGAAAAGACCGCTAAAATCATCAAGTCCCACCGTTAACTCAGCACTGATGTGCTCACCCTCAAACCATATTCCCAAATGCCACATCCACACTCCTTTTGAACATTTCCCGGATTAGTGATATCACCACTTCCTTTGGGAGCCTGTTCCAATGCCTGACCAATTGCAGTGAAGAAATATTTTCTAACCTCTAATCTAAATCTCCTCTGATGCAACCTGGTCACATCCTCTCACTCTGTCACTTGTTTCCTGAGACAGGAGACCTGATCCCCACCTCACTAGATCCTCCTTTGAAGTAGCTGAAGAGGGCAGTAAGATTCTCCTCAGCTTCCTTTTCTCCAGGCTAAATGAGATTCGATGTTGCTTATCATCTCTGTCCCTTACTCTCTATTAACAGCCAAAGCCACAAGCACTTGCATGCAGCAATTTACACACTTTTTTGATTCTAGGAAAAGTTTGGAGTGTCTCTTTCTAGCACAGCATCAAATAAATTCAATCTGTTCACTAGAAATGTTTATATCCTGGAAGGAACACATGGTAAAATGCAGTATTACACTGCGGTCTTTCTGCTTGGATTTTGGTTCGTAGTTACCAGTCATAGAACTCAAAGTCTAGAAATTCTCATTTTATTTAGTACACTACCTAATTTACAATAGCTATTTATTACCAAGAAACAAGATTTAATATTTATTTTGTTTAAACTGCTCCTGATTGCTTAAATAGGTAACTGCTGTAGCATGACAAGTGGGCATAACCTGGTAATGAGCACAGGGCTGAAATATCTAGAGATTAGAGTGGACACTAATGGCTGTGTTCAGCCTCTTCCATCAGCAGGAAAGGATTGCAACAGACAGTGAAACAAATTGGTAGCAATGACGCTGATATGGCAGCTTTACCCTGAACAGAAATTCACTATGCAAAGAGCTTGCTGTCTTCTGCAAGGCTTCTGACAACTATTGCTGTTTTCCTCATGTGGGGGGGGCAGTCAGGGTGTTCTGTAAAATCCCTGTTTAATTAACCTTGTTTGTGTTTACACCCAATAAAGAGGAAAGACATTATTATTAACAGCCTGCTGTTTTAATTTATTTCATGTAGCGTAGAACTTCCCTCTTCCTATTTAGAAATGCTTAGGAAATTTTAATGCTAAGTTCTTGAATATGATAAAAGTACTAGAAGAAATTAGGGAGTGACTTGAAAATACAAGGAAAGATGTAAATTTATGCATTGTCCAAAATTCTAGGTTATCTAATTGGAGTCTCCAGTAATAGGCAGGAATAAAATGCATTGTCCAATCTGTATCTGCTGTCCTTTTTGAAGTAAAACAGTAGATTTCCATTCACTTCCATGTGAACAAATAACCATTGTAAAATATAACATGACAAGTTGTACTTCTTGCTTCCCCTGGTGGCAGTTTTAGCTAAGATCAAAGACCAAGAACATATTCAGACCAAATCACTTTCCTGAGTCTGAAAAGTCAAGGTGAGGGACATTAAGAGCAATGCTGTTGGCTTACCAGTCTGTGGATAACTACAGTAAATCATTTTGCTTGGCTGCTATAAAAACAATATCAGCCTTCAAGCACAGAGTTGGAATTATGACAGTTGGATGAAAATCTACAGAAAAAATCAGATATTTTTAGATGAAAAAGGGATATGTCTAAGAGAAAATTATGGTCAGTAGAGATTTTAGGAGAAAACATTTTGAATAGAGTTTTGACTAGGACTTCTACATTTGGCACAAGGGATAGAAAATCAAAGTTATCCTAATAAAAACAAGCAAGTCTATACTTTATGAGTTCATTAAATACTGTGTTGCTACAAGAAAATTTTGGAAATTCAGACTTCTATGCAATTTTTTTTTTATTACACAGATTATCCCTCATAGAGCTTAAAATGTTATCAAATATTTTGCTAGACGAAATAAGACTTCACCAATGCCGGAGGATTGTACTTTGATATAACCCTTGGCATTATTGTTCTTCCACCAAATGTACTGTGAAGTTACATATACACATTATTTGGGATGTTTTCTTTCCCTAGACTTCTATCTGCAGTGGAAATCAGCTGGTCCATTGTCCTTAATATTCACTTCATGCACAACTTGACATCCTTATCACACTTATCTATTTGCCAGGAAAGTCCCTGAAGTACCTAAATTGGTATGGGCACTAAGTCATTGATAGCTCAGTAAAGAACAGCAAAAATACCTTCGGTTTGTATGAAAAATTACTTCTCAATATGAAAAATTATAACAGTTTTTTTTTCTGATACAAAAGCTACTGATGTAATTTCAAAACAAAAATAGTAATATTTATTAGTAAGAGAAAATTTTCTTTTTCATTGTAATTGCTAGGGATCACATAATTTTAGTAAGTAAAAATTTATCTGCAGCAGAAATAGGTGTTACTTTGGTGATAGCTTTTACAATACTGCATTAAGCATCAAGATGCTCATCATACTTAATGCTTGAGTCTGCCACAGTGAAAGTATGAGCACTGCAACCAGTGATGAGAAGTTTAAAGGGGTTTTATTATTAGAAAAAGCCATTTAAATACTGTTTAATTTGTCAGGCTTTAAAACGAATAACCAAACTGCAGGCAAGCCTGAAAATATTTTTATCTGATGAAGCATCAGTGTATGGACAAAAATGGACATGTAATTCTGTGACTTCATGCACAAAAAAGATATTATTTTTCTTAAATGTACTCCATTAAAAAGCATTTTGTTCAGGACCAACTCATGCAATTTTGAAGTGTTTCATTCAGAAGAGCAATATAAGGGATATAGATAGAACTATCAGACTTCAAGTTCCTCTTTTCTCCATTCACAAACCTATGGCTTTAACTCATTGTGTATCTCAGCTTTGAAACTGGAGAGGTTAAAGGAGATTTCATGACAGCAAAAAAGGAGGTTTTTTGTCCTTTGTGCCCAGTACCTGGTCATGCTTTAGATTTTAATGAGGTAAAGAAATACATTTTTAACCTTTTGATTAATTTCTCATTCTCATGTCATTAACAGAAATGATAATGAGATGCAATTGACAACATTCCACAAATGAGTAGGTATGGGAATTGTGTCAAAACACATAGAAAAATTCCTGTATTACCACAGTTTTTATTACCACTTTCAAGATTTGTGTCTCTCAACTGATCCAGCTTCATTTCAGGACAATGCAAAACTCAAGATATTTTAGCCACTACTTTATGAGAGACTTGTCCAGCCTGGAGGAGACTGAGGTGAGACCAAGTCGCCATCTACTTCCTTATTAGGGGAAGCAGAAGGGGTAGGTGCAGATCTCTTCCCATTTGTGACAAGACCCAAGGCAATGGCCTGAAGTTGTGTCAGAGCCTGACAGAGCTCAAGAAGTGAGCAACACTTCTTGAACAAAACTCTCAGGCACATGGTGTGACTCTTGGGGTGTCCTGTGCAGGGCCAGGGGTCGGACTCAATGATCCTTGTGTGCCCCTTCCAACCCAGCTTATTCTGTGAGTAGTACTATTTTCACTTATTAAAGTAGCAGTAACACTCTAGCAGCACAGTTAGGAGAAGGTCATAAACTCAAATAGTTGGTTAAATCTATCAAGTTTTGGTCAAATTTTAATCGTGTCAGGACAGTTAAATCAATCAGTAATTTTAGTGAGATTTGCATGAACATTTGTCTGAAAATAAGATGTTGTCTTTGATTGGTTTGAGTAAGCCTTATTTTTATCAGTTTGAAGGTTTTCTCTTGTAGAAATGAAATTAATGAAGATTTCTTGAGTGAGATCTACAAAATCATCTTTCTTCACATGCTAAATTATATTAAATTAGCTTTATTTTGACATGAGATATGAAATTATTTTGAAAATTTCCTAGCCTGTGGATTTTTCCCATTGATGAAAAATTTCCCATGAAGAGAGATGCTGAAATACAAGGAAAGAATCATGTAGCATGTTTTGGATTTCAATTTTTTGGGAATAACTTGAAGTTAAATTGTAATAATAGGGTTTTTCTTGAATCAAAGAATGATCTTGAAGTTAAAGAGGAGTGAAAGTTTTCTTTCTTACATAGTGTTTTGAGTGTTATATTCCTCAGATGAAGATAACTATGCTAAGAACCTTCCAACTAAAATATACCTAGGTAATGTTGTTCAATTAAAAGGTTTATTGAAGTAAACTCAAATTTTAAAAACATGAACCCCCCACCAAGAGGATATGACTTCCATAGAGTATGATTTCCATATAGGCAAGCAGAAGAATAAATTGATTGCAGCTGACAAGGTTTTTAATGCAAAGTTAACTTTGCTACATTGTACTCAAATGAGATTTATTAAGTTTTAAAATTTTCTGACCTTTATGAACCTAATTTTTCTCTGTTAACATAGCATGGACATTTGATTTCCATTTCATTAGTCACAAGATTCAGTTAAATTACTGTAGATTCCATTTCCAAGCTTGTTCACACTAAAACACTTCTTTCTACTAAGAAATGTTCAAATCATTTTATGAGACAGGTTTGAAATTATTTATCATACCATTTGATCACATGAAACTCTTTTTGACTCAAGTAGCAATATTTTATATTGGTATGCATATTTTTATCCATATGATTCTTATTGACTTACATAGTGGTTACATGGTTAGGAAGTACCTCATGCAGGGAAGTTAGTAAATATAGTCCTTGCTATTCAGATATTAAAATATTTTCTAGGCAAGTAAAGCATTGGGAGGTGAGGGCATTTCAACAGCCATGTTATCTGTGAGAGAGACATCAATGCTTATAGCAGCATCCTTTCTATATTAAAATCAGCAGAAGAATATAAGTAGGATTTGATGAAAACTCCTTTCTGTTCCCTCATAAAGATTATCTGATACATCACAAATAATAGGATATACAAATTTAAATTTAATATCTTCTTGAAGAGTACTACTTGGAGTAGTTCTAGTGATCTGCAGTTTGCACTTCCTCTATCTAACATTTCTTTCCAATGTTACTGAAACCATTTATCTCTCAGTTTGGGCAAAATTTGGTAAATGGGAGACATATAAAAGCATGCAAATTTCTATCAAATCCCAGCAAAGAGATGACAAATGCATGGTCACTTACTGCCTTGATGCTTTCAAAGTGTCCACCTTCTTTCTCAAAGTCAATTGGCTGCCCATTGAGTGTCCAGTAGAAGGTGACATCCATGGTGCTGTCATGAAGGGCTTTGCAGCTGAGGACGATGCTCTCTCCAACCGTTAGCTCAATCTTCTTGGGAGTCAGCTCTATTCTCGTAGGTTCTGGAAACAGAGAAGTGTTAGGAACATTTAGATGGAAATTAACCTATAGTGCCAGACCAAAATAATAGGATTGACTGATGCTGAGTCTACCCAGAGCTTACATTTGTTAGTATGAATTGCAGACAGTCAAATACTGAAAGATATTCATAATAAACACTGAAGTATGACACTGGAGATCAGAAGGTACAGACAGTTTCATGGAGTCAATAAGGCAGAATCCTAAACAGCCATCTATGGGACATATGAGATGGATTAATTATTTAATTATTTAATTAATTTTAAAAGTTTCAGGAAAAGCTTTTTTTTTTTTTTTTTTGAGGCTGCAGCACCCAGAATCTTGTGATTGTATGAAAATTTTAGTTTTGTCACATAAAATAATACAGGATGTTTCCTGGATTACTAAATACAGGAAGAAGCTTGAAAAATGAAGTCAAAAGGCTTGAACACCTGCAAAGAAAATCCATTAATTCAGCTGAAAACTGAAAAAGAAAAAAAGGTTCAGAAATGGATTGCTACTCAGTAGTGTTAGTATTATTATTAATCTTCTTAGTTATTACCTTTCTCTGGATTTTATATACATACAATTATTACTTTAATTTAAAGGTTTCTTCTCATACAGAAAAAGTTAGGGGTGAGCTCCCAAAGATAAAATATGTTAAAAGCAATATTGATTCCTTTACTTATAGAATTATTTATAGTTTGAGTGATTTAATATATATATTAATTCTTATGACATATCTACAATAAAACAGCTGGAGAATGCAATCTGATTCAATGTTTTACCAGATGGAATTTAGTCCCCTTAGCTTTTTGGAAATGCTTTTTTATTCTGCCTGGAGAATGCTGCCTTATTGTTGGCTGGGGATAATATTTAAATATTTGTTAAAATAAATCATCATTACCATCAAAGCATTTTTTCATACCTTTAACAGATAGTGATACAATGATTTCTGCAGATCCAAATACATTTACACCTTGGCATAAATACCGCCCTTCGTCAGACTTGGAAGCATTCAGGATTCGCAGACTCCCATGTGGAAAAATAGTTATCCTGGAAAGGATAAGTCCATAAATATATAAATATCTCTCCCATGCTACCAGCCAAATTCCATGATGATATCTTTCAGAGATAATAAATAGGATTAAGGACTGCTGCCTCTGTAGCAAGGGATGATGAAGATGATAACTGAATTATCTTCTGTTTCAAAAAGGTTTTAATAAATCCGTTTTACTAGTCCTTCCTTAATTCAAAATTTTCATGGAAGCATCAGTGGATTAGTATCCTTTGACACTTATTAAGAGTGAATTGTAATGAAACTTTTGTAGAACAGTAAAAAAGGTAATCCTTCATAATTTGTCTTCAAAGTTTAACCACTATATTTTTGTCAAATCACATTTCAATATCAAGCACAGGCTATTCCATCTAGGAAAAAAATTACCTTAGAAATCAGATCTGAGAAGAATGGGAAGCAAAATTCAAAAGACAAGAAAAAAAACCCTATAATTGTATCTGGTCAAAAGAGGATTTATGGCATCACAGCACAGTGTAGCGAAGGGACTTAAATAATCTTTGCTTTTTGTAGGTGGGCTTTTTTTTTTTCTAAGTCTATAATTGCAGCTCCACTATACCTCTTGGTATGTGACCCTGCTAAACATATTCATGAGAAATATTTAGCTGCTCACATTTAGGAGTTTCAAATTTTGGTTTTGCTTGCACAATATTAATCATAAAATCCATGAAGCAGTGTGTAAATGAAACTCTTTTTGCTCTTCTAAAATGACAAAACCACTGAATTTATTCTGTCTTGGAGGTGCAGTCTGGAAGAGCAGTAAATAATCATGGCTCTTTTTCTGACAGAGAGCTAGGAGCCTAAAAGGAATATGACAACTCTTAGATGGTATTTAATCCAAGCCCTGCTTGCAGGTGTTGTGGATCCTTTCCCACTTTGAGTAGTGGTTACAACTCTCTCAAAGGTCTTGGGAGATGTAGGCTGGGAGCATGGACACTGGAAGCAGATTATCCTCAGCAAATGCTTTCAGGTACCCCATAGAATGGGGGAGGACATGGGATGCTTCCTTCTCCTGTATTTGAAAACCAAGGTAAGACCTGTGTGTTGGAGAATCTAAATAAGTAGGTGGGTGGCTCTTTCCCAGGGATGGGTGGATTTTTAGGTATACCTGTCCAGAGGGGGACTTTCTGGGAAATGCAGCATAGACTGACACTCCTGCTGGGAATCCTCTGTGGAGTCTATTATTGGAAATCATGGAAGGTACTGTACAATGTTGTGTTTTACTCTTGAAAAGTATTTAATCAGGAGTATGGCACTTTTGACAGGACTGGGTTGGGCTCTTCAGCAGCAAAAGAGGAAAGGAATTACATTTATGGACTGTATGTGTTAAACTTCACAGCTGTTATCTTTGATTTATACTAGAAGTGATTTACATTGGCGTAAAATTCAATAATGTGCTCAAATGAAATCATTAATACGAGACTGCATTATTCTCCTTCCTTCCTTCCTTCCTTCCTTCCTTCCTTCCTTCCTTCCTTCCTTCCTTCCTTCCTTCCTTCCTTCCTTCCTTCCTTCCTTCCTTCCTTCCTTCCTTCCTTCCTTCCTTCCTTCCTTCCTTCCTTCCTTCCTTCCTTCCTTCCTTCCTTCCAATAATATCCCCTGTTTTCTAACTCTGTGAGAAATGGTCGTTTATTATCCAAGGTTCATAAATATTATGGTGGAGAAAACAGAATTTCATTCCAGTGAAAAATGTGCTTCTGTTCACTTCAGATGTGAAACCACTCACTGCTCTCAACAGACAGCAGAAGAAAAAAATAGCTTCAAAAGTGAATGGGGCAGAGGAAGGACATGTCAACTCAAGGGTTCCCCAATACAACCTGAGGATGCATCTCCCATCGTGCTCTAAAAAAATATACACCAGTATTTGAGTAACATTATTTGTGTAAATGTAATTTTATAGAAAACATTATTGTATTAAGTAAATGATTCTGTACCAGAGTTTTGAAGGTTTGGATTTTTTTCTAACAAATAAGAAGTCTTGAAACTTTGTTACAGTATGCAGAAGAAACACTCTGCTTTAGAAACTGACAGGGATGCAAGGTTCCTTCATTTTCTCTTGGTGTAATTTAAAATAAAAATTTCTAGCAACATGCTCAGTTTTCAATGCTCTGATGACATAATTTCTATGGCAATGGTTTTTGCAAACAGTGGTAGTTCTCATCAGTGTACTGACAGGATCAGGAAAAAACCCAGGATATTCCTTTAATGTTTGCAAATTATAGAAGCTTGTACACTGTTTAAGTCCTGATATAAAACAGTTTTGAAATTCTGACCTTGGAGGAAAAGAAATTTGAATGCATATAGAAGATTATCTAATGAGTCTTATGGATATTATCAACTACATTACTCCGTAGTTAAAAGCTCCTGTTATCCATGATGGAAAGAGTAATCACTCAATCAAAGGAATTGCAAACACATTTGCTGGTGAATTATTTGGCTCAGAAATTAATATTTTCTTTAAGGTTCCTAGCACTTAAAGAAAATATTAATTTTTTTTTCTATGTGTTTGAGAAAAAAGCCAGAGGCCTGGTTATGATGGAAACTGAAATGCTTTATTTATGCATACAATACTTGCTGCACACAGCAGGATCATAGACTTCTCCTTCCCTGCCAATATCTCTCAGTCACAGGGAGACCACTTGTGTAGTATGTCTACATATTTTAACAAAAATTTGCATAGCAAAAAGTTTTTTTCACTTCATAAATAGAGGGTAAGTACAGAGAGGAAAATGGGGCTGGGGTAGAATTAAGGATTATTTAGGAAAAGAAGCAACCTTAAATGATTAACTAACTAGAAACTGAGGGACAGATGATGATAGATTGACAAATAGAAAAAAGATGGTTGAGAGATCACGGTGAGAGTTTGGAAATTATTGTATTTAAGTATAAGAAAAGTTATTTTAATCACATAAAGGAGATGGATGTTGTCCATAAAAGGTTTCCGGAAAAAAGTGGCACAAAATCAGTGTCT
Source organism: Molothrus aeneus (assembly GCF_037042795.1). Lineage (NCBI taxonomy): Eukaryota > Metazoa > Chordata > Aves > Passeriformes > Icteridae > Molothrus > Molothrus aeneus. The sequence goes on along the minus strand of NC_089647.1, from coordinate 39,683,028 downwards.
TTGTAAAAAAGAGTTTTCATCTGTCTAATAACATGAAGAAAATGATATGAGAGTTAATGTCTCATCTCATGTCAAAAAATGTGTTGTCTTGAGATCAACTGTGACAGAGATTTTAACAGCAATTGCTAGGAAAGTGGAAGTAAGGTATAACAGCAAATGGACTTGAGATGAGATTGAACATGGGTTAACTTAAGTACACTGAAAGAGATTAAACTATTATAATATTCCATAAGAAAAAATATTTTCTAGAGAAAATAACTGCAGATTTAATCTTCCACAGGTTTCAAGAATGATTTTCATGCTGAAATTCCCATGGTTGGTTAAATACATTTAATACAAAAATTAAGGATTTTTTAGAAAGTGGTTGAAGAAAAGACTTCTTTTTTTCAGAGAGAGAAATTGTTTTTATACTATGATATTATTTTTCAAAGTTACCAAGATACAAAAAGGCTGTTAAAAATTTGATTAAATAAATGTTTCTTTGAGACAGCAACGGAGCACCAGGTTGGTAGAAAAGCAGTAGTTGTGACTCTGAACTAAGAAGCCATGCAGTAAAGGAAAATACAACCGTAGAATATATCAGATACCAATGTGCATCTCTTTATGGAAGTATTAATACATGAAGTGCTGAGGAAATATAATTAGGCTAATTTTGATCATCAGTATTCAGAAAGATTAATTCTAATCAAGCTGACATTTGTAAAGATCAACATGATGACCAGGGAGGAAAGAAAACCTTTTGTTCTGGAGGCTGTTTGTAAAATTAAAACTGCACGTGAGATGCGTTTCTATTTTACATGTTAATTCATGGATCTTGTAAGCAGACAGTTGAACTTCTATTAAAGGTAAAAAAGTGCAGATGTCTAATTCACATTGCAGATTTCCACACTTTGGATCTCAACCTGAAGTGAGGAACTGAATCTCACCCTCAAATCTTAATTTAGTTCCCCAGATATAAGTACATTTCATGATCTGGCACAATTTCTGGGACAAAATCCCAGCTGCTGCAAGACGTGGAAATTAATTTCCTCATTGTCCCCACTTGCTGTGATCTTGTTTCTGAAATGAAGCTTTCTGAGCACCTGAACTTCAGTTGATACCAAATTAGAAGGGATGCTTGAGGAGTCAATTGCTTTTCAGATAAAAATGGGAATCCATCTGTGGAATGGAGCTAGAACTATTCCAAAGAGAAACCTGGGACAGTGGACAGTGTGGATAATATCAACTTTTTGCTTCTCCTATTGATCCATGCTACCTGCTCATGCGGAAATAGCCATTAGACACCTGCACTGGGCTGACACACATGACAGAAGACCTGTGAGAGGATGTAAGTTCTTAAAGCACAGACACGGAAATCAATTAGCCACAAGCTTCTCTGCCAATGAAGCTGAAACCCCCCATCAAATTAATAATTAAAAGACCTAAATTGAAATTGAATGTGATTTTAAAGTCTGTCTTATATATCTGCGTATTATAATTTTCCACTCTGATTGTATCAGAAGTAGTGCAGCTGTTGGATGCCCAGCTTGCCAAGAACATCAGCAAATTTGGACATACATATTAGTCACATTTCTATAACGTCAGTTTTGCTAATGACTGCATAATCTGCTAAACTAGTTTGAGAGTACTGCTACAAAGCCATAGAAATATGAATGAAAGTGTAAATTTTCCTCTCTAAGGCTTCAGAATTGGACTAAGATTAACATTGGAAAATTCTCAGCAACTATACTTTTCAAAAAATATTTTCAAATTATTATTTTAACTGTAAAAATATAGCAGTCTATTCAAAGTTTATACTTACCAGTAACACTTTAGATTGAAAACACACTTAGTACATTTGTTTAAACAAAAATGTATTAGCTCACTCAGATCAGGAATTTTGTCAAATTTTTTCTTCTTTCAGCAATGAAGTATGCATCAGGAAGAGTAAGTCTTTGATAAAGAATGTGTTGCTATATCTGGAAGGATGAAATTCAACACTGTTTGCATATGGGATGTTGACGTGAATAGAAAGGTGTTCTCTGAGGCCAAGTGTTTACAAAGAAGCTGATGGATGGAAGTCAGACTCATAAGAAATGCTGGATCTTTTCTTATGGATGGTGTTTGGGCATGCTTTATTTGGTAGTCTGAAATGCCTTCTCTTAATCTTCTGACTGACAGGAGGTAAGGAACATGCTGATGGAAGTGAACAGAGTGTAAGGTCCCCACAAATGTAAATGGCAAAGCTCATCTTCCTTTGAGTTTCACATGATTTAAAGAATGGGAGTAGGATATGATATGTAAGAGTTGCTTTTATGGGAAGTTTTGCATTTTTCTTTACAGTATTTTGATTAAAAGGTAGCAATTTTTTTTCCTTCCTGCTGCTCTGTTTACAGAAAACTTTTGAGAGTTTTGACTGTAAACTTTGGTCTTATGTTGAGGGGAAGGAGTAAGACATGGTAAATACAGACATCATTTTTTTATATAAAAAAAGGAGATCTATTCTGCCTGCCATATAATTTCTCCTTTGATTGATTCTTTAGTATAAATGAAATGTATTAGTAGTGCAGATACTTTTACTGTTTCCCTGTCTTAATAAAACAATATTAGTTCATTAACATCTGGTATAACCTATCATAGAAATTCTCAGATATTATTTACAGCTAGGACATACTATTTTATGTTGAAAACTGATGCTGGAAATTTTCAGCCTTCTTTATCACCAGGGACAGTTTTACCTTGACCCACTGGGGCCAGGATCTGCATTTGTTCTCTGTATCACGTTAGATCAATGAGCAGAGATTTCCATCAAGATTAAGATAATGAGAAATGGAAACTCTAATTTTCATTCTCTTGCATCATTCATAGCAGATTCTCACAAGCAGATGTCTTGATGCTGCGGCAGAAATTGTTTCTGGATGCTGAAGCAGTTGAGGCAGCAAACATTAGAATTGCTACACAACAATTCGGGATTTAACTAAGCACTTCTTACACAGTGCTTCAGACAGGATCCAGACACAGTGTCTGGATCTTAATAGAAATTAATGTCAGGCAGCTTATACTTGGAGCTCTATATTCTTTAAATAACAATTACAGAGTAAGAAAAAATAGAAGTCAGATATGTGGCCGTTTTTGGTGGGGAGGAAGAATTAGCAATGGTAGTTTGGTTAGGCTGTAGATACTATTATCTTTCTCTGTTTTCAACTAGTTATTTTGGCTTTCAAACCAAAGAAAATTTTTATTACACATTAGAGATATAACCACAGCAATAAGGGAAGCATAACGTTTAGTTAAAACCTTTACAAACTTTAACACCTAGTAACTGGAATTAAAAAGAGAGTTATTGGTGGTCAGAAAATCATCCCCTGAATTTTTCATTTGGATCTAAAATCAGGAGTATGAAATTGGTTTGTCCGCATGTTGGAAATAAGAATTTTAAAGATGCAAATGGAGAGAAGCTGCACTGACTCATTTAGCCTGTGGCCCCTCACAGTGTTTTGATCTGAACAATCTGTCATTTGACATTAGTTTGGATTTGGGATCTGTCAGTTTCCTTTAATGTAGACTACAAGGAATCAGAACAAGTATTTGTAAATAGTTGAAACCTTTATTTCTCCCTAAATGGCTTTGGGCTATCTCATTCCCCTTTGCTTTCTCTTGCTCCTTCATAATAGATCCACAAACGTCTAATGGTCCCAGAAAATGGATGTGAGTCATTGCTATAGTAAAGCCACTTAGATAAGCAAAAGACAATCTACTTTATATTAATTTTGTAATAATATCACCCTAGATAGAGCAATTTTTATTTTAGTATTCTTGACTCAATTAGGAAAAAACCCCTATATTTGGCATAGTCCCTTGGCAAAGCATGAAATTATTTGGATTTTCTTCACGCTATGTTTTCAAACATTTATAATGGTGCAATTCCTCTGTGTGATATCTTAGGTCATTGGAATATGCTAAACCTTATTATTAATGTCCCACAAACTACTTCCAGCTCTATTTAAGCTAATATATGCAAACTGTCTTAGGGCAGTTTCTTTCAAAGTGCCATAGCAAGGCCTCTCATTTGTCCTTGCTGTTTGCTGCACAGGAACATTTGTGCAAGAAAATACATAGCTCTCCCTGGTGCAAATGTTGTCCATGTATGTAAATATAATTTCATGCGGATGACACTGAAGTTATTTTTTGCTAAGAAATGTAGCTTCTGTTCTAAGCATGGGGAATAAATATGGTCTCTGCAGTGTTTCTGTGCAGTAAAGTCTGGAAAACACTGATATGTCAGAATCAGAAGGGTCTTTGGGAGTGCTCTTTTCTTTGTATGAATCAGCTGGTCATTATTATTTTAAATCATGCTTTGCATTAATGAATTTATTCAAACCAAAACTTAAGCACATAGTTTGCTTTAAAGACTCTATTAACAGCACCAATGCCAAGGATGATAGAAAGGTGCTAAAATTGAATTTCTAAGGTAATACACAAGATAACTGAGGTAATAAGCTGAAATAGAGACTAACTGTAAAGGTAACAGAAATTCAGATCAGTAATCTATTAGCTAGAGAAATTATACACCAAGCAAATATTTAAATTATTCTACATTTTTACTGGTATGTTCAAGGAAGTGTTGGTACGTATTGAAAATTTAATATCCCTTCCTAATTGGTACTTTGTTGTGCTGCTCAAATATTTTACCCTCAAATGTGTTTCATCTTGTGCAAAGAAAGAACTGGGAATATTACTCAGAAGACATATGAGGATAAGTGTTCTAGAAACACTTGTTTGAGAAATTGTTAGGAAAGGCCATTTAAGGTCTTTTCTGCCCTGCATTGAAGTCCAAGACTTCCTTTACAAGCTCTTATAAAATACAATTGGTTTAAAAAAATTTATCTCTAAACATGCTGAAAATACTATAAAATTATTAAAATGTTCTTTCATATTTTTAAAATCCATATCATACTTTTGACCCATTTAAATTTTATATATATATTTTAATATTTAAATATTTTAAATAATTAAATGTGTTCCTCTTTTTTTGCACACTGTTTCAATGTCAGAAATTTTCTCCTGCTGCAAAAAGGTTCCTTCTTTTCAGGAAAAGCTTTATCACAATAATTTTCTCCATGTTTCTAAGTGACAGCAATGAATTATTAACTTACTCTCTTTTACTCAGAAGCTTAAGAAATAATAACTTCTTCAAGAACTGCATGATCCCTCCAGGAAAAGAAAAATACACAGGAAACTTCAGTTAGTCCAAGATATGTCTGTGTTTCACTTGTTAGTTAGAAAAGTAACATTAATACTCAAAGGCAGACCTTATATGCAAGAGGTAAAATTCAAATAGACCAGGTGCTCAAGGAAGCAGATCTTCAGCCAGTGTAAAATAAGATAATTTAATTCAACTACATGATTCTATTATGGCTCATACTAGATAAAAACACATCTCAAAACAGCCAAACTATGCTATGCTTGAAGAGTTAACATTAACTTCAGCAATATAATATGAAGAGCAGAAACTTAAATTTCACTCAAATTATATTCTCGTAAATTGAAGACTGCTAATTAGATGCTTACATGGGAAGTGTCCATTTGCTCATCATATGAAAGTGATCTAGCAGTCATCTAGCTAAAGCGCTATTGTTGTAAGCTGTGTAATGATGTCCAGCCAGATGGAACCTGCTTTCCAGTGTTGATTCTACAGCACTACTAGAATATTAACTGCAAGTGATGCTTTTATGTAACACAGCAATGAAATTGAATATTTCCCACCTCTCTGAAAAATTCTTTTCTTAGATATACTGTTACTGCTTTCATGTGAATAGAAGAACTGGATAGAAGAGAATAAATGATTGTTCTGTATTAAAACCTTGCTATCAAGAAAAATAAAGACAAACAGTTGTTGTCCCCCACCCCCTCCCCCCCCAAAAAGCATCAGATCATTGCAGTTTGCAGTTAATTAATATGCATTGTTTAAGATCCCCTCACTGATGGAGGTGCTTTCTACTTGGTAGAGCTCTCTCCCTGGCATTCAAAGACAGTCAGTATTGAAATGCCACTGGGTGCTGAATGCCCTAATCCCAAGCAAGGAGGTAAAGGACCAGCAGTCAAACTGATGGCTGGATGCTTGAGAAGGAAGCTGACTGGTGAGAATCAAATCAGCAAGAGGGTTGTCAATCCTTGTAAAATAGCCAGCATGGAGGTTTGAAAAGGATAAGAACTTTCTGTGTCCCATTCATATAATGCATCAAAACACACCAAAGAAAGCATATTCTTTCCTGACATTTTCAGAAATAGACAGGATAATGAGATTTATATGGTCATGGTATGGGAGGGCTGAGATAGCTTTAATGGTCTACTGATAAATGCTATTAATGTAGCATTCTGTTAATTTGTTACTTTTGAATGAATATTGCAAAATTGTGGTTTCAACCTTCTCATATGTCTAATCTCAGTTGTAGTACAAAGACAGGACAGATGAATGTGGCAATGTCTGCCTTATCCTCACATCAAACTGACTCCATTGTCAACTGGAGAAGCTCCAATTATATTTCTATCATATGGTAGGTACTGCTGGACTCTGGAAGATGAAGACTGATTGCTTTCACCATTACGCTGCCTCTGGAAGATTGTGCAAAGTCTGCCCTTACTGCATGTTGGTCCAGGTAGAAACTCTTTGGAGAGGAGATTCCATTAGCATGATGTATGTTGTACTTGGATCAATAGCTACAAGATCTTCACTAGTTGTTTAGAGCTGTCAATATAAGATTCAGTGCTCCACAGAAATGCTGGCCTTCCAACCATTGCTGTTGTGAAATAGCCTCTATTTTCTCCCTATCTAATAACCATAAGGTCTCAGATAGACTACCAATGAGTTTGACACACTGTTTTCATGAAAGATACACAATCTAGAGGGGGCACAGTCAAATAATTTTTCAGTACAAAATCAACTTCTGAAAATGGGAAATGAATAATTTGAACATAGATTACCTCCTAAAATACATTTGCTGAGATGTTTAGAGAATTTTGAGCATTTATAAGCTTGGTAGATTGTAGACAATAAAAATGGCATGCATTGGTATAGCAATAATGGGATAGAATAGAATAATTGGTCCTGCTTTGCAGTAAAATGTCCCTGCTGGCTCTCTGGTTTTTCATATCAGAGATTACCATGCTGTGTACAATAAGGAGCAGTCATTACTTGTTTGCTTAGTTCTGTCATATTTCTGAGTTTACCCTTGGAAATTCCAGCACTTCTTTTTTCTATCTTCACTGACAATTAGATCTAATGTGAAAGATCTCAATAATCTCTCGCTACATCCAGAAAGAAAGCAAAGGATAGAGACAAAAAGCTCATGGCTCCATTACTCCATACTACTTCACACCTTTAGACAGGAGCTTTTCAGTGGAGAAATCTAGGGGATAGAACAGACTTCACAAAAAAACGTGTGGAGTGAAAGCACACCTGATAAACAACCTTCCATCCATCTATAGTTCCATAATGTATCTCTAACCTATTTCTGTGATACAGCTCTGGATTTCTACATCATTTACACTCAACACACTTCCTCACTGCATCCTCGATAAGGGGTGTGCTCAAAAGGCCATACCTCTAACAACACCTTGTTGTTTATTAAGATATTGGTGCAAGAATAGGTTTCAGAAACCTTGATTATAAATAGCAGTGCAGAGCAAAGGCCATGCTGTTTCTGCAGCACATACGAAATTACCAGAGGAAAATTTGTTCTGGAAGACAGCTTTGCTGGAATTCTACCTTTCCTCCTAATAATGGACAATTCTCTCTAATTAGTTTTCTGTTTTAATAGTAAACCCATAGGTTAATGATCCTACTTAGAAGGTCATACAGTGTTTAAACCTTTATGAGAAGTAAAAAAATATATCTAACTAAGCTGTAAATCTGACAGATCTACATTAATTTTCTTACATTTTGTGAAAGAACCAATCTGACCTGTGGATCTAGACATCTTGCAAGAAGGAGAGACAATCAGTTCAGCAGGGAGACAGTTTAAAAGCATTGGCTCAGCACAGAAATACTTCCAGACTGTAGGAGTGGTAAATGGGATTTTGACTAAAATGAACTAGGATCTTATTGACTCCACTTTTTAGGTCAGATGAGTTCATTTTGCATTCTGTGGGGAAACGGGTACCATGGCTGGAAAACTAGGTAAAACAAGATTTATTTTATTCTCATGTCACAAGGTGAAATACAGTCTATTAACTGGAAAAGGCAGTTAAAAAGACACATGTTCCCTCCAGAGAACCACATTGCCACTAAGGGTGAAAAGGGTGCAAAGTTCTTACTGACAAACAATTTATTGATTAGAGTTATTTGAACCTTAGAATCTTTAGTTTACTCTGGAATATCTTGCACTTCAGCCACAACTCAAAAATTTTGATTACAGGTTGAAATAACAGTTCAGTAGGATGTGCTTCTGTTTAAAACTTCAGTTTAAAACTGTATCTCTCTACAGCTGTATTGCTGTGCATGGAAGATAACAGATGGAATACCTGCAGTGATATAAGTTATGTGCAATAAAACATGTAACAAAAATAATGGAACAAGAAAAAAAAGTCAGTGACTCTATCTGTGCTAGTCCACCAGGCTGCTGCCAAAGATGGCTCTTGTTTTAGAATCAGGTGTCCCATCATGCACAGTGAGAAGGTCATAGACTTCTTTGGGGGAAACACTCTATGTGAAAAAAAAAAAAAAAAAAAAAAAAGGGGCATCCTCAGGCCAAGTCTGTTTTGCTTTATGTACAAACTACCCACACACAACCTCTACATCCTGTCTGTTAGTGCATTTATTTCTTGTGCATGGATGGAAATTTGTGGTGGTAACAGGCCCCAGAGAGGACTAGGGAGCCAGCAAGAATCAATGAAAATGCTTAGAGAGAAGAGGCAAATGCTAATTTTGTGGTGTTGAATGCCTACATCAGTTGAAGGATTTGGATGACTCTTGGATTTCTCTTGCTTCTGCCAGCCACAGGTTCTCTGATGGATGAGACTTAATGCCCCCCCATATTTATTTATCATGGTAAGTTTGGGTACACATCTTTACATCCCACTGGTCGTACCACATACTCCCACATGATACAGGTTATCAGTTGTGGGTTGCTAATGTCAAGATATAAGTTGTCATGGTTGCAATGCCTCACCATATTGGAGAGGATCTCATATTGATCCATATTGGTCTAGAGCCAGAAGTAAATTTTTGTGTGGCATTAGCTATGTCACACCTACAGACTGGTGACATGGTAGCTGTGCAATCATTCAAAGATATCTGCTGTTGTAATTATAATGCTGCTCTAATGCTAAAATCTGGCTCTTGTTTCCTGTTTGAGAAGGTCAAAGCAGCATTAGAGCATTCACATGGCACACAACTCCAAGCTTACTGTCTTCACACCAACAGTCTCAATAAATAGGCATCTTCTCTCATCAGCATAGAGACAAGAACATGATACTTCTTTAGTGACATAATTTCCTTGTTTGCCTAAATTCTACTTGCCTTCTAAAACTTACTTGCTTCTCCTTCTTTCTTCCCTAACTCTTCTTTTCTGCACAAAATGGTATGTTATGGTATTCTTAAGATGCTGCCACATCTCACTTCTTCCCTAACCTTACCTTATGAAGTGCATTATTGATGACATTGGCATAGAGCTGGGCACACAGAAAGTAGGATGAAAAAGTTACTGACTCACTGGGGATAACCTGCTGCCAGATATGCAGTTGTGTCCTATAATTAAACAGCTAGACTAATCAGAAAACACTCCCTACTTTATAATTTTATAAAGTTGTACTGTAGCATGTTCCCTTCTCAGGATGACAGGGAGGAGTACTGAATCAACAGAGACCTCACTGCCTACTCTATATTCACATCTCACTTTTGCACGCAGAATTATTTTCCAGAAATTTAAAATAATTTTAATCTTTTTTAATAACTTTACTTGTGTACTCTGAATCTATTAGACCAGGTAACTACTTGCCAGGGACCTGGCAAGAGTAAGCTAAGTATCTAAAGGCAGTAGTGTGAATGTGTCCTTAGAGCAGGTACTGACAGATGGCACAAGTTTTGCCCATCATTTTGCAGTTCACTGTGTTGGCATCTCTCTTTCCCTGTCTTCAGAGGTCTGGGAAAAGACACAGTCAGGGATCAGAGGCAATGAAAAGAAAGATATTTTTCCTAGGGATGCAGAGAGGTCTACATACAGGTTTATTGAAACCTGATGAAAGACTGCTGAACTAAGAGCCAACCTGAAGGGAAGGATGAGCCTTCCAAGGACACAGTGAATGAGGATAACCTGTTTATAGTTTCACCTCTCTGCTGCCAAGTTTTCTCCATTTAAAAAATGGCCCTTGATTTTGCTTCATTTCTAAGAAAACATAGCTCCTGTGGTTCAAAGATTTTTGGTGATTTAAGCATGCTCACTTTGATGAAAATTGCAGTAAAATCCTCAGAACTCAGTTTGACTCATGCTCCTATCACACTTGATTCCTGCTGAACTGAGATTACGCATATAACCTCATCCATAATTTTTTTCCCTTATTTTTGAGTGTTTGAACTCAGAGCCTTTGCAGTGCTCTTCACGTAGTTGCTTGGATATGATTACAGGATTGTTTACGGATTTTGCAAAAGTAGTATGTAAAGAGCAGTTGACCTTTTAAATCAAGATTTCACAGCTTCTTCCATGAATAGTCAGCAAAAAAAAAATTGCTTTTTTATAAAAAAAATTTATTTATTGTTTTTATTGAGAGTGGAAACCTAAGCTGCCATTTAGCAGTGGAGCTGTGGAAGGGAACACAGTGAAGTGGCATCTTTGCTACAAGGATGAGACAAAAACCATCCCTTTGAGAGTGGGCTATAGTTCAAAAACTTCAAAAGTAGGGTGAGTATTGACCTTGATAAGGCTTAGTGATACACAGAAACATATGTATATTCATGGTGCTGTTTGACAGGTTCCAAGCTCATAGATCGACTTTTATTTATGGACATTTATAAAGCACTCCAACTTATGGGTTTATCTTTACTGTGGAAACACTTTGGTTTCTGTCTTCAAATATAGAATCTAAGGAGATTCATATTCAAATACAGACTGATAGTATGAATTGTGAAATATCTGAGCTAAATGAAATCAGTTCAATTAGTATATGTTTATAATGCAGTAACATTACCTTTATGAGTCCTGTACCACCAATTTTCCACTTGGAACATGTTCCAATACTTAAAGTAAACTTAGAAGAAAGGTGGGAACATATTTTTAATGGGCCCTGTAGTGATAGGACAATGTGCAATGACTTTAAATAAAAAGAGGGGAAGATGGGAGGTTAGCACTGTATATAAGGAAGAAATTTTTCATGATGAGGGTGGTGAACGACTGGAAAAGGCTGCTCAGAGAGTTGGTAGATAACCAGTCCCTGGAAACATTCAAGGTCAGGTTTGATGGAGCCCTGGGCAGCCTGATTTAGCTGAAGGTGTACCTGCTCATTGCAAAGGACACTAGGGGGTCAATTTTGATCTGATCTCTTCTATGATTCTATGGAAATAGGAAAATAGTCTTAAAATAAATGACAATGTAAAGGGTTTTGCCTCATATGAAAGGAGATGCAATGAATGCATAACCAGTGCTCAGCAATTTGATTTTAGCTTCTTCTGTGATCCAAGAAGGGAAGACACATTCTACACTTGTAGTCTGTATTGGAACAAATGAACAGCCTAATTCTTCAGCTGCTCAGCAATGACATGAGCAGCAGATAAATCAGCTGGCTAATCAGTTGGTCCTACTGCCAAACATGAAATAAGTATGGATTTGCAGTAATTATCATTGCAAAGAGGTCATTAGTGATCACTATACCTGTGTGAAGAGTTTGAGATCTCTGAGTCTTTTATGAACCATGGTCCATTGACTGCTCTTTCACAGACTACTCTTTCTACCTAATTGTGATTTGTATCTAAAAGCTTTTCTTGGTCAGTATGGAATTAAGTGTATTTATACTTTGTTTCTCCACATTTGGTATTTATTTAATGAACAAAGCAATGACTGTCTACAATACTAAGAATGACTTACCTTAGGCTTCATGGTTAAGCAAAGGAAATTATTAAGAGGGTTATTATTCTTATCCCTGCACATACAGTGAAGGTACAATAAAACTTTGTTGTTACTTTCTAACCAATTTCCTGCAAGGGCCAAGCACTTTCCTGGGTTTCACCTAGGAAGGACAGCAGATATGAGAAGAATGGTGAGGGACAAATTGGGATGAAGAAAATGTTGGACATTCTTTTGCTGCCTGTGCACCCTTAGAATGAATTCTAGCTCTTTCCTGAACTCCTCTAGAATATGGACATTCTGATTCAAAAGTTACAATTAGTAAAGAAGGCAAGGTAGTGTAAAATAATCAAAGAATAAAACACTACACACTTAAGCCCTTAGGCAATGCTGCCATAAAAAAAAATAGAACAAAAACCAAAGGGTGAGATGAAAGATTTTTGTTCACAGTGACTATAAAGAAACATTATAGCTGCAAGCTAATATCATGTCTTCTACAGCTATTTTCATCTCAAAATGAGAATGTTTATGTTGTTGATATTATACATAATTTTAACCTCAAAGCTCTAAGTTCACCACAAAGCAAGGGGCTTTGGGATAAGATATAGGTTTAATCCCATCAGATACTTTTCTGATCTGGTTTCACATCTGAGTGTTTGAAGATATAGGGTTTGAGATCTTGCTTAAGGTCAGCTATGCTTTAATTCTTACAGCTGCATTATCATGCAAGTTTTTTATTTTCTCTTTTTTTTCCCCCTAGTTTGTCTTTGATCCAATTATAATTTTTCATTTAAAGATAAAATTTTGTAGTTCTAAGAATATTTGCAGAAGGCAAGTAGTCTTTCCTGTACCACAAAAATGACAAAACCTTCCCTTCTGTTTTGCTTTTGCTTTCCTATAGAAATTTAACCAGGTTGTAGGCAGCACATAAGCCTAACAAACCCTTAGAGACATTTGTGTCCAAGTTCACCTTCTGGGAATAGGAACATTCTGAAATAAATTTTTGGCTGATGTTTGGCCTGAATTTCAAACTCAATCAGAATTCAGTAGTCCACTAGTTACTTGTTTATAATCAAGAGAAAAATGTAGACCATCAAGAAATTTTTGGATGCAACACAGGTCTTGAAACATTCTTAGCTGTGATGGTACAAATGTGTGTTTGAAGCACAAATTATACTGGTTTCCTACCCATATGTGTGAAAATATGCATGATGGAAAAATGGAAAATATTTTAGTACCAGATAATTAATGTTTAGAGGATATTCAAGTATTCTAGGGATACTATTCTGATATCTAACTCCATAGAATTAACCATGGTTGTGAAAGGTGCAAATTTACTGCAGGATGTTATTTTTCTTTGTCCCAGATTTCTGGAATTCCTTGAGCTTTGAACAAAAAATAGCACATTTTAAAAGGAATATTTTGAAAAATATTTTTAGTTTTCAACATTCTGCATCACTAGTCATATAAAAACTGTGAAATATTTCCAGTTTGGCCACTAAGTTGAAATAGTTTCTATGAGATGGAATGAAAGAAAAGAATAAAATTTAATATCAAAGACAGGGACTTCAAAAATTAATTTCATAGATTTTTGTCTAACTAAGCTTTATAGCAAGTACAAAAACTGACTTGCAAAGAAATAGTGCCAAGCCTTACTTCTTCCTCTTTGTAACTCATTTTATACAACAATATTCTTATGTATGGAAATTTGTTTAAATAAATCATTGATGGTTGAACAGAAATCCTGAATTGTTATTGGAGGAATATTTTCATGTGCAAAATGTTGCCTGTTGGGAAAAAGTTACCATCTTTATCAGAAAATATTAAATAAAAGAAATTTAAAATGTTTCCATTTAAATTAGGCCTGTGTTAGTTGAGATTTACAGATTAAGGCTTGATTCATTTACGGCAATATGCCTCTTTCTAATTAATTACAGAATTACCATTTTCATCTTTGTGAATGCCAAATGAATTAATCACCATGTTTATACAACTAATGTCTTGGCAATTAAATAATGACTTGTGTTTCATTGTATGGAGCTACACTAGTTCTTGGTCTTCATGTTGGGACACTAGCCATAAGATTTAATTTCATTTGATCTAATTAATAGAAAACTGTTAAAATTAAACCCACAAATGCAGAAATTCAATTTAAAGGTTCATATGCCTGATCAAAGAAACAAAGACGTAGACAAATGCACTGGAAAACATCTGCTTAAAATGGAAACAGGGCTGATTGTTAAAAACATCTTGCAAAGCAGAGGCATATTTAATTAGCATTTGCTATATTCAGCTCTGAGACTTATGGAAAAATTGTGTATATCCTAATTCTGAGTGTGTCTGGATCTTACTTTCCCATTTCACAATTTCACTCTGGATCACTTTCCATCATAAATTTGAGACAGAACAACAGGTGTTTCCATCCAATTATCCAAAACTCGTTATTAAGAGTTTATGACGTTCTTATGTTTTTATTTTGCTTTCCAGTGGCATGGGAGGACAGACTACTTAATTCAAGCAAAGTTTACTGAGACTTGATTTTTGTTTAAAAACCCTAACAATTCTGAATCAGCAGATTGCTTTTGTGCTTCGGTGTTTTCTAACATAGCCTCAGCTATGTTAGAAAATGTTTTCTAACTTAGCTTCTGATACCAAGCAGCTGTTGGTATCAGAACAAGCAGTCTGAAAGTGGATTTACTGTTTTGTGAGTCACAGCCATAGGAGGAGCTTCTGAAAAGCAGTAAAATTTCCCCAGTGTGGAGCACAGTGCTCCTATTTGACAGACTTTCTAATTTTAATAGAATAGATTTGAACTCAGTGTATGTAGAGAGTGATATCTGGCTTTTACCACATTACAGGAGTTTGGATGTATACACATATTATTTAAAATCAATATGTTAATGTAATAGAAAAAAAATATTTCATTTTAACATACTAATGAAATTTTCCCCTTATGAATGCTTTTCACATTTGATATAAAAGTCTTCTCAGTAATAGCTAAAATATTTAATGAATGTAATAACTGCTTCAAATTTTTCTTCCACCTTCCTGCCTTTGTCGGAGAAACTTCCTCTGTTTCAACGAGGAAAAGACTTACAAACCAGTGGCACATGATAACTTTCTCATCATTATTACAAGTTCAATATTATAGTTCTATTTCAAAAGTGTTTGAGATGCAAAACACCTGTAATATGCACAGTGAAGATGTAGTCAGAAGAAGCACAGTGGTAACAAATTTACCTGAGTGCTATAGGCTGTTCTGTGGTTCTACTTGGAAGTGGACAATCGCCCTGCCAATGAATATAAATACGTGGTTCTGGGTTATTGTCATACACGCTTGAATACTTTTGGTGTTCCTAAAAGCCCTGCTTCCCACCTCCATAGTATTTGTTTTTAAATTTATATAAGAAAACACCTTTGTGATACTTTTGGGAGGAAATATAAAATACTTCCCCTTCAGCCTGTCTATTCCCTCAAAACAGGTGCAATTAAATCTTGCAATTGGCAGACCACATGCATGCCACTTAACACCTTGATATTAGAGCCTGAATTCAGCACATATGCCCAGAATAAGTTATGGATGGAAGAACATCTTCACCTTTGTGTTCATTACTGTCTTTCTACCAAATAGAGAATCCCGTGAATGAAGTTCGCATATTTTTTGTAATCCATCATGTTGTAACTATGGCAGCAACTGCTTCTATGTAACCATGGTTTCTTGCAATAAGTATTAATTTGAAACAACACAACTGATCTATTTGCACAGACCCATCAATCTAGAAGACAAAAAACCCAGTAGCTCCCTATAGATTTAGAATATCGACAGAAAGTAATCTCAAAACTTTATTTTATTTTCAACTGTATTATTTGGCTAGCAAAGTAATTTTCTTTTCCTTTCCCTTGCACTATTTCTATCCTTAGACCTTCACTGTGCAGTAATTCTGGATTAAAAATTCAGTCATGCAATAACTAAGGATGTCCCACAATCCTTTCATAATTATTTTCTAAAAATGTGTTGTTTTTTATTCTTAGTTTAATTCTAATTAATGTATTTAGGGTAACAGAAAATGTCATCTGTATTCTCCTTTAAACACAACAAAAAGTCTTTTGTGCATTTTTATAAAAAGGAGAGGGAAAATAGAGAGAGGGATTCCTTTCCTTCCTAGATTTCAACATCTGTCATTAAGGCAGATATGTAGGGTCTGATTATATAAATAGAATTTTCTCAATTTATTAAATATACATTTTATCTTTATAAAGAACAGAAACATTTTTGTTCGAAAGCAGCTGTCTAGTTCAAGCTTAAAAGAAAAGAATCCAGAATTTTAATGTCTGCAGTGACATAAAAAGGTCTGTACCATTGCATGAGAAATAAAAAAAGTCACTCTGAGAAATTGATAAAATGTATGCTCAAACATGGAAATAGACGTGTCATCTTCATTTAATATTTTCAACTAAAAATAACTAATATTCAAAGACTGAGAAATCTAATTCAAATTCCCAGCTGTGGTATATACATGATTTTGCCAGACCCAGCTGAGTAAACCAAATAAATTGTTTCTAAAGTTAACTCAATAAAAGAGAAATCTGTGGGCACAGAACAGTGTACTTGTAACTGCATAGATAATGGTGACAAATAAGTCATATATGAAATGAAATAAATCTTGAGCAGTAATGAACAATGAACTAAATCTTATAGCACATTAAGTAACCTATCCAACAAAGTGAATGAGGTGCTGTTATGTTAGACATATTTGAACTAAACCCAGACAAATGACCACGCATTCAAAAGTTTGAAGCCAAATTACACCATGCTGTGGAAACAAAGGGTGCAGAAACATCTGGAATACGTACCTATTGCTTATAGATTAGATATTTACAAAAAATTCCTGAGGATATGTGCATTTTCTCTTCCTCTCTTTCTGTAATTTCTACATCTAGACATGTATTTAAGCCTCAATTAAATCTGTGTTTTTCTTCTGACTGCTTCCTTGTTCACCTCCTTCTTTCTCTTTTGAAACATTTCATCTTAGACTGCCATTAGAGGGATGCAATTCCTCTTCTGAATCCATGACTATCGGTTTCCTAAAAATAAGGGATACCTGGAAGAGCATTTAAGAAGGGAAAGAAAAGGACAGTTTGATGTTCAGGAAAGAGTGAGTGGCTAAAATGAGGAGCTTTGGAGCATGCCAAAGACAGCTCACATACAGCTAGGCAGATGGATGGGCAGACTGGCATTTATACTAAACTGTATGTATCTGTAAATATGAAGAAGGAAAAAAAGATTGGGTTTGAGAAGTTTGAGAGCAGATGCTCAAACTCAGTACTCAGTCATGCAACTTCAATGATTGCCTCAGTCCTGGCATGTCTTGACACTTGCTCTGACTTCTGATACTAAAAATGATAAAGAAAAATCACTGTGTTATTACTTGCCTCACATCCAGAGATGTTTATATGAGTGTTGTACTCATATAGATGGGAATTCCCTCCATTAACAAAGAAAAAATGGAAAAAAAAGAAAAAAAGAAAAAAAAGAAGAAAAATTTTATGCTGATCTAAACCCCTGTCTTGGACTTTTTTCTCCTCACCACAATCAAAAAAGTAAAAATTGCATAAAACAATGCAGATCTTTTTCATTTCACAGTATGTTTATCTATTACAGAAGTCACCAACTTTGCTATCATTAATAGCAAAGTTATTAAACCTATTAAAGCATTAAAATTTTCTTCATTATAGAAATTCAAAATTATCATTAGTGCTGAAAGTAGTATGGTGCTGGAAACAACACATGTTGTGCAAACAAAAACTAGGAATAACTTAATATTTGACCTGAGACTTGGAGGATGTCTCTTCTTTTGATGAGTTTCAGCGAGGTTTATGGAACCTTTTTCCAATGACAAATCAACAAAACATGAAAAAGTGCATATCCTCAAGCTCCAAGATGAATAGATCAGCACCTCAGCCTGTAAAATTTTGAAGCTAGATTTGAGCTGTGTATATAGAATATTATCAAAAAAGGGGGAAAAAGTAGTTTCAGCTTACTTTATTTGCTGTAACTTTAAAAAATAGCATCTGTATTTGGTCTAGAATTAGATATGTATTTAAGACAATACGTATTTCAGGTAAGTTTTTTTATTTAATGGTCATTTTGAATAATTAACACTCCTTACAGAAAAACCTGGATAATCCAGAAAATTTGGCAGTATCAGTAATAACTACCCTACCTTAGTGCCCATACACTGCTCAATCCAATTCACAAAAAATTACTTCTATCATGTCTAAATCATTGATGAACAATGAATAATATCACAAGATGTTCAATTCTCTTTGACTGTAAATAATAGTTCCTTGTCATTCCAGTGAGAAGAGTTGAAGGAGGGGGGCTTGGCACATGCAGAGCAGTGTTGAAGACTTTGCTTTAAGAAGTTAGAGAAGGTAAAATGACACAACAGGGTGTCTAGACCAATACTTCAATCTACAATAGCGATTTATTCCTGAAGTTCTATTAAAAGTTAATAAATTAGTATGTTTTTGAAATTCAGATATTATTCTACAATTAAATGTCTAATCCTGCACCGAATCTTTCAAAACTGTAATTTTCTGTGATAATTTTCTATTATGATAAACTCTACAAGCAGAATATCTGGAGTATAACAAATGACAATGGACATGAAAACTGATTTCTCATCACAAAAATTAACTAAAACAGATTGCACTCTGAACAGAGCTGAACATCTTGAACCAGAACATTTTGGCTCCACTTTTCTAGGTACAATTAGAAATCAAAATGTTAAATATGTAGAAATCTCAAAAATTACATTGCTGGCAAATTAATTTGTATTTGTTTATCTAGGCATATTTGTGTGCATGGTTGCATATATCTTATAAAACTGCCTCTTGAAGAAAAGTTAAATCAAATCATTGTGATTTTGATAACAAACCAAAGAAAAGAGCTTTAGCCAGGTGATCATTTAATCCTAAACCTTTCTTGACTGGCAGTTTAGTGCACATTCATTGTTGGGAAGACATTTCATGCCAGGAAAATCAACTTCCCAATAGGAGTCAGTCCACTGGCCAGCTGAAGTGCAAAATGATCAATGTTGAGCTAAATGTTTAGTGAATTCTTGAGTACCTACTTATTTAATTCAGCCAAGTAATCTTTGCCCAGCAACTCTAAGGTCAAAGCTATTGAATGCATCTGCTTGTTGTTTAAACTTTGCCAGAATACAGTTGTTTCCGTGGGAGGAAAGTGAGTAGATCATCCAGCATCTCAAGGAAGGAAGGTGAGAACTGAAGTGTCAAAAGAGGTGCCTCCAATTTAGCAGCTGCAAATATATGCCCAACTTCTGGGGCACAACAGTTTTCTTCCCACACTCAGAAGAGCATAATGAGATTTCTCCAGCTCAAACAGTCTAGGCTTTCAGTTGCCTTACTGAAATTCTTATAGTTTCTTACAGACAGATCAGTGAGGCACAGAACTTATAATGTCAGTATGAACTTCAGGGCTACCATAACTCAAGTCGATAGTGCTTGAAAGGTCTGGAAGACAAGGAGAGCACAGTGTCTTCTGCCTGTTACATAGAACATAGATAAATTCATGCTTTTGTTCTGTTTGTCCCACTTTAACACATGACATGAGTGTTTTAGGTCTCCTGAAACTCTGAGTCTAAAAGTGCTGGCTAGCATCTATTTTTAGTTTTATATATATACATATATATATATACATCTCACCTTTTTAGACCCTTCTACTGAGACTGCATTGTTTTTTGTTTGTTTTTATTCTTTTATTTTTTAAATTTCCCAACAAAATGTTTTTCTGAGACCATTTTTCCGTTGCTTATCAAATTGCTCTCCTTGTTTTATTTAACTGTGGTAATGGCTTAGGCTTTCAAACATAATCCAATGGATTTTATGAAATAATATAAAATTGTTTCTCACACATTGTTCATTTTGATCCCACTGTCTGCAGTACAATGTTTCATTTTTTAATCTCTAAGATTCGCATTTCTGTTAAGTGATGTAGCAAAAATCAGTGAAGAATATAGTAATTACCTTCATTTGAATGCATACACTAATGACTGATAATTTATTCTCATGCAGTAGCAAATGAGTATAGCTGACATTAAAATACTGCATTCTTGCATTAAATCTATGATTTCTCACAGAAACTCATTATATTCCTGTGTATTCCACCTACAAGGTTTAGATTTATTATTTATGAATTTGATTCCTCCTTCAACATAAAATATTAAGAATGGTTCTATAAGTCAATGAGGGAAAGAATCCATTTCCATCCAAGACATATGCATGAGTAAAACAAAAGAAAATTAAAGCAGTGGCAAAAAGCACTTTTTGCTTGAGAGTCTAAGTTTTTCCCTAATTTTTTGGCAAGAACATTAAAAAGAAACATATTTAGTTTTTTTCAGTCTTTGCATTATTAAATTGCTAAAACAGACTGATGTCTAAACCCAGTATTTTTCAAGGATTCTCTGCTTCCCCACTTCCATTATCAAGGTCATGGATGGGTTTTCCTGCTGTTTATCATGCTCCAGGAATACGGAGATTGCCTAATGAATAAAATCCGAAGACTGACAGGCACATGGAGTTAGACCTTTGGAAAGGTGTATGTACTTCATTAAGTGAGGATATCAGCTACTCCCAAGGCTCAGATGACTGCAGCAGAATTTGTCTTTGATCCAAAGCAAAGAATTGAGAGGACTTAAAAGCAGCATGCTTCAGTGCTGTCTTGCTGTCTGAAAGAGCCGCTCCACTCCAGCTCGTCCATACCCGCAGTAATTGACAAAAATCATGCAACACTTGACTGCTTTCTCCCTTCCAGACTACAAAGGAGAAAATTGAACAGGGTCTTTGCTTAAGTACCTCTTGGTTAAAAGTAAGGCAGGTTATGGGAAGAGGAGCTCTGGCTCCTTTATAGTCTATGCTGTGTGTCTAGCAGCTCCATTTTTGCTTTATCAAAACTAATTCCGCTTCTCAAAGAGGTACAAAGGGGCAGACCTGTAAAAGGATTAATATAATCATATTCAAATGGAACTCAGTTATAGACTTTGGTGTTTGAAACCAGGTGAGTTCAATGAAAACAAAAGGGAACAATTGCAACTGGAGGTACCAGAGCTAGGTAGTACACTCCACTTCTGTCCCTCTTGGTGTTAGTTTTCCTCTGGCGCTGGCTGAATCAGGTACTAAAGAACCACATGTTTTGAAGATGCTCTGAATCTCTGGTTGTTTCTTAGACTAATTCTTTATCTAGTGTCAGTGCCAACCTGATGCCCACCTGATGCCCATGAAGGCAGCCTGAGCTCAGCCTGCCCCTGTGACACCAAGTTGCTGCACTCACTGTGGGGCAGAATCAGCGTCTCATATTATCATGCACTGTTGGTGGGTTCTGTGTCAGTCACTAAATTCTGAAAATAAATGCCATTACTGCACAAGCACATGCTCTTGAAAATAAGTGTGCATTTTTGGCTTTGCATGCAAGGATCAAAAAAGATGAAAATTGGAGGGCTCTGCCTGATCTTGCTCTTCTTTCCACATTGCTACAGTATTGCAGCTTTGTAAGGTACCACACCAATATTTCCTTATCTGCACTGTGTCAGAGGGCTATCAATCAAAACAGTATCAATTATGTAAAAATAATTATGTAGGAGTAGCAATTAGAAATAGCCTTATAATAATATCAATATTATTATAATTAATAGCACAGTATATTTATATTAATGAATATATAAATTTTATATTTTTATGCATAGTTATATTATTATAATGTATAATTACAATATTATTATAATATATAAATGTAACGGATTTTTTAGTATTTATTGGTATAATTAGTATACATTTTACTATACAGAACTCAAGATTAGCCCGCCGTAGTCATGGAAATTAGTAGTTTAATTACCGTTAATATACCTAGAGCCAAGATTTAACTTTTTCTAACACACTTATTTGCTTGCTGCCTAAAATTTGCTATTAAGGAACATTTATGTAAAAGGTTTACAGGGTTATAACTTCAATCATAGTCAAAGATAGTGAAATGAAATATGTCTGAGAAGATATGTTAAAATCTGCTATAAACTTTCTTCAGAAGAATAAATTAGTAATACCTTCAATTTTTCATTGTATCACCTCTCATAATGCATTTGAAAAAGACAGAAACAAGTTGTTTTATCTAGAGTTCCTCAGCTGCCATCAGGTAATTTTGAAAATTATAAAATATGATATTAATATGATTAATGCATGCATTTTGTAAACAAATCAATTAAAAATAAAGCTGAGTAGTAGTTAAAATTCATCATAATTAAAAGCGTTCATTAACACTGCACAGCTGAGGACACTAGATAAAAGTCTGAGGAACTGCTTACATTTCATTCAAGTCACTCCTACTGAATATTTTGTAAAAAATTCTTTCCTATCAACTTGCAGGATAGATCCTAATGTCCTTAAATCTCCTAAAATTTTAATTTAGATTGTTTTTCTGAGTTTGCTTTGCTGTTAAATGTAAGAACAGCAGAGATGCTGGCTGCTAAGTGTTGTACTTCAATGTCAAAAGAGAAATCTGAAATGGGTACTATTCCTAAGAAAACTGATAACATCAGATTCAAAAATCCAGAAACACTCTTGTTGCAACACTACTTTAGCATAAGGAAAACTGCCAGAGCAGCATCTGTTGTGTTTCAGAGCCTGAGTGGAGAGATTTTCCTGCTACTTCTGATTGATAGTGGAGATCCATCACTCAGTATAGAGGCTGAGCATGGATAATGCATTTTACTGGTATCCTTTTCCAACCTTAACTGACAGGGGTTAAGACAAACACAGCGACTTATGAACACGATACCCAGCTTGAAAATAAGCTCTGTGGTTTTTACAAGTTTTTGTTCAGTTTTAGGGTTATTGGTTGGTGATCTGTTTGGGGTTTTTTGTTTGGTTGATTGGCTGTTTTTGTTTCTTTGGTTTGATTTTTGTTCTTTTTTTTTTCTAAGAGGGCACAATTGCTCATGAACAATAAAGCTTGACCATTAAATATTTTTGAATGGACAACATGAAAGGAGATTGTAGCAAGGTGGAGGTCATAATCTGCAAGGGGAATGGACTAGAAGTACAAATGCAGGAAGGTACAGAAAAACACATAAAAATTAGTTGGGAGAAATAAATTTCCAAAACTAGCACAGGAAGAGCCAGATACCTATCCTTTTATACATTTGTATTAAATCTAAGTCCCTTTTTAAAAGAAGACTTGCTATACTCAAACATGCTACTTGGTAGGGAATAAGGAGGCTCTGAGGTATGAAGCAGTCCAGACTAGATCATCCAGCAGCCTATTACAGTTCTAACCTCTACAACACTGAGAAATAACCTGTTACTGTGTTCTTTTGTGTCTCATTAGCAATGACAAAATAATATATTCTTGGCATCCAGCAATGCACTTCACAACAGTAGAAAATTAAGAATATTTAGTGGTAAAGGGGATATCATTCCAACTATGCATCTTCTTGTTCTCAGTGAACAAAAATGGATGATGGCCTGGATCTAATGCAAAGCATGGAAAAGACAAGTTGCCTCTTGCACATTCCCATGAAGGCAGATGATCACTCTTGTCTATTGTCACTGGATTCGGGACACAGAATGTATTGAGCTACTGTAAAACTTGTCCTGAGGTAGCAGAAGTTATAATTCCTTGGATTTGGTAGTTGTCTATCTGTACAGTAAACAGTTCCTTTGATATATTACAAAGTAGAGTACAGCAAGACTTGTTCACTGTTTTGAATTACCAAAAAAGCAGATTTAGACTGAGCTGAGAAATGTTCTTTGTTTTATTTATCTTTTCAGTAAATCACTATTCAATACTCAACATAGCAACTCTATTTGATGTCAGTATGTTTTGCCTTCTTTCATAAACCTATAGTATGCCAAAATTTGCTGAACATGATAATTTGGTCTATGTAATAATTGATTGTCTAGAAAAAAATACAAAAGGAAAATCACATTTGACAGCTAACAGAACCATTTCAGTACAACATCACTAACAAAGCAGAAGGTTAAATGGAATGAGGTCGCTGAAGACATTGGAGCTGTATTCATAACAAACCTGGACATGGACATTAATGTCTGATACTACATGGATAATAAGTTGCTGGTTTTCTGATTGATAGAAGGATAATAAAGCTGTGCTTACTCCTGTTATAGATGTGGAGGATTCTTACGTTCAGGTAGTAAGAACACTTACAACAATTATATTGTTGTGTAAGATACATTCATGTATTCATAACAGTTATTTTCTTCTTACCTCAGTGGAATAAACTGTTTATCTTCTATCTGAAATACAAAAGTGTATAGGCAGAAGACACACTGCTAGAAATCAATTTAACTGAATGTTTCCTCTGTCTTTCAAGGGGACTTCAATGGTTTGTGAGTAAAACAGATTTAAAAAAGACCCTAACCTTGTTGACAATCCAAACAAGAAGCTAATAAATACTATTGCAAGTTACTGATGTTAAAAAAAATCAACAAAAACTCCAACCACTCAAACTCCCTTTAAAAAGTACTATATAAAAGTACTATATTTATCTGACAAGAAGGATGCCATTAAAAAAAAAAAAACAAACCAGTAGGTAGCATTTCTGGTTTTGCTCAACAAGGAACCTTATCTATTAAGAAATTTGTATGGTCTCTTTTCCAGTTATCTGTATGTATTGTATTTAGTTTGATTATATCCATTGTCTGGTAGTATCCATCATGTGCGATATATACCTTTTCTAAGAATATATATATGTATATCACTGCTATTGTGGGCACAAATTGTTACTGATGAAAGAGGAAAGGAAGAAAGTGAAAAGAAGGAAGGGAAAGTTATAATGTATAGGATACAGTGTTCCTAGTTGTTGACTTGGAAATACCTTTAGAGGATATTTAGAAGGAAAATACTTGCAACACTAAGAAGAAGACACTAAGCATTATATTCTTTTGAGGTAATAAACATGAAGTGAAGCCCCATTTGTACACAGAACTTTAGATAAACTGAGTATGTAAATGAAATAAAATTAACCCTTGTCTTGCTATGCTATTTCAACTTAATTGTAGAGCAGATAGATAGGATAAAGTTAGTTTATAATATTGTGGCATTATCTCTTTTGAGAGATAAGTTCTGTAGAAACTACAGTATGACCAGTATTAGCATGATAGGATGTTTCCAACATTCATGGTATAGTTTCCATTTAGCATCAAAGCATCAGTTTGTATCATATTTTATCTATAACTGTGATAAAACTGGTTTTCCAATAATACTAAACTGAGTGGGGAAGTCGATTCTACAGAAAGGAGAACCCTCTGCAGGAAGATCTGGATAGGCTGGAAGAGTAGAATAGCAAGAAACTTATGAAGTTCAACAAGGACAAGTGCAAGGTCTTGTGACTGGGAATTTATAGTCCAGGAATGCAGCACAGGTTGGGATCTACCTGGCTGGGGAGCAGCTCTGTGGAAGGGGGCTTGGGGGTCCTAGTGGACAAGCTCAATGTGAGCAGAGTGCTGCTGCAGCAAGGAAAGCCAACAGGATGCTGGGCTGCATCAAGAAGGGCACCAACAGCAGAGTTAAAGAAGCCATAATCCTAGTCTACTCTAGCCAGTGCTTTTCAGGCTACATCTGATGTAGTGCATTCAGTTTTGGTCTCTGCTATACAAAAAAAAATGTGGAAAGGCTGGAGAAAGTCCAGAGAAGAGCCACAAAGATGGTCAAAGGGCTAGGAAGCCTGACAGGTGAAGAACTGCTTTGGGAGTGGATTTATTCAGCCTTGAGAAAAGAAGGCTCAGCAGACACCTTATCAGCATTCTCCACTCTTTAAAGAAGAGGGGAAACTTCAATTTCATGAGGAGATACATCAAAGAAACAAGGGGTAAGGGGTTCAAGTTAGTCCTGGGGAGATTCCAATTGATCAGAAGAGGAAAACATTTCACAATAAGAACAATCAGCCATTGGAATAACGTCGAAACTGAATTGGTGGCTTCTCCTAATGTTGGCCACATTTAAGATCCAGATGAACAGGTTTCTGGGCTGTCTTGTCTTGATCGTGATTTTGCCAAGAAAGATTGAACCAGATCATCCTTGATGTCTCTTCCAACTGGGTATTCTATGATTCTATGACATATTTTTGCTTTAAAGGTAATTGAGATCAGAGGCTCTTTACAGTAGTCACTGCAATACTGTCGCTTCTTTGCAAGCACTGACGGCTATTGAAAACTCTGTTGCCTTAATGTGTATTTTCCATCCATGCCATTTCTGACAAAACTTATTCACAAAGCTAAAATTTTCTCTTGATCATACATGACAGGCCATGATGGGCTCAGATGACACTGGGCATTACATATCCTCTGTTGCAGAGCTGTGCCATGCAGGAAGAAAGCGATTTTCTTGACACATGAAAACATTTTTTTGGCAGAGATTATTAAGATATCTGCACACTATAAGAAAGTGAACTCAAGGTTCACAAACTTATTTGGCTTTTATTAGTATAATTTGAAGTGAAGCATCAAATGCATGAAGATCAGCGCAGTTTCCTGTGTTTGTAAAAGTAAGAGCTGCCCACAAGCTTACCATGTATGGAAAGTCCACTGTCAGTCAAAGGCACCAGGGGAGATAATGAAGCATGCAAAGAATCCATCCAAACAAAAATTAAGATATAACTTGCCCATTTACCCTCAGAAATGTGCTGAAGGACCACAAGTGTGTCACTCTGAAACATTGTGTGGTGGCCTTTTTAGAAGCTGGTCAGAGGAAAAACAAGAAGTTTTGGTTGTGCTATTTCCAGTGTAGGAAATACAGGAAAAAATAGTTGGGAAAAAAAATCAGTTTGCATTCATAATAAAAATTACACTTGCAAGGCAATGCTAGTGGTTTTCCATCAATATACAAAAGAGAAAATGTAAGGATTATTCCCTTAGGAATGCTGCTACTTAGAGTCCCCAATTTTTTTTAATAAGATAATTTTTTAATAAGACAGATATTAATTCATAACAGCTCAGGGTCCTCAAGATACAGAAAAATATTCTGTCCTTTTTAGAAGACAAATGACTGATCAGATTTTTGTCTAATAAGTTACTAGATTGTAAATTTATTTAGTGCATTTACTGTTCCTATTGTAGCTTTGAACAAAGATAAAATCAGTCAGGAACAATACCAGCATATTAACTCATAAATTAAGGCAAATGACACAATCAATGAGTTCTCAGAACATGGTTCTCCTTTTTCTTAGTATCCCACATAATTTTAAGACTGCTAGCTTTTAAATATTCTCAAATAGTTTTTTTTTTTTTTTTTTTTTTTACTACAACAGTTGAAAAAATTGTAAAGAGAACTTATAGTACAGGAAAATAGGTATTTTCTGCCATGTATTCTGGTATAAGGTTGCACTAGAAATACTTGAATCACTTGTAAGCAAATACCTTTTAGTTGAAACAAAATTGTTCTAAAGCTTTTTCCCTTAAATTGAATTAATAAAAAAATATGAAGTATGAACAGTTTTAGTTCAGCCCAAAGTACCATAATGCCATGGTCTTTTTCAGCATATTTTGTCCAATGTTAACTAAAACAAATGTGTTCTCTGCTACGTAACTATAAGTTATTGCTTGAACTATGTGTAGAAACTGGCCAAATTCTGAAAATATAAACTCAAGGCTAAGTTTTCTTGTGATGATGCTTCCTCCCAAACTCAGTTTATTTCCTAGTCACAATTTGAAGCCACATATTATTTTTTTCCCCCAAAATGATTGCTAATAATTTTGTTACTTATTTAAAAACAATTATCATAAGTACATCAAAGTACTATGACAGCCAGATCTGATTCACTGTTTATTCAACTTTGATCAGGACTACCACTAGTGATCTTGCTGGGTCCCTTCTAACCTACTGGTGATCTGATAAAGTGACTAATTAACCCTGCAAGCCTCGTCAGGACAAATTAGAAAATCCCATCCCACTACTCAAGATGAGGAATCCAAAGAATTCAGTGATTTAGGGTGATGGCAATCCTCATCAAAGTCATGTTCCAGTCCCTAAAGCTCATCTCTGTGCTTTCAGAGAAACAATGGCAAACACTGACAGTTTAGGAAAGTTTTCCAGAAAACTCAAAGAAATTAGGGCTTTCAGATGATTATCCAGAAGTCTTTATCTCCACTGCACTGAACTTTGGAATATTATATGTATTTAACAAGGAGCAATGTTTGAAGTCTTTTCCAGGATTAGATGAAAAAGCAAACAAAAGTGCCCAACCTGAAAATACTGAGACATGGAAAGAGTGATTTGATATAATTCATTTTCTGGAGTTCAATTCTCAAATTTAGGCTTAATTTTTGTGGCAGAATCCCTGGAAGTAGTAGAAAGGTACGTATCTTCTCCCCTCCCTAATGAGATTGTCAAGAAATCTCAGTAGGTCTTACCAGGCAAAGATTATTTCTTACTGGCATAGAGCGTTTCATCAATATCTAATCTAGTGTATACATGTTTTACTAAATTTTTTTGGTTTCAGTTTAAGAGCTGTTATGATCAGTATAAAATAAACCATAAAGACGAGCAAAGGAGCGTGGAATTGCTAGAAACAGGTAGCTATTCTGTAACCTCAGTGTACTGCTCATTCAATTACCCAGGAAAAAAATAAATAGGAAGAACTTGGTGGTATTTGCTAAAAACAGTACATGCATCTCCTCTATTATAGTAGCAAAAAATAAAAGCCCATGACCAGATGCATAGCATAAAATATGCATATATATAATAAATAATGTAATGTGCAAATTTTAATACTTAGATTTGATATAAATTTTTATTATTTATAAATACATACAGTACATTTTATACTTACTATATCTATTTAATGTGTTTCCCATAAGAAAAACCCTGCTCAAGAGCATACAGAAAATATTCTTAGTGATTAATAATATTCTAAATGATTAATATACATTTATTGTGTGTATTTATGCTGTAGTACAGGTGGATGAGTGTCATTTATCTCCTAAAGTTTTTAATGTAAATTTTTATTTTTCCACTTATATTCCTGTAGGGCTTTTCTCTGTAGTTAAAACTTCATCTCCTTAGAAAATGGTTTTGTGGCATTTTTAATTAGTTCTATATTTTTTTTCATTCTCCTGAATGTGGTTGACAGAGGTATCCTCAGTAATTGTTGAGGTCAGGGATCTTAGAAAAACCTTATCCTCATTACTCCAAATGGGGATCACATCACTAGTTTTCTACACTAAAGATCAGAACTGCACAGCTCAACATCTTAGAAATACTTCTATCCTGTTCTAATTAGAATATTGAAGAAATTAAATATATTGAGCCTGAAACTGGCAGAACATAGGAAAAAAATTGAAGATAACTGGAAGGGGCGATCAGCACTGTCAAAATATTCGACTTTTAAAAAACACCAATTAAAATCAAATATATTATAAGCTGAAAGATTTATTTTTCTTTAATGCCCAGGAGACTGTGATTCTTTGGTGATGAAGTTGGCTCAGTGCCTAGAAGTAGTGTGAACCCTTAAATAAACATACCCATTTGAGTGCCCAGATATCCAATTCCCACTTAACTGGGATGGTGGTTGTGCAAATCATATCATAATTTTATCTTGTTGTTATCATCAGTCTGTTGAACCAATAGAAGGAAGCAACTACAAATGAAAAGAATTTAAATAGCGACAATATAATCAATTAATTCCATACTAAGGCAAGCCACCATATCTAAAGGAAAAGTTGAATACCATTGAAGGCAGTGTAATAGATGGATTGGAGTCAGGAAATTTATATCAGTGCCAAATCAATTACAGGTTGCAGGTGTCCAGAATTAATTAAAATAAATTGCCATAAATCTGACATTAACCATCTGTCATGTGCGAAGAAAAGCAGAAAAGGAAGTTAAAATAAATGTATTTCTTTTATAGAAATGTTGAAAAAGATCAGAAAATGAATAAGAAATAATTGTTTATATTAGTTGGCAGAGTTTTTATTCTAAAATCAAAAGTCTATGAAGGTCTCTTCTCATAGTAAAGTGTGCTTCATTATTAGAAAGGGATTTATACCAAATGACTTTGTTGAATCTGATGTTTATGCTTTCTGTGTTTAAGACCAAATAATACAGCTTGCCCACATTTCAATAAACTGAGATCTGTGTTACACAGACAGAAGCTTCAGTGCAGGTAAATAAATATTGACTTATACTTGCAAGTACCTAGCAAAAGAAATTCTATGAACAAATATTTAAGGATCCTTAATGTTAGAAACGGTTTATATAAAACTGATACCATATAAATATGTATAAACATTTTTCAATGTTACTTTTGCTTGTCATTAAAAAATATTGATATGCAAAACCATATCAATTAGTTTGAGGGTCAGAAAAATTACTGTCTGATAAAATTCTCTACAAAACCATAGAAGTCAAATAATGAAAACAATACTGTGTGCTTTCCTAAATTTTAGCAAAAGGATTGGGCAAAATCAACTTTTACATCCATGAAGTACCAAGGACAATGATGTTGCAGTATACATGACAGAAGTCCCAGCAATGTCGTTTTGACTGTAATGGGAGACTTACCCAATAAAAAATGGTGAAATATACCAGTTTCCAAAACTGCTATAATTCCAAATCAATTTCAAAAGAATTTGATGAAGAGGAGGGAAATTTGTGGTGTTTGCAGAAGGAGAGGAAGAGAGAAAAGGACACCGGAGGCAATGAAAATGAGATGGCTTTAACTGCAACATGCACAATGCTCACAGAATCATATCAAAACAGTGTGAAAACCTGATGTGTTTCTGAATTGTGTTTCTGAATGTAGGAACGACACAGGTCTGCAGACTCCCTCTGGCTTTTCCTGCATGATACATTAGACATGCAGTGTCATGACAGAAGTGTCAAATTTAATTACCCATGTTCTCTTGAACGGGAAAAGAGGAGAAAATAAAGCCTTGTAAAACTTCTACTGAGAGCAATTACTCAGGAAGCTATTAGCAATGAACTTCTTTAGTTGCCTCTACTGCAAATCAAGGCCCGGCTTTTCAAGCAACTCAGGGAAAGCCACATACACTTGTAAAACAAGGGGATGACAGCTGAAAATGTGAGAAATCTGTAAATGAGATGAGGAAGGGAAGAATGACAACTCAACATTAAAAAACACCAGTTAGTGAGTAATATCCCTGAAATGATTTAGTGGAGACAGAAAATACTAGAAACCTTATGACCAGGGACATGACTGGCCAATATAGTGGTTTGTGTATTGTAAAACATCTATGAGTTTCACTTGCTTCTAGGTTTCTAGTTTGAAAGAGGAAACATTATAGGACTCAATCCTGGGTACTGCACAGTCCAGGTTACGGCCTCATTTTTCTGCTAGTTTGGTTCACACAGCTCCCATTCACACCCCATCTGTTTCTCAGGGCATAATTTGGCCTCAGATCTTGTCCACAAAATCAGAGTTTCTCATATATCACCATTAATGTGGTAAATGGTTTCCATGACCCTTTGCCTGTCTATAAATCACAAGCTATGAAGATATTCCATGGTGATCAAATCAGTCAGTGGAAATTTCATTAAATGCAGTTTTTCAAGCTGCTATTTATAAACAAGGGGAATTAATTCTTTTCCTGCAGTAGAAAATTACAGTATAGCTTACAATGATTTAGATATAATTTTTCTGAATTGTACATTTAACTAAGAAACGTATTTATATCCTCTTACTTAAAAACAAGCATATCAACTCCTGTCCTGTTTTATGAACAGTGTTTATCATTTAACAAGGATCCGATGAGAGCTTTGGCATACATCAGAGAAAATATTTCTATTGTTTTCATGTGTCATATTGACTATCAATCTCACTAATATTGTTCTATGCAGTATTTGTGTCTCATGACTAGCAATGTATCCTGGGACAAACTCACAGTGCCAACTTTTCTACACAGAAAACATAAGCTTTTCATCTTGACTTCTGGATTTTAAATAATAAATTGGCTTTCTTCCACAAAGAACGAAACCTGCCTACATAAACATCATTCGTTCTACCATCCTGCATCCTCATGTGGGAGCTGCCTGTGCTTGAGCAGTGCCTAGCACAATGGATGCAAAGACAACGTTGATAGAAAACATATTATTTGCACATTTTGAAAGCTGAATTATTATATCTAAAAATAATTTCTTGGGAAAGAACAAATGCTATGTTATTTGTTCCTTTCCATCCAATTTTCTACCTCTGTTTGAATTATGAAATTGTTGGTCCTAATTCAGTTGCTAGAAGATGAAGTGAAAGGACTATAAATAGTTCAATTGGGTTTTGTTCAATACTTTTTGGTTAAAAGTTAGCAAACTCATGTAATGACAAGCAAGGTGGCTCTTTAACATTTGTGATCCTCTGACTTTACCTGAATTCAAATTCCACCTTATTTGTTCTTTGTCTGATAACTGTGAATAATTTACATTCATTTAAATATAAGATTTTTTTCTCTGTATAGACCTGGGATAAAAATCCTCGGTGATAGTTCTAAATGCTAAAAATAATCAACTTACATAATATTCAGTGAGACATTTAAGGCTCTTCATCATGTTCTGGGCTCAGCTTATGAATCTTTTAATGGAAAATTGATATATCTTACAAAATGAGAAAGGTGCCACCTTGCAGTGCTTTAACTGTTTCATGTTTTATCAATTTCTGATGCAGTTCTCTGCTCACAGCCAGTTTACTGCTAAGAATGTGACAAGAGCAGCAGCTGGTAATTTGTCAAGACTCCTTGAGACTTCATTTAGTTGCTTCAGTAATTTTAATGCCTATCCAGAGTCCCTTGAGTAGAATCCCTCCTATTGATCAAAATTCTCCACTTGCTAAGTGCAAAATCTAAGTTAACAGTACATGGATAATAGCGCTGCAGAGAAATCTACCGCAGAGATCCACAGAGTGCTGTTAAGAACCTGGGGCACTGATGCTCATTTTTTCAATCACCCTGCTATGAGTATGAAAGCAGCTGCAGAGAAATTTCTAGGCTTCCAGAATGTGCATTAAAAGCATGGCAGATGTTTCTTTTTTTCTAGCAAGGTTTCAGCATCATACTAAAGGGCATTAAGCCACAGTCTACAATAAGTTCCTGTCCTCTATATTTAAGGAGAAAGGAAAATGCTTTTGAAGTCCTGAATCAAGATTTAAAGCTGAGTGCATTTTTGTGCACTTTGTGTTCACTTAAGAACCACTTCTTTTGTTGGCAGAGCTGTTCTTGATCAATTCCTACAGTTTTTTACCTTTTGTTCATTTTTTTGCTTGAAGTGTGTATTGTAGAAATATCAATGTAAACGTTGATGTTTGTAATATTACAAGTGAAATCCTTCACTTGCTTCTGTAATTAAATTGTTAATTTTATATTAAAGCAAAGGTTCAGCTAGTTCAATATGTGAAGCAATTTTGTAATTTCTTTTTTCAGATGCTTTTAAGGCACAATAAATTATATGATTTTTATACTTTCTTCTACATTAGGAAGGTATTTGCCTGACTTTCTTCTGGCTTTTACATACGAGTTAAACAGAATTTTAACATAATTGTCTGTGTTCAGAGTACCCTTCCCTTCAAATTCTTCTCCAGTCCTTCTCTTAACCAAGCACTTCCCAGATGGGGCTGATGGGCAGTGTCTGCCTGCAGCCTCCTCACTGGAACCTTTGTTACTCTGCTCACACCATGTTTCAGGTTGATACTTTAAGAACTGCTGAGAAGCCCAAAATAGAGATTCATTTTACTTTGAATGCTGTGTTCTGATAATACTTGGGTTCTGAAAATATTAGACATGATATTTAAAATTAATCAGCTCCTTGGAGATGATTTCTTTCAGTTTGATCAGTTAAGGAAGTCTGTAAGTCTGAAAGAATTGCATGAAGTCTCAGATTTGGGTTTGGGAAGATATCTCTGAAATATTAGCAAACAAGAAAATGCCTCCTAAAATCAGGTCAATGTTGGAGACTATGGCATGGATTGAATAATAAATATTAAATGGTTAATGGAGGCATTGCTGAACATGATAGAAAACTGATTCTTTTTTTCCAACATTATTGCTGGATACTGGACCTGAGAAAAAAGGTAGAAGCTCAGTGACTTGATTATAGATGAAACCTGGGGAAGCTACTCACTAGACAAAGGACTGGAATGTAGAATGAGATTTTTTTTTTATTTAGTTAAAGATACAAAAATTGTAAGAAATTTGTTTCTCAAATAAAGGCCAAAAAATAGTTCTGGGAAAGGGTACCATAACTAAGCTAGGTAAACAAACAGCTTGAAAATTATTACAGAAATTGGAAAAGGGGCTATGATGTAGGGAAGGTAATATACAGAAAGGTAAACTACACTTTTTTACACACTGAAATAAAGGATGCATTACATAGGGTCTTAAAGCAGGGAGAAAGAACAGCTATTTGGATCATTTGAAAGGAAACAAGATGAAGTCTCTAAACTTCAGTACTTTCTCACTTAATATTCTTAAAGTAATGATGAACAGAATAAATAAATTTATAAAAAAGCAGGTTATTGTGAATAACCACCTGGAGATAATACCCAAAGTTATCCTTTGGCTTTACTCAGCTGACCTCATATCACTGAGAGATATTTGCCTTATGTGCTACTAAGGAATGTGTTTGGGCTCTGAGTTGAAACAAGTTGTCCATGGAAAGAAATGCAACTGAAGACTGGTCATCTGAAATAAATTCAAGTGATGTCTCAAGGTAAATAGAAACATTTTTGTTTCTTTACATAACTGATGAGCTCAAAAGGGTAATAGGACTCATTCTCTGCAGTAATCTGGAGAGAAGCTACCAGCAAGGTAGAGCTATCTAACGCTATGCCATTTGTGCAATCAATTTTCAGCCCAAATGAATGACAGGGCAAAAAACATGGTGCTGCAAGTTCAATACTTATGAATATAGGCAATCTGCTTTTTATCTGTTCACAAACCTGTGTGAATGGCAGTAAAGGAAATGCCATGTAAAAGTCATAAACAAATTCCCATGTGTGAGTTTAGCTCCAATGATTTGGTAGAACTCATTTTTCAATTTTTTATGTCTTATTTCCTTAAATCATACCTCATTCATGGAAGAAAATGACCTACATTAAAAAAAAAAAAAAAACAACAAAAAAACCAACAAAAAACCAAAACCAAAACCAAAACCAAAACCAAAACCAAAAAAAACCCAAAAAAGCACATGCATACAGAAATCAACACACACATAAGGAAAAAAATAGTAGACAGGGTTAAATTAAAATTTATTAACTGCAGAATTAAAAGTTTAAAAAAATTGAGGATATAATCTGCAAATGAATGGTACTCCTGGTTTTATTATTCGACTAGTGTATAGTCAATTTTATTACACAGTTTCCTACACTCTGGGGTCCTGTTGGAAGTGTCTGAATTAGTTCATTTCAGTATTATGTTTTTACAGTGACAATTTTTTTCATTAATATTAGAGCAAATTATATTCAGCTGAACAGGAAATCCATTGCTAAGAAATAAATGAATTTTAATAAATAAGGATCCACTTACTGCTGTGGTTGCAAGTATTTCCTTTTATAGGACTTTGTATTAGACACAGGGGATTCTCTTCAGTATGAAATCTGGATTATACTTTCCAGTATATGCTTTTATCTCAGTGCCACTTGAAAGTGCAGTTGAGGCATAATGCAGAAGTCAAGCATCAAGCAGAAATAATGTCTTAAAGGAAAAAGCACGTGTGCTTAAATTCAATAGCCTGAATTGTATGAGTCTTTTAAGCTGACATTAGAATTTGGAAACGCTGTGTATTAATGAAATATCAAAGAGGATGTAAGATATCCCTGAGTGAGTAATCAGTGGACAACAAAGAACTATTGTGTGGGTCTTGATCCTGAGAAGGGGCCCAGAATCAAAATGCCAAACAAAACACAACACAATTACAATACACTGTGCCTTGAATGCGAAAGTGAGGAGGTGTTCAAAACCTGATTCAAGATAAATTCACTACTAAGGGGAATCTGGTGATAAAAACTTTAGTTGATGTGTCTTTTGAATGCTGAACTTAGGTCCTGAAGTACTAGGAATTTTAAGTCCCCAGAAATACTGCTTTTCATCTGAAAAGTATTCAGTGCAGAGATAAAGTACATAGTACAGTTTATTCCTAATTGGCATTAAACACATAATAGTGAAAAAGAGCACCTCTTGTCATATAACTCAGGTAATGTTATCACAGGAGGTCTTTTACTTCCCTTCTTTCTTCTTAGAAAAAAAATGTAATAAGTATTAGAATTCCCATTACAAGGTTGTCAGAGCAAAATTAGTGCATATTTTGCTCTGAGACAGGAATTTTTCAGAGCTTAGTGATGCATGAAATCAGAAAAAAAGAGAATAAGGAGAAATCCTTAAACAAGGAGATAGGTTGTCAAAGATTAGTCTGAAGCTACAGAGATGTCAGTCATGAAGTCTGAACTGTTTAGCATAATTTCTCCTGAATGCACTTGAGGTTTAAGGTAAATTAAAAGTATATCAATGTTGAGACTTTTAAAACTTTATTTATTAGAAAATTTGCTTACAATATAAGCAATTTCAGAGTTGAAGTGGATCCATATCTCAACTAGAAGCCAGTCACTGAATATTATGCCATTTATGAAGACAGAAAGCCAAGCTGATGCAAGGCACTGATGCTGCAGTACAGGGTCTTTATGTCCCAGAATCATGTTTGGCTCTTCCCTTAGGCTGCTGTAGAGCGACCACTACCTTGCACAAACCTGTCTGATGCAGATTCAAGCTTCAGGTGATCCCTTTATCCTCCTACTAAGCCTCCCTAGAACTGAGCTGTAACTCACATACAGTAAAATGAATTCTTTCTTTTCTCCTCTAATTAAATAATTGCAGAATCTTAGTTTATCCTGGATTTATAGTATGGGGTAATTAGAAAAGTTGATTTTTTTAGCTTATCTTTTCTTTATAAATATGAGGTAGGCATAAAATGAAGTGACCAGGAAAGTTATGAGAAAAAAAATAAGTTGAGAAAATGTTCCCATATCAGCTGAGAAAATACAAATGGGCAATCAAAAATCATCTATAGGGCAAACAGAGTTCCCAAAGCACAGCAAATGGGAACTAGCTGTTACTGATACAGTTCCCCTCTTCTTTTCAGAGCTTTTTCTGGCATTTACTGGTGGGCTGCTATTGGTGAAGGTTGTCTTCTAAATTTTGCTTCCTTCAGGAAAGAGGAGGCTTCTCTTGGTTGTTTTCTCTTAGGGAGAGCCTGTGTTTCTGTCTTCAGCTGACTGCTGTCAAGAACTGACCTGAGCACCTCTTTGGCTGGTGCTGAGAGGCACCCATGTACCTGTCAGGCTGGAGAGCCACTGACACAGACCCAGGAGTTGTTAGTGCAGCAGTGCATGTGGACTGTGGGACATCAGAGAGGGCAGACAGGTGATTGACAGGCTGTTCTCAGAGACCCTGAAGAGACAAAAGCCCAGTCTATGAGAAACAAGAAATGAAGGTCAGCTAGAAACTGCACTTGAAGGAATGGTACATGGAAACTCTCAAGATGATTTGAAACACGTGATTTTAGGGAGCAGCAATCTTCCTAAATCTAGACTTGCAGGTAATTTACTCCTGTAGATCTGTAACTTCAGGCCAGGCAGAGTGCCCTGGGAGCAGCTGAGGATGAGGAATACTCATCAGAGAAGGCATCAAGGCCAGCTGATCCTGGGCCAAGCATTTGTGTAATGGGGCCTGCTTTGTGTGGGTGTGTGGAATGAAGAGGTTACACTCTATTTCAAAAACTTGATCTCAGCGATATAAAATCCAGCTGGTGGCTGGTTACTAGCTGACATTTTTTACAGTCCTATAGAGGGGCTGCTGCTGTTTACTGGTCCTATAAATGTCATGTGCAATGGCAAGGACTGCATAAAGTAGGTTCACAAATGGATACCGAATGGAGAGGGTGATAGATATGTTGTGGAGCATGATTGTCATTCAGATGGACTTCAGCAGCTGGAGAAATGGACTGAGACAAATCTTGGTATTCTTATAAAGTTCTAAATCTGTAAAGAAGAGCTTTAGCATGACTAGCTAAAAGCAGGTCTGCAGAGAAAGACCTAGGATCTTGGTTGACACCAAGCTGAACATGAGTCAGCAATGAGTCCCTGCAGAAAAAAGGCCAATCCCTTTCAGCATTAGTAAAAGGCAGCTGGCAGGTTCACAGCAGCAATTGTTTCCCTCTATTTGGCACTTTTTCTCTTGGGATTGTATCTGACGCACTGATTATATTCACGTCCTAGTCAGTCCAGAAGAAATACATAAAGATGTTCATGGGGTAAAAGTACACAACAAATGAGTAGAGCCTGGGGAAAAATTGAGGCTTTCTTCTTCAGCTTGGAGAAAAGAAGGTTAAGGATTTTTTTTTTTTTAATTTCTTTTGAGTATATCTATCTATTGGAGAGCATAGGGAAAACAGAGCTGGAATTGAAGATACAAAATTTAAGAGATGAAAGATACAAATTAGAATACATGGCAACATATCAAGTAGCAAATATACTCTGAAAGGGTTCAAATACTGTAATGAGTTGACAAGACAGGTTATAGAATCTCCATTCGTGGAGATATTCAAGACTGGCCTAGACAAACTCCTGAGAAACATGATGCAGTTAGTCCTGTTTTGGATAGAATGTTGGGCTAGATGGCTTCCAGAAACTGCATCCAGTCTCAATTATTCTTTAACCATCATGCTTTCCCAGAGCAGTGCAATGTGACAGAGCATACAAAATAAAAGAAAGAAAAAGAAAATAAAGATCAATTGAAAAAAAAAGGACGGTTTTGTGGGGTTTTTTTGTTTGTTTGTTTGAATGATGTTTTTACTGCCTAGCTCCAATCATTTTGCTTTGAACTGATGACTGTGAATGATTTGGACTTTGGATTATTACTGAAGGATATCAGGAGCCATTCAGAGCAAAGAAGTAACAGAGTCAGAGAAAGGAAGCTTTAAAAAATTGTTGACAATAAAAGAGTAAAAAGTACAAATGTTTCAAAGTTGTGTAGTAATACATCAAAAAAATAGAAGTTGCCAATGAGTCCAAGAAATTTGTGGATATTGTGCTGGTTTTGACTGGAGTAGAGATAATTTTCTTTATTATGGGTAGTATGGGGCTATGTTTAACAGGATTTGCTTTCCCTGTTAAACTGTCTTTACCTCAATCCATCAGTTCTCTGGCTTTCACTTCTCTGATTCTCTCCCTGATCCTGCTAGTGGGGGAGTGAGTGAGTGGCTCCATGGGGCTGCTGGCTGACATGTTAATTTCTGTAGATAGGAGGGATAAAGAATTATCAAAATAAGCTGAAACTATTTGTAGGCTTATTTGGGCTCTTTCTAATATGGAACTTATTTTTTGCAATTTTTAGTGTGAGGAGAGCTGACTTGAATTTTGCCAGACAAAAAAAAATACTGATTAATTTTTAGATAATGATAACTTTGCAGAAAACCTACAGATCTACAGAAAAGCTACAGCAAAACTTTTCAGTTCTAAAATAAAAAAAATGAAGACTTAATGTTCCATGGGAAGAAGGGTTTCTTAAAAAAAAGAAGAAAAAAATACCACTTAGTATATGTCACTTGGCTTAGTAGTGACAAATGAACTATACCAGCAGATGTTCTTGGGGTTATGTAGTTGCAGTACATATTGAAGAGCTGAGAAAATTTTTGAGGATGAAAGTGAAAAGTGTATAAAATTTCAAAAATACCAGGGTAAAAATATGAGATTAATAAACAGTCACAGACAAAAGTCTGAGAGATTCCTTTGAAGAATTATTCTTGTTCTTGTCAAAGAGTAAGTAATGCATAGATCTGAGAACATTGAAAGAGGTCACTCTTACAAAAAAAACCAAAAAAGATGTCATGAAATATCCTTCTGCTCAATGCTTTGAGAACTTTGCAAAACTGGAAAGTTTATGGAAGCTACATCAAACACTTAGCAGCTTCAGAATATGCCTGTTCTGATACCAGCATAACCATACTTCAATAACACAATATCACCTTTTTACATTGGTATGATACCATATCATCACTTTTCAGACTATGTAATCAGAGAACTTAGTTCAATATGACCTTAAGTCACACACACGCATATGAAAATAACAAACTTTTCTCATACAGCTTCTTGAGTTTTTATCCAAAAACTATTTCAACTATTTTGGCACAGTTAATTTAATGATACTTTGGTAAAATTTGAATGATACATTTCCCACCTCCAGCCTTATTATATCTGCTGTGAACATAGGTAGAGAGCTAATAGTCAGTGAGCACATCTACAAAATCATGTTAGTGACTGGACAGAAATGCCAGGCCTCTGTGGCAGGAGAAAAAGAAGCCTACTAGTATATTAGGTCCAGTGAAGTGCTACAGATATTAATGTTGGTGCTAATTTTACTAAATATTTTTAATAATTGGATTTAAATGCCACATTCATTAACTTAGAAGCTCTTACTTGTTAAATTTGAAAAACAGAAACTGGAGAAATTATTTTTTAAAAGGATTTAGCTAGAGGAAAGTGGAAGGGAAGGGAAGGGCAAAGTTGAAGAATGCTCATTAAAAGCCTTCACAAATATCAAATGACTCAACTGCTTGCTTTGCTAGAACATTTTTCTTTTTCAAGGCTAGTCTACTAAAAAGAAGCCTCGGTATATTTTTAAGCTTCCTGTGTCCATTACTTTTATGATTTTTTTCCCTCTGACTTTCATATATTTGCTATACAGAGAGTAGCTGTATACAGCCATTGAAAAGAAAAATGAGAAATGCAGGAATCTCAGATATAAATGTAGAAAATCTACTTGCATGGAGGTCACTAATATCAGAGTAATCTGATTTTCACTGATACTGATAATATGCCATTGTGAAATTCATGTTATACACAACTAGATCTTATTAGAGATAGTTTCTTTCCCAGTGGTAAGTGAATTTGCAATTTAAAAACAGTGGTAGATCACTCATGTTGTTTTTCATAAATATTGTCAATTTCTTGCCTGCTCGCTAGGATTTACTAGGGAGAAACATTACATTTAAAATTCTTTTAAATTAACCTCTTGTCTAAATGAGAGCATGAGACTGATACTGTTGAAATACAAGGAATGTAACCCGTGATCAGCAATAGTATGATACTGATTTGTGATACTAATTTTCATATTATTAAAAAAATGAATACTTGGGCTTTCTTTACAGATAAAATGGCATAACATTTTCATGAGGAAATATGGTGTCTATTTTTCACAGTGAAGCAAATCTGAGCCTTGACAACAGCGGTGACTGAGGTTCTACAGTATTTGAAATTATGTAAAATGCAGATATCCCTTGTTCTGACCTAGAGTGTTTTTTTGCTGAATAATATATAGTTTCATTGCCAGATATTGCTTAGAAATACACCAGTGAGACTGCTGATTGGATAGCAACTTTATGGTCATTTATGGATTGAAGTGTGTTCATAAAGTTAGGCAGAGACCTGAAGATCAATGATCTTGAGAGAGTCATTATCTTCTGTCATGACCATATGGATTAATTGTAGCATTGTTTTCTAGACTACTGTAACTAATTTTTTTACTAATGTAATTAGAAAGCCAGTTTCCACCATATTTTTTTTCAAATAATGAATCATTTGTTAAAGGTTCTGCACAAAATTTAATTTTCTGCAAAATATATCCACTTTTTAAAAATATGCATAGACATTCTCCTTCTTTGGGACCAATTAGCACATAAATACTAAGAGTCCATTGATTTCTGAGACTGACAGACTGGAGAGTGTTAGAACATAATGTGAGAGAAGATGTCAAAAGCATCAAAAATTCCTCTTTAATTTTGAAATTTCATAATAAATTTCACAATATAGCTGCAAAGATCATTAAATCTAGATGCAATAGATAATAATCTGTTGAAAAACCACCCTAATTATTTTAGATTTACGACAGACAAGGAAGAATATTCCCTGTAAAGGAGATTTTCCCGTTCCAAATGAATTCTGACAACCCCTCTGCAGAAGATCTTTGTAGCCTGTACACAGATCATGGATGCTGACTGGTAGATTTAAAAAATATTAAGCATCACTGAAAATGCAATATGTGCTATAAGTTAAAATATATTATTGAAATACATGCTCATATTCTAAAGTCTGAAAAAATTTTTCAATCCAAAATATCTGGGTTCATATTACAACTTTCCCACAATGCCTTGGGAGCTCCTTTCACATTCTATTTTTTTCTAATTTAAAAATTTACTTGGTTCCTAAAGCCTTGAAACAGTTTGTTGCTGTATGGTTACATGTCACTGAGCCATAGAAATGATTACTTTTCTTGTGACTAATTCAGTGATAATGCCCAGAGACTCTGGCTGAGGTGACTCCCATGTGCTGTACCATGCAGTATGCTGTACCATGCTGTGCAAGGATTATTTCTCCAACAGCAAGATAAATAGGTGTATTCCACCCACCACAGTGAAGTCAGCTATCACAGAAATGCTTTCATCCAGTCAATGATGATAGCCTTTAAAACAGGGTGGCAGCATGCAGACAGTGTAGCAGGACTTGCTGAAACTCCTAAAATGCTTAGGGACTGCTTGGGTGAGCTGCTTGAGGGAAACTAAAATCTAGCCAGGGACTCACTGCTGAATAGCTAATCTGATTGCATCCCAGTGGAATCCCAGCTGGGATTACAAGGCAGCTTTTCATTTACTTGTGTGGGTAAATCATCTGCCCTAACTGGTGCAAAGCATGTACAGGCAGAAAAATGAGAGACTGGGTTTGTGTGCTATCCTGGACACTCTGCTGTGAGCTCCTCTCCCAGTCATGGCTCATCCCTCCAGTCCTTCCTGGCTGCTCTGGTATGTCATGACTGCATCTGTATGACCTGCTGACAAGGGAATGATCTAAAAAAATAAAAATCCAGACAACAAAGTTTAGGTGAAATAATGGGGCTATTTTTCACCTGAATTGGATTCCTGAATCATTTCACTGTAAGGCCTGAGACGAGGGATGGAAATTTTGGCAGTTTGCCACTGAAACCACACCTAACTGCACACATAGACACAGAAAAGCAAGTCTCTTGCCCAAAGTCCACAAAGTACATATCATTTAATATTTCTGGGTTCTGGACTGTTTCCTTAATCCTGTTCTCTGTAAGCAAACATGAGTGAAGATTGAGAGTTGTTTAGGTGTGTGGCCACATCATCATATTCTAAAAACTCATGCAATATGCTCAGTTAGTAAAATAATTCTGCTTTGGAACAGACTCCTTTTGTCAAGGGATGATCTTGCCATTTGTTTTTACTGTTTAGTCAAGGTTATCATTGTTTCCCTTTTCTATTTTATAATCAGCTCTCTAAATCCCATTATGAGCCTGCCACAGATAAATTAGACCATGATTTATGCAAAAATTGAAAAGAAATGACTTGAAGAAAGAACTCTCTCAGGAAGATTAGAGTTTCTGTCATGAACCTTCCCTTTCTTAATGTCCTGGGTATTTTCTTTCTTCGCTACTTTTTGATCATTAAATTTCCCCTTGGGAATCTGTGGATGAGTGGTAGCATGAATTTAAGTGTTTATATTCCCAAGATTTTTAGATGAGGTTTCTTTTAAGGGCAAATGGTGCTGAAAGTCAGAGTTTGAAGAGTCTTAAGCAAAGAAAAACCTTTAGGCCACTAAGATTTGTCATATTTTACCTGTGTGATGAACAAACAGGCAGTCATTTATAACAACAGCAGAGAAATGAATCATAGTTAAAATCAAAATTCATTAACTTTTTGCTCAAATGATAATTAGTTATCAGCAGATATTCAAGACAGAGACAGCAGATCAAATATCTTGCATTCTCAGCAACTTAAAATGGCTGATCTTCTGAGGTTTTACTTTTAATTAGGGCTATGGACTGTATAGGGGATAGTTACAGTTCCGTAACTGAGTCAAAAAAAGGGGAAATGCAGTTTCATGGAAATACTAAAAAGCAAGATCCTACAGCGTGGGACTCACCTCCTCAAATATTAGTGTCTAGTCTGTAGGCTCCTGAAGAGGTGCAAAACTGCCTGATGGATATGAAAGAGTAATTTTGTAAGCTGCCAAAGCAGCTGGGTGGCAGTGGGGTTATTGTAGGGAGCTGTGTAGCTATTTTCACACAAATAAATCCTGCTTGAATTGAAAATTGGTAAGATGTGGTGGAACACTTCTTCAAACATCAAGCCAATGTGTGAAGAAGAGAATGTATTTCTAAAATGTAGACTTCAATGCACTGTTACCTAAGCATATAATTCTGATTTGAATCAAGACTTATTTCCCTAAAAAGAGTCAGCAAGTGCCTACACAGCTGTATATGAAGTACTGTAGATAGTACTATACTAAGGACAAATAATAAAACATATTGTCTTGAATCTTATTCCTGGAAAGAAAGACAGTTCAGAGAAGTCATGTGGAATCTCATAGCGAATACTTTACTCAGATACAAAAAGATAATTTTTTTGATTTCTGTGGGAAATGTTACTTGTTTAACTAATTAAAACTTGCAAATAGTAATTTTCTTTGGATATTTAACTGGGGGCACAGAGTAAAGTCTTCAAACTGCTTAACAAATTTCCCCTGTTGTTGTGTTAACCCTAGAGATATTTCA
Organism: Molothrus aeneus; assembly: GCF_037042795.1. Classification (NCBI taxonomy): domain Eukaryota; kingdom Metazoa; phylum Chordata; class Aves; order Passeriformes; family Icteridae; genus Molothrus; species Molothrus aeneus. Next base: position 39,638,341 of record NC_089647.1, on the reverse strand, counting down.
TTACTATGAGGAAATAAAGGGTGTTCTTATGAAAAACTGGAATAGTAGAAGGCTGAACTCCTCTGCTGTCTGTGTGGCTGATAGCACAAATGCAAGAAAGCTTGTGCAAAGGACAAGTTGAGCCTGGTGCAATTCAGGGACCAACAGACAAACCAGAAAATGTGATTCAGAATAATTTTCCATCCGTTTTATATATTCACCTACTTTGCCTTCACAGTCCATATTTTCAATTCAAACAAATTATACCACCCACAGTTATATATAACTGAAATACTTTTGGAAAGCTACCACCATGATTATGAAGAAAACATATAATACATATCTGAGCTGCGTGTTCATATTCAAAAGCATAACAGAACATGTACAAACCAAAGCACTTTACAAAACTGAATACAGATTTTGCCTACAAACTCAATCTTTTTCTTGCTGCTGCTCTGAAACACCCATATTTTCCTTTTTTGATTTTTCCATCATAATTAAGCTTAAAAGCTATTAAAATAGGAACTTCAAATGGAAACACTGAAAGATCCTTAAATACAGTAGAATGAAGAGAAAAACTGTAATAAGAACCTGTCAAAACTGAAAAGGAAGGAGTTTGAGAGACCAGAAGACTGTAAAAATATGTCTATTTCTAAGGTTTTGAATGATGATATTTTTAGATTTAAGTGCTCTATGTGTTTCTGCTAATTACATAGCAAAGTGGGACAGATGAAATATCTAGGCATACAGCACAGATATTTCTATAGTTCAAAGATTTCAGTATTGACTTGAAGGTAGGTAAAAAGCAATAGCATCAGATTTCCCTGTGTCTTTGTATAATATTCACATTTGGAATTTAATGTCCCTGTAAAAGATCACTTTCTTTTTCTTTTCTCTGACTTCTTTTACAGCTGCTGAATGTTAGGGAAACATTACTGAAAGAAAGCAAAATAAAGCAAGCTTAGTTCAAGGCAGAACTTTAGCAGCCTCAATTCACTCCCTCATGTATTGTTACATGCAGCTTGAACACTTTGTCCTCTCCAGTGTCTTTATTCTAAATTTAGTACCTATAGACAATACTTCTCACCTAATGAGCACTGTTTAGTGTTCTCCTGTTCTTCACAGGTCAATGTATGGCTTGCAATTTACCCACAGAAAAATAAGTTTTCTCATAAAAAATTGTCCATGTTTTTAATGTCCAGTAACTTCACAAATATCCATATCTCCCTATCTTCTGTATCCAGGAATTGTATTTGTAGTAAGGGAACAACTGTCAGAGCACTTATTATTAATATCTAGTACTTTGTTGTTCAATTTATAGCCTCTACAGGCTTCACCATGGCTGCAAATCCATCCCAACTACCTCAGGGCAGGCACACAGTAAATGAAGAATATGGCAAGCAGAAAGTAACTTTGCAACACGGCAATACACTCTGGGAAGGTTTTGTATGGGGAAGTGACATCTCCATTTTATGAGTTTTGGTGGCCAGGCAGGTTTGGCACAGATCCGAATGGAGAATTTCAGGTGTCATGGAACATTGATAGAAACTCATTATATGGCCATATTTTTTACAGATCAGAGCCACCCAGCTGTTAAAAGCACTGATCAACTGATGCACACACTCTGAAGGGATGATGCAAGCAGATAAAGTTAGATGCTTCTCAGTGGTGCCCTGTGACAGGACTGAGACAATGGGCACAAACTAAAACACGTGCAATTCCATGTAAACATCAATGTTGTTTAAATATTAAAATGGTTTTCTTTGTTTGTGTTTGAATTTTTTTTTGGTGTTTTGTTTTGTTTTGTTTTACTGTAGGGGTGCTTAACTCTAGTAGGAGCAAATTTCCCAGATAGGCTGCAGTGTTTTCCTCCTTGGAGTTACTCAAAACCTGACTAGACATGACCTTAAGCAATCTGCTCTAGCTGACACTGCTCTGACCCTGGGAGTGGCCCAGGTGCTATCCAGAGCTCCATGCCACTCAGTGCTGCTCTGTAATTTTTTTTTTATCATTCAGAAAAAAAGGAAAGAGTTTTTTCCCACTTGCAATCAATGAAATTACCGTTGTGATTGTGTATTGCAATAATAGAGATGTTGAAGTTTTGTCCTGGCAAAACCTAGTCTATTACTTTCAAAATATCTGAAATTCCCTCTGCTGCTTAACATACCAAGTTTTCTCATCTTATGTAAGAACTCCTTCAAACAGAAGTGGAAAAAAGGAAGCTAATTGCACCATAGAAAAGTGACTGATTTGAAATGGCAGGTGGAGTTTTGCTACCATTTATTTTCCCCACAGAAAGACTTAGTGTATTTAGGTCTTCAGCAAGAATTAATCTGGGACACAGGTGGATCAATATGAGCAATTACACCGTGGCCACAGAGAGACTGGCACTATGCTGCTCTTGGTGATCTGTGGTGAGTCTGACCTTCAGAGACTGTTAATGCTTTTCTGCACAGCTCGTTCTGCGAGGTGAAGGAGAAAGCTTAGACTGCGCCACTGTGCCATACGGGAAGCACAAAAATCCATAAACACAGAACTACATTACCAATGAATACATAGGTATTAGGTCATCCCCATATTTTCTTTTTTGTTTTTTAGATTAAATATTTATCTGCACACAAATTACGGTGTAAAACAAACAAATAATTATAATTTGAGAAACTTCAAAAGGAGAAGAAAAAAGGCAAAATAAAGCAGCACAGAATTGGGACTAGGAAAGTCCCGCTCCCTCAGTTACTGATTTGTTGGTTAAACTGTGCTTTCTTCCTCAGTTACTGATTTGTTGGTTAAACTGTGTTTTTTAAAATGATTATTAATATTCTTATTGCTTGGTAGTCTCAATAAAGAAGGCAAAAATAGGGACTAAGGACAACATTTTCACTCCTAGAGTGCTTTCAAATTATTTCATTTTGACTAAAATTAATGGATATGTAATGGAAATAAAGATCTAGACTAAAAATTTAATACAAGTTTAATTAGGAGAATATTTTAGTTATATGAGAAAGCACAAAAACCAGATAAACGAGGACTTATAAGACTTCAACACTTTTGACTCCTCAGGTGTATCTGTTTAAACATCAACTGTAATCACCACTACAAGGCAATCTGGAAAATAAAAGAAATTTTCTTTAAGAAAATGAAGAAAATGTGATTACAGCTCAGGTAGTAATGGCTCACAAAAATTTATGCAGTTGTAAATCATTCTAAAACACCTGATGCTTGAACATAGGAACTTAAAAAAAAAATTTAAAAATGTTTGCTCTGAATTTAATCGTTAACTCTGTTACTAGAACTCATGATTTATATTGGTGCAACTGACACCGAATTCTGGTCCATTCTAGTGTACATGATAACATTTACGTCTACAAAACATCACTTTTGTTTCTTTTTTTTAGTTTGATATGTAAGTTAAAAAATGTTTAATTATGAACAGGCTTCTGGATGGCTTTGTGGTCTGGAAGGGCTGGGTCTTGGTCTTGTTTAGAAGCTGACGCTAGAGTAGTAAGTGATGGTTTGATTCCACTTTAGGAAGTATCTGATTGAAATATTTTAGAAACTTCACAAAAATATATTTTGGTCACTGAACTCTTCCCCAAGGGTCTAATTCCTCCTATTTAGGTTCTAAAGCAAAGTTCCAATCAAACTGTTTACTAAAAATAAAAGCAAGAACTTTTTTTTCAGACTTTGGTCCTAATATAATCCACTTTCCTATCAAACCAAAACTACTTATGAACAAAAAGATTCCGAAGTTCTTTACAAATTTTTGTGGATGAAAATATTGTTCAAGTCAATAACCAGAGCATATCTTATCATAGCCTGCCATAAATGAGACACAACCATCTACCAGCCTATGAGAATCAAGTACTGAGACAAGTTGTTAGGAAAGATAGCTATGAATTTTAAATATTGTGAGATGATGAATGAAAATATGCAGCTTAAATATGTTCTATATCCAGACCACTGATGTTGGTATTGTGCTCAGCTGTATTTTAATTCCAAAATAGAAGTATAACAACTCCCTTCCTTAAACTGTTAGGTGAAATTGCAGATGAAATTATCTTTGTTTGAATATATTAATGACTCACTGAGATAACAATATATGAAAGAGACTTGAACTCTGTTCAAATGCTGATCATTAAATGTCTTGTACCAGTAAGCTTCAAAGACTATGCCTTGATCTTTGGAAGTTCTAGTCTTCTGCATAAAAGATCTCCAATATAATATATTTTATTTAATTTCTTTTTATCAGTTCTAGATCTTTATCTCTGGTTAATAGAATGAATTGTAAACACTTTGGAAACCTTATTAAATAACTATCTTTTTATAGGAATAATTTCATCATATTTTAATATATTTTGAGATTGTAAAACTTGGAACCGTGCTTTCATCAGCAAATGACTGATGTGTAATAACTGACATAACTGAATATCCTAATTCTTTTAGATCTATCTCATAGATTTGCCACTCATTCGGAACTCAATTGAAAAACCCTGTTACAATATGCATACTCTTTCCTAAAGAAATCAAATTACCTGGCTGCTCAAAATGATTTCTGGGGATCAAGCCTATCATAGCTACACTATGAATTCGAAGGGCTTGACCTGGATAATTTGTTTGAAGGTAAAAGAGACCAAGAAATGAAGCTAATGAAGGCATTCCACGGTTATGTTCCCAAGTGTATGTCTTTCCAATGAATCTGAAACATTTGAGGTTTTCAGACTGCACTAAATTCCAGAAGCTGAAGTCAAGGTCTGACTGCAGTGAGGACTGTAGCCAGCCATGAGTCGCACAGGAACAATCAGCCTTCTCTTCAGTTATCTATGGAAATGTCACTAGACGTATTTCTGTCAACCAGCTTTTGTTGTATAAAAAATACCTAAGGAGCAACAGAGTTTGGAAGACATGGAATAGATAAGAGCATACCCACTGTTCAAGTGAAAAAGTGAAATTTTTTCTTTGCTGTGGAGGGGAAGGTCTCTTTTTTATTGATCTTGCCAAAAGGATCAGATTCCTTTGCTGGGCTCACAGACTTCACAAAACTTAAACACAATGTACACTTGATAGCCACACTTTAGAAGAGAAAAAAAATGTGACAGAAAAGAAGAAAATATATTATGCTGTTCTGTTCTTGTCCTTCCTTATTACTTAACCAGAATGTTGCTATTTTTTGCTATTTTTAAAATTGATTATTGTTTTGTTTTCTCTAAGGACTTAGTAGTCAATGAGAACTCATCAGATGACAGTACCTAATTGGTTTTTTTTCCCTAGGATTTTTATCAACAGACTATGAAGAAAGCCCATTTTTAAAGTGTACTGATATGTTTGCAATGTTAGTTTATTCCTTTTTTAAATGTTTAACAGCGTTCCTTCCTTCTCAGAGCCTCCAAAGCATGGAAACACACATATTATCTTCATTTATTTACACTTCCTTTCACAAATCACAGTAGGCTTCCTCACCTTCTCTTAAAGAGACTCTATTATTTTTGTTTAAAGTATACTGTATAGAGACAGAACTAAATTCCCTTGAAACTGATATTCTTCTCATGCCCACCCCTCTAAAAACAGTAGATGCAGGGAGGCTCATGTAAATAACACATGATAATCCTTTAACAGCTGACTAAAAATTAAGTTGAATGCAACCCTCTTTTTTCAAATATCTGATATAGTTCAACCAGCATTTAATTTTCCATGTTTCATCATTTTTTGTTCCAGCCTCTGTTTAAACAAGCAAGTATCAAAATCTACAAGTACCAAAAAATGAAACTTCAGATCTATTGTCGTAACATTTTAACTTCAGAGTTAGGCTATTTTTTTACAGACATAAAGTACTTACTAAAATGCTTTACTGGTCTTTGATTAAAATGTGATTTACACGTGGTGATCAGAGAAACCATAGTGAGTTTTGTGGAGATGGGAGGAAAAGGTCATGTAGTGAAAAGTATCAACTGTGTAGGTAGAGCATAGAGACATCAGTGTCCCAATATTTGATATTTTCAGCTCCTTTGTAATATAAATCTGTCATATTGTCAATACAAACGATACAACTCCTGTTAGTAAAATGTTGTATGTAATACTGTTATGCTCTCTCCCCTTCAACAAAAAAATCAATATGGTACAAGAAGTTACCCATTTTTCCTTCTCAGAACAAAACAAATTTCATGAGATGAAAATACAGCACACTTGAACAAAATAGCTTTGGCAGCTAATGAGGACAGATGCACTCTACTGCTTCCCTCAGTGTTGTAAAAATTCAAAAAAAGGGGGGGCTTGATTTAATCTTTCTGATTATACTACACAAGTCATTTTAAATTACTTCATTCACATACCACGTTACCAGAAAGAGGAAAAGATTGCTCTTTGTGCTTAAAGACCATGTGCAGAGTAGCAAAACTATTCCAGTGTACAGATAAGTAATCTTGTAAAGTGCAATTACATCTGGCATTTAACCTGCAGTGCTTAAACTACTTTTACCACACAAAGCTGGACAGAACTTATTTAATCAAGCATAATCTGTTAAACAGATGTACCGCTGAGTACAGAAACTACCAGTATAATTAAATCCTATAATGGAATTATATTTTCCTTCTCTGAATAATTTTAAAGCTATTCTTACATAGACTTCCATTGTGATCAAGCTGTAAATCTGCCTTATTAAAATTATTTCAAATGAATAAGCACATTTTATGTCTTCCTGAATAGTTTGACCTTTATGCTTTTGATATTTTCATACACTAGATTTGAAGTACCTCTACAGAATAATTGAAAGGTTTTTGAAATTAGTAACAGAAAATAGAGACAAAACTCCACAAACAACACCTTTTCATCTCTCTACATCTCTGAACAATGTTAAGATTTTTCATTTCAATATTGTGGAAACTATAAAGTCACTACTGTCAAACAAATCAGCTTGACAAAATAATTATGCCATACCCAGGCTAACGTTCAGCATGTTCTTGTCACTTGCTGCATTTTCATATCATATCACAGAATCCAACACGCAAACACAATTTTAGTTTACTGAACAAGCTTCTGACCTCTTATTCTCCCTTAACACTTTGTCGCCTTTCTTCCAGGTGATAGTTGGCTTTGGAGAGGCTTCCGGCTTGCACTCAATGACAACTTCTTGGCCTTTGGTAACAATTATTGTTTTCCTCATTTGATTGAGTGGGAAAGAGGGAGCTGAAGCTGTTAAAAAGAAGTAAGTTAACTCTACAGAGAACAATCAGAGCCTTCTGTTTCATTGTGTTCTAATAGAAGATTAGAAAAATATATTTGGGTTTGGGGATAGAATCTCAATTTCTCTCTTTGAAATTATTATGTCAAAGTCAAAATTTTACAAAACATTTGAAATCAGCAGGCAGGATTACATGGTAAATTTATAACTTAATCCAGCTACAGATTAATGAGAAATCTTTCACATGAGCAGATTAGAGTAAAACTACTCGTGAATTCAAACAACTTTAGAAATTAAAAAATGCAAATGTTTTAGCTACACTTTTCCCATCTTTTCTTTTTAATCAAGAACTTGTTAGAGGTAAATAGTTCAAAATAAAACAAAGTTTTAATTCCACACCAATCCAAAATGTACTCTCTAGAGTTAATGCTTGCAAAGAATATTAGTGTTAGAGAAATTTGATTGTTTTCACTTAAATTTGTCTGAATACTGGGAATTTCAATATGAGAACTTCTTAATAGAAGACATTTAACCATGTCTTGTTCTTAGTATTTCACTTTTTAAGGATTCCCATTTTACAAACAAAAGCTAAGATAATAAATGCATTAAAAATGTCATTAATTACTGCAATTTCACACCGAGAAACTACATTAGTTCTCAAGTGTTTGATTGCGTTTTCCTTGAACTACCTTTGTAATGTCAAAGGTCTCTACCTCAGCTATACCTCACCTCAGGTACATCTCAAATACACAGGGACATTACACTTTGTAGCCTCAAATATGTAGGATTTTCCTAGCATTATTTTAGTTAACTCACATACCAGAGATATTTATATGCACAATTTATTCTGTTCTTTTCCCTTTGGTAAGGCAGCAAATTAAACACAACTGTTTCTTTAATACAATATTATGGTTAAAATTTAACATGGGTACAATCTTACAAATGAGAAAATGAAAAACTAATTTTACTGCACCAATATACAGGGTCTATTTCTGATATTATAGAACATCAAAGAAAGTCTGCAAGTACCTGACACACTAGGTATACCTGTTTTATAACACATACAAAAAACAAAGCCAAAGAATGCTGTAACCTGTAGGTTTACTGACTGAATCACAAATGACCAAAAAATGTGATGAAAAGAAAACAATCACTGGCCTTGGTTTTTAACTTTACGGCTATAAAGAAATGATTTTATAACTTATCAGTGAAATTCTAATGTTGGCCAGCTAGGAAATAGCTGAAATGTACTAGAAAGGTTATTTACCAAAAGAGCCAAATGTTACCTGAAACACAGTATATTTCTGCAATTAGAGCTTTTTTACTCATTTGACTGGGAGTTTAAAGGAATGATTCTCATGTGCAGGTCTAATCTCTGATAGGGCCATTAAACAACTTTGGTGGACAACTTTCTTCCTGCTACATCATACCCTGATAGAAATGATCTTACAAGTCTGTCTTAATCCTCTGGAAGGGCACTATTGTTCCATTGCATGTTGCTACAGTTTGGTTTAAGGAAAATTAGAGTGTTCAAAAGTTCTTCAGTTTTTTCTTCATTAACTGCTTGCTTCAGCTTTTGGATTATGACATTTTTATCATATTTCCAGGTAACACTATGTAGCGTATTTGCTTTTCTTTGGAGGATATTCAGCCAAGTATGTAACTGATATTATTCAATTTGTTTTGGTGATTTCATAAGAAGTTTTTTGAAAATAAGATCTTGCATAATTATCTTTGAATAATGGCCAAAGTAGAAATAATAAGTTAATTCTAACAGAGATTAAAATACATTTACTTCCTCTAAATTTTGTCTCCGGCACATATGTTTGAGGGAGTGAAAAATATTTTTCCATTTATTTGAACTGTAATAGCTTTATGAGAGAAATATTCACAAAATGCTGTGGAATGACAATTTTTGGTTAACAGAAGGCCCAATGCTCTCTGGGGCAAGAAAGGACTCACCCACATATAAGTAACAAGAATAAAAAGAAACCACTTTTATCTTCTCTGCTGTTTGGACTGGCAGAAGCTGTTTCTTGTCACAACAATCTAAGAAAAGAATGAATTCGCAAAAGGGGAAAAAGGAACAATTTATTCTTTTCCAAATACTCACCTAAAACCTTCAGCTCAGCACTGGCATAAATCGTACCATACTTATTTTCTGCTAAGCACTGATACATTCCAGCATCTGAGACATTCACACTATGGATCATCAGAACACCATTAATCATCTCAATCCTGCTCTGTAATGGAATTTAAAAAACCATTAAAATTATTCTATAAAAGCAAAAAGGAACTGGAAAATTGCTGTTATTAGTTTAAGGTGAAGCAAGAGAAAACAAGCTTCCTTGGGCTTACCTTTATCTTATTATACAAGAAATTACAAGAGTAAAAAGTCAAGAAATATTTGACAGTAAATATTTTCAGGTAAATTCACTATATTCAAAGTTTCCTTTATTCTGTTTGTTTGTTTGTTTGTTTGTTTGCTGTTAGCCTTACATAATTTTTAAAAGCAGTTCATCCAGGGAACTTTAAAGAGGCAAGAAATAATTTGTGGATGTAATGTGTCTGATGATCTTCAAAAACATAGCAAATTTTTTGGTCTCAGTAATGGTGCTATTTTCATAAAAGGAGATCTATGAAAGATTGCATGCATAAGTAAGAACTAAAGGGTCCAATTACTTTCATCATTAGTACAAATTTCTAATTTGAAAGGCCAACTAGTAGAAAATAATTACCACAACTAGAAGAGAAGGGACATCAATAACAGTTTGTGGAAGTGAGTAGGTAATGAAGCTAGAGTATGAATAATTTGAACTACTATAAAACAACTCTAAGTTTCATTATAACAGTTGTTGTAAGTTAAAATTGATAAGGCATAAATTGTTTGGGAATGCAGAGGAAACTGTGATAAAAAATTCACTTTGTTGTAAGCCCTCACCCATCTCAAAGTAAAATTCAATTTGAAATTTCAGAGCCTGGAGAAACTAATGGTTTGGAAAATCAGAGAACCAAAAAGTAGAGACATTTAAATTGCTTCAATTTCAGCACTAATAGCTCCATATAAAAAGGCAGAAATGAATAGAGTAGCCTTATTTTCAATTCCTCACAGCTTCAAAAGTAAACTGTTTATATGTTTCTTTTCTGGTTGTTTGCATAATTGGTTGATGTTCCCAGATAGATAGAAGGGACATTTGCTGGAAAGGAAGACATTACATCTTTTATATTCATAAATCCATTTTGTTAGTTCATTTGCAAATATAGACATTTTCTCCCAGAATTAAGCAGCTAGCTTTATTTTAATCTGGGAAAATAGATTAAGTAAATTTACAAAGATTTTCATTACTCCAAAAACTTTGAGACTATAAAATTAAAAGGTATTAGGCAAAAGAACCCACATGATGTGAGACGATTCTTTGATGATGCAGTGAGAGAAACAGAAAAATGTGAAATAAAAGACAAACCATGCCATCAGTGGTCTTTTAAAAAAAAAAAAAAATTATGTCTAATTCTAAAATATATCAGGTGATTGTAGTAAAACACTTTACATTCTAGGGGTCTTACACAAACCATTTCAATGATCTTCATGATAAATTCTGTTACTTTCAGAGAACAGATTGAGTTGAAAATGTAATGGTCATCACACTTTTTGTGTTAGCCAAATAGTAATTTATGAAGAACATTTCTATACTTTCTTTAACTGACTTTATCTGAATGAAAAGAGAAGCACCCAACATAGAGGTGACTCCTTGTCTAGTGTACCTGTGGCCAGAGAGGAACTCCATTTTTCAGCCAGCGATAAGTGGGCCTTGGCTTTCCAGTGGCTTTGCATTCCCATCGGAGCTGCTCTCCACTGTCTAGTTGGGTATCATTGAGCTTCTCCACCCAGTGAGGGTAGGCTGCAAGGAAAAATTGCCATGTTAGACTCAAAGATTATAAAGCGGTAAGTTCTCTAGGGGATGTGCAAAGACCTAATCAATTAAAAAGCTTAAATTAATGATCTTTACAAGACTTATATTACTCTCAGAAAAAAAATAAACTAAAAAAAAAAAAAGGCCCAGATCAAAAGAGACGGTAACAAAATTAACAAACTCCAAACTTTAAAGGAAGAGCTGTAATGGTATCAGGTGGTAAGCAGTAACATAACCAACAATAGAAACCTGCCTGATTTAATAAAGTCCAATGGATTAAAATGTAGTACTATGTATTATTGGGTTCATTATTCCTGAATTTAAGACAAATGTTTGGTAGTCACAATAGAACATTTAATGATTCACAAGACTTAGGATAGTTGAATTGTGGTAAGGAGGTTAATTGCCATAGGCTGTGTTTCATGTATTTTTCTCAGTTTACAAGGAAATCAGTATTTATTTATCTAGGAGTGATTAGGAATTTAGTAAGGTATTTGCATATATTTTTGTTTAAGTGTCCTAAGTTTAATTCATGTTTCAAGGGAGAAAATGCTTTTAACATATTTAAGCACAAAACCCATGAGATTTCCGTCATCCATCAGAAGCATAAGTTACACAGTAAATCAATCCTAAAACAGCCTTCTTTTAAAGGCAGACAGTTGATAGCCGTAAATGTGATCACTAGTACCTAACTTTCATTAAATAATCCATCAAAAAATAAAGAATATGTTTTTCAGAGAAGTAGAACTTTAATGTGGCAGTCAATCAGCTATTTGTAGGATCTTATAATTTGGAAAACATTATATGAATCAGTGAGAAACTGAGAACTAATATACAGAAATAAAAATGTATGCTTAAAAGCCAGCTTTTGGGTTTCATACTGTAGCCATAACACTTTGTATAACACAGAGGGTGATAGATGACAATAATTAACTTAAGGATATCAAATGCTGGTTAGGGATTTTTTTGTTTAGCTTTGTTGTTGTTGTTGTTGTTGTTGCTGCTGTTTTTCCAAATCATAAAGAATAAATAGCTAAAAGGCATAGCCAAAAGGATGTAAAATTCTGCATGGTATGAACAGAAGTCCAGATCTGTCATAACAAAGTCGCTGCTTCAAATGACAGGTAATTGATAATGTACTTAAACATGTGGAATTGAGTTTAAAAATAAATCTTTGATTCTAGCTGGCATTTGACTGGTCATCAATCAAAGACATGAGAAGATATGAAAAGGCACGACAGGTGACTAACTGCTTCTAGCTTACATCCTGTGCATGGATGATAAAGAAAGTGACCGAGGTGTCTATCATTCCTAAGCAGGTAATAGTCTGCTTCAGAGTCCCAGACCAGACATCTGTCAGAAGCTGGAAACATTAGAAGAAGTATCACACACTTCCTTTTTGATAGAGGAAAACAGAGAGATCGACCCAGCCCCACTCCCAAACCCAAGACAAAAAACTTCTGCTTCCTTATTCCTCTTATTACAGTCAAGGCAATGCATGAAATCCTCTACATGTGCTCTGCTGTGCTGAATTTCTTCTTTCTGAAGTTATAATAAAGGGTCCCACAAAAATCTGCAGAAACAAACAGGTTTTGGGAGTCCCTGTTTATTTGTTCTCTCTTGTCCTAAAAATATAATTTAATTGCATTTTATAGTTGCTGTTCTCATTTTTAGTGCTTCAATATGCAAAGGAAGCATGCTGAGAATGAATTGCTTCCTTTGAAAAAACTACATTAATATGATTCTGGAAGATGAGACAGTTAAATGTATAGCAAAAAAGTAATAAAAGACAGCCAGTGGTACCATAAAATCATGCAGTTTCAAAGAGGAACTAAGCTGTTCTTATTTATATTTACTTATTTTCATTATTTGTTTTTCTGTAAATTTTACTATTTGACCCAAAACATATATAGTCTCACATTTCCATGTTGAATTTGAGCTCATCATGAATTTGAGTGTCCTGGAAAGGATATGCACATTTTTACACTGAAACAAAGCTGCTCAAGCATGGCTGCAGACTTGTCCTCTTCAGAACCGCTGTTCCCTACCCTTTTTCTGTGGCTGTCTTGCTAAAAAACTTGTGCCACAGGTTTCCTTCTGAAACTACAGACTTGCAAATCACAGTGGCATGACTGATTGGTCAGAACAACCTTTTTCCATTAGTAGAGGTATTTCTACTCTAAATTTTCTCCTTGTAGCCTAAGTGGCCTTTGGAGTCACGTTTTTCAAGCTGTTGAACTTGCCATCAGTGAAGGCAAGATTCCCACCCCTTTGAGAATAAAGTAGCAAAGTAATAGGTTGATGTAGCTGGAATAGAGCTAAAAGCATGATTGAGAGAAATACTGTTCATCACTTTTTGGCTTCTATTTGTCTCTATGTACTCCTTACTTTATCACAGAGAATTCCCTCTCTGCTTGTTAGCAAGGGTCACTCCCCATAAAATCTTAACCCTTGTTCTAAAATCCCATCAGTACTTTTAAACTTGAAGCATTTAACTGAATGTACAACCTCTTACTCAATGTAACATTTTTGGGCCTTTTTTTTTTAACATATCTCTGATATATGTGTATGAAAAAAAAAAAAAAAACTTCATTCCATAATCACACTTTATTTTAATTAGAAAATTTAGCCAGATTTCAAAAGTAACAAGTCCTTTTTTTTCTTATAAATGAAACACTCTTCTTGGGAAAAAGCAGGTGTCTGCTTGTTTTTTAATCTGTCCAGTGAAGAGCTTTGGGTTGAACGTGAGAAGAGAAGGATTTTGCATTTTAGTGTTCAGTAGTCTTTATGAGTGCTGTGCCAGAGCTCTATACAGTGTTTCTGAGATTTTTCAGTCGCCATCAAATCCGTGATTTATTTTATGCTGCATTTCTGCACTTGTTTATTCAAAGATATCAGAATGTTTATGTTTTGTAAACATAAATTTGAAATAAATCTGCAAGGTTACAGGCAAATTTTTAAATTGTCGATGCAAAATGAAAATAAGGTGAAGAAAATTTAGATTATTTCTCAAAATTTTAAGCACTTTTTTGTCTGAGACAAAATAAGCGCAAAATTTTATGTAGACAAATAATTTAAAATAATGTTCTAAAAAGTGAATAAATACAGAGTTTGGGAAGAAAAAAAATTATTTTCCTGTATATGAGATTAATTGGGAAGAGTTAAGCAGAAGAAGCATATTAAGAAATATAAGTGAGAAAATCAAGAAAGAAAATTTAAAACTAATTTACTTTTTTACTACAAAATCCCTTCTCTTGCCAGTTTTACTGTGTGGGACTAACCTGTAGTGGCAGGGGTGGACTTTTTTCCCCTTCAGTTTTTATAGGGAAGTAATTAAAATAGATTTTAAAATCAGTATGGTCAGTTACACTGCATTACAGAATATTCCTGCTGTCAGATGCGTGTTTCCACTCTTGTGTTCTGGCGAGCCTTCCCTCCAGCTGCCAGGAAGGCACTGCTATGTGCAGAATGAGGGAACTGGTACAGCCAAAAGAAAAACAGCCAAAAATGTGTTTTTATAATCACATCACCATCCCGTGCTGATCCTGGCAGTAGTGAGTAGGAAACATAGAAAAAAACCCAAAAAGTTAAGAGTGAGAGGGGAGCAGGAATTGGTCATACCAGTGCTTACCATTGGGAAAATGCTGTTAGCAAGAATTTGAGGAGAAACAAAAAGGCTAATGGCAAATCTATCTACTCATGTTTTAGTTTTTGTGCTCTCTTCTATTAATCAATTTGAGCTTGAATAAAATTTCACAGAAACTCACAGGATGAGCAGATCACTTGGGGGAAAATCACACCTCTCAAAATAGGTTGCAATGCATAAGAGGATTCCTGGCATTGTAAAAATTATGTTATTAATGCCTACAGCTGAATTTCCACTAAGTGCTGAGACTACAATAATTTGAAGTTGTCAGCATCTGAAACAGTGCTTTCTGAACAACATCCAAATTGTCAGCTGCATCAGGCAGTCATGGTGTATCTGGATTGCAGCAGCAGGTAAGAAGCGAGAAATCACTAGTTTGTGATTAAATGTGACTAGACAGGCAGACTGGGTGTCCTGGGCATTCTCCAAAATGCTCTGTGGTGACCCAGATCAGATGCAACTGACAGGATAAAGAAGATTCAAACAGACAGCAAGTGAGTTCCTACAGAGATATGCAAATTGTGAGACCGCGGTATGACACAGCTGGTCCTACAGACTGCTCAGAAATTTTACAAGAAACCCCTGGTAAAGAAATGACGGCCTACAAGTGAATTTCTGAGCCAAAGTAATCATTGCCACCTGGAGGAATAAGATGTCAGTGAAAAGACAGTGAGCTTACTGGTAAATAATTCATGTTGACTGTTGTTATGAACAAAAGGTACAGCAGAAAAGGCCGTTTCAGATAATGCCCCCAAATCCTGCAACACCAGCTGTCAGCCAAGGAAGCTGAGAGTTTGGTGAAGTAACATTTGGCTCAATCTTGTGTAGAAGCCTTCTCACACAAACCCTCTTCTCACACCTCTGGAAAGAGTAGCCAAGGTTTGAAGGCAGTGAGACACTGATGCTCTCTCCATGAGCACTGAAGGCTGAGAGTGGCTCTGAGGGGAATTTTTTATCTTGGGGCCGAGGAAAGGCACCTGTGGGGGGCTAGTAAAGCCTGTGCTTCTTGTCCTGCTCTATTGGAGGTCACTGCTGGTATTGTCCATCTGAGAGCCCCTTGTAACCTGTTTTGACCTTGCTGCCTGCTGATGCAGACAGGTGAAACTTAATGTACTAGTCTCACATATCTGTTAATAGAAGAGTGAGACGGTATGAAGTGATTGCTCTTCCTAAAGTGTTAAAGAAGTTGTACTAAATTATTGCAAAAAAACCCCAATGAGATAAATTTGTGCTTTATCCTTTAAAGGCAGACACTCTAAAATATAATTTAGACAAAGGTGGAGAATGAAAAATTAATATTTCTATCTACACAGAATACAACAAAACTAACATTGTAAATGTATTCCATGGATTTGAGTACCAGCTTTATTTCTGCTCAGAGCAAAAGGCTAATGAGAGATGAAAGTTGTGTAGAACACTATGTCATGTTTGTTGTCATTTTATGCCACAGATTTGCATGGTGTTCTTGAAGAAATAATTTCATTTTATAGCATCTTACTTTCTCTCTTGAAGAGCACATTTTATATTCTTTTAACTGTGAAAGAGGGAAGCAGTGATAATTATAACACTTTTATATGCTGCTTTGGCATCTAGTAGTTTCACAGCTCTAAAAAACAGGTAGGAAGTGTATGAGATGTATGGGATACATCTTATAACTCAAATTAAATTTTCTGAATTTCTTATATTTTAAGAAACACTGTAGAGAAAGACCAGTTGCTAAATTCCCCTGGCCCTCAGGTGCCTGGCAGGAGCTGCTATACTTTCATGGAAGTAATTTTTAGCAAGAATTTGAGAAATATCAGTGGACTATTGTCATCGTAAGAGGCATAGAGTAGGTGCTGGGCTTTTTTTGACTGCTGTTTTCAGCAAAAGTCTTATAAAAACTTTGCTGCAAGTGCAAGATGGAAAATCTGAAATTAAATGCACAGACTGTCTTAACCATCGCATAATTTTTCCAGCATATACAAAAATTTGAGGAAAAAAACATGCCCTGGTCTCTAGGTGGAGGAGAATCAAAAGCAAGGAAGGAAGCATGATTCAGAGATTGCTGAAACTCACTAAAATCAACTGAATTGAGATAAAGACATTAGAAAGCCAGAGGAGACAGAAAATTTATTAGGGTCCTGAAAATATTGACATATGTGGAAAATAAACGAAATATACTGTCCTGGTCTAGAGTTATTTGATGAGAATGCATAACAAAGACAGAGAACTCTTTACAGTTACTAATGGGGAGATGGCATTAGGAGCCATGGGCTGAAATCAGGAAAAGAAAAAGAAAATTGATTAAGAAGAGAAACTTCATAGACATTAACTTGAGGACCTATCTAAACTGCAGCATCTGGAATTCTACTGGCTGGGATCTTTGAAGACAGAAAACAATTCAGTTTGAAAGATCTGTTGCTTAACCTCACACAGAGGACATTTTCTGCTAAGTATTTAAGGTTGTAGGGTTCATGGAAGGATAGAAAGTAGTGTGGCTTAAATTGATTAAAAGTAGTGGGAGTCAAGCTTACATGTTATATATGCCAGACTTTAACTTGTAAGTATTTATGGTATGTATTACATAGGTTTTTGTTTCTGGACCCTAGAATGCAGCAACAGTATAATATAGAATTCACGGGGTTAGTAAAATATTTTTATTTTCAGGGTTCCTTTTTTATTTTCAATCTGATGCATGACTTAATCATTTATGGATATTCAAATTTTTTTTTTTGCTTCACTTTGTGAAGATCAGAACTTTTGGAAATTGTGCATGCCTAGACTGAAAATTTTCTGGAAGAAACAAATCCTTTAAGTTCTCATTCCAGTACAATGAACTTGACAAAGCTCAGCACCCAAGCATGGCACAGGTAAAATGTTAATAAAAGCATGTTAATAATCTTAAAACATTTACAGCATTGTTTTCTGACAGATAATTCATGTTTATGTTGCTTGTCATTGTTATATCCTAATGAAAAGAAATAGACTTTCAAAATTATGGCTCTATGCTTTAATTAAAAAAAAAAACAAAACAAATCCCATATGAAATTATATTTAAGTCAATTCTTCAAAGAAGTCAACATTATATATGTTTCAGACCTTAATGCAATGTTAAGGAATAATAATATGTACCTTAATTCAAAACTATTGTTGGTATAAGGTGTATACTCTATATATCAAGGTATCTTGTTTCTGCTGAACCTTGTAATGCTTCATGTGTGACCAAAGCCTTAAGTGTGGACAAAGCATTTCAGAACAATACTGTGAGCAGTTACACTTACTGTATACTTGTAGCTGTCCTCTGAAGACATTTCTTCCACGAGAGTTTTCAGCCTTACATTCATACATTCCTGAGTCCTCTAGCTGCACATTAGGTATTTCAAGCACAGCTTGGGATTTTCTCAGGCGGGCTTTACTTGGATTATGACCATTAACTTTCCTCCAAGAGATTGTTGGAACAGGGCTGAAATATTTAGTAAAATTAATGTTAACACTCTTACACTATTGAGAATATAGATTCTGTTATCTGGTAGTTTAAACACTTAATAATTTAAGTAGCAATAAAGCATAATCACAATTGAGGTTCATATAATGGTTGATCTAGTTCACTTTCTGTAGGGAATCCTTAATAAATGGATTGTTACATGGAATGTGTCTCTTTCATCCACAGGGGAGGCTGTTTTTACCGAGATAAAATAAATCACTTGAAATCACTCTCTCTAGAGTTTTTTAGGACTATATGCTTTACTCCTGAATGCTGCCACTCCATAGGTCAACAAAAATAACTTCAAAACTTGGATGAACTTGGAAAATTCCAAAACATCCCAATTTTCCTGTAATGAAACTGCAGTTCAGATCAATCAATAAAAATATCTGTCTAGGTGGGGAATTTCTTTTTTAGGTAAATTTAGGTGACCGCAGTTTTGGAGACATTTTTCTTACAATATTATTCAAAATGCAAAACTGGTTGTGTGACAAGACATATTAATAGCACTGCTGTTCCTGTCTCACAGCATTACAATTTGCTTGTGGCAGCAGAAGGGTTTTTCACTGCAACTTGCTGTTCCACAGAGGTCTGTGAGGACCTTGGTGTCATTTCCATTCATACTTGGGGGAAAAATGCCTTATATAGTGTTTGTACTCATAAAATTTTCTTTTTAGCTCAAAAACTCATCAGCCATTGTGCACCCAATGGGCCTTATGGTACAGACATACATTTTTCTAAATATGGCAGGTATTTAAGATATGTCAATAAAAAATATTTGATTGTGAGCTGAAAACTGGGCTGCTTCAGGTACTCCACAAGAAGCTTGGAGGACACCATAACAAAATGGAACTTTTTGAAAAACATATTTTGTATTTATTTCAACTCTAAGCTTAGATATAAACACAGGGTCTTGTGGCAGTTTAGATGAGGAAAAGCACTTCATAATAGTTCAAATTTATTTAGTTTAAATTCAAAACTGCTATGAATTGCTGTCATGATTTGCTGAGTTTCACTTGCTATAAATATATGGCGTTTCATTAAGAATATCACCTTTCTCGTAATATTTCAGGGTATCCAGTTTGAGGCACAAAGAATAAGTGTGTGAAGCAAGTTCTGGTTATTCTTAAAGCAGTTGGAATCACATGCAGTAATGTGAATTACTGCAGTTGTACTCAAACTTGCAGACAAGATGCTCCAAATTCTAGTATTTTATAGAGATTAAGAAAATTCCCAAACTTGTACCTGATTATCAGAAGATTTGTCTAATTTTAACTCCTGAGTGCCACATATCACTGAATTTTATTGAGCCTATTAACATCATTACCTTGCAAAACCAACATATAGTCCAATATTCATTTTAATATACCAGAAAGAGATAAGAATTATTTCTCTTATCAGTTTCCTGCACTGATTAATTAACCTGACAAACTGAACTTTACTATGAATGTGTATGTATTCATCTCTGGCACATGGTTCCTGCAATATCTTTTTATTATTGCAAAATGATCTTTCATCACTGTCCGCCACAGAAGAAATACCTGTATGGAATAGTTTTTGTTTCTCCTTGCTAGACAAAACAGGCTGGTCTCTTTTCTCTCCAGCACTCCAGTTATGTATATATTTTTCTTTTTATAGATGTTTTTGGATCGTGTGATAGGTGTGGATCATAAGACCTCTTTTTTTTTTTTTTTCACTCTATCACCATAGGAACTTTGCAGCTTTCTCATTTTGAACCTTAAATTAATTTCTTGATGACTGATTTCAAATTTTGGTGTCTTGTAGGTTTGGTTTGAGGGCTCTTCCACAGATTATATGGTTCTGGTATTTTTTCTGATGCACTAGTAAAACTTCCTGTCTTAGTCCCACCAGTTATGTTATCCCTTTCACATCCTTAACAACATATTTCATTTGCTATACTTTAATACCTGTATGTATATATCAGACGTAGTACAAATAACAATCTTAGTTTCTTTTTCTCCCTTCTTTAGCTCTCATATTTAATTTCTTATTGCACACTTCATTCTGATATTCAAATTTAGAGTCTGTCTTGAGTGACTTGTGGAGATTGTGCAAGTCTTCTGTTTTACACTCAGGTTAAAGAGTTAACTCCTTTTTTTGCTTGTCCTCTTTTTATATGGAATATAATTGTGTCATGATTTCTGGCTGCAAAACATTCACCATGGACAGATAAGAGTTTAACTGATCATTATTTATCACAACACAAGTGCACCGTAGGAATAGGAATTCTCTATGTTGGTACAGTGTAATAGGACTCAGCAACTGCTGCTTTATGACTGAAATGGGTGTGCAGATATATTTTATTTGGGATCTTAAGGGTGTCATGCTTGCTGCCTTTTGATGGTTATTTGGCCTTCAGCCTTGCTTCCAGTAAAATCAGTGACAAAAATGCTTTTTCTCTATTGTCATGGAGGAAAATGAGTTCTGCTGAGTAGCATTAGTGAAAGGATTTTTTTTTTGGTAGTGTACATTTCTGAGAAAAAGTCAAGAGTTTATAAACAATGAAAATTGTCTCATTTAGCTGCTATGAGATTATTCTGAAATTCATGTATTTGGGAAGTTTCCTTTAAATTGCATTTAACAATTTTTTTTAAATTTGCTTTTGTGTTTCCTGCAGCAAGTAAATGTGTATAACATGGCAAATGCAGAGGAAACTGGTTGTCTGGTTCATAATGAAGCATATTTTAAAACAACTCAGTTATTTCTTGATCAGTATGAGGTAGTAAGTGGAAATTTTCAAGGAGATAAAGTTACTTTAGCTGTGCAGATTTAATGATTTCAAAGAAAAGTACTCCCATATTGCAAATTAGTATTTGCAGACAACTTGTAGTTCCGTTTAATGAAGCTTATTTTTCTTGCATAACTCACAAGTGACATTTGAATTTTACATCTGAAATAAAAATATATCCATACCTATTTCTCTGTGACTTCTGTGAGAATGAAATGAAACATATGAGTGAGAATATGAAAGAATAGAATTGTGTGACTGTTCTAGAAAACTCCTGAAGTTCACCATAAAAGCTAACTAACATATGCACATTTTTAGTCTTTTCGAATGATCCACAGCTTTTTGAAAAACAGAGTAACTGCAGAAGTATTTCTAGCGTTAATATGAGTTTAATGCAATATGCATAATTACTGAATCTTATAACCAATATAACCCATTTTTATTTTGGGCTCAGCAGATATTTATGAGACTAGTTTCCTTGTTTATTGTTACAACATCCACATTCAACTCCTGTGAATAAATTTATTTGAGCTTCAGTTGAGTTCAAAGACAAGATTTCTCCTTACTTTTGGAAAAAAATCATCTGAATACTACTGGGAAATCTTAGTACCACCAAGAAAAACCCTACTTGATTTCAGAAATACCATCTTTAAACTTGCCAATATCCTAGATTGAAATAAAAAACCTAAGTGGTCCCTGGTGACTGTGATAGACACTACTGTGGCCTTGTACACTTTGAGTTTGAAGAAAATATGAGTCATAATTTTACCTTTACATTTACAAGAGATTATGAGAGTTGGTTTTCAGCAGTATATTATTTGGGATGAGTGCTGTTGAATTAGTTGGAATGCTTCACAAGTTTCAATAAAACATAGAAATAAAAATGTTTTAAAAAACTATTGGAAGCTGTTCTTCTTCCTGTCAATTTCATATGTGAAAGTATTTTATGACATACCTAAAGTCCATGTTTATTTTGGGAAAGGGGAGAGGTAGAAATAGGAATAATGTCTGAAATTTAAAATACTCTTTCCTTGGATCTGAGCTCTTAGGATTTCAAGAATATTTTAAATAGGAATGCACAGATTACTTTTTCTGTACTTGGTTGGTACAGATTGATGTGATATTTTGTAATATTTTATCTACTACAGTAATTTCAATTCCGCTCCACAAGATTTCTCTTTACCATGCATCACTGTTCTGAGCTGTGTCTTCAAACCCACAGGTGCACACCATAATATATCTTGAAAACCTCTGCATGCCTATGGGGACTACAAAAAAACCTTTTTTTTTCTTACACCTTCCTGTCTTGCAACTGTATTAAATATCTTTAATTATTATAGGATAATTATGAGGGGTAAAATGTGGAGGACTATAATGAAATTCTCTCTGTCAGATGGTTTTCAGAAATGCCTATCAACCATGGACATCTACCTTTAGAATGTCCTATATAAATCTGTTCAGAGTTTTATGAGACGCAATAACCACTTTTCCTTTCATTTGGTTTTTAAAATCTAGTTAGTAATGAAATGCATGAAATACAGCAGCCGTGAGTATGGTGATTTAAAAATTAAAAGAGAGTAGAAGCAAATGATGATGATCTTGAAGACAGTGTACAGGAACAAGTCCAGGTCTGCAAGTCTCTTCAACAGATGCCCACGACTGTGCTAAGAATATCTATTGCATATATGAGTGTCATGTATTAATGTGGGCATGCCACCACTTATCACCACTATTAGCTTGTTCTTTATGGTACAGAGCAAGGACAGTGCCTGCTTGGCTGCATATCCAGCTCCACAGCATTTTCTGCACACTTTAAATTATGGCATTTTGGAGCATCTCTAGCATCTAAAATAGTGCCATGTATAAAGATGATTCATTTTCTATAATGGTTCATTATTTGCAGTGAATTATACTCCAGAGTTCCTCTTTACTGGTTGATCAGAGACTAAACTGATGTCTCAATCTTCACACTTAACTATTCAACAGCTAAATTTAGATAATGTAGCTGTCCATACCCTAAGTTAGGTGATATAATCAACAGTTTTGGTGATTTAAATGTTTTTCCAAATTCTTAAATTTGAGTTAGTCATGAACAAATGAGTCACCTGATGAAGGTGTAATCAAAGAAGACCACAACAGGCAAAGGTATTGGTTTGACAAATAGTGAAGAAAGTGGAAAAGCTATTCCACAACCTTTTGGGTTTGCATTTAGAAGTTAGGTAATGGTGTTTACTCTTGATGAAATAGCAACAGCACAAGTAAAAATTTAATAAGAAAGAGCTGAATATCTTCTATGTATTCAGTGTTGTTGTCCTCATTGCAAAACTCCATATTATATTCCTGCCATCACAGGACTGTGGATGGTATTTATATGGTGGGATTGAGGAGGTAATGAGCAATCAGGTCTGTTAAAAATGATGGAAATAAACTCTGGTTTTCCCTCAGCCATTCAGTAACCATTTTTTCTAGTCTCTGTATCACACCCTACCTCAGCATGTGTCTGGGGGCATTCTGAAGTGGACATTATTCTAAAAAATATTAAAGACCTAACAGGTAAATTGTCACCAGCCTGTGACTTGATCAAGGCTGTTGAGAAGAGGAATTTGAAACAACTTGAAAAGCCAAAGACATATATTATACCTGCTGTTTTACTAAAGGTGATAATACCTGAAGAATCCATGATTTTAAGAGACAACGCTTCGAAGCAGAAAATTTCTTTGAAAAGATGACACATATTTGGCAGGTGTTCATACAGATCTTCAAGGCCACAGTACTGCAATAGAACTGTGTTTATTTGCCTTGTGTTATTTTATAACTGAATTTTTGCATAATTTTTCTCTCTTCTAAATTTTGCCCAGGAAGATTTTCTTTAGCTAGCACATTGATCTAGGATGTCCTGACTCTGCTATACAGGTGTGACCAGCATATGTGTGCAGATCCAGAAGATCAGGAAGACTAGTTACAATGAGTCCAAAAATCCCAGAGATCGTGACATACCATCAATGAGGATGCAAATGTAAACAAAAATCTAGCATGTCTGAAGAGTGCAAGATGGCTTTGAACCTGCTGATCAGACAGAGTTTGAAGACAATGAGTGTGATGATTTCCAGAAGAGCTGCATTTAAGGCTCTTGTGCCATAGTACCATATACATTTATTTCTTTGTGGCAAATAAGAGAAACATAATAGTGGTAACTCTGGTGACCTTCTCCTGAGAAATGCTAGAATTTTTTTCCTTCTGATCCTCTCAGACTCTGACACAGAGAGAAAGTCTACACATATGCTTCTGGATAGTAATTTTGGAATAACAATAAAAATAAAAAAGCTCCTCCATCTTTAAATCTACAGTAAAACTGCAAAGCTGCACAAGTTACTGAACAGTTTTTAGTAACATTTATAAATTTTCTTCAAGGGTTCTGAGAGAGAAAGAAAAGAGATTGGTAATATTGCTTCTTCAAGAATGAAATTCTGCTGACAGGAACTTAGTTTGGTAGGTTTTTCTCCCACTTCCATTATGCCGTACAGTAAAAGCAATCAAATTTAAATTTTAGCTTTAGAGTGAGGTAGAATGAGGCCTGGGAGTGCTACTTGAGATTTACTGAAAAATCTTTATTACATTGCTATGAATGATTGTAATATCTGTAACAGTATTACAAAGTCTATTTAAGAACAATTCCACTTAGAAGAAAACAGAAACAAATCCAGCCTGAAAACCAGGAATAAAATCCAGTCTGGCTCTAGCACCTCATAACATAAATACTTATTCAGCACGAGCTGAAAATGAACTTGAAATTGATGAAAGTCTTAGAAATATTTCTTTGTTATAAAAAATATGTGCTATCAAAGGGGAAAAAAAAAAAAGAAAGAGAATCCTGGATCTATTTTTATCATATAAACAAACTCAACTTGAAGATGTCATGTCTGCATTTAAAAAGATTAGATGGTCCTCTCATCACAACCTTATCTTGACGGGAAAAGACACCCCTCTTTATAACATTGACAAATGTTCTGCAGAGAGTATTTATTTCCTTCTTGCAAGTATTTTGTTATCAATAAAATTTAAAAGTGGCTTCCACAGCTTCCAGATCTGGAATCTGATAGGATTAATAAAATATTTTCCAGAAGAGAGAACTGGTGTGAAGGGACATGGAGTAACATGATTTTTTGTCCTATGGAACTTAGAAACAGGTATTTCTATATCAATTTTTGTATCTATTGTGCAGTTTCATTTTGGGCAAATAAATCAGATTAATACTCTGTGGCATGGTTTCTCTGTTTTAAAAAGAGAAAACAAACAATTCATGTCTCTGTGGCCTGTAGATGAAAAATAGAGCATCATGTTAAACCTTGGTTTTGATGATAGAGGAAAATTACTACCTGTGGACTTCTACGCTGTGAATTAGCTTGAGGCTTGAAAAGTGTTAAATTATAAGCCTGCCTTGTTCCCACAGTAATTCTGCTACATGTAGGAAAATGACTAAATATTTCAATCCAAGTTCCAGCAATGAATTGGAAGTATAACACCTAGAATGACTTATTTAATGCCAGGTTACCTTTAATATCAAAGGTGTTTCTGTGTGCCACCATTATTGTTGGAAGAGGAAAGGACTGTTTAGTGCTCATGGAAAAGCACAAGTAGCTTAATATTTTCCAAAAGACAATAATTAAGCAACTTCCAGGGCTGAAGGGCTACTTCATGAGCTATCAGAATCCTTAGCAAAGAGACACACTCCCTGAGAAGCTTCATACTGTTGTCCAAGGAAAAGACAGCTTATCTTCAGAGAAAAAACCACAGATCTGCTGACATATCCCAAATACATTGACAACAGAACTGTCATACTTAGCTCTAAAAACAATGAAGCCTGATTTATATCCCAGATGTTGCTCTTTTTTATTTTGTACGCATGAATGTATGTATGTATATATATATGCACACCAGTGAAGTGTGCTCTGTTCCCAAGATTATCCCAGGATTATCTGAATCCCAGGATTCCACTAATACTCATCTGCTGCTTGCTGCCTTGACTGCTCACTCATGTCAATGCCCCTGGGTTTCCGTGTAGTGCAGTTAACAGAGGCTAATTTTGAGTATCACCAGCACACTAGCTCTGCTACTGTTTAGCACCACACCAGAGCTGAAGCAAGATGTGAATTCATGTTGATAACAAGGAGACTTAGGTTAGAAAATAGTCCGATCCCAGAATAGAAATCCTCATGAGAGGATTTCTAGATTACTGGGAAGGGGTCTGGCTACAGGACCATTTTATCTGGTTCTCTTGACAGTTCATAAAAGGAGATGCCTTCTGCCAGGTCTGGGAGAAGAATCTTGGAAGACCTGTTTGGAAACATTCAAGACCAGTAGGTAATATTGGATTAGCCAAGATAAGCCAACTAGAGGACAGAAGTCAAGGAGAAATATGTGGAAGATTGGCTGACAGTTTTAACTGGTGATCTGAATGTAAAAAGCCTTATTTTACAGATTTGAAGAACAGAGAGGGTTAAAGTCAGTCTCTTGAAGTTAGGAAACAATGGTGCAATGCTGGAATCTTCTATTCCCTTGTGTGTAGAGACCATATGGATAACTGTACATGCTAGATGGAGAAGTGTGCAACCTGGATCTGTGACTCATTATAATATTACTGTTTATCAACTTCTTGTTCCTCCAAAAATCTCATATGATTATGTGGCAGATGGAGAAAAAAAGGAATCAGGTACTATGAAACCTTTGACCAAAGATTCATTCCTGGCTGCCTTTAACCCTCTTTTCTGAAGTTGTTCTCTTCATCATTACATTATTTTCCAGATCTCACTGAAAGAGCCCTATAAAATGTGGACTTGCAAAGCCTATCTTTTTGTACCTGCAAAAATGTTTGCAATATCTAGAAAACTGCTTCATAGCCATTACCCCATGTCATTGGCTTAATGAACCACACCAGTAAAAAATAACTTCAGAAACTTCATGCAATTCTCCACAGTTACATTCAAATGCTCTTCACCAGACCATAAAGACTTCTTATTTGGCTGCTCTGATCTTTGCTTAGGTATTATACTGATTTATCCAAACACTTTGCCTTTATTTCTGCATATTGAAAAATATGTAGTAAGCTCTCTCTGCATTGCTTAATAGAATGGTTTGAGTTGGAAGGAAGCAAAGATTATTGAGTTCCAACCCCACTGACATGGGCAGGGACACCTTCTCTAGACCAGGTTGCTCAGACCCCCATCAAACCTTGTCTTAAACACTTCAAGGATGGTGCATCCGCAACAGGTATATAGTCTGTAACGAAAGTATTGATAGTGACATGAAACAAATAATAGCATTTCTAATAAAAGCTTGAAGATCAATTAGAAAAATTAGAAAAGTCTGGTAAGAGGAAAACAGGAACAGAAGGTAACAAAACTACTATATTTAATGGATTTAAAACTTTGAGGCATTTATTAATTTGAATTGATTCAGAGTTCATGATTTCAATAAAAAAATTTTGAATGCTTCTTAAATTAAAAGTCAAATTTCATTAATTTGTCTGACAAATATATGTAGCTTCATCTTCTTTTTATTTAATTTCATTTAGAAAGGAAGATTTTTAAAAGGACTTTCAGCTGAGTTCTTGCAAGTCCTACTACATATGGGATGATTCTTTACAACTGAGCTATAAATCCCTTCCAAACAAAGTTAACAATAGAATTATTAAGGCAATATTAAATATGACAAAACGAACAACACATCTATCAAAACTGCCTTGTTTTACTTTACTAACAAAAATAAATAAATATTGTTAATTTATTCTTATCATTAACTAAGTATATTTCAAAACAAAAACATAGTGTTGACATTGCCAAAGTGAAATAACCTAACATTTAAAAAGAATATTGGTATATTATGTGCATGTTACCATTGTGCAGACATAGCATAAGCATAAAATAGTCTCTCAAAAATACAGAAAAACGAGCCAATGAGTCATAAGAAAAATTGTCTGTCAGCACTGTTGTTTTTTTGATGCTTTTGATTCAAATATCTCTGTGTTGATCTGTATGGTTTAAAAATAACCATAGCATAAATAAAGGGATGCATAAAGCTTTTTTGTTTGTTTGTTTTTTAGCAAAAAATCCTTTTGTCAGTCTATACAGCCCTTATTTTAAGAGCAGAGATTGAAAACTCTGGTAATCTACAAGTACTGCAATACCCCAGATCTTGTAATTTGTTTTAATGAGAAATAAAATATGATTACTCACTCAAAATTGGCTGCTGGCACTATCATAATACAAATTCAATTTTTTTCTGACAGAGCCAGAAAACCAATGAAATGTGACTTTTATATGGAAAATAAAGTAGAAGTCTGGTGTAATGCACAAACAAAAATGCACTGAGGAAAAAGCTGAAGTGTGAGGGTCAGGTAGGGTGTGTCTATGATACACAGTTTAAAATTGAAAAATCTGTGTGAAAGAGTTTGAGTAGAATTATTCATATAGAAGCAAGAAGACAACTTAGGTTTATATGCCAGAAAGAACAATAAAGGGAAAAAAAATAAAGATGTTTTGACACTTGCACTTTTCTTGCTTTCCTCTGCGGCCAAGGGTCTGGGCCCATTGAAGAGGGCAGGAACTTACAGTTTTTCATGCCAACTTGGACAAAAAAATCCTGTTTCATTTCTCAAACTACGAAAACTTGTTCATTTTGAGGCTTCAAAACAAAAAGCATATTTCCATCTATGCCTGCCTTTAAGTCTTGTATTTAAAATAATAGTACTAAAATTGCTTATGACATAAGTAAGGAAGATCTGAAGGATGCTTGGATGGCTGTCACCGAAGTGCTTCATTAACGAATGTGTCATATAGTGGGGATGGAATTTAGATGTCTTTTGCCTATCAACAGCATTAATTTCATCTCATTTTAGTCGGCAGCTAAATGAAGGCACTAGAATTATTTCTTTGAATAAAGTACATGAAAAAAGAAATTAAAGAATGGACCAGTAGCTTCTAGATGCTCCTGGAAGCAAAGTCAGTAACACGTGAGAAAATTAAAATGGCAACCGGCTGTCACAGAGGGCAGTGTCTGAAAAGTTGCATTTCTGGAGCAGGAAAAGCCAAGAATGCTGTAACTTGTGCAAAAATGTCAGTTAGGAAAATGATATCTTCTCCACCAGAACTTCTCTGAAGAACATGGTCATCTGTCTTCCTGATTTACATAAGAAATCTAAGGTCTGATACTGAAATGGACATAAAAAATCAGGATTATGTGGACTATGAACAGAAACCTCATTATCCACTAGCTCATTTATTAGTTTTACAAAAAAAAAAGCTTGTTTTTTTAAATAAGAGAAGTCACAAGCTGTGAAAACTGTTACTCAAAAGCAAACATTAACGTATTGCTGTTTAGAATTATTTTTATTAATTTAGATATTTTGAATTCTTCCATTCAGATTTTTTTCTTTTTCTTTTCAATTATTTATTTTAACAACATTTTCTGTAAATACTAACCAGGATGTAGCAATTCTGTAAATTAAAAAGTAGTATTTTTGTTATGGTGGAAAGTTAAAAATAAATGGAAAATGTTAATACCTTGTTGCCAGTGGTTTTTCAGCATGTTTTTTGAAAAACGTGATCCCCTGATATGTTAGGGAACAAAGAAAATTCAAGTATTATAATAGAAATTACATACTTAAATGGGTGGCAGAAAACATATCTGTATACTATATATAGGTACATATATGAAATATAGATGTCACTGAAACATAAGTTGTTGTGTAGATGTGGCAGTGAATATGTCTATAAAAAACAGCCTTGGGCCAGCATATATATCCAGCACAAAAGGTTACTAATTGCAATATGCACACTCTGATATATATGCAGTAAATTTTATTTGGCTCCTCTGTTTTTCATGTCTTGTTAAACCTCAGCAGTAAATCACTGATTTATGCAGTGATTTCTTAGACAATGACTGATGCTCATGATAAGAATCTCTATCTAGTGCAAATTAGATAATCTTGAGACATTTCACTCCTTCATTGCTTTGAATTTTTTAGCAGCTACAAAGTCTGTTTGTAAGTGGCATCAATAACATAATATTTTCACTTGTAACTGAATCAGCTCCATATTGCTTGGGTCAGAATAAAATCCTTCTCAGAAAATTTATCTCTGTGAAGTGATTAAGATATTTGACTTTAGTTTGAAGACAAAAGCTTCAGAGCTTCAATTAATTTAATTCTTTCAGCCATAGTGACTGACAGTGCTAAATAAACATTATTAATAAATCATTAATCTGTAACTGAAGATGAGGATCTTCCCGGAATTTTTGCCAAATGCCTACTTCAGGAAATCTCACTGGGACATTTGTCATTCTCACAATTACAGTGGAGAGAGTAGAGTATTTCAGACAGCTAAATTAAAGCATGAGAAAAGCAGCAGCATATTGGTTTTAAGACTGTAATAAACCCAGGGTTATTTTCAATAAGAATTCAAAATATCAAGTTTGAATACTAAACAAAAAAGGGACAAATTAGTTGTTGCTTCAGTTTAGCAAATGGGACCCATGGCAAGGTAACAAGCAACAACCTCTACAGGGAATTAGGAACAAGAAATGGGGACAAAAAAAGAAAATTATGAAAATGAATAGGAAATTTGATGCATTTGTACTTCTCACCTCAGCCCCCAGGTTTCAAATGGTGCCTGAAATGTCATTCATGTAATTATTACCATATCAAATTGAAAGCAATTTCAGCTGAGCTGATTTGATTGTGCATTAATGGCTGGGAAAAGAAGATAAGGAATGTGCATGGTAAAAATAGCTGCCCATTACTCTAGCAGCAAATGGGGTCTTATTAGGTAACCTTAAATTCCTTGGTCACTCAGGTGGTCTTGTTTTTTTTTTATTGAAGATTAGCACCAAGTAAAAAAAGATTAAATAACCTAATCAAAGTCCTTCCTGTCATCTTCACCTTACTTTTTGAATAGTGATTGGATCTTTTTGAGAGATTTTACTAAATCTCACAGTGCTGAAGGTGGAATGTATCAGTAGGTCTGTTTGTTGCCTTTCAGTGATGGCTGCAGAGGACAATGTATGTCATACCTCCTTTTCACTGGAAAGTTGACTTGTAATCTGTCAGCAACTGTAACCTAATTCCAGCAAAATGAAGAAAATAAGAAGTAAAATGTTGGTTACTTCTTCAACCATAGCCTAGAGTCTAAAAGGGTCTCGTTGCCAACTATTGACTTGGCAGTGCTTCTGACAGGAGAGAGCCTAGAGCCATCAGCCTTTTTTCCTCATTTATTTCAGCATCTCAGGGAATCTCTCCATTTATTGCTTTCCTGTCCTCTGTCATGTACCTCTTTTCTCATTTTTACTATGTAAAACATAAGACTTGAGTTCTACCCTACAAAAGTTCTCGTCTCACATTTTTTTCTAAACTACTGCTTACATTTATGTTGGGACTGAATTTGAGGAAGCTGCTGTCGCAATAGTCTCCCTCCATGCGGGCTGTGGTCTCCCTGCTTTTGTTTGGACTGGTTTGGCTATGTCCTGTTTCTTTATCAACTTCACTGAACCTAAATAGACACAACTGAAAAACTTTGTCAGAATTTCTCTTTAATTATTTGTGTATAATTTCTGTTGACCTGCCCACTGAGAGCATTTCGGTATTTGTCAAACACGAAAAAACAAAAAGAAGGGAGTAATTTTCAGGCATATATCATCCAGTCAGTAATGAGGAACTGTTAAGAGAAAAATCTGAACAGAAAAATCCAGTGACCAGTGACACATGAAGATCAAAAGGGCTATAAAACATTTTAAAAGTCCTCTCAGGTAGTAGAGACAGGCTTTGAAAAGTAATTCTGGAACACCAGACCTGCTGAACAAGCTGGAGGAATGATCCTCAGCAAAACAGACTATTGTCTTAAAAATCCTATCTTCCTATGTTTTGTTCCTCATTAGGTAAATAAGAAGTATTGGTATGCAAGATATAGTATTTCTCAGACTGTTTTGTGCAATTCCTCCAAAGGAGTTGCAAAGACAAATGCTTCCCTTATTTTTTAATCAAGACCATGCTGTAAGGAACTTGCCTGTTTTTTGATAAGCCATGAACTATAAAAGCAAGCAGGGTATATGATATTTACCAGCATAACTTTGGAGACTAAGGGGAAGATGTCCAAAAGAACATCATGATGAGCTGAAAAGAATTCAATACAGTGAGATTTTTTTTCAACACACCACACAGAATTTGATGAAGTATTTAGAATGAGCCCTAACCATTATAATTTTTTAAATGTCTCTAGAGAAATATCATTGAAGGAACATTTGTTTTTAGCAGCATATATGTGAAGAAGAAAGAATCTCCTTAAATCTCTAGAAATTACTCTTAGTTCTGTCTGTCTGAATACTAACATTGCCATCCTTATTCTTGGAAACAATCATAATAGTAACTTGAGGAACTAATAGTAACTACCACCACAAAACTGAAATGTTATCATTTTCATCCTATATTCTGTAATCTCAATACTGTAAAGAAGAAATTTTAGTTTCAGTTTCTCTTACCTTTCTCTCCCTAAACTCTTTTCTCTAAAAACATCTAAAAACCCCTTGACATGAATAGCAAACACCCATTCTGTACTAGTACTATTAGGTCAGGTAGAAACTATAGAGTGGGCACTGCCACAAAATCTGCTAGGACATGATCAAGACATTGTGCATGGGTTAGGGTTAGGGTTAGGGTTTATACATTTGTGTATGAATCATTAATATGGGGGAGGGAAGAAAACTCTACAAATGTTTGTTTATTCTCCAAATACAACACTTTTGCAGGACAAATCCTAATTTACTGGTTTATAGTATCCCTGTGAATGAATGGGTGTGAGTCTGGTAAAACTTTCAATTAAAAAGCCTTTCTGCTTTTTGTTTATTTGATTGGTACTTTTCATTTTGACAGAGACACTGTTAACTTGACTGAATTCCTGACCACAGAAATGGCTGGGCAGGGAGTTCATAATTAGCTACTTAGTCAATTGGTTATTTTGAGAATGCAGTAAGCACTGTCTGTAAAAAAAATCCAGCAAAATAGTGAAACCACAATTCAGGCATGTCTCATCTTAAAAAACGATATCTAATTAGAAAGAATCTTTACTTACTTTCCAAGTGCAAAACACTCCATCTTAACAGTAGTTCCCCTTGCAGCTGTAACTGTGTAAGGAAAATGGACTTCAATTTTTGGTTCATATTCCCCCATCACACCTGGAAAATAGAGAATGTTTACAATATGAAATATCATCAGTTTTCCATTATCACAGAAAGACCCGTGGCTTGCTTTTTGAATCTACCCAGCAATAAAGTTGGTAAGTGATGGAGATAGCCTCACTTGACCTGATGTGCTGTGCTCAGGTGCAGTATATATATACTAAAATGCTCTTCAGTTTGCCAGCAGCACAACATTGAGCTTTAAAAAAAGATTTATTTTTTGAAACTTGTGTTAATATTTAAATGTTCAAAGATTAAAATGGGGAATCAATAGAGGAGTGAGACTTTTCATGGACCAAATCTTTGTTTACCAGCACATTCACAATTAGACAAATAAATCAACGTATCACGTTGTGTTTGACTGAGGACCTTCTAAGCTGAGGGAAAAACCCTCAGATTGTGTAGGAGCATTTGTATACACAGATACAAACACAGATATGTAGACATGAAAATTTCAGTTATGTGATTTTCAGTGAAACTTTTAATTTGGAAGAAGATTTTTTTTCAGGACAACGCTTTAAGTACTGTAAGATAGAATTCTAGGAAATGGGAAAACATTCAGGAATGGGAAAATATAAAAATGGAAATCAATAAAGTTATCTCAGATTTGGTGTAGAGTGATTGACAGCTTTGGAGAATCACAGCAGCTTAGGAAATGAGAAATCAGTAAGGAAATGGAGCTATGTCTTTTAAGGTGTGATGAGAAATTTGTGTTTAATGCCACTCGGAGAAAATATAATCAACATGGAAGGAGAATAATATGACCCTAACAGCTGTATTTGGTTAGATGGAATTTGGGCTATGGGGGAAAGAAATATTCAGGAGCAAAAGGCTTTATTTAAAAAAGTAAGAGTGGCTCAGATTTTTAGATGAGGAAAATGGAATAAAATCTGACTTATTGAAAAAATAGCAACAAGACAAATCTAAATCTATAAAATCAGTCAAGATTCTCCAAAAAACTCTAAAGCAAGCAAATAGGAACAAGAGATGAAAATGCCAGAGAGAAAAGAGATGTGAGAAAGAAAAGAAATGAGCGTAAGAAGAAACATGGAAGTAGAGGAGTACAAGATTTACAGCTGAGAGAATAACAGTTGGCAGAGATGGATGAAAAAACAACCCACAACCTGCTAGAGCAAAACACAGTACATAAGACTGAAATTGTAAAACATATATTCCTAGCCTTCAAATGTTCCTTGTGGGGCTCAGGAGTTTCCAGTGAGGCTGTGCTCTCATTTTCCCACTGTCACTCAGGCCCCTGAAGAACCTTGGTTCTGGAGGAAGTCTGAACATATATACATTTGAATGTTTCATCAGGGGCTTAAGTCTAATTAGAAAATCTAAATGTGTCTCATAAGTGAATCAAATGACAGAAAAAGAAAGCATTAAATGCTCTTATTTCAAATAATGTATTTCTATGAATAATTCTATAGGTAGCAGATTTCTTTGTAAAAAAATTATCCTGCAAGTATTATGTGGGCTAGCAATACTGACCCATTTCCTCCAAGAGAGGACTAAATCAGTGTTTTGACATTGCTTTATGAACCCTCTTTTTTTAATAGAAAAAACCCCCATGTCCTGGGTGTCCTGGGTATTAAAATAAAGCCAGGCCATCAAAAAATGGTAGTCAATTAAAATTTTCCTTAGCATAGACTGAAGTGATTGCTAGTATAATATATAATAAAAATGCATTCCCACTGGACTGTAAGACATCAATAAATTTATAATTTAGTTACACTCCTTGTAACTTTGTTTACTCTTTTCTGATTTTTTTGCGACTATGAATACTAGTTTCTGATTTATCTCAGTTAACCAATTACATGGTTTTACAGGATATCTACCATATCTCCTTTCAAATATGTCTTTATCAGACTGAAAAACCCCAGACCATTAAACCTTCCTTAAAAAGAATCTTTAATAAACATTCCTAGTGCCCATGTGGCACCTCTTCAAATTCCATTCTCTCACTTGGAGATGTGAAGGTGAGAACTGCACAACAATAATGAAAATGTAGATCTTTCTATCACACTATTTATTTCCTTGGAGTTTTTTGGGTTTTTTACAAAATTCAGTTCTATTTGCTTTTTTGTACTTGAACTGATGCTCATACACTGTGGCATCATAATGTCTTTACTGATAATATCTAATAAAGTATTATTACTTTTCTGTTCATTTTTCTTCCAGATAGTTTATGTGTTGAATAGTGAAGTCCCAGATAAGTCCTTACTGACAATCTCTCAGTTCTCCAAACAGTTTAGGTACTATACAATAGATTTTTTCTAATATATTTTTAATTGAAAATAGGGCTGTACTTCAGTCCCTCTAACAATTTAGTTTCCTCAACAGCCTTTAATGGGTGACCCTGTAAAGAACTATGTGAAATGCAAGCAGCTTGGCCATTTCTGTTCATATTCTCTCAGACTCTTTAGGAAAGCTGTTTACAGACAGAAGCACAATTTCCCTGGTCAAAATTTGTGTTGCTGGTACATGACTGTGTGGTAAGACTACTGTATGACAATGTGCTGAATGCAATCCTAATGATCATACCCTTTATGTATTTTCTATCAACACACTTGACACAGAAGTCAGATCTAGTGGTCTGTCATGCCTCAGATGTTCTTACGAGTCCCTTTTTTTGAAAAAAACCCCACCTTTTCTACCAACCTTCGTTCTAGTCCTAAGCATCAGTGAAGGAAAATAGTACATCCTGCTTCCTCCCATACAGAAGTTGGGCCTTGGGACCTTGTTATTATTTGTAGTGTCAATATTTCCTCTAAAATTTCTTCTATATAATCTTCAATTGCAAGAGCATCAGTCCTGATAGAGGAATCTACTATGTTCCCTTGTAGAGAATTCTGCTGAAAATAGCTCCTTTAGGTTTTATGATGGAGCCTTATATTCCCAAGGTGTTTCTTTTAAATCTCTGACACCTGCTGACTGTTCATGCTCACTGACAGGTTTTGTGCTTCAATGAAATTAAATATGGTGTGGTTTTGCTTTTGGGTAAGGCTTTGTTCTGGAAACTAATTGTGTTGAGTTGTTACATAGTATTCAGCACTTGCTTTTTTAGCCCTGAATAAAAACAGAATTTACAATAGGATTAAATTATTCTTGCCTTTAAAATAATAGAGTACATCTGTTCCCATCTGAGGGACAATATTATCATTCAGATCTTATGTTTTTAACTTACATTAAATCCCTTTAGTGAGTACAATCTGTACACGTACTGAATGCTCTTTACATGTCATGCCATCATTTCATCCTCTTAATGAAATGCTGATTGACTGATGCTTTGCACCACATCCTGTTCTTCTAGGTTATTGCTACCCTAGCAAGAGACATGCCTGCAGCAATTGGCAGGAAATGTATAAAAATTACTGAGCAATTGCTTGGTGTCCCTATGAAAATTAGGAAGCAAAAGTCTATTATTGCAGAGGGATATTTTTCATCCTTATTATTTATGATCTTTGAGACCATGAAGGCCATTACAGTTGCATAGATATTAAGGGAATTGTTAAGGCCTTACCTTCCCATATTACACTATAATTGCTCTGCTATGGCTGTGGTGCCTCTAGGCTCTTTAGCTTTCTAGCTTTTGTTTTGGTCACAATGAGTCAGGGATGGCAAAACAATCATCACCTGCATTTTCATAAAGATTTTTGTTCATTTGTATTAGATGCTAAAATGAAGCTGAACTTTTAAGAAATTTTCAGTTTTTGAGCTATGCGTACTGGAATCAATCTCTCTCAGACTTATATACATGACTCTCTTACAGAGGTTTGGCTAGGGCTATAAAAAATCCTCAGTCATTTTTTATACCCAGTTATCAAACATGAAATTTAACAATAAATAAAACTGATCAGCAGAGAATAAAAACATAATATATGATTTTCAAGTGGCTAACAAATCACAGAGCTCACGTGGTTTGGGTACTACAGAGCAAAAGGATGTTTTTCTCAATGCTGCTGGCCTCTGCCTTCCTATGAAAAAAAAAAAAACTTTCTGAAAATCCTTTACCTTTCAAGGTCTGACCCTAATAATTCATTATTTTTAATGCTAATTACTTAGTTTGCTAGACTCCCTATTTCCTAAACTTGTTCACCTGAGTTTGGATCTGGGTATAAAAGTACTGAATTTGTGACTGATATCAAACATATCTCTTCAAAATAAATCTAGTTCACCATATCTTGAAATTTGGTCTGGGATTAGAATTGGGTTTAAAAGGCAAACTTTATTTCTTAAAGTAAATCTTATCCCTGGCCTTCACTCTGAAATATGTCATTCCGTCTTAAATTTTCCAGTGTTTGGGTCTCTGCCCTCTCAGGCAGGGTCTTCTTGGCTGGGGGAGATTTAAAAACTAATAACCTCTTTGTTCTGCCTCTGACTACAAAGAAGACACTGATTTAAAGGATTAAGCATATCACAGGACAAAGTTTAACCTTGGAGTTAACAGTTAACACAGGCACAGATTTGATAGAATCAATGTCTTGTTAGTCACCCAGCCAGAAAGGGACCTCAATATTTATAGAAGAGATCTTTCCTTCAGATTTTTTTTTACAATGATACAGTTATCACAAAGTAATTATTCTCCAACCTAAATACAGAAAAAAAGTATTCAGAAAATCAGGTTTAATTTTTATGAGGTTTTATTTAACAAGTTTTTTCTTTCAACTTTACTGTAAATCTGTGACTTGAGTCCTACACTCTGCTACTCAATGTCTTACAAACACAAAGCTATAATATCTGCATTTCATTTTTGTATTAAAAAAAAGAGATTACATAAAAATGTGATAAATATTGATTTTGAGGCACTTACATATTACAGGAATAGAAGTAATAAAATTTCAGACGTTTAAAGATATTACTGCAGCTAAAATTCTTTACTTTATCCACTAGGGGCCATTTAATGGAATGGAGAATGGAATAAAGAGGAACGATCACTTTCTGATTTTCAGTCCTTTCAGCTAAGAGCAAGAGAAAGAGCTACAGACAGGATATCAGACATTATTGCTTTGCAAAGGACTGCTCAACCTCTTCATTTATCCTGCCAATCCATGCCTTATACAACCTCAGAGGAAGAGTGTGGAAAAACCACAGTATTCATACAATAAGAATTTTTTTCCTTCATGGGGCCAAAAAGAATCTGACTGCTGAGAAACCATGACCCATCCTCTTATTCAGATGTGTAGAGGCTGATGCTTCTTTCATTAATCTTCCAGATATTAACTACCCTCTTGCATGTCCCAAAACATGAAGGCTCCTTAAATCCTTTCAGCTAAAGTGATTTGTGTTTATTACATACTCTTTCACTAATAGCTCTTTAACTTCCAATTGGGCCTAATTTTGAATGGAACAGGTTACAGGCCGTGCTTAAATAAGTGGCTGATAAACATTTAAGACAGTAGATAGAAAATATTCTAAGATTGCTGGCTAAACATCATCAGAATGCTCAGGAGAAAATGAAAGCCAAATATTTCCTGTACCCAGGAGAAAAATTAGGCATGGATTGATACTTGCCATTATTTTGTTAACAAATGGTAAAACCCTCCCAGCTCTGTGACCAAGAATGCTCATCTGAGAGGTTTGCACAAAGAAGTCCGCAGTCTTAATCAGGTGGTGCAGGAATGTTAACATGGTTTTCTAATATCCTGAATAAAGCTCTAAAGACAAATTTAATTTGGATTCTTACTAGTTTGCATCTTCCTCTCAGTTTCTGGGAAACCTCTTGAGGCGTAATAAACTCATCCTGCTGCATAAGAATTTTTTAATAATTTTACAGATCAAAAGTTGAGCATCTTACCACATTGTAATGATGACCTGTTGCGTGAATATGTATCTAAACCCAAGAAAATTTTGCCTAAGAACTTGCTTACAGAATGTTCATGCATAATTTCTTTTTGTATCTAAACCTGGGATGAAAATTAAGGTTGTCTAAGGTATGGGTCCCTTTGTAGCAAATGAATATTTAGCACTTTCCCCGAAGACCTGCACTGTTAAATGTCTCCAGAAATTTGTTTGGGAGAGCCTTGAGTACGCACATTTACAATGACAGAAAATTGACAGCACAAACTGAATTAATTCAAGTATAATAATGATACCCACCATTGTCTCTGGTCTGCAGCAGAGATTTTAAATGAACTGGGAAGAATTTATTGACTCACCTGCTATTAATCTCATTCTAAAGGACCAATGACTACTGTAAATCCCTAGAACTTTACTGTGGAATTGTTGTTTTAAGGTAACAGTCCACGGCATTCCTTCCACTTAAATGTTTCTCAGCCAGGTTTGAGCTATAAATTTATCATTTGAGAAGCCCTGAAAATGCTCATGTGAAATTGCATTCTGCAATGCACTGAACTAAGCACTAAACTGAGTTAATACTAAAGTGCCATCATTGTTTTGCATGTTAGAGAGCAAATCCTATTGCATGTCACTGGATGCAAAGGGGTCTTTACTGGTATACATCCTAATATGAAAGAAAAATTGGTAATTCAGTGTCTAGAAAAAATATAATGAATACAACACAAGAAGGGTATAAACTCTACCTTGAAATTAAGGGATAAGATGTTCATGTATTCCTAATTTTAGAGGAATAAATGTGAAAGAAAGTCACATATAGCAGAATAAAGTGTTTAAAGTTTAAACATAAGTTTACTCTCACCACTTTATCTTCCCTATTTTACTCATACTTGATTTCACTAGTTTATCAGTTACACTGAACTCTGAACTCTGGAAAGCCCTTTCTAGAAATTGTATTACTATCTTGAAATATATCATTATTAACAACTCTTAAATGTATTTATGTCATACATCCAAAGCTTTCTGCCTCTCTTAAACATCAAAAACAACAAAAGCACTTAATTTTCAGTTGAAAACATATGTTTTATGAATAAAATAAAAGGAACCGAGTCCAAACTCTAAAAACACAAAAGCAATGAGATAGTCTCAGAATAAGCAATGAGGGAAATATTGGTATATTATCTAATTCTTCAAATGAGAGACCAAAATTTCTAGTGTACAGACTGGGCTACAGAGACTTCTGTTCACCTGTGTTTGAAGATGTTGAGCAGACTATGACCAAGTCTGCAGTCTTTTTCTGTGTAGAAAAGTCTTTAGTGAGGAATAAGCTAGACTTCACCAGTTTCCCACATATTTGTAAAATGGCATCTAAATTCTCCTTCTAAATCCAGCACATCTGGTATTGGATGAAACCAAGCTTCATGCTTTGGACATTCAGAGATGAGTGAGGACATGTGAGTGGCTTGCACACAACACTCCAATATGAAGATTTGTGCATGTGCAGATTGTATCTAAACACGAAAACCTGATTATTTTCACTCATTAGGTACGTGAATTATCATTAGATAATTTTTCCTATCAGCCATACACATCAAGAAAAAAAATGGACTCACTACATAGTCAACATCTTGCCTGGGAGGCCTAGCTCAATGAAAACCAAATCATAGGGGATTTTGTTCCATTTTGTTTTTACAGGGAATGAGATTACATTGAATTTGGCACAATAAATATATGGCAGATTTCTTTTAGGCATCACTGGCCAATGTTTATTGTTTCTCCTTTCCAATTGCCTGATATTCATCCAGGACAGGTTCACAAAAGATATTCAGAAACCTGGGAAATCTTATTTAATCTGAGTGATTAGGAGAAATATCTAATTTCTATGAGGTTTGTAATTATCTTCCTGATGAAAGTTCTCTAGGAATCTCACTTTTCCTATAGGAAATGACATAATTGTTTGTACTTCAAATATGACCTTAAGTTTAATTCTTTTTTCCTTGCAACCTGCAAAGTTGCTTTACAGAATGAAAACAAAATATTCCCTTTCCAACTAGGTGCCAGAAGTGTCAAAACTATTGTGATGTGCAGAGTATTTCCCTCTCTTCTGACCAATTAGAAAACTACTGCACATAATAGCGTTGCTCTAATATTCATTGTATCTCAATAAACTGAGAAAAGCTTCCTAAATAAGGAATATTTAATTTTTTTAAATTTTTTTCTCAATTTTTAAAATTTTTTTCTCAATTTTTTTTTCAATTAAGACTGCTCATATAACCATGTAAAACAAAGAACCTATGATTTCCTCAATATCCTCAAAAACAAGTATTAAAATACCCATTGTTTTAGACCCAATAGAAACAAATCATCCTGTTACCTACTTCCTGCAGTTTTTACTTCGAGTAAAACTCCTGCTGTTCATAATCAAATTATTTTGCTACTCTGAATAGAATTCCAAACTGACAAGTAATTTAAATTTGAATATTATGCCATAGTCTCTGACTGCAAAGCAGCAGTCACTGGTAAATTTGTATCTAAGATCCTGAGACACTAAGTTACATAACATTCAGGACCATTCTTCATACTCTGAAGCCATCTACAGATATAAAGGTTATTTCCATTATCAATTTGCACAAATTTGAATTTAGTCACCAAGAATTAAAATATTAACAACATACTTCTGTCTGAAATCTTAATAGTTATAGTTCAATGCAACACCATTCCTAATCCTGACAAATTTAGAGGAACATTTTTTTCAAGTTCAGTAATTTTAGACTTTGTATATTCTGTATATGGATCAGTTAACTCTTTGTGGAAGTTTCAAAAATCATAAGGAGAAGGAGTGAAACAAGAAAACATAAGTGCAGAAGATGTGCAAGACTCTACATGTCTAGAATCTTGAGGTTTTTAGCTAATTTAGAAAAGCAACCACTGAATTTCCAGCATACAGCGTTTCTATATACCAATGGGAAGACTTAGCTATTACGAGTCCTGTAAAGTTACCTTAACTGAACTCAAAAGCAGACTAAACTCCATTCAAACTTTTGCAGTGAAAGAGTTCTTGCTCTACACTGAATCCTGGGACATAATCTTTTTCCAACCTTTTCCTGTTTTCCTCCTGCAATAACCCCATGGATCCCAGGGCTCAGCCCTTTTACATTGTCAAAAGACCATCCCAAGTTATTTTGTCTCTCTACTCTTTCAGATTAAATATTTTACAAATAGTGTCTTTGAACTGTT
Source organism: Molothrus aeneus (assembly GCF_037042795.1). NCBI lineage: Eukaryota > Metazoa > Chordata > Aves > Passeriformes > Icteridae > Molothrus > Molothrus aeneus. The sequence goes on along the minus strand of NC_089647.1, from coordinate 39,596,161 downwards.
GTGTTCTGTTTGAGAGTGTTCTTCAACTATTCTACAATTCCTATAAACCACTCTGTAGGAGGTTTATTGTATAAAAGCCCTCTATAAAATTCTCTGCCTACCTATAGATTTTCTTGCCTATAGGTTAAGAACCATTCCTGCTAACTGGAACAGACTTTCTAAATAAATAAATAAATAAATAAAAAGAAAAAGTTAATATTTTGGAAATAAGAAAACCTCAAAAAAAACCAACAACCTTCCCTCATCCTATTATATCTATGGTCTTCTTTTATCTTTTTAAAAATTAAAATAAGACTACACTGACATTTCTTAATCCTGATTTTCATCCTATTATTTTGACAACAGTGCAGGAGGACCTGGGCAGAAGAGCAGAACAAAAAAAAAAACCAAGTACAGAATACCTGTAACCCATGCAGGATACACTTTCAGTAGAGTAAAGCAGAGATTGTAGGAAGACTTTTATTTTCAGTTTCCAGTGTGACCCAACATTAAAATACCTCACTACAGTTTTACAGGAAAATATATTTACCACCAGGCAATGGCTGTCCAGGGACATTGCCATTTTATCAACCTTCCCCTGGAGCAAACCTTGCATACATTCATGTCTCTGTCAGTGCTATTAATCTCTGTATACCACTAAAGGGCAAACTTGATTTTTGCCCAGACAGTTTGTCTCTGCTTAAAAAAAAAAAAAAAAAAAAAAAAAAAAAAAAAAAAAAAAAAAAAAAAATCAAAGCAGGATTATGTAAGGTTTGATTCCTGCCCTGGAGTACTGAGTAAGAAAAGTTCTTACAGTCACTATACAGTTTTTATGGACACAATTAAAATACAAAATGTTATTGCAAAACCTTGCAATATAACCCACTTGAAAGAGGAAGCCTATATGACTGGAAAATCCATAAAACATAGCAGAATTAAGTCACAGCTGAATATGTATTTTGAACCCCTGTTAAAATTCAGGTGCTCGTTGTAGTTTTCTAGAATTCAGCTCCATATGAATAACCCCATTAGATGACAAAAACCACTAATAAAAGTTGAAAAAAAAATTAAAAATAAAAAACAGAGAAGGGCAAAGAATGATAGGTCAAAATCATTACAGTTCATCTTTAGGTAATTTAAAAAAATTCTAGGTATCAGTTAATTAACAACTGTCAGCATTCTTCTGGGATGGGTACAGCTATGTCTGTGAAACTGCAAATTTTGTTCTATCTTTATTTATTACCTTATTATGCTACACTGGGCATTTTTTATTGCTTGATTTCTATTGGGGAATTGGTATGATTTCTTCCAAATTTTATGTAACGTTGGTAAAGAGATCTTTAGATAACCAATTGTTGCTTGTTGTTCAAGCAACATATCCCAGAGTTTAACCTCAAAAAGCAGATGCAGACCATATTTCTTCATGGAAAATTAGAAATTAGCATCCTTAATACCTTGATATCTATATGTTCTATCATTATGTGAGACTATTAATCACATTGCATTAATCAATAGAGTGAGGAGAGACAAAATTCAGTTCACTGCTTCGCAGATTATGAAGACATGGAAAAAATCTGAAAGTCAGTTACATGAAAATATGTCTGGTCAGACTACCAACATCTGGAGGTTAAACTAATTTGCTCTAATGAAACGTAGTAGAAATTATCCTCTGGTGTCTGAAATTGTCCATGTTTATTGTTTTTTTTGTTTTTTGGTTTGGTTTTTTTTTAACTTCAGAAATTTCACCATAGCAAAGCTAATATGCAGTTTCTGCACAGAGCTAAAATGAAGAATTACATAATTTACTACTGTACAGTAATAATGTTAAAGTTAACATATTTCCCAAAGAATAAGAAGGATAAAAATGTAAGAAAAACTGGAATAAAAATGTGTGAACTTGAAATAACTCTTATGCGCTGAAAATCAAATGTTTATACTCCCTAGATTTCTATTTCCTTAATTTGAAAAAACTTTCAGATGTTTTTATGAGTGAAAATAATTTACTGCTCCCAATCAGCATCCAAGCCTGTGAAGATACAATTTAACAAAGCTGTTTATTATTCATAAACAGTTATCAAATATTTCCTCAAAGTTTGTAATGCATTAAGAGGCAGTTAATGAAATGATGCATATTCTTTTATTTCCTCCTAAAACTTTGTCTCTCCTCAAAATTTTAGGGTGTTTTTATAACCCAGCTTGAAGTGAAATTGAATTATATGAAATGACTTATTCTCAAGGATATCTGAACAAATGAGGTATTCATTTTATTCAGAATCCATTGAAGGATTTCTTGATGTTTTTATTTAATTTGCTTCATATCAAGCAGCTAAGCTCTCCTTTGAGACACATCACAGAAGAAATAAAAGATTAATAAAATCCCAGTAAGTTCTTACAATCTTTCAGAGTTTGACAGAATGCCTTGATATTATTCCATTTCGTTCTAATAGATAAATAGAGACCAGTGTTTTCATTGAAGTGCTCTTTGTCACAAGCTCTCTAGTCCCCTGGGCATAGGTACTCTATATACATCAAAATCTAAGAATGATGATAAATAAATCAATTAGAGTACTTTGGAGTTAATGATATATATGTTTGGAGAATACAGGCTATATAAATTGTTTTATTTATATAGAGCTATTTGTAAAAGCTGTTTAAAACTACAAGCTCTTCCTGTGGTTTCTAGGAAATGTGCTGACTGCTTAGGGTAATGTCAGTTGTGATGCCAACCATTGGAACTCAGAAAGATGTATTATTTTTAAACCTAAGGGAGTATTTGAAAAGTAATTCAAGTAATTTTATGACAAAGAAAAGATTAAAAAGCCATATTTAAAAATATATAACACAACTCAGCAAACATAGAATTGAGTATATTTTCAGGTAATTTAATGTTTGTTTTAATGCCATTATTAAATTCTCACTTCCCTCTTGGAGTCTATTCACAGCAGTTTCTTTCTTCATAAATTACTTTAATTTTCTTTAACTAGTCAGCACTACTTTTCAACAGTTATTCTGTATTTTTGCACATAATGAACGCATACTTTAAAAAGGTTGTCGTGACCCTTTAATATTTCTCAATGGATGAGGCAGTATTACCTAAGGCCATTTGTATGAAAATGAAAAAGTACAGTATGATTTATGGAAATTTTTTATTATATTCCCAGTTTTTTTTCAAAAGGCCCATATTATTGCATTATGTGGGGGAGGTGGAACCAGACAGATGTCCCAAATATTATGATTTAGCAACCAGTAATTTCCTTAACAATTTTTTTCAAGGTACGTTTATGGGGACTGTAAGGTTAGGTAGAAAGTTGAGGTTTCTTCACTGAGAAACTTGCTCAGTCATACAGGAAAGCAACCAATTTACTGAGAAGTACTGAAGAATTCCATAACAAGAAAGGAGCTTTTCCTAAATACCAACAGATTAAAATTAAGGCATGGAAGCCTAGTAGAAATTCATGTGTGTGAAAAAATGAGTCAGGAGACTGGGAAATTGCTGAGGAGCTGTTCATCTATGTGCAAACACTTCCCCAATACTCTAGCACAGTTCAGAAGGTTGGATTATCACAGTGGTGTGACAGCCAGCCATGAAACAAAAAATTTGCTGGAGGCTGGTATTTACTACCCACTTGACATTTAAAAAAATCTGCAGAGTTTTCCTTCATAGATTTTTTTCTTAGCTCAGTGATGTAGACTGCTGCCTTTATCCTTATTTACTCTCTCAATTTCTTTCAGTGTGTTCTCTACCTATGTACTATCAGTACAAAATAGATAATTAATCTGCTGAATTTCTGCAGAAGACAGAACCAAATAAAAGCATGAAGAAATATCATAAGAATAAATATCATAAGATATTAATAATAAATATGACACTGAAATTCTATTTTTTTTCAGAGTCCAAACAGATTAAAAAGGCAGTCAATGTTTGGGCATTTTAATTTTGAAAAAATGAATACCAAAAAGATACACAGATTCAAAATGTTAAGTCAGTAAAATTAAACAAACACCTGAAACTCAATAATTAACATAGGTACTAAACCAGCAAAAGAAAATAGGAAGTGATAAATTAAAAGAGCAGCTTTTTGCTGCAGAGGCTACGTGTTATGCAGAAGGAAATTTGCTACGATGAAAAAACATTAACTTAATTCCATTCTAATTGGTGAACATATTTTAAATTTACTCTATTAAACTAAGTCATCTGTGTTTAAATCCAGATTTTGTAACGTGTTTGTAGCATAGGACTAATATTTGTTCGAGAAAAAGTTATAAGCAAGATAAAAGAAAGCTCTCAAAAGTTTCTCTCTCTTTCTCTCTTTGATTTATGCATGTGTGGATTCACATGAGCTGAATTGTTGTGAGGAACTAGAAAGCATAATCAAAAGTAGAACATCTTGGAAAGAAGGAAAATATCAGCCATTTTCTCTGTTACTTTGAGACATGGCAGAGATTGACACCATGTTTCTGCAAGCTCCTTTAGGGCAGTTGTAGAGAGTGATAAAGCCTCCCCCAAGCCTCCTTTTCTCCAGGCTAAACAACCCCTGCTCCCTCAGCCACCCCTCATCAGACGTGTTTTCTACACCTCTAGCAGCTTGACTGCCCTTCTCTGGACTCACTCCAGCCCCTCAATACCCTCTTTTCAACAGAGAGGCCCAGAACAGGACACATACTTGAGATGTGGCCTCACCAGTGCCGAGTACAGCAGGACAATCAGTCCCTGCCCTGCTCCTGCTGGCCACACCATTGCTGATCCAGGCCAGGATGCCATTGGCCTTCTTGGCCACCTGGGTGCACACTGGATCATGTTCAGCTGCTGTTTGCCAGCACCCCCAGGTCCTTTTCTGCTGGTCAGCTTTGCATTCGCTCTGCTCCCAGCCTATAGCACTGCCTGGGACTGTTGTGGCCCAAATGCAGAATCCAGAACTTGGATCATCCTTCTGATTCTTCTTGTAAGATGGGCCTCATATTTGCTATTTTCCAGTCAACTGGGACTTTTCTAGATAACCAGGACTGTTGGTAAATAATTGAGAGAAGCTTGGTGGACTCTTTCACCATCTCCCTGTTGGGTGCATCCCATCCCAGCCCATAGACTTGTGGATATCTAATTGGCACAGCAGATCACCAACCATTCCCTCCTGGATTATGGAGGTATCACTCAGATCCTCATCCCTAACTTCCAGCTCTAGGAGTTAGGTATCTTGAGTACTACTGCTTTTGGTGTTAAGATTGAGGCACAGAAGGCACTATCTCAGACTTTTTGTCATCCTCTGACACTACGGCATATTCTACACCCAGAAAAGAATGAAGATTCTCCTCCTTTTGCTGGCAGGGTATTTAGGGAAACTTTTTTGTATTGTCTTTAACCACAGAGACCAATATATGAATAATCTCCTGGCATCTTGCAGCCAGTCTGTATGCCCCATGTGACATTTGCCAGTCCCCGGTGGATATCTCAGGTGCCTGAGAGCATCAGTGTGGCAGTAGCCACCTGGGTTGAGGCAACTGAACTGAGCCCTAAGGAAACAGACATTGCCTATAAAGGAGATGTGCTTCTCTCAGTGACAGAACATCAAAAGAGCAAGGTGGAGTAACTGTACTAAACAAAATACACCAAGAGGTGTCAGTTTGCACTTCAGCCTTTGCAGATCTAAATACTCTCACAAGGTCTGGATGTTCTAAAAGATATTGACTCCATGAACAACTTCCCTTTGCCATTTTCTATGGAAAATGCATGCATATACTGAAAAATAATAAGATCATGTTTCTTAAATTAATTAGAGTATTTTCATTTAGTTTTTTTTTCCACGTAGTAGCCAGAAACAATGCTTTCTTACCATCATTTCTCAGTGTCAGAGGCGTAGGAGGACTCAAAACTCTGGCGTTTGTCACTGTGTTTTTCACCAGGCATATGTAGCTGCCAACATCGGATGTTTGCACCTTGGATATGTAGAGATTGCCTGTCTCCTGAGAGATGAAACGCCTGCTGTCTTCTGCCACAAAAGATGGGAATTCATTAAATACCCAGCTATAGATGATCTCTAAAAGAACACAGAAAGAAAATGAGATAAAGTAATTGCAGAAAAAATACTGTGTCATGTTAATAGATACACTAAATTAATGTTCATTAGCTTTATTTCAATAATCTATGGGGAGAAAAAGTTAAAGATGTTAAAAACTTTTAATTTGTTTGGTTTAGAATTCAAGAGGATATTTTTTTCTCCCCTTGGGAATTTGAAAATAGCATAAATATTGAATCCACAAGTTCCTTGTGAAGGCAGAATGAGTTCAGGTGAAATAATTAATTTATTCATCAGACTCAGAAAACAGCAATAAGATATTAAATAAATCCCTTTTGTAGTCTTTTGGGCCAAACCAATAATAATAGCCAAAGAATTATTTTCTCTACTAGGTCAGATTTGCAGGGAAATATATCAAGATGATTCCTGCAGAGCTATGGATGACTTCTGCAAATGTATGTGTATAAACAGGTTTCATTCTGAATGTTTGTTTTTAAAGTCACTAGATTGTAGTAACTGCTCTACATACCTTGTTGGCAATATTACTGCTTTATAGTTCTATCTTTTACATCTGCTTCATTGAAGAATTTCTTAACCTTTCCTTTATGCAGCTTAAATCCCTATGATCAATGAATAATTTCTTAAACCAAAACTACCAACAAATCATTGACTTTTAAAAATAGCAGTTAAATCCATTCCCTTGGTTCTTATTTTTATCCCATGAATCATCTATTCTATTTACCTGAATATTATATACTTTTCCCTTTATACTCATAATAATTTGTTGAGGGAAAAAAAAAGTTATTTCCTATTATTCTGTATGAGATTATATCATGATTTAATAAAAACCTAGATTCATTTATGCCTCAGAATTAGAAGTATCAGTAAAGTTAATGAGATTCTGATTTAGCAGGATATTCCTTGCAGGGAATATCCTGCTATTCATGTGGAGTTTCACCAACTCTGCTTTAAAGCCTTAACCCTATGTACACTTCTTTACACGTTGTTCTCCTTTTGAGCTTATTTTACATTGTTTAATTCTTTCTTCACACTTGAAAAAAATATTGCTCACTACTTAAACTGGCACATCTGATGAAAGGTTATTTGTTCCCTAATCTCCCTCCTGTAGCCTTCAGAAACCTGGCTTCAAAATGAGAAAAGCTGAAGTTAGTCCAGGAATGTAAAGTCCCCACTACTGCTCCAAGATGCTAACTGCTCCACTGGTATAACAAATTTCAAGCTTTTAAACCGAAATTTCTTGTGTGACTACTCATCTTCAGCAGCAACAGGAAGACAGTAATTTCAAGCATGTCAGTCTGGTTTTCTCATACTTTCATCCCCATGAAGTCAAAATCGTTTTTTGATATAAAGCTAGTCGAAAATAAAAGAGTCAAAGGGGTGAGAGGAAACACCTCAAAATTTAAATTTTGCTGTTTGGTTTTCTTTTAATGATAGGAGAAGAACTGGTATAAGTGTAAAACATATTACATCTTAACCAGGCATGCACTTTGACTATAAAAATATGGAGAGAATTAGAAATTCCAACTGATTTGTCCTTTCTATCCTTGTGTTGTACTGTCCCCTGATGCCGTGGTGAGAAAGGAACAAAGAAGCACAATGGCTGCTTTTTCAACCAATATAAGCAAACAGTGCATATAGTGCTAATAAGATGCAGTATCTTCTGAATCAATTTTTAGGAGGCTTACTCTTATTTTGAAATTAGATGAAAATTCTCCTAAAAAAAACTCTGGTGGTATCAATGTAAAAATGCTGTGTTAAAGGACTGAACACACTTAGCTGACAGGGGCGGAAGACTGCCTCAAAATCTCAAAATGGGGACTTAAACTGCACACATTGACTTTTACTAAAATCTTTTCTAGATTTATTAGTAATTCTGGTGGCTACATAGGACTCTAAGGAATTAAGAGCTCTCAGAGAGTTCTCTAAGTGTTCAGATTTTCCTTCCTCTTCTGTTATGTTTCAGGCAAAATACTAATAATGCCCCAAATATGTCTTGGAAAATTTTATTACCACATTTTGCCATAATGCTTTATCTGGCAAAAAATGATTCATGGCAGTACAAAATTCTACAAAATGATGATGAATACACAAGTTCAAGGAAAATACACAGGCTTTAACCGAAGACCTGTTACCAATTCAAATGGAAAGTAATCAGTCTCACTAATTGCTCTGGTTTAAAAGTAGTTCAAAGCAAATCCAAAACAGTCATCAGTGTGGGTTCACTGGCAGTTCACACAGAAGAGAATTTTCTCCATTCATAGCCTAAAACCACTTAGCATTAATTCTTCATTTATTAATTAGAATTAATACTAAAGAACAGATTTCAGGCAATAAATTTTTGTGCCTCTAAGGAAATAAAATACTTAGTCTTTGCCGGTGCTGAATCCAGGGGGATACTGTCATTTTGTCACTTTCTTAATTATTTTTGCTGTTAAATATGGCGTGATGGATGAATGTGGACTGGCATAGTGTACTGTGACAAAAAAATGTAACAGAACTCCTGCCAAACCTGAAACTCAAAGCATTTATGCTACAGAGCTGTGGTTAAGACCTTTTTTTTTTTTTTTTTTTTTTAAATGCACACCTAGAACATCTGTATTCCAGCCAGGAGCCAAACTCTTAAGTCCAGAAGAAAGTGTTAGCAGTTTACTTGATTCTTGTCAGCCCATTGACATCGAAAGAATTGCTCCTATTTTTCATTTCTAAAAAGCAAAACCCGAAGAATACCCTTTAAAATACCTGAAGAAGGCATCTGAATGCTCATATCTGGAATGCAGCTGGAATTCTTGGTCTCCTTTGCAGGTGAAAAGTCCCTTAGACACTTCATGAATTTTTTTTCTCCTGTTAAACCTGGTTAATGAGTTCAGCAGATTCTTAAATAAAATTTTGAGGGTCATGTCCATACACTATGCATAGGTTTCAGTGGAAATATCACAGGAAAATGTTGCAGACCAGTCAGAAACAACCACAGCTGGCTTGGGATCTGGGGACCCCACAGTTTTTAGCTGACAGAAGTAGATGGATGATCTTGCAGAAGTGATTTCACAAAAGGGTGTTCACAGAATGACTGCAATTAAGGGAAAATGGGTGTACCTTGACATTGATCCATTGTGCAAATATCTCACATTTCTAAATTTGTAGCCCAAGAAGAAGATGAATCATGCATTGCTGTTCACATTCTTGGACTCTGACTGTTTCTACTTTGTCTGCCAGCAAAATTACAAGTTAGAGTTTGTAAAAAACAAAATTGCTAGCAAAGGCTGGCCAAGTACAAAACCTGGGCGTCTGTTTTGTTTTGCTGGTTTGTTTTTCTACTGTCAGTTTTTAGCATAAGCCAATACTCATTGCAAAGACATATTAAAAAAAAAACAAACTAATAAAAAGACAATAATGGAGAATCAACATTTAAAACATAGCTGTCTCTCTGTAGAAATATGTGTAATCCATACTGTACAGGCACAATAAACTATTCTGAAACGGTGGATGAAGTTACATGTCACAAGTCCCACAAGAGTTCAGCACAGGAGCACATGTAAACTGCAAGAAGAAAGGTATTTAATTGTCTGAAATCCTACTCATACAAAATGGTAAACTGCTGAGTGAACTTTCAGGATTACAGAGCAAGAAGCTGAAGACCAAATGGATGACACCAGCTCTATTTGTGCACAGTTCACTGCAGTTTTTACTGAACTTCAAGCCTGAATTTTCCTATAATGGTTTATGTTACAAGATTTTAGAACCAGTATCATTTGGCCAAGCACAAATACAACTGTCACTGTATTATTTTTCAATGGGATATTGAACTCCAGAGGTGCACCTCAAGCCTGATAGATAAATAATGTTAACCTTCAAGAAATTTTTAAGCTAAAAGTCAGAGCTACTAAGATCTAAATAAACCAAACCAGATCTTTAAAATCAGAAAGTAATTACTTTAGATATGGACCTTATGAAGTCATCTGCTTTTCAGAAAAACTTTAGTAAATGGTTTTTCCATGCTGTACACAATTTGCTTTCAATAGGGAAAATAAGTTTAAGACAAAAGAGAAAACTAACCACTGCATTTTACACAAGTTTGGAGTTCTTTTCAAACCATGTGCTGAGGTTTTTTTTTTTATTTTTATGCCCACCTTTTTATTTTTAATGTGACATCAATGAGAAAATGACAAAGAGGATGCAGAGCCCTTCCTGGAAATTACAGTTGTCTGCCAACATAAAAGAAAGTTTTCCACAGATACTTTGCATCAACACAAACAGAAAAAGAGAATAAAAAGTTGGAGAAATTATGTATTGTAGAACAGTTGTAAATTGATATGTGTTGGGCTGAAAAAGTCTTCTGCTGCTATATTCTCTTATATATAATATCTTGGTGTAAAAATGATATAAGTCATTTTGGTAACTGCAAAACTGATAGTTCCTTTTATGAATAACTAACCTTGTTTACAGGAGGATGACTCTAAGGAAATATTTATCTTTTTTTCTGAAGATGATTTGGAAAGCCTTCCTAATACAGCCTTCCTATCTCCGATTTGTTTCTGTATTTTATTAAACACTTTTTACTAGGCTATATAGGTCAAAATCTGGGTCATTTTGTAATGAAGTAGTAAGAAGAGCTCATCTATTTCCTGACAGAATTAATTTATAGTGTGAAATCTTGCTTACTATAATTTCTTAAATGATTTTTGTAGTTCTATTTTCTCTACTAAACAACACTAATTCCTAAACTGTCACAACATGATGTACTTCCCATAATGGATGAAGCTGGAATACTTACATATCAGCATTTTTCCTAGTGCTTTTGGAGATATTCTGATGCAGAAAATGTCGGTACTATGGCAATGTAAAAGTGTTTCTGTCACTGTGGGTCAGCATGAAATAATGCCTGAAGTATTGTAAAGAGAGCTGTGCTGAAGCATTCAGATAACACCAAATATTCACTCCTGTGTTTGTTACTGCCTGAATATTTCACAGATTTGCTTCAGGGATTTTCTCTTAAGAAATTGCTCCATTCATCCTTTTAACATGAGGTTTCTGGACAACCATTTCAGCAGTCCTGTTAGCTAAGTGGTATTTTGGGTCCAAGTGAAGACATAACAAGAAGGTTGTTATATAAACTCTATTAAGGTCACTGAAAAACTAAGTGTCCATAACATGGCTAAATTTTGCCTATTCAAGGGCAAAGCATGCAAAATACCCATGCCATAATTGCACTTCTGTGGAGTTATAATGTTTGTACAAGAAATAATTCCAGTTCTAGACTTCATTTTGTTGTGCAGTGGAGATCCCATTGGAAAATATATTTCTCTTCATCCACTCAGAATTTGCTTTGATTGCTCTAATTCCACAAGATGGCAGTACTTGATGAATAAATGGTATTGATGCCTGATGACAGCCAAAATCTGAGATAATCTAGAAGTTTTTGCAAATCTGAAGAAGTTTTTATTGTTATATTTTAATTGATAAGCAAAACAGCAAAAAGTACACTCAAGATTACAGGCTGCATTTACTATATATTATATTAAATATATAAATTTCAAATATATTATTAAATATATATATATATTAAATATATTGAAATATATATATCCAATGAAATTTTCAAGATGGATTTCCTTAGCATTTAGAACTATACTGTTTGAATGAAATAAACTGTAAGGAAATATATAGGCCTACATCTCCTCTTCTGAAAATATAAAGCCTAATTTTATGCTAAGCCCAGCTTTGAACTTTTGCCTCACAATATTCAGTACACTATCCAAAGAATAAGGGTGCAATATGCAGTACCCTCTAATAATGGGGAACACTTCACATTAAGAGGGAAAAGAGGCTTCTTTTTAGCTAAAATGAATGAAAACAATGGGTTGATCCTCCATCCTCCCACTGCAACCAGATAAATAATTGTGGTGCATTTCTCTTTGCTGCTATGGTTTATTATCAGTGCTCAATAATCTTCTAAGAAAATATTTAATGGACATAATTTATTTGTTGCATTGTAACACACCTACATGGAGCAAACAGATATTGTCGATTTATCAGTTAGCAATTAAATTGGTTATTTCCTTCTCTGGGGGCTTTGCATCTACTGCTCACTTATCTGAAACACAATTCTACCAATCACATGTTTGTCTTTCTTCAGATTCAATAACAGTGATAAATCTCCAAATATTTTCTTTCTTATAAACACTCACACAGCTAATAGCTAAAAATATTCTGGAAACGTCAAATATATTGTCAGGATTCATCTTGTTCTGGAGGATGCAAATATTATATTGTTGTTACCAGTGTAGACAGACAATGTAGTCTCGTTTGTACTTTAATATTCATGAAATGTACCCAGTCACTGAAACATATAAAGACTGATGAAATGTATTTCTCATACATGCACTCTTTAAAGAGACCACATAGCATACGACAAAAAATACATCTTTGAAAAGATATTGGATTATCACATGTATTTGATTGTCATTGGTATGATTCTCATAATAAAAAAGAAACCTGTTCCACAATGTGTCAAAATACTGTTATCAAAACCACACATTATTCAGGCCCTTCTTCTGCCCTCAGGCAAGACCAAATATTCTCAGCACACTCTAAAAGAATGTTCAGTGATTTATATTTCTAAATTTAGATCTTCACAATAACCTATTTTTTTATTGGATAATTGGACAGTTTTCTTTAATATTTATCTGTATTATTTTTAATACTGTTTATTGCCTTTAACAAACACCATATTGGAAGTACTGAAAACACATTACTGGAAAGCAATATTAAACTTTTGCAGCTACAGTGGAATACCATTACCCTTGTGCATATCAAACTTTTGTTTGCAAGGCTGGATCAGCCAAATCTCTTCAACTTTTCTTCAGAAGTCCTGATTTTTAATCTTTTATTTAATTTTTATTGTTTTCATCTCCACTGCTTTTCTACATCTTATAAGGTAGGACTCAAAGTTGGACATCAACACTACTGAGCAGTGGAACAAGAGTCACTCATACTCCACAGGTAGCAGCTCTCTTAGGATGTCCTAGAATTCTACTACTGAATTATCCATTCAACTAAGTCTTCTGTTATTATTTTAAATTGCGTTTTTCTAAGGAAAAATGCCATTCAATCACTTATTCCTTTTTATTCTCTGTACATTTGATCTTTGATAAGTACAGCAATCTGAATTTTGCTGAATTTAGTGTTATTCCTTGTGAGCCATTTATCCAATACACTGATCATTTTTGATTTTCATTCTGTGTTCTGCAGTAATTGTAACCTCTTTCAGGGAAAGGCTAAATATGCCTTTCTTTCCTCTAGGTCACACACACTTCCAAAAAATAAAATTTAATTTAATATATATTCTCAGCAACCTTCTCATGTAAAGAAATGTTTAGACATACTTTAAGGTCATTTTATCAATATACATTGTTCTTTTATGTAAATATAGAAGATATTTAAATGACAGAAATTTATGGGAGAAGAGCCTGATGGGAGAAACAAATAAATTTGTGATAATATTTGAAAGTATTTTTTGAGGAAGACAAACGCTGGAAACAGAAAATTCTCAACAAAAGGCAGAAAAAAGCTACATAAAAATTTTGAAAATTATTTTTTTGAAGCAATTAAGGGATTTTAAACAACAAGTCTGTTATTTATATTCTTCTATTTTTTAGGTAGGAATGGAAATGAATACTTATATAGAAAATTCTTGAATACTCCATATAAATTAATGTTCTATGGTTTATAACACAGCAGGTAATACAAATACCACTGTATATTGTAATTTGCTGTGAAAATTAATACTAGAGAATCGCTATTGAAACAAATGAAAAATCCACAGTAAGCAGGAGCAGGGCAGTGACCGTCCCCCTGTAGCCAGCACTGCTGAGGCCACAGCTCCAATGCTGTGCTCAGTTCTGGGCCCCTCAGTGCAAGAGAGACATTGAGGGGCTGGAGCGTGTCCAGGGAAGGGCAACGGAGCTGGGGAAGGGTGTTTAGCAGAAATCCCGTGAGGAAACTGCCTGGGAGTGTTTAGCCTGAAGAAAGAGAGGTTTGGGAAGATCTCAGTCTCTAAAACTACCTGAAAGGAGATTGTAGCCAGGTAGGGATCAGTCTCTACCCTCAAGCAAAAGCTGAAATGATAAGAAGAAATGGCCGCAGGTTGTGCCAGGGGAAATTTTAATTGGATATTAGGAATTCTTCACTAAAAATGTTGTGGAACATTGGAAAAAGATTTCCAGGGAAGTGATGAATTCACAAACCCTGCAGGTATTTAGAGGATATATAGCCATGGCACTTAGTGTTGCTGGATTTGATGATCTTAAGTGTCTTCTCCAATCTAAATGGTTCTATGATTAGAAATTTCCAAAGAGAAGAACTAAATTTGGTCTATCATTATCACTATGCATTTGTAATCACTGATTTACAGGAAACATAAGATTTGTCAAAGGCAAATATGCAGAAAACATCACTGATAAACTCTGATATAGATAGCTTATTTTTATTAGAACCTTCTTAATGATGGAAATGTGTTGAATCTACAAGTTGATTGTTTCTTAATAATTGGAATGAACAAGGATTCTGTGGTAATGCTTAACTAACTATTGCATTCATATGAAAAGTGTGGCACTGGAAAATAATGAATATTTTGTTTAATGCTAGGAAATCATCACTGTGTAGAATATGTGTGGAAATTATTTTCTCTGGCAAAACATTTGACAGAATTTAAAGGGATTTTTTCTTTTTTTTTCATTCACACTTTAGGTTTCTCTTGTTCTCTGATTGTGCTATGGCACTTGATTTTCTCTATAATTGAATGGCACTGGTGATAATTACTTCAGCACTCTCTGCTCTCCTCTAAGTTTGATGCAGTGGTGAGTATGATGAAAAATCCTACTCCAGAGCTTTGTGACTTGTAGGGAACCCAGAGTCCCGCACCCAAGGGGACAACTGCTTTACGTGGAAATTTCATTTTATGACTACTTCAATGATGCTAATAGATAATGCATTTTGAAGGCATAACTAGGACATTTTTCAAAACAATAAAATAGAAGTAATGTTTGGATGATGATTATCCAGATTTATAGAATATTACTCTGTCTTAACTCTTTTTCAGCTGAGAGATGCAAAATGCATAATTTTCCTTATTCAGCAGAAGAAACTCTGAAAAGCAAATTCTGTAATTTGGCTACAAATACTCAGTAGTACTTCAGTTATAATAGTATCAGTCTCTCAAGGAGCTTATATATATGTTTCAGTTCAGTTTCTTGTTCTTACAAGAAAGAAGCAATTTAAATTTGTCCCTTTACACCTCAGTCACCTTCATTCCTAATGTCAGGAAGGATTAATAGTAGCAGAAAGATTTCTTTAACAAGATTTAAATTCAGGTTTCTGGGTATTGAAATGGAAATAAAAGGCAAGTAGACCTCTAGTTTATACTTCAAAACACTTTTTTTAACAGAATTCACCAGTCTATACATGTAGTTGTTGTCATAGGAATTGTACTGTCAAAACGTGGGTTCTTGGAGTCTGTAGAGTTACCCTTGCATGACTGTACACACTGAACTTAAGACATAGCCCACTGCCTCTCTGCTTTATATTCTCTTGATATTAAGTGTTTTAATATAAATGTAAAGGCTTTTGCTGGATCTGTTTGCAGGTCAGTGCTTGGTGAATTCCACCATGAGCATAACACAATGTGATTGATGAATCTTTCTCGGGCCTGCTTCTTTGGTCCTATAGTATTTCTTACCCTAAGGTAATAAAAGGAAGTGACTTTCCAGCAGTCCTGAATCAAGCCATAGTCAAATGGATATCTCCACTAACACATAATTCTTCTAATTTCTAATATTTTTTCCTCTTCACACCAGTTCTTTTTATATCTATAAGTAATATAGATATAAAAGTGTCAAAAGACACACACAAAACTTTATAGCCAATGAATCCTTAGGACCTTTGTCGATGATCATAAGGGACAGGTAGCTATTCTCTCATCTTCCCTCTGAATATGATTTTCAAATATGTAAAAAACCGAAACAACAAAATAACAGTGTAAATCTCATAATCCCCCACATGTTAAAGATCTAGTGCTCAGCTCCTTCTTGATGTATTTTCTAGTCTTAAATGTACCAAGGAACGGATTGGCCATTACATTTTTCTGAACATAATGGAACTGGGGAACATATGCCTCAGAGAATAGCATAAAACCAATTTTATAGTTCAAAAGAAATTTTTTACATACTAAGAATGATGGTGACAGATGATTTTTTCCACCTTAATTAAAAAATAAAGTGCAGACAGAGGAAGAAACATATCACATTAGCAAATTGCCCCAGAATGCTGATATTGCTGTTCAACCATGTTGTACAAATAAATCACCGCAAATAACGTCAGCAACAATAAATCATTTAAAGTGTAACAGTCTTGAGAATGCAACTCCTACCTGTTTCTACATACAGACATTACACTGTTGCATCCCTGTGCACACTGTTCTGCACTGCTGGAAACCCAGTGAACTGCTTCCACCTATCTTCTACTTGTCACATAATTGTTATTGAGACATAATATGCAGACTTCTATTGTCTGATTTTTAGCCTAGACCAGTATCAAAGGATTATGTATCCCATCCTCAAACCCTCAGCAATAGCAAAGTGAAACATTTTAAATACATGTGTCCCATTGCATATAGGTATCAAATGGAAGAAGGTATTTGTCCAACTCTCCTATTCTTTTTGTTTATTCTAAAGGAAATATCATTAATAAAATAATGCAAACAGCAGGCAGTCCGTCACTCTCTTCTGCTGACTATGTACATAATTTTAAGAAGTCTTATTCTGTTTTTTGAAATCCATTTTCATTTAGGAGTAGGAAAGAATTGTGACATGATGCCTGAAGATTTTTAGCTTTTTCATATATTTGTAGCTTTTCAGATTTTTAATATATAGCTGTATAGCTTGTAGCACTTTCTGACACTTTAGAATGGTAGTTATCCTTTCTCACACATTCTGCCACACTCTTGAAATTCTGTTTGATTTTATTTTCAAGGGGAACAATTTCTAACAAGAACATCCTGTTTTGCAGCAGCAGTTGGGAGACATTACAAGATACAGGGCTAAGAACCCCAATGGAGCAGGTCGAAGGGTGGGTTACCAAGACAGCCTTGCTCCCTTTGGATGTACTTGCCAGATATACTAATAAGTTAAACTTACAAAAACTGGGAAAATTCAATTCTGTGTGTGAACATAAGTATATTTTGTGCACCTGAAAGCTTTAATTTAAAAACTGCCATTTTTGTTATCAATTTTAATATTATCTGGAAAGTTTTCCTTCTGATTCTTGGCAACAAAAGATCTGGATCTTGTAAAGTCATGAGATCTGGATTGTAAATCAGTGCAATTTTAGTCTTTCTTTGATGTTTTCTTTATAGATCATCCACTGTTATCCTCTGGAAAACATGTATTGCTTCTTTCTTCTTGCATTTGATAGAGGTGAAAATAGACTCTTCAGGATTGAAACTAGCTTGCTAAACTCCTAAAGGACTTTGTGGTTCTTCAGGAAAAGCCAAGCTGTAAAATACTTTATCAGTATTACCTACATCCTTCTTTTCATTCTCTTTTCCTACTCCTGAATTTTTATCCCTGCAGTCTCCTATAGGACATTTTCTCACTTATTGAAAGAGGAAAAGTAGCATGCAAATTACTTCAATAAACTTTATTGCTTCAATAAACTTATAAATTAAGTAAAATTTTCTTGTTGCAGGTTCTCCACTCTGGGAGAAGCAGCATCAAAACAACAGGAACTGTATCAACTGGCTAAAAAAGTCATCACAATGATTTTAACAGTATTGAAACAGAGCATAAGAACATGGGAGATAGAATGGGTAATCAAATTATCAGAATTAAGTGTGATATTAATTATTAAAT
Organism: Molothrus aeneus; assembly: GCF_037042795.1. Lineage (NCBI taxonomy): Eukaryota > Metazoa > Chordata > Aves > Passeriformes > Icteridae > Molothrus > Molothrus aeneus. Next base: position 39,578,247 of record NC_089647.1, on the reverse strand, counting down.
AGTTAAAATGATGGCATTTTGGTCATAAAAAGTCACCTTTTCACTACTACTGCTCTGGAAAACATAATTTGTTGTTAGAAGATATAGAATGTACATGTGCTGTGGTGCAGTGATTCAGATCTGCTTATAATCAGATTGCTGTCTGAACTGTTACATTATTATGTTTATACCTATCCAGTCATTTTCTCCTTGAAAAATCCAAGCAATTGCCTTTAACATATTTAATGTTAAATTATAGCTGCCTTCATGACAGTTATAATTTTATAGTATAGGAAAAAACACCATAATACATCCATATATGTATATATATATGTATTTCTAAACAGTTTCTAGTTTTCCCTTTGAAAAAGAAAAAGGCAAACGAGATATCCCAACCATTCATACCATTCGAAATAAATTTATTTCGAACAATCTTCCTGAACTGATTAAATTGGGCTTTATGAAAATCTATGTCTCATTAAGCTTTGAATCACCTCCAATGGCTGTAAGTTCACTTTCATACTTCAGGAATAAGTGACTTTATTATATAGAGAAACTTATTAATGGAATCGGGCAGAACTCAGATCAGTTCTGTCCAAAGCCTTCTGCCTCTGAACCAAAACTGATCTCCTAACTTTTGTAGTAGTCTTCTCTACCAGAATCACCATTGAATTCAGCTAATTATGCCTAGTGTGGGGAGAATTGCATTTTCTGAAAACTCTCCTGTTTTCATCCTGGTTTTTTTACACCCTTTAAGATTTCATCACAATGGTCTTGGAGATAAAAAGCTAGAATCCAGAACCTTAGAAATAGATAATTTTTCATTCCTTTCTCCTTCTGTTTCCTCTTGTTTCAGCTTTCTGATCAGCATTGTATTTCTGGCTTCTTCTCCTTAGTTGCACAGATTAATGTGTGCATTCTCACTCTATACTTTTCTGTGATATGGAGATGTAATTAGGATTAATTAGGAATTTTCTAACTTAAACAAAATGGGCCTTCTGATATTTATCTAGCTGACATGTTAGTGAAATAGTATTTTTCCAGGCATCAGCTTAGTAAAACATTGGATCTAAACAGTGGACGGATTCTAATGGGAAGGTTAATATGAGCGGGTCAGTTCTGGGAGAGCCCTGCACCTCTGAGTTGGTAACTGCTGTATGTGACATCAGTCTTAAATCTGTGAACCTTGGGCTGCTGCTGTTTTACAAATTGTGTAACCATTGCCACAGAAAGCATTTGTGCAACACTTTAGTTGGTACTTTCCAACACAAGCTGAGAAAAATTGGATGTGATACCCTGAGCATCCATTTCTGTTAAACCTGGCAGGACAATGCTGTCTAGTTTAACCCCTAAACTAAGAGGTTTCTGCTAGCTATGCCTAATTGGTTGGGACATATCAGTAACAGGCTAGTAACTTGTCTTGAGGGAAGAGGAGCTTGCCCACTACAGAAACTTTTCATCATTGTCCTATTTGTCAGGCTGTAGACAAATAGTCATGTACAGCTGGTGCCTGAGAGGCAATAGTGCATGAGCCTGAGGGCCAACTCACTCCACATATTTTTAAAATTAATTAATCTCATGCTTCTCCCTCTTTTCTTGGTATCTCCTTTCACTTTGTTTCTCCTGAGCTGTCAGCTGGGGTAATATATGTAGACAATACTGTGGCTGTGAAACTACAGCACACATCCCTTAAGCAGAGCCCTGTCAGGGCTGCCCCCATCATCCATTGTTGTGTGCTGTCTTAATTGGGCAAGGTCAACCATCTTCTTCTCACTACGTTTTCATAGTCCCTGAGGGGACAAACAGCCCGTGTTGTGGGTGTAGGGACATGTAACTTGCAGTTTCTACTGTAAGTTAGTGTATTATTGAAAGAATTACTAGGATTTTTGAGAGGGTGGGGCAGATTTTTCAACAGTAGTAATATCTGAAAAATGTTGTGGTTTTTTTTCTGTTTTTGTTTTTGTGGGGTTTTTTAATACTTACAAGTTCCTTGGAAGAATTTACTACAGTTGGACCAGTAATGCATTTTTGGTCCTTTATGACATTTCAAATTACAAAAATCCCAACCAACCAACCAACCAACCAAAAAAATCCAAAACCCAGAAAAACTCACCGAAACTCCAGCATCAACAACACAAGAAACCCAACCAAACAAAAAATGAGAGAAAATCTAGACTTATTTATCCATATACCTACTATATAGACATTGTCTAGAATTTGGGGAACGTGCAATCATTAAAATGCAATTAAAATCTAATAACAACTCCAGAGTGGAGTTACTTCCAACAGACTGGAAGTAACTCCACTCTGGCAAATACAGCTTGTTAAAATGCTGCCCTAGAGAAAATTTTCTAATCCCCAAACTCTTAAATTTCATATCCTCAGATGAATGTCTTCAAGAAGACTGAGGAAGGAAACCTTAAAATGTGCTTCAGGGAAGTCAGCAGCAAAATTACTGGTCATGTATTGAGTAATGAAAAGACCATAGAAGAAAAAAAAGTTAATTGCATTTTTTCATTCCGTAATGAAATCTACATGCATGGTCATCAATCAGTTGCACAAATAAAGAACACAGATTCCTATGCTGAGCAATGTCAGGGGCCATGGACATTCTATTTAATGATAACACCCATGTGAATTATCATTACTAGATATGAAAGCTTCAAAAGCAGTCTAGTAAAAGTGACAAAGTAGACGATGCAAGAGTCAAACACCTTTATAATGCTTCCAAGCAAATATGTGATGTGTGAAGAGATAAGATGACCCTATGAAGTTAACATAGAATTAGGTGAAGTTAACACAGAATTAGGACAGGAAAATAAAGGTTAAGATACTCTAAACCTGTCCTCTAATGCTTTTTATTCTCCCATTACTGAAAAGCAAAATTTAAGGTTTATTCAAGATATCCATAGAAAACAAATCATCACAAGATGATAATAAAGTCTAAGAGGCAAATTCAGGAACCCTTCAACTCATGATCTAACTCGTTAGTCTGGTACACAGAACTCTCTGAGGTTTTACAATATTCTGTCTAGATAATTTATAAGTTATAGACGTGCAAAGTAGAGATGAGAAAGTTTTCATCTTGTATTCTATGTGATATAATAAGTGTTTATTAAATAAGCCTTTCCATCCTGTGTAGTAAGAAATTATTTTCTACTATTGTTACTTAAGTGGCCTATTTCTGATTCCCAGCACTAGGCTCCTACTAGGAATCACAACAAGTGCAGAACAGACTATGGCATGCAATTATGAGAAAAAGAAACCAGAGCTGAGTATTCTGTAGTGTCCATATAGATCCCCTTAGTGCAGTTCAACAGCTGCTGAAGTCTAGGAGACTAGGATTTGGCTTCCATTTTAACAGGAATATAAGATTTTAAGGCAAAGAAACAATAACAACAACAAAAACCCCCAACCCTCAAACATCAGTGTTCCTCTCAACCTCAGTTTTGTTAGTAGAAGAGGAAGTATACTGGAGCATTCAACAGTTCCACCTGCTCAGCAAGTCTAGCAGTTAGGAAGATATGATAATTGTCTACAGTGAATGTGAAATGTTCAACTTGCCAACATCAGCTTCATACTTATTGACTTCTACAAACTAAGAGAAGGTACTGAGTGATTAATAAGTTCTGTTTAGCTTATGGGAGAGTCATGGTTAGAGGCATGCCCTGTCCAGCTGTTTTGGTAAACTGTGAGTTTCTAGTGCTTTGATAAGTGCCAGCAAAGCAATTCTGCCTTGGTCTCAAGGCAAAAGGATAGATATCACTTTCACCAGCATACTGACGTCTCCTGGAAGCAAATTATTTAGCTTTCTACACTAAAGATGATTTGAAAATTCAGATTTGAAAAAAAAAAAACCAACCATACAGTAGAAATGAATCTGGATGTTACTTTACTGCTTAATGCATAATATTGTTTAATACAGTATAAGCCATGGTCAGGAAGAAACCTCGCCTCTACTGACAGGTTACATGATGAAGTGCATCCACTCATGCCTAGAGAGGGCTGGAGCATCAGAAATCTAAGATATTGAAGGCTTCCTGTGATTTTGAAGAAGCTGGTAATAGCTAGATTTACATACAGGACAGAAGTTTTCTGATGTGGACTGAAATGACACTCTTGGGTGTCTGGATCCTGGGACTTAATTTTAAAATAACAACACAACGTTAAAAAACCTTGCCACCTTCAGCTACATATAGACAGACATCTGAGAATTGTATTCCCAAAATCAGCTTAGTAAATTGAGATCCAGAGGGTGCATGGGCCCCTTCAGAACAGAATTTGCTGTGTCCTGCATGTAGCTACCTGAGCCAATTGCCTGTAAACAAGGTAATGAGCACACTAAGAGCAGTCCAGCCCAAATATAACCATCTTATCATCATAACTAATTTGCCTGGAGAAATTTACTAACCATCCTCTACCTGAATTAGGTGATTTACAGCCTGTCTTATTATTTTTATATATAATTTGTGCTGTGTTCAAACCAGGGGAGTTCTAAGGCTATGTTTCACTTCAGTTGGACTTGGTTTCCAACCAGTAGTGAAGCTGCAATCCAGAACTTCAGATTTAATGCAAATACAGCTTTCATGTTCCTTTAGCAGACCCCGAACAGTAAGAAGTGATAGGTTTGTGTTTACTTCCAAGGTGAATGTCCAAATATTTCTGAAGTACCCATAAATAGGAGCTTAGAATGACTTAAAGAAACTTTATTTTGTGTGAGTTTCTCAAATCAATATGAGGACCAAGAAAACTGTGCAGGCAACAGAAGAACAGGACAAAAGTTTCTAGTGCACAGGAGAATTTTTTAGCGGCTTGTCTGTTTAGCAGCACAGTATGCAGACATCCAGACAAGGATGGGAAGGACTGTGATCCCCATGGCACTAATCACCTTTGATGAAACTTTTCTCATGAAAAATACAGTTTTATAACAGTGAAGGGGAGGTATAAAAGATGCAGCCTACAGCACAGTTTCCAAACTTTGTAAGATCAGCTTTACCCTTTAGAAAGAGATTAAAAAAAAAGTTAGAGTTTAACATCTGTACAGATGTCACATGCTGCAGATAGATTATATAGCAGAGCTCCCTCCAGACGGCAGCATCCCTCTGAGGCAGGATGGAGCACACATCTGCCTTCCCCTGTGTGCATCAGAGCTCTACTCATTCTAACAATGGGAATCGTCATTCTCCATTAACCTCATACTGAAAGCCTTGAATAAGAGCCTTAAAAAGCTCAGCTGAAAGTATTAATTCTGAGGGAAACATGTAAATCTGGATGAAAACTTCTATTCATTTTTAATCTTGCTATGGTAAACCTTGTAATTAAGATGATTAAATGGCTGAATAAAACCCTATATTTACATCATTTAGAATACCACAATGAAAAACCATAATCCTGTTTATGGAAAGAAAGCAGTAGAGGCATTTTAAATCAGAAACATCAAACAAAGCTTGTTATTTAAGCAGTCAGTAATTAATGTAACTCTTGCTTAGCAAGGACAACTAAGAGTTAACTGACTAGGAAATGCCTCTTGGAGAAAAGAAATAATTGGGAAGAATCAGATATTGTGTTTATGGAAGAAGAAGAAAAGATAAATTGTTATGTTTATGAATGATCAAGTTATCCACATTCAATATATTTCACAGGGGACAAGTTAAGGATTAGCAACAAAAACAGTGCTAGTGGGAAAGCTTCTGGAGTAGGCACATCAAAATGATACAGCACTCCCAAGGAAGCAAGAAGGAGCATTTTTTATGAGCAATGGTCCAGGAAAAGCAGGAGGTGACAATCTCTTGGTGGCTGTTTAACGTAAAGAATCGGCAGAAAAATCTTATCATTGAAAATATTTTCCTTCCCCATTTTGAAGGAGTGGATAATGTCTCTCCAAAAAGTCTCCCTTAGTTTGTTGCCTTGCTATTACTCAGCAAAGATGACAATAACTTAAAAAACTCATTTATTAAACTAAAGAGATAATTCTCTCATCTGAATCTGCATGGCAGGATTTAGAATCTATTTCAGGTGTGCTTGCCACCCCACATTCCCCCACGTTTTCCCTGTAAAATATTTGGACAACAAACTAATGAAAACCTATATGAATAATATAAATACATCACAAGTTTGTGTGTGTTTGTATGTTTAATGCATTACCTCTTGATAATATATCACAGCATAAATAAACAGAAATCAAATCTATATGCATGTGAAATTGCCTCTCTGATTAAAATCTTGTCAAAAGAAATTAGGGTAGTATTTTTTTCAGTCAGTGATGCTTTGTAAAGGCTTTCAGACTTTTTTTCTAAAATTGTATTCTGTAAGAATAGAATGTAGGTACTATTTAATCAAAAGTATTTACTTTATCTTCCATTTGAAAACATGTTAATAAAACTATATCTCTCTCAATACAGTGTTCTTTTGCTAGGTTATCTTTCTTTTCCTGCAGTGTCAAAAAGTGCTCAAGCTGAAGTTCTTGGGCAAGCTCATATGCAGCTATTGACTGGAGAGATTGAGGAATGGGATTCTGTTGAAGGACAAATTGCTTACGAGGTTGTGGAGAATTATTAGGCTTGATATTGTATCATGGATTTATCTCCTGTGATAAGTAATTGAAAATTATTTCTAAAGGTGCTGATCAATGTGAACAAGTCAATATGGCAAAGCTTGCAGTGTTCATCCACAAAAAATTCTCTATCATCAAAAACACTCCCATAACTCATGGTCTTGTTAATTTGAGATGGTCACACATTGCAAACATGCTCTGAATAGTCTTTAGATTAAATGTGTCCACTATAACATCTTAGGATCCACTTGAAAGTTTGTCTTCTGGGTGATTTCATTGTTCAAAATTTCTTAGGGCTATTTAGAAGATAATACCACCTTTGCAAATCAGACACAGAAACTAAAATGGAGTATTGAAAAACGGAATACTTAAAAAAAATTTTAGATGTTCCTGCACACAAATACTTGAAGTACCTCTGCTTGGCAAAAGACCTTTTTACCTGGACATTTTATATTTGTTGTTAATGTCAGAATTAAATTCATACACTTCACTCTGAAATTTCAGGTTTTGTCCAGAATTATTTTTTACAAGTGGACTCTGATCTAGCAGTCAACTTTCATTAATGTCTTGTATTTTATTGCCAGTGCTTTGTAAAATGATTTATTTTTGAAACTTCACCAGGCCTGTAGAGGTAGCTTTCCCCATTTCAGGACGACTCCAGCCATTGTATTAATGCCACTTGCATTATTATTATCGCTGTACCACAAGAACTTACTGGTCCCCAGTACTTTGCAAAGAAGAAGCTAAAGCAAATTTCCTGTGATAGAATCACAGATTTATTTAGGTTGGAAAAGACCTCTAATATCATTAAGTCCAAGCAGTAAACCAGCACTAGTTCCACAATAAACCATGTCCTTAATAGCCACATCTACACACTTTTCAAATACCTCCAGGAATTGTGACTCTACCACTTCCCTGAGCAGCCTATTCCAGGGCTTGACAACCCTTTGGATGAAGAACTGAATTACTTGCATTATGTAATAAACAAAAGGAAGGGAGGCCAAGACTCCTTCCCATTGATAGGAGCTTGTGTTTACATGTGCATATCAGTGCAATTTTTCAGCTTTTGTTGATTACTTCATCACTCTGTAGAACCTTTTCTGGCTTAGCAATGGTGAAAAAATTATGCCAACAGAGGATAAAAATATTTTTCTAGAAGTAATTTTCCTGTTGGCATAGCCTACTGGTACTCAAACAATATGAACTAAAATGACTGAATGCTGTTTCTGAGCACTGTAGTTTGCACAGCAGGAGTTTTGCTGTCCCAGTGATGAAAATGAAAGATACTGGTTTTCACCATCAAAGGCAATATCTGTGTAACAGTAGTGTTAAAATCTGACTAAATAAAACTCAGCAGCATGATTTCAGGAAAACAATTCTAAATATTTTGATGATGCATTAAGGTGTATTTTGTGGAATGGTAGCTGTTAAAAGGTGTATGACAGTTTCACTCTTGATTAATGTCCATCTATCTTTTCAATCTCAGCTTGTTTGGGGAAATGAAATTCAGCTGCACTCCTGAAACCACCACTCACTTTTTCTGTCTACATCTTTTCCCTCTCAGTTTACTTATCACTATCAAGCCTTAACATCATGTACTCAATTGCATCATATAGACTGCAGTGTCAAACTCAGAAGGAGATTGTAGAGGCAACCACAAGACAATCTGCTCAGAAGAGAGAAAAGCAGAGATATGGCATTGATAACTGTAATACAGTAATAACAATCCTTGCAGTATAAATAGATACTGAACACATTTCTCTAACAGAAACTCAGAGGAGACTTTATTTTCTGCAGATCTGCCATCTGCAATGTTACTTTTCTTCAGACCTAAAATTTGGAGTAGAAAAATCCCCTCAGTACAGACCTCATTTCCCACAGAAGAAAAGGATAGGCTATACTGCATCTGCTGAAAAACAAGTTATTCTGTCTAGCATGGTGTCTCCAGGTGTTGTATGGCATGGAAATATAAGGATGTACCCAGCTGTCTACAGATTTTTGCAGGAGCATCAATTTGAAAAGCAAAAAAGTAACCTCTCTGGAATACCTAAGTTTTCATGTGGGAATCCACAGGCATTTCATAGAAGTTATGGTAATTCTGACTTTTAGTAATGATGCAGTTTTATGAAACTAAGTTATACAGTGAAAGGAAGTAACCAAATCATGTCTGTACTACTGAAAAGAAAATAAAATTTATATTCAACAAAAGTATCATGACATTGGAATTTGGAGCAATTTCTGAAGGCTTCTAAACACTATAAGCAATCTTTTGTGACCTCAAGGCAGCCATATTCACGGTTGATGGCATGGAGACTATTGTTACATTCATGTTTTGTACCAGGAATTAGACACTTTCTAATAGAAACTCTGCTGTTATTCATTGGCATTTGCAATATGTGAGCTTAAATTAGTCCTTGGTATTCCAAGAACCGTCAGAAGGATGGTGGATATCTCATCTTTGAAGTTCCACAATCAAATATATACTGTATCTAAAATCCTGGGCACCCAAAAATGAGGAAACTGTAAAGGAGGAACATGAATACAGGCTGCAGCCTACTATACCTGGAGAATGAAGTGGAGGGGAGCACATCAGAACAACTCCTTGGCCTTCACGTACAGATACAGCACTTCTTGTCCGACCACTAAAATTCCCCAGATCTATCAAAAGAACAGAACATTAAAGTTACATACCAAAGATTTTAAATTTTTTGGCTACCGTGACTTCCATTTTATTTCCTTTTTTAAAGCTGGCTGTTCTTTTTTCATACCTTGATCTATAATAGGAGCGCCTGAAAAATAAATTTATTTCCTTTACAAAAAATTCCATGTTGCATCAGCACTTTATTCCTTTTTTAGTGCACTTGCATACAGTATGAAAAAAAAGCAGCAGACTATATATATATATCTCCTGTTTGATTTTGTCTCTTGGTAGAAGGGATTCATACACAGTGAAAAAGAAGAAATAAAACTGGAGGGAGTACCCCAGCTAACATCCAGAATGATGGTACTGCAGAACCCACTTGGACATTGCACACAAGACATGGTGATGACAGAAAGGAAAATCAACACATTGGTTCTAAAACTATAGAACATTGCTACTCTATAACATATTTACTCTTTCAAATAATTATCTTCTGATTTTCCTGATGCTGTAAGTCCAAACCAGTTGTGAGTAAACGTGTTTTCCCCCCAAAAGTTTCCCTCCATCAGGGCAATAAGAGGCATTTCACTATTGGAATAAAAATTTTGAATAAAGTTGCAGGGCACTGCTATGAACGGTTCGTTGTGATTATTTAAAGCCTCTCAACCAGAAGATCCTATTATTCCATTTACCACACAGAACACTCAACATGGATTCATATTTGTTGTGGATAATAATGCTCTAGCATTTATATCTGTAGTAAAGAGATATGAGAGTTCAGTTCTGCCATCAGACTGCTGGTGTCTTCATCCATTCCTCAGAGCCAGTTATGGTGTTTAAAACCTCTGTTTTCTCAGGGGTATTCTAGAGAATTTTCCATGTTATGTGGATCAAGGTGAAGAGAGCAACAACAAGAGATCTTTGAAAAGGATACAGAAGCTTCAGCAAGCGTTAAAGGAGGATCAGAAATATGAATAGTGGGAGCTTCTCTCACTGACAATGAGTGACTTGTAGCCCTACTTCCTAATTTCTGCATACAGCCCAGAGTGCCGGGATGAGCCAGACAACACCAGTTTAAACAGGTGGAGCAGAATTATTTCTATCTTAACTGCATTTAGTTGGTATTTCTCTATCAGATGCTGAAATTCCTCATCTTGTTTCAGACCTAGTAGAGCATAAAAATGAAGTCCAATGATTTTCAAAAGTAATTTGAGTTGATTTTTTTTCACATTTCTAAAATGTGTTTTGGGCACAGGCAGTAGTTTAAAATTTAAGTGCATTAAAATTTGTGCTGTCATTTGCCAAAATAAGTTCGTGTTTTGATTTCAACAATAGGTATCGTGCTTGAATAGAAAAAAGGTATGTAGGATCCAGTAGATTTTTTTTTCATTAAATTTACGCTGCAAAACTTTGAAAACTTTTGCTAGTCAATAGATAATTAAAAAATTAAATATTGTATTGCATATTAAAACAAGCACGCCATGGATTATAATACATTCTGGTGTAATTTCTCATAAAAGTGTCTCCTAATACATATTACCTGACAGCATATTCTGCAGAAAAGTAATTATTATTTTGTGTCCAGAAAATAGTGGGCTGGTACATCCCTGCATGAAAAGAGTGGATGGGAGAACATCTTGTAATTGAAATTTTCTTAGTTAAGTCCTCAGGTGATTAAATGTTATTTTCTATTAGTTATAGCAACCTTTAAATATATTTTCTTCCATTTCCTGCTTTGAATATGCATTGGGATGGAAAAATATACTTTTTTTTTCACCAAATGAAAATCAAAGATATTCTTTCTTATTTTAAAATAAAAGTACTACATATGACTCAAATTTCTATTTCTAAACAATTATTTTCAAATTAAAGGAGGAGAGTATCAAAGAGCTTTGAATTTCAGATTTTTTTGGCTATCTATTGGTTCTGAACTGGATTTCTTGTTACCATATGACAGAAAAAGGATTAGCAGGTACAAAAGAAGGGATTTAGTTCTAAAACAAATAAATGTAGAGAAGCTTAAAAGGAAGGAAAGGTGAAGGATCATGCTTGCAGTTCCCCCACATTAAAGTAATAAACACAATAAGGAAAAATCAAATGAATGGAAAATTTAATTACTTTCTTGTAAATCTCAGCCATTTCATATCTATGCACACTGGAAAAAAAAAAGGCAGCTACAGAAAATTTGTACAACCACCTTTCATTTAAAACTCTAAAGAGGTAGAAAATAAAAGAAATGGTGGACAGAACCCAGCTTTAGAGGTGAGAACTGTAACTTCTCACACAGCGACACCAGCCTTTGGTTCACTGCTCTTGCTGCAGTATAAACCTGCAACACGTGTGACATGTCAGAATACCCCACACAGAATAAGTCTGTCCTTCATCTTATTACGATGTCTATAGCTGATTGATAAGAAAATGCCTTCCATGCTCCATAGGTGTTCATCTTGTTCCCTGAAAGATTAATTTACTCATATCTCAGTGCTAGTGGCAAAGATGATAACATATACTATGTTATTTTCAAAGCATTTCCTGAGGTTCAGCTACATAACTCCCATACTTTTTAACATAAGAAACAGCACTGACCACTTTGAAAAAATGTATTTAAGTGCCAGCCACCATGTCTAGTGTAACTTACTATTAACACTATATATGCAAACCACACATTTAGATGGAGGGCGTGGCAGGAGTAACCAAATTTCCTTCACTGCTGAGAAATTATTCAATTAAAAAAAAATTATATAGTGTCACTAGTGTATTACCTGTGAGACAGGAGTGGTCTCCATTGTAAAAGGGAAATAGTAAAGAAATTCCAGAGCTACTGATGATGCCAGACATTAAATCCAATGGCTTTGGTGTAGTACTTTCTGGATGTCAAATTTACACTGCAATTGTATTTACATTAGCTCAGTGTAGTATTTGGTCTTTTAGAAAAGTTGACCTTTGGAAAACCATTAATCTATCTGATCCAAAGGAGCTGCCAGGTAGTGCTGCTCTCTCCACAGTGACTATTCCCATTTTTTGGAAATGAGCTAAATCATGGGTTTCTCTCAGCACATATACCTATGTATTGATATGCATTGTGGAACAATGACACCACCACAAGACTATCAGTTTTAAAAAGACTCAGTAGAAAAGGAAACACTTCCACAGAAAGTGAAAGGAGTAAAGAGAAATAAATGAGGAAAACCTCAAGGCAGTTGAAGCAAGAAAAAACCTTTGAAGGTCTAACAACAAAATAAACATTTAAATAAAAGGGGGAAAGTTCTGCCATTGACAGAAGGACTTTTACAAAAGTTGGATCAGTTTTTAGCACTTAATGGCCTTCCAAGTCACCTTCACTGCAGTTTGCATTTTAGGTATCTGCAGGAGGCATCATTGATTCACTGTGCTCATCAGCTTGCTGCAGCTAATGGGGGCAACAGGTTTTTGTGACCCAGTCAACAGTCAAGGGGTAACTGCTATGAAATTAGGATCAAATTAAAGATGAAAAACAGATCTTGTTTTTATTGTAGGCAATTATTGCTTGGTAACCTAACATGGAAGCTGTAAAAGTCTCTATTTCATTATCAGTGACTTAAACCAGTCAATTTAGTTTTAAAGTAGAAATTAGATTGGTGCAGAACAATGTCCTCTGCCAGCTCAGTTCTCTAAGTTTAAGCTGTTTTATATGCAAATTTATTATGGAGTTTAAAATGGACATAATATGATATGTATTAAAATGTTTAAAGACATATCCTGAAGATACCTGAGGACAAGTATAAAGCAGGCAATATTCTTTCCAATAAGGTAAAAATAGCTCTACACAAGGAGAGATTCTTCTGTCAGGCCAAGGACAAACTTATTTATTGCATTGTCACAAAGAGAGGGTAGCCTTCCTCTCCTTGGATTTGAAAGACAGGACTAAGAAATAGACCTTGAGCTGGAATTGTAGCTCTTTAAAAAAGGTAAGATTTACAGGGAAAAGAATTCCATCAAAACATGTTTTTCAAAATTCCATTATAACCTAAATCAAAAACATGGTTTGACTGTACACTCTAAACAATGGAAAATATAAATGTTCTGTTTAATAACCCACAAGCTATAGAAGAATGAAAGGTAGGTACTGAAAAATATCATGTGTGATTGTATAGGAAAGTTTTACATTGGTGAATTAAACACAATACCCAGAATATCCAACAGTCCAAGAAAATTAATAGTTTATTTTATATTGACATACACCTATTTTGTCGGAATACCAGATTAACTAGAGCTGTATTAGTAGGGTCACTCATTCGACCTAAGTGTAACTTTTAATACTGAAATTATTCATTAGAAAAAGTGTGAAAGGAATTTTGGGAAAAAAGATTTCTACCATCACAGAAACATCATCTCACCATTGATAATGGGAGAAGCATACATCTTGAACTTTCAAAAATCACATTACTATATGACTTTTAGGTGACAAAATACAGGCAACAGTCAAACACTTTAGAATGTATCATGCTTATTATCATTGCTGCTGTTATTATTTATCATCAAAAAGTTTTTAATTCTTCATGGATCATCAAACTGACATGATGTGAAAAAGGTTATTTTTTTCTCAGAGAAGTTACTATGCAAAAACAGAAATAGAGAGAGCATAGAAAAACAATGAAGCAGTCCAAGTTTGCATGACAACAACCCTCTCTCTGTGTACATCTGCAGAGCCATTAAAGTGTTTTAAGGAAAGGGGGTCGATACACAGATTTTTTCAGCGAGTGCTGACAAAAGGTGACAAGGAACTCTGGAGAATGTTTAAAGATTCCTCTCTGAAAATGTGAAAAACAGAGAAAGAACACACAAGATACTGTACTTATATTTAAACTAGCATCTTCAGAATCTTTCTCAGATATTACAAGATATTTTTTCTCAGAAAAAAAAAAAAAAAGAAGGATCTTTGAATAATGGTGCTCCACAGATGTGTTCTTGCAAAAACAAAGCACTTTTTTATGTACATGTATCAGCATGAAATTTAAGGTATATGCTATTGATTCATTACCCCTGAACTAAATTTTCACTATGAAAGGCAGATAAATAGTCAAATAAACAAACATTTTTCTGTCCTTAATGACATATTTCTATTTATATATTGTTTTATAAATGATAACAATTTAAAAATACCTGGTTTACTGTTTATTGTTCTTCATTTAGTTGTATGTCATGGCTATGTCTAGCTGTTTTACCTTGTAAGTAGAAACATTTTTAATGCTTTCTACATTTCCTATCACAGTGAAGTCATGAATCCATAAATGTGGCAAATACATTCTATCATAATACAATACATTAGAGAGATAATTAACTAACCTAGTGTCCTGGTTTTGTCTGAAATAGAGTTAATTTTCTTCTTAGTAGCTGGTGCCGTGCTGTGTTTTGGATTTATGTGAATAATGCTGACAAAACATTGATGTGCTCATTGTTGCTGAGCAGTGATTATCTGAAATCATGGACTTTTGAGTGCTTCATGCTCTGCCAGCGAGGAGGGCACAAGAAGCATGGCTGGGGCAGCTGACCCGAACTGGCCAGAGGGATATTCCGTAGCACAGAGCATCCTGCCCAGTGCATGAACTGGGGAGAGCTGGTCGGGAGGCACCGATCGCTGCTGGGGGACGGGCTGGGCAGCAGTCAGGGGGTGGTGAATAACTGCACTGGGCATCTCTTGTCTCTCTGGAGTTTTGTTCCTTTCACTTTCTGTTTTCTCTTTTTTAATTACAATTGGTATTACTATTGTTAGCATTATAAGTATTCTTTTTGTTGTTATTATTATATTGTACTGTATTTCAGTTGTTAGTATATATAACTATTCCCTAAATTGATTAATAGAATTGTGCATTAAATATAGTGCAATTATTTTTCTTTTTAAATTTTTTCCCAAAATGGGTGGTTTCTATTTATTAATTATTATTATTAATTTAAAAAAAATTAAACTTTATGATGCAAAAATAGACTAGTTCACTATTTACTATGCCATACATTTTAAAAGAGAATACTACATTTCAATTAAAATATTCACTACTTGTGATCCTACACAGATTTTGTATAAATTATGAATTGATATGCTTCTTCCACTGTTTTGTCTTGCCTAACTACTTATTTTTTCTATAATCTAATTTGCATGAAGAGATACCCCAGGAAGGTTGAGGAAATTCATAGTGCTGAAGAATTTTTCCTTTTGTTAAGCTTAATTTCAATAACATCAATTAATACCATCAGTATCATCAGTAAAGCTTAATTCTACTCCGAGCCTTGAGAAAAAAAGGAAATTCGTAGGTACCAAAATCTCCCTGAAATTCAGTAGGATTTCTGCATTCATAATCCTGAAGTACTGGATCAAAGTGAATTTAGAAGAAATATTTACATACAGAACAAAATAACAAGATCATGTTGAAAACTACAGAGTTACTATATGATTCAACTTGGCATGTTAAGTTCACAATAATTAGTGTTTGTGGTTACAGTTGCTGATGGTTATGATTAATTAGTTATAATCATTCTGTGTCCGTCAGGTTTCATCTCTTCTCACATGAAGTATTTCAGCTAGCTTCTCAGCTGTCTTTCATGACTGCAAAATGCAATTTCCAGGGAAAACATTGAATCAAGAGGACATGTTATAGTTAAGCATTTTTCACCCTTTCATTCTGTCATTTAGAAGCAACAACTAAAACCAAACAAATAAGCAAGCAATCTTAAGCGACAAATGAAAAATTTTCAAATGCAGATTCCAACATTATACCACAAAAGGAAAGTGGTACAATAAATATTACTGCTTGCAGAGCTTCTCAGCAAACAGATTTTTTCACTTGAGTAATATATGCAATATATTTTTTTAAACACATTGTTTTACATAATGTTATGTAAAACAATGTGTTCTGCATCTTGAGAAACACACATTTGTATTTCTAACCTTTTCCATAGGAGTTCCTGACACTGAGTGGTATACTACTATTTATACACTGTATAAATCCTGTGCACATGATTCTACCTTTCTATTTTTTTTCCTTTCTTCTTATGAGTCTTCCTTCCCTTTTTGTTGATTTCTCTTTTAGTAACTTTTATCCAATTAAGTTAATTACAAACATTCAAGGATATATTGCAAACAATCTTTCATTTTGTTGTGAGTTTCTTCAGCTGGATGTGACTTTTCCTTCTTTTAATTAGTAATTAAAGACCACAGCCAGTTGGGATTTTGGAAGATTTAACATAGAATGACTATCATAGTATAGTTTCTTATCATATGATGTGATATGAAATAGACAGTGACTAATCTCCATACAGCTTATTGGAAAATTCCCGTGTAGGTGTTGTGGTTCACAAGAAACTGTAACAGTAGTACACAGAAAAAAACCTTTTCCTACCATCTGGGTGAACAAGTCATTAAAGATAACTTGTTCTGTATTTCATTGAGCTAATTTATATAGAAATTACACTAAAATACTTATTGTATATATTTATTACTTTTAGTTCATGGATTCTACTCCTAAAATAATATAATGGTGGCAAAGGAAATAAGCTTTCCCAAGTTCAGAAGTGATGGCACTGAGCTCATCTAAATTAAAAACTTTACAACTTCCACAGTATCTGTATTTGACACTATCTTGCTGGCATGATACAGACAAAGAATCTGCAGGAAATGAAAGAAAAGCCTGACCTCCCAGGGTCCCTGTTATGAAGATAATATGTAAGATGTTTGATAGTGTTTCAGTCACTAGTCTATTTTATTTTTTCTCCCCTGAATTCTTCATAATTTGTTTCAGAATGCCATCATATGCATGAACTGAGACAAATATCTGAGAACCACTGTTCAGATCTAAGGTTTGAGGAGTGGCATGATTGTTCAGGTTTCAGTAATAGCTGGAGGCTTTTAGTCACCATTTCCACGAGACATGACATATGAAATTCTGACTCCACTCTAGACAGGTCATTTTGCTGCACTAACTTTTCAGCAGACTAATGTGTATAAATGCCTACATACTTCACTTCTGCTTTGTCATAAAGAAAAGAAGAAGGTCATAATCTCCCAGAAATTATTTATTTGATCTTCTATAAGAGTTGTAGTGCCCAGCACGACCTGCAAGTCAATTGTGACAAGATTACTAAGTGCTTGGACACATCCAAGGAGTAAATCTAGAAGACCTTGGTCTTAGCTGAATAGCTCAGCTGGAAATGAAGACCTTGCAAACATAGAGAGTTGCCTAGGTAGCAGCTTCTTACATATGATGCTAGGTGATGCTTTTGATAAAACAGTTTGCATTGAAGCATGTTATTCTGCTTAATATCAGGGCAGTATCAGCCACTGAAAATCAGAGTTTAGGATATGAGCATGTCATTTTACAAGTAAGAGTCATCAAAGATAAATAAATTGTCACCAATCAGCTGAGCAACTATATATTTAGGAATGTATATCAGGCAGCAATCTCTCAGCAGTTCCTCTGATCTTTTAACCACTTTGCCATCTGTCACAATTATATATTATCACCAACAGATCAATAGAAATAAAACTAAAATATATTTCCTGAGCTATGTTGGTTAGGTGCTCCACAATACTGATTGACTTTAAGCAATCTAATAATTGTGTCTCTTTTTAACTGAGCTTCCTAGAGCAATTGCTACCAAGTATGTCCCAGCTGTAAGGTTTTTTTTAATGACTTTTGGTACTGAAACAAAATTCAAGCAAAGCTGTAAGGTTGTTGATTTTGAAGTTATGGGTAATTTGTTAGTATTTCTAATGCAGTGGGGAAGAATTTCTAATTTCTAATGCAGTGGGGAAGAACAGCAGGACAGCAGGACAGCTTCTCTTCTCATATGGACTGCTGACAATACGATGTTCAAGAGTATCAAATACTAGACGACGGTGTCTAATCCTGCAGCTATTCCTAACCATAGTAATGTATAATATTTTAAAAAAAACAAAAAAACCAAAACAAAAAAATCCGGACAGATATTTCTGGAGAAGCCAACTGACCTTGCAAACAGGACAGGTCTCGGCATCCTACCAACAAACCATACTTCCTCCTAATTAATAAAAATGAATTACACAGCATTTGTAAGACTTGATTGACCATAATCACAGTCCTATATTTAGACAAAGCTTTGCCACATGTAAGCACTGGTGCAGTACAGCTACTGTGTAGTGTGGGTGAAATCAATCACTGAGATGTTAAAAAAAAAAAAAAGAAAAAAAAAGAGAAAAAATTTCAGGCTGGAGAAGATTTGGGCCCTGAATACATTAATTCTCCATGGAATAGGAAAACTTCTGTCACAGTAATGAGACCTGTAGTACTAGCCTAGTAGGAAGGTACCATAAAGAAGTTATAACAGGTATTCAGAGAGAGTCAGACATTAAAGAGGATATGGGGAACTTGCTGAAAGGGTCTAGCCATTTTAAATATATGATGTGCTTTTGGCAGAACAGAGTAAATACACCATCAGGAAAAGAATCCAAGGTTCTGTCTTGAATAGACAGCATACAGAAAACAAAAATTCAATTCAGGAAAACAAAAGAGGCAATGTGTTGAAAAAATAGTCTGGATTTTATACTGAAGTAGACCAAATAATTGGAGACTGTGAAATGAAGACTGTGAAAGGGAATCTCCAGATTTTAATATTACAAATTTATGTAAAGAATGAAATAGATAGTAATGAATATCAAAAAGAAAATCTGGGAAACAAAATCTAGGGATTAAGTAGTTACAAATCAATAGTTTTTGCAGCAGTGTTGGGAGATGATCATTAGAGCAAATAGATCTGTAACCTCAGATGTGCTGAAAGGATTGGTTCTGAATGTGGTATTAATTTACAAAGGACCTAATACAGATAACAAAAAAATAATAGGTGAAATTTTGCATATGTGTGTCTGAAATATTTCAGGGGTAAAATCTTACTCACACCTGTCAGCTTCTAGATAAGTCAACATTTTATGTTATAAAAGCAATTTGTTTTCCCAGCTCCAGTGAGAATGGTAGTTGTTTTCAGCAAAAATTGCTGGGATTTTGCTGTCTGAAAATCAGGTCCTTTGAAAACTTCTCTGTCAGATAAGTATGATGTGTTTTTCTGATGCCATACTTATAAAAAGAGGTTGATAAATCTGAAAGACTTTAGAGAAAAGTTATGAGATTAATTTGCATTACAGAAAACATCTTTTAGTAATAAATGCCTAAACATAAAAAAACCCTAACCTGACAGAGTTAAAGGTGAGAAAAATAAAAAGAGTTTTCCATAATTTCTTTTTCTTAAAAGACAATATGCTAGTTTCTGAATCAATATCCTATTTTCTGAATTAGTCTCCTAGTGAGTTTATGTGATGTACAAGTAAGCTTCATGTGATTCTTGAAATTCCATCCTAGAAATGGTTCCCTCAGCCTCAGTTGGTATAGTGATTTAAATATAAGCATAATACTTTCCATAGTATGGAATATAATTTCTAATATAAATATCCATGCATAAAAATTTTACATGAAAAGTAACAGTAAACTAAGACATACTCTTAAAAAATATAAAAATAATAGAAATATGAAGGCTTCTCAGTGATGTGTAGGATATCACAGGAAAATGGTACCAGATTATTGCAGTGTTATTACTTTAATAATGCTTGATGAAATTTTTTTTGAAGGAATGACATGTAAGGAAATGGTACCTAAATACCTGGGGAGAATAGCATTCATACTATCAGTGTAATTTAATATGAACTATTTTGTTTAATTTATTGTAACCCACTCTACATGTTTCACTCTACATATTCTCACACTGTGAGAATATGAATGGGATTTTTATCACTGTAATTGTAAATAATTGACAAGAATAACCTGAGTGGTAGTATACATTAATTTTATCCAAGTCAATTACAACTGGATATTATACATTTCCAATTAACAATACAAGCATAGATTTTAGATTAAAATTAACTGTAATTAAGTTTGCTATGAGTAAAACCATTATGTTAGAGTATTTAGACTTACTGGTTCAGATAGTCATATCATAAATATCTATGGTCTACCAAATTTTAATAAAATGTAAGCAAACCTAAAATTAATACTATAGTGACTATATCATGGTTACTAGTAATTGAAGAGGTTCATATGTGATTATACTTATAGGTAACAATTTGGTGTTAATGCTGAAAAAGACTTTATTTAAAGATTGACTTTTACACAAATTATTTTGAATGTAATTAAATATAATCTTAAATTGTTGTCCCTATTATTTGACCAATTTTTTTTTTATTGGAAGGAGTTATTTCCCTTCTTACATTTTACCACAAAAGCACAGTTGCTTTATAGCTATATCTGAGCCAGCTATCCTAGTCTTCCTTTCAAGGCAATGCAAAGAAATAGACACTTCAAAGGCCTGATTCATTTGACCTATTTTAGATGTCAACTTGACATGAATGAATTGCATCCCAGTAGTGCATCAGATTAAGTAGGAAATCAAAACAATTAGATCAGTTGCAGCTGCCTATGGTGTTGACAGTCTGACATTAAAGGAGAATGAATAAAGTGTATTTAGAGGCAATTTACTATTTCCTTGATCTTCAGATTGTTTTCTCAACATAATTATTTTGCCTACGGTGCCTCGATAAAACTAAGTAGAAGATGGTAAAGGATTCCTCTCATATATATATCAGGAAAGTACCAAAAGGCAAATATAATTTTTTTAAGATGTGTTGGACCTTTGTAAGTAAACAGTTTCTTACTCTTATAAGTAAAGTAGTGATCTAACCAATTTTTTTAAAGCTATATAAGAGATTAAGATATGAGCATAGTAGTTTTGAAATAATGTCTAAATAAAGGTAAATTCAGCCCTTAATCTCATAGTCTTTCTTATTGTGGCATTAATTGTATGCTAAGAAACTGCTCCTGAGTAATAAAGATGATAGGTCTAAATTTAAAGCAACTTCTGTATACACTTAATGTGTTTCATATTGTTATGCTGTATAGAAAATCTAAATGTTACATGTTTTAAAGGATTTTACGTTGACTTTTAGAAGAACTTTACAAGGTGAGGAACACCATCTTCTGGCTACCTGTTTGGTGATTAATGTACATATAGAGGAAAACTTCCAGCTCAATTTGCTGAGCCTGATTGATACTCAGAAAACCTAATCTACTGCACCTTGGGAAGACACTTACTGGAGAAAGGAGGATAAAAGAATTAGTACCACCTTAATGCTGCAATAAATGTGCATCTTAAGATGACTCAGAGATTTCATCCAGCATGTACAAAATCAGCCAGCATTTTCTACTTATTGCTTTTAGTTCCAGTGGAAGCAAAAGACTTTCAAAATAAGGAAGATATATTGTTATATATACTTTATGGCATTGACTTTATAAAGAGTGTAGGAAACTATCTCCCTCTCTTAGAAACACTCGTAATGTCAGAGAAGCGATGCCTTTGGATAACTATTGATTTTAAGTAGACTGCAGAAAAGATGCTTGCTTATTGTGTAAACCTGCTCCTCATCCTCACAAATTCAGCTTGAGTATTTCTACCTGTTAAATCCTTCCTTTTAAATGCCAGCACTATTAAACATTTCCAAGTTATTTGAGTGCTTCATTCTCTTAAGTTAGAATTGACTAGGAACCTATTAGATGCATATGATGGGATATATGTACAAATGCTAAAAATGTTTTCTAATTAGAAGGGGAAGGATTGATTTTTTTTTCCTAAAAATGATTTCTAATGTAAGTGCAGGTGATGGAAGAAACAAGCTAGTCTTAAATTCTCAAAGTATTTTCCATAGTCATACTCTATTAAATTACAATCTGATCAGTAGTTTTTTTGGCAAACCCTAGAAAATTAAAATGCACTCATATATTTTATTATCTACAATCAAACTGCACAAATAGCAGCTTGGTGTACATGACTATCATTAATAAATAATATTAAATCTGTTGTATGTGAAAAGATACAATTTGTGTTTCATCACTTCACTCAATTATCTTATTATTTACTACCAGAGGTTGCACTGCATTATTGTTTAAGTTCCCAATATCTTGTTAGGCAGTTTTATATCTCTACTACTAAAAATATACTCTCAATGCTGCTCTGTTAGAAAAAAATAATTTCAATTCCCCAGTCTGCAATTCTATCCTTTCAAAATAAGAGGTGAATGGGACTATGGTATAATCATTATGATAAGGAATACCCAAACTGTTTAAGAAATACCAAACACGTTTGTCAAGCAAAGCTGTAAACACTGATTTCTATCCAACAGTCCTGGAATCCTCAGTGGGTCAGAGGAGGTGTTGCAAAAATATGTTGTTGGTCAATAAAAGCCTAGAGCTTTTATGAGGATTTGAACTAAACACTCGAAGCTGGAGATGCAATGTGAGCCATAACAATTTCTGAGAGACAGCACAAACCAATGTTCTGAAGTTTGAAAATAACTATTGTAAAAAAATATACACACACACACAGCCCTGCCCAAATAGCAGACTCAAGAGGCCAATGGCAAAAAAAACAGACACAAGGTAAAATAATATGATAATGGAAATTAAAATAATACGGTGAAATCTCATAGAAGAACAGAAATGAGTTCTTTCAAAATAAGTTTACCTTGAAAAATATTAATTTTACTACAACAAAAATAGGGTTAAACCCTTCAACAAACTACACCCTTTTATGACAATTTTTTTCATTAGTTTGATAATACTTTTGTTTATCCCCCACTTTATTTGGGTTCTTTGTTTTCTAGTTAATGGAATGGCTGTGTTCCTGGTCACCGGGATTACTGGAAAAACAAATGTAATTACACTTTTATTTTCTTTACAGTTTTTTTGAAGTGTCATTTTGTCTTCTTGTATTACTGCAGTGAATTTCTCCAGAAGACTTGTCATTTCCTGAAGCATTTTGTAGGCAAACACTGGTCAGTCGTGTTAGATCTTATAGACACTGCCTTTCAGTAGAGCTGGCACAGATGCTCATGGCACAATGCCTGTAGAGGAGGCACGTCAAATACTTTGGTGATGAGGGCAATAAAAATTCTGTTTACCTCCAGCAGACTGCTCAATATCTTTTTGATTAAATAGCTCCTGTCTGGCCTTTTTCTTATATAATGTAAAATGTAATTTCCAGAATCATTAACTTAAGTAATCTTTCATGAAGTGTAATATAAGAAAAAAAAAGTTTAAACATTTGAATAGATTTTGGTAAAGGCAAGTAAGTGTCTATTTCTTAGCTAGCATCATCCTAAGCATTCACCTTAATGTATCTCAGGTTAAAAAGTCCCAGGGCAGCTTCACAGACTTTACTGTGTCCTTGTTTTTTATGTTCTTGTGTAAATAAGAGAAGGCAAAATGTGATTTATTCAAGGATATATGTACTCATGCATCTGAGAATATATTCCAAGGTTGTTTCACACTGAGGGTCTACACTAGTCAATTATATCAATGACAAAAAAAATGCATAAAACTTTTGCAAGCATTCTGAAAAGCTTTCTGGTACTCTTCTAGTGCATTTGTGGTAGGCACATATATTTACTCTGGAATGATGACTTGTCATTCAGAAAACATATAGCCAAAAAACCTTTCAGAGACTGTCATTCAGACTGATTCTGAAACTAGGTTCTTTTTCATTTGCTTGTGCAACATGATTTTTTTTATGTGGCATCTGATTGCAAAAGCTTTCATAAGACTCTCCCAAAAGTAAGTGTTCTACAGATTAATTCTCGCCTATATATGGACTCAAATTGCTTAGCGGGACATGGAAGGTCAAGCTTAGTATGTCTTCTGACCCAAGAGAAAATTTTCAGCTGTAGCTCAGAAAAAATAATGTAGAACATTCCTCTCAAGAATGAGGAGCAGGACATCTGCTGTAAGTGGAATCATAATCTTGTGCTTAGTATACAAATACAAATTTGAAAAGCCATTTCACTACAGTGGGCTAAAATAATTACCATTTTCTCCCTACTCTATCTTAAAGCAAAGAAATTTGCCTACACTTACATTACAATATGCAATATTTCCAAAAAATATGCCTACTGGTCACAGCATAAAAACAGTATTAAAAGGGGGAAATTTGCAATTCCTTTGCAATTTTTAATGTAATTAATTTCTGAAAGAACAAGTGCAGTAGACAAATAATATTTCTATGTTTTTCTGTATGTTCTTTAATCCCATAAATCCTGGGACATGAATTCTGTAGTTTCATAAGGGAAGGATGGCAGGTGCAAGACATAGATCTATATATTACAATTCAGATGATTTGTAGAAATGATGGTCAGGTGCTAAGCAAGGAAGAACATGCTCTCCCTTGTGACAGACATCAAGGTAGAAGGTTTGTCTGCATCAAGGTTTGTCTGCATCAAGGTAGAAGGGGAAAATCAGGGAGAACTTGGATGCTTTTTGCTTGAGACTGGATGTCCTTCAACATCTCCATTAGTAAGAAGTACGTTTGCAGCAAATCACAGATGGAGAAACAGATCTGCTTTCATCTTTTGTCCCCCTGTAAGGAATTGTGACCAATGGAGCCAGAGCTTTCATTGCAATTTGACCCTCAAATGCCACAGTGCCACAGGACCAGATGACCCTGTGTAGATGTCTCTTTCCTCTACGTTTAAAAATCTGTCTTTCAGATTTTTCTTTTCAGGGCACATGTAAACTCAGTATTTTAAAACTAAAGCTGATATTTCTTGAGGATACTTTATGTCTTCTACCCCTTAACTATACATTCAGCCAAATTTTTAAAACCTGAAGAGACAGTTTGTCATTTAGATATTCTGTCATATCAGCAAGCTCACAGGACTGGGGGAAAAAATCTCTTACTGTACTAACTCTTTATTTTGACTTTCTCCCCTAAACAAACATCAGTTGCTGAAACTCCTAAACTAACAGTAACTCCTCTCCCAACAATAAGTTCAAAAATCTGAAGCTAGGTGATTAATGTTCTATTTTATGTTATTCTTACAGTGAAGGACTCAAGCCACCCTTAAATGTATTTTCTATATTTAATTCAATACACAGAAGAGCTGGTTTCTTTATTCCAGCTTCTCTGTGTAATCCAAATTGGTGTCAAAGTGCTTTCTGCCTATCTTGCAGAAAATGAAAATACATGTCTTTGTTTGTCTTCTGAATAAACTGAAAATATTGCTCTTCACAGCCCTACCCTGAAGTATATTTCACTTAAGTTTAGCAATAGAGATGTGATACTTCTTGCAATACCACAGTCACATTTATTTAGCAGAAGGAGGGACACACAGAATATGGAAGTCAGAAAAATCAAAGGATGAGAGAATAATTCAGAGTGGAGTGGGCTCAGAAGGTCCCTGATCACATTCCCTGTTTGAGTAAGGTCATCCCGAGTGTTAGACCAGGTTGCTTGGAGCTTCATCTAGTTGGGTGTTGAAAATCTCCAAGGACAGATACTGCACAAACTCTGGGGAACCTGTGCTACTGCATAGCTGTCCTCATAGAGAAAATGTTTGTTCGCATGATTTTTCACTCCAGTTTTTGCCTGTTTTCTCTTTTCTTCCTGGTAATCACCACTTTGAAAAGTGTTGTGAACCACCTGGTAGGCACTGGGAAAATACTGCTAGGTCCCATCTCTGCTCCAGGATGAAAAAACCCAACTCCCCCACGTTCTGGTCAGGTGGCAAGAGCTCCAGCCATCACCACTTGGTGGATTCTCCTGAATTCTCCTGAGCTTCCTAATGTCTTTACTGGTGGGCCTGAAAGTGGACAAAATATCAATTTGTCCTTTCATCGAATACATAGATCTCACTGTTATCTGCTAAGTGTCCAAGCCCTTAATTTTAATCTCTTAAACATTGCCATATTACCATATAAATAATTATATTTAAAGAGCCTTTCAAATATTTTGAAATTATTATTGAAATAATGAAAAAGAAGTAATTCCTTGCCTCAATGTTAACAAAAAAGACTGCAATTTAGGTACTGTGACATAGTCCGTCAGAATCTCTTAATGTGAAAATCATGAACCTCTCCATGGGTAAATGGGCATCCTGTGATGTTGACAAATACAAGGATCTCAGGGGACAGTTGTGACATTCAACACACCCTGGCAACAAATTTCACTTTTATCAGACAAATTATTTAATCTAATCACTATGTGGCCCCTCTCAGAGGCAGGAAGACACTATCTTTGTAAGCCTAATTTTTTCTCTCATTTACATCAGCAAGAATTTTATTGATATAATCTCCTCAAAAATCAAGCTGTGAGTCACACACTTATTTTATTACATTTTTGTCTAAATAATTTCTGGGCATTGAACTCTTTCCACTGAAAGAGCATTGAGACCAGCACTTAATGTTTGTGGGTATGGAAAGTTATCAGCATTAGCACTGCAGAAGAAACCAGTCTAGGAGATGCTGCTCTTCACAGTATGAAACAGCAGAACACAGCAATGCTGGGTTTTGTCCACCCTTGAAACTGCAAATGCAGAAGAGCTTTGTGCAGAGACATGGCTTCATGGCTCCAGCTTCCCTTGCCCGCGTCACCACCTTCCATACCACTGCACGTCTGTACACAGCTATCAGCAGTTCAAGCCAACTCTATGTTATGTTGTTTAATGCTCATGTCTAATGCAACAACAAGATATCTTGCATTGTTCGGAGGACAGTAGGTGTGGATGGCCAAATTTGAGTCGCAGGTATCCAGCCTACAGCAAGTTAACTTTAATTTAAGCTTGGAACTGGAGTCTGACTTTCGTTAAGAAATTTTTCCTTTCTCTTCCATAAAACTGTTTCATAATGATTCAGGTTGGAAGGGACCCCTGTAGATCATGTACAATTGTCTGCAAAAAGCAGGATCAGCCTTGAACAACTTGGCCTGTCAGATCAAGTTTAGAATCTCTCCAAGGAAACTGCCAGAAGAGTAAAGATAGCAAACTCTCTCTTGGTGCTGGAAAATTTAGGACTAAAATATAGGGAAAATAAAAATGAATTACTAAAATTTTTGGTAACATTAGTGGCCACTTACTTTATGTCTAAATGTCAGAATCTCTTTTATATGGTTAGACATGGCAATGTTAGTACTAGGATTGTCACAGAGAATAAATCAGGTACCTTGTATGCAGTTGACTGGAGAAGAGAAAATGTGTAAAGGCAAATTTCAGAGATCCTGTGAGTAAAAAGATGGTATGTAAAAGTCAAGCAGCTAAACAGATTACATACCCTAAGGTATATCAATAAATCAAGCTGTCATAAGTGCTCCTAATGAAGGATCATTTGTGAAAGTTTTACCTTTACTGTTTTTAGCCAGCATTCAGCAAATGAATAGCTGCCATATTATTCCCAACAGACAACGTAAAAGTCAAAATTATAGAAGGCATTTTTAAACATCTTCAGGTATATTTAGAAGTGATAAATAAGGAATTACCATCCCAGTCATCTACTATAACTCCAGTGTAACATGAACCACAGAAATTCTCAAAATTAATGTTTTGAAATAGATACGTCTTAAAAAATATTAAAAAAAGAAGAAAAATTTGGACTCATTCTCTAGACAAGTTCCTCCAATGATTCTTTTTCCTCTCTGTGAGGTTGACATTTATAAATAAAAACCAATAAAAACCAGTACTTTTAATTTCAAATGCTTGAATTTTTTTGCTCCTTCTTCAGCTAGATTGCAGTCTTATTGCTTATATATCAGTGTGCCAGTATCTTTTCAATGTAGTGCTAAAAAATAGTCATTTTTGAAAACAAAGTCTGTTTTTCTACTACTACAAATCTTCCCCTATCCGTCAAGATGCTTTTTAAGTTGTACACCCCAGAGTATGCTCTCCAGGATGGAAAGGAAGATCAGGAATCTTCATACTGTCAGTATGGAAGAATAACCTTGACTTTTGATCAAGAGTTCCAATAAAACGGAAGCTGGAATAATTCAAAGTAATCATTCCCTTAGAATAGAAGTACCATGGAGACACAGACTGCCACCAAGGGCTGATCCATATGGTAATGTGACTCATGAAAGAGCAGCAAAGAACAGCACCCTAGGAAATATTGTACCACATCCTAAAGCTTATAGGTGCCAATATTACAAGACCTCTTAAATTCTTTCAGACAAGAGAGCTCAAAGATCTTGACCCTTCTAAGTCTCAGATGGGAAATACTACAGATAGATGCAGAAGAGAAAATAAACTTCTGTTGAAAACTTACAACTATTTTTTTCTCATGAACTTTTGGGTTTTTTTTTAATCCAAAATTGCTTTCTGTGAGCAATTGAACTTCATGGGAAGATCTGTCCTCTGGACTTCATGCAGGATGGCAAAAGCCATATGTCAATACAGTTCCTTAGCAATTTCTGTAGTTTTACCTTCAGACTTAAAGCAGTTGTGATGACAGGTAGATAGGAAGTAGATTGCTGTGTAGGAAGACTTGGTGCATTTTTCATGATATTCCTCTCACAGGACTAGAAAAGAGATCTTACAATCATTAATTATTGGGACAACTTTTATATTGTTTTCATGAAAATCTTCATAAGAATTGGATCTTTTAACCTACCTAACTGAACCTGTCAGGAGACAGTCTACTAAATACAAAATTTTACATCTCTTCAGTCTATATTCTGAAAGAATCAATGATTCGTCTTCTGATGGCAAAGAGATTCATGGTCAAATTAGAGCAGGAGGAGCCAGTCCCTTGAAAGTTCAGAGTAACCTCAAGATGCTATCTCAAGCATCTCTAGAGAAAGAAAAATAATTTATGATTTAATTTAACAGAGGGAAATTAGGAGGCTAACAGCAGGCAATGACCATTACAATATTTTGCACATTCTGTGGTTCACATCTCCTTCACATTACATGTTCCTTTATCAGAAGATCTCGATGTACTTCTCAGCTTTGGAATCCCCCACTATTATCTGGCTCAGCTGCTACCTTGTAAAACCTTGTACAAATATGGCCCAATGAACACAGAGAGAGAGAGAGTAAAAAACATTAAAAAAATGTCAAATAAATCAGTCTTATGTAGAGTGACATTAGGTATAGAAGTCTGGGAATAATGACTGGCTCAGAAATTCAAAATTTATAAGTATATGTATATGCACATGTGCATATATATATATATAAACACATTTCTATATTCATATTTATCAGCTAGATAAATATAAAAATATAAAGCATATATTGCATTTTGAATACACATAGATGCTTACACATTGCTTCTGTGACATTTCACTAGTTGATTAGCAACAATTTTAACAGGGTTAATTAGTTATTATTAGTTCACACTAAAGTTAGCTCACACTTTAAAATCCAGACCTATGTGCTTACTGTGAGATGTAGAAAAGCTGCAAACTGCCAATTTTAGGTGAGCTGATAAATTATAACAGAGCTCAAAAAGTGATGTTATGCCATTATATAGTATCTGCTACAGGTAGATTGAAAAATCTGAGTTCAGATATTAAGATGCTGGAGGGAAGAGAATAAAAAAATTAAAAGATGAGTGCTGTGCTTACTGCAAAAAGGTGGGTTACTATCTACTTTCTTTCTTTTAGAAAAGAATTTGTGAGATATGGAGCTCA
Source organism: Molothrus aeneus (assembly GCF_037042795.1). Taxonomy (NCBI): domain Eukaryota; kingdom Metazoa; phylum Chordata; class Aves; order Passeriformes; family Icteridae; genus Molothrus; species Molothrus aeneus. Next base: position 39,548,581 of record NC_089647.1, on the reverse strand, counting down.
AGATCAGGAAAAAAATCCTCTGGTATAAACCCAGGAAACATTATGTCGTGCAAATTCATGCAAATGGAATGTGGGTTCACAGTCCTTATGAGCAGGAGAGATTTCTTTCTTATGATAGTTATGACAACAACGCATAGCAGTTCAGGATGAAAGGAAAATTACTGCAAAGTACATTAAGAGACTACCTAGTGTTACTTTAATGCTCCAAATGCTTCTACATTCATTTAATACTTAGGGGAAAGCACAGTTTGAACAGACATTGCTTGAAAGAATAAACAGCTGAGAAAGTATAAAAGTACAATGCTTTTGTGGTTATTGGGGTTATTTGAAACCTTTTTGCCTTAAGCTTCCTTTAATATTTTTGGGTGCTTCTGCATATGAGCAGAAAGAGGGATAGAAGAGGTGTGAAAGACTCATAACTTGGTGAAGAAATGATGCAACTTTTCCTCTCTAGTCATCTTTGTAATAGTATGTGGAAGAAGAGGGAATCCTTTTTTAAGAATATCTGGTTAAGGTCCTTTCTCAATGCAAAAAGACTTAACGAGAAGAGGAGTAAGTCATAAACAAAACATACAAAGCAGTCATAAGAACAAAACTTGGTTGACCACACTAATTGATGAAGGCAAGTGAGATTGTAAGAGCATTTATTCCAGCAAAGTTATCTGTCAGCAGACCTTGCCAACTAGGAAGGAAACTAAACAGAAAGAGGGAAACAAAAAAAAAAAACAAAACTAAGGATACACACACCCACACACCTGAACAAATAAATGTGGAGGAAATGAGAGGAAACAAACCTTAGCAGTTACACTAATTGATGGACTATCAAGAAAACACAGGTAGAAATTCCAATGAGATCAACCTGGACTTTGCAGCACTGTAAGATTGTAAACCAGGGGAACCCGAACAAGTACCACTTTGGACAACATGTTCTAGTGCCTTACAAACCTCACAGTAAAGAATTTCTTCCTAATAGCTAATCTAAATCTACCCTCTTCCTGTTTTCTCTTGTCCTGCCATTATGGATCCTGGTAAAAAGTCCATTTTATTTTTTCTATAAGCCCCCTTGATATATGGACTGTTCTATTCTATTCTATTAATTTAATTCTATACTCCTGTGATGGGTGGGACTTAATTTCGACAGTTCCTGCCTGGAGATTCTGGGACTCAAAAGACATGAGAAGAAATTTCCAGTGTTAAACCAAGGCAAAAAAGAGTTTTTGGATACATCATTTTTTTTCATGCCAACTGTAATCAGATCAATTGTCTCCTTTTCCATGTTTATATGTTATCTCAAACAATTTATTCAGTTTGTTATGTTTGGCCTTTTCTTACAGATAATACAGTAATGTAAAATAATATTCTCCCCTCTGACCCAAATCTAGACTCTGATAGAATTTGGGAACATTTACAGAAGTGGTAATTAGTTTTCTGCCCATACTCTAGTCATTTACTCACAGGTCTCATGGGTAACATTCACTGAGAAACGAGATGACAGCTAAGCTGTCCTGTGTAGTACTTAACCCTACTTTGTTTAATGATGTATCTTCAGAAAATGAAGAAATCATCTAACAAAGTTCAGATGAATATCCTGGAAGTGCCAAACCAGACCAAAAACACTGTTTCGAAGTGGATTTTTTTTGCTGTCTTACCTTTCTCCAGGCAACTCTAGTTTCTGCACATTACTGTAAAATGTTTCCACTATTTTTCTTTAAATAAAATATATTGCAGTGCAATCTGCTTATGGAGTCTGAGATTACCACAATTCTTTCACACCTTCAACCCTTTTTGTCTTAATGCACATTCTTGAAATAAGAATGATGACATAGCATCCACAAGAGTTTCCATGAAAAAAGTAAAGAATAATATGATTTATGTAAACTAAAACTGTTCTACTTTTACCAAGTAAATTATGCAAAGAACCTGCATAAAAGTAAATAGAAGTTTTATAAATCAAACCTTAAGTGCATAAATGCATTCCCATTTCAAGCAGTATTTTAAAGAGCTGAAGCGGAAACATCATCTTTGCAGGCATTATAATTCAAACACTGAAACTTGTAAACTTTTTATTATAGTCCTTTTTCAAAATGCCTATGTTTAAGTACAAAAGGTTTTTATACTTTTTGCAACTTTTTCTATCAGACAGGTACAAGCCATGAATGTCAAGTTGCTCCTGTAGGTATTTTACTTGTAGGCAATGTCAGTAAGATATATAAAATCCACCCTTTTTGTAATTGCTTCCAACTTAATTTTAGGTATCATATCACGTTAATCTTTCACAGCCTTGGCATTTGCACCTCAGATAAATTACATGAAATCAGCAAAGAAGACCCTTCTAATGGCAAAACAAGCCGTGGATACAAATTCCAGATTGTAGGTTCCATTGATGTGATAACACAGAATAGACAGAGATGTGAGATGCTTACTGATGATTTAGTTTGGGAACTGGTTTCAAGACGTTGCCTGTTGGTTCTCATCTCGAAAATCAATGTCACTGATTTCAGCTGTTGCCTTTGCATAGAGAAAATAATTACTAAGAGTGAAGAAAGTAAAATGTCTTTAATATATAAATTACTTGCATTTAAATCTCTGTCCACATATTTATTTTTACCAGGACATTCCCAGGAAGTTGTATGAACAAGTTACTTAAAGTAAAAAAAAAAAAAGGATGTGCAGTTAACCACAGTGAGAAGACATTTTGAAAAGCTTTTTCAAAATGCCACATTACTGATGGGAAATGGTTTTCATTATATTTGCTTTCCCTTTCTAGAGTTCTAAAGAAATCTCTTTTTTCCGTTCAGGACCAAAGTCTGATATTTCACCCTGGCTGGTTGAGGAGAATGTGCTTTCCAGGTGCTTTGTGTCATTGTTACAATATTGGCCCATGTGTGCCAATATCGTGGTGCCCACAATGAGCAGTGTATCAAAACCCTAAAACATTTTGCAGCTCACAAACTCTTAATTCCCTTAAAGGTGACCCAATTTGTCAAACAAAATGACCACCTGATTGTATTAAGTCCAGTATAAATATTTCATTTCAGTATTAAGGTAGATTTGAGCAAACCCAGAAGTAAATCCTCTGGAATCTAAAACATTTACAAAATGAAGACTCACGTTGCAGCATATTGCAGGAATGACCTAGTTCACTTGCATTTTCATAGCAACAACAGACATATCTGCAGTCTTTGCTTAAAAAGCATCAGTCATAATTACTATCTGGTAAAAAGGATCAGTTAAAGTGGATGAAAACATTTTAAGACCATCAATACTGAAAGCATAGAACTCTATGACAAACATAATTTACAGATTTTTCAGCTGCTAAGCCACAGTTTTTCTTGCTTTTAGAAAATATTTTGTTTGGGTTTTATGCATCAGTGACTGATTCCCTTGCCTTGACTGGTTTTTATCAACTGAGATAAGAATAAACAAGAAAATATAAGCAATATCCTAGAAAACTCATTGTACTTCAGGATACTCAATAAGATTAAAATAAAAAGAAGGAATAAAACTTGGCAGCCCTGACTAACTGAAGTAGACTGATGAATGCTGTCTTCATTTCGATGCACTGCTAGAGTGCTAGGCTCTGAATTGATAAAGTCTGAAGATAAAAATCTTTGTAACTGATCTGAAAAGCTTGATTATCTAAAAAAAACCCCCAAACCATTATATTTTTACAGATCTTCAAATGTTTTTGGAGAAAGTGAAAGAACTGCAAAACAAGCTTATTAGATAGGGTTGCAAACCATTGGATGTAGAAAACAACTGATCTCGGGAATTATTGTTTCAAATAATATTGCTCCTAGAAAGATGAAATGAACAATTTTATGCCCTGATATGTGTCTAAATGTAATACTTAAAAAAACAGATGTACTCAAAAAAAATTCTCTCTGGTGAGGATATCTCCATTTTATTCTGCATTAAGAGGTCACTTGGTCTGTTCAGCCTGGGGAAGAGGAGACTGATGGGTGACCTCACTGCATTCTGCAGCTCCTTTGGGAGGGGAAGAGTCTGGGCAGGCACTGATCTCTGCTTTGTGCTGACCAGTGAAAGGACCTGAGGGAATGGCCTGCAGCTGAGTCAGGGGAGGTTTAGGTTAGCTATGAGAAAATGTTCTTCACCCAGAGGGTGGTTGGGCCATAGAGCAGTGGTCACAGCACCAGCCTGACAGAGTTCAAGAAGGATTTGGACAATGCTCTTGGGCTCATGGTGTGACTCTTGAGGATGATCCTGCATAGAGCCAAGAGCTGGACTTGAGGATCCTTGAGGACCCCTTCCTTCCAACTGGTTTTCTGTGATTCTGTGATAGGTTACTTAAGAAGATAATATATGATTGTTTTAAAAATAAATCACAAGAGGCCTACAGGAAAGATGGGAAGAGACTCATTATCAGGAAACCTAGTGACAGCACAAGGGGAAATGGCTTTAAACTGTGAAAGGGAGTAGGAAGAAATTCATTACTGTGAGGATCTTAAGGCACTGTAACAGATTGCCCAGAGAAACTGTAGATGCCCCATTTCTGGAAGTATTCAAGGTCAGATCAGATGGGGCCTTTGAGCAACCTTGTCCAGTGTAAGGTGTCCCTGACAATGGCAGAGGGGTTGGTCCCTTCAAATCCAGCCATTCTTTGTTTCTGTGATATGACTGTAACAAGTCCCTAAAATACTCTATTTTCAAAATGCTCATTAATTCAATTCAGTAGTTTTTACCTCTATTCAATTAATCATCGAGCATTTCAAGTCAGAACATAACCATAAGGATCATAGAGTCCAACTCACATGATTTATTTAAATTTATCTGAGAAAATATTTTATTTAAATTTAATAAGGTAACTGTGATGCTGTGAAAGTAAATTTCATTCCTTTTCCTTCAAGGTTCAAGAAATTTTATATATAATTTAGATCTATGTCTCCAAAAGATACTCTGTTTAATTTGGTCTCAAATAATGTGGGAATAATTTTATATGGTAGTTTACTGTCTTTCTTAAATGATCTTCGTAAAGCATGCTTCTTTTCATGTTTTTGGTCTGATAAAAAGTTCATTTAAAGCAGTCAGAGAATCCACATCTGTATTTGGATAGTTTTTCTTTGTCTCTTCTGTTTCTAGTATTTTTTACTCTACACTCTTTTATGTAAATCTTTACCCCAGGGAAAGGTTTGGATATGCATTATGGTCACAGATTTAGCAGTATATACAAAATAACAAGAAATAAAGGTAAGCTTCTAGGCTGCAAGTTTCACTGTAGGTCTTTCACTGTTCACACCTTTCTCAACAGGTAGGTAAAGTGAACAAGAAAGGTTTAGAGGCTGTGGATCTATTTAAGGACAAGATGTATGGAAGAACTGGGTGGAAGAGAGGGAGGGAGTTTAGATTAACAGTGTCAGTTTCACTGCGACTTCATATGCAGCCTTTCCTTCTTATTAGATTACCTTCTTATAACTTCACTCCAGCAATTAAATAACTAGAACAGAATTTAGAGACTTAGTGTCATACTTTTCAGAAAAAAAATTAAGGTTATTATAAGGGCATTTCTGTCTCAGTATTTTTTTACCATTCTTATACATAAAAATAGTTATTTAGGCTTTTAGTTTTGACAGTACTGGGTCAAGTTTTGCCATGTCTAAATACACATAACCTATAGATATGAATTTCTTATATTTGTAGTATAACATGGTAAAATGTCAAATTTGCAGTATTCAAACTGCTCTAAAAACTACTTTATTTCAATATAATGGGATATTCTTAACCAATGTATAAAAACTTGATTTTATTAAAAAAACATATTTCATTGACTCCAAAATATATTGCTTTGGAATCTTACCATGACAGAAATAAAAAAAGAGTGAATTTTAGACTAAGAAGAAAAGAAAAGCCTAAATCTCCTGTGGAACTAGTATCCCAGTATTAAACATCCTTCTTCACATTGTACAAAACTCTACCTTTTGGAGAACTTAGACCAAAATATACAGCAAAGATCTTTCTCCTGAATGCTAACCTGGTGACTTAGAGTGAACTACTGGCAACTGTGTTTGGCAGGATAAAGTACTTAAAGGATTGGCTTTTCTATTGAGATTGCCACAAGGCAATCTTGAATTGAAAATAATTTCTTTCATTCCACTAGCTATGATTTTCTTACCAGTATTTCTACTCAACTTTTACATTCACTGAAATATTTTATCCATGATAATTTCACTTTTTTTAGCAGATCTGATTTTAATGAAGTAACGACAGTTTTAAGATTCAATTAAAAATTAATGGCTATTGTACTTTCCAATATCAGAGTATTACATGTTGTCAGACCTTATATAACCAGCTCTGAAAGTAAGAAAAATTTTAAAAGAGTTCTTTCTCACATTTGTGGCACATCATGGCTAGTAATGACCATACACTAAGATTTTATCTATTTCTCACACTTTAATTTCAGTGGAGGAATAGTCTTTAATTTGTGAGCCATAAAGGAGGCAAGAACAGGAAAAAAATGGAATTCAGAAGGTGACTGAATAAAAGTTGACTTAAATTGACAGTCTTGCAGTCACTAACCAAAACACAGAGTTAATCTCTGTTAATGAGTGATGATGGTTGAAATCTCATAGTAAAAAAAAAAAAGTTTATAAATGAAAACTATTTAAGTAGAAGTGTCATTCCAGGCAGAAATTTATCCAAGAGGCACCTGTTTCATTATAGTGTCATCTGTAATAATAATTTAATAATTTAGAAGAGAAAACACTGAATTATCAGTGGAAGTCCTTACTGAATGAATTGTTAACATTGCCATTCAAATATTTGGCCCACTTATGAGAGCTAATGGAAGGGCAATTTAAGTTATTTAGCCTGAAGATATATAAAAAATTCTAACTAAGAAAATCAATTCTGTCAATGGATATTCATACTGTCAGGAAATCTATCCATTATTATAAATACACAGATAGCAAGTACAGTGATTAAGATGGCAACATCTTTCCATTGGAAGATTCTGTTTTAGTTATTCTCAGTAAATGTAACTAAGTGTCCATTCAGTCTGTTGAGGATGCAGCAGGATATGGAAATAAAAAGCATGTTATAGAAGGTATTGAATAAGGACAAGGAAAGGGAGTTTAGGAGCCTAGAAGTGGGAAATGTGAGACAGAGGAACTGCAGGCAATTAAGCAGAATGTGTACATGGAGACTTAAATGGAGCTAGAAAGATGATGCTATCCTTTCTGATCAAACAGATGCTTTCAGTAAATAAGGAGAGTGGAAATGGGATCAGTAGCCTTATCGATAATAGGAGAGAGATCAGAAACCAGATGCAGGGTTGAGATATGACAGATACAAAGGCTGAGAAAAAGATTAATCAGAGTGATGAATAGGAGACTGATCTGAACTTAGAGGAGTTCTGGCTCCTCTAAGCATTTGGGAAAAGCAGCACCCATTGAGCTCATATACAGTTCCCCAAATTACTGGATATTTTACATTAATCTCTCATGTCTTAGTTTTCCATTTATAAAAAGGAGATAGTAATATCTACTCAGTTCACGGGAACACTGTAAAAATAAACGTATTAATGTTCATGAAGCATTTAGATGCTGTAATGATGAGCACCATAAAAGGCTTCTGAGGAAATTAATTTCATCCTCAGAGTAGGTTTTGAATAGTCTGAATTAATGAAGGCAGGGGGCTGTGCACTGAACAATAGAAAATAGAACACTGTTCAGTAAGTGCACAGTAATTCTTCTGTGACCTGAGTCTAGTGTGTCTAATATAAAATAAAGAAAAAAAAAAACAAGAAAATTTTGTGAGAATTCTATATATCAGAACTCCAGCATTCAAGGAAAAATTCAGACTGTATAGACAATGATGGATCCCTCATCCTGTAGCTTGATGCTTGACCTTGCAACTCTAAAAAAATTTACTGTAAGATTTATTGTGTAGCTAGACACACAGTATATAAATTTCTGACTTAATGCATTTTGTTTTAATTAGTGCAGTAGGTATGTGGGTGGGCTCAGCATTTACATATTTATAGAATCCTGAGGACATTTTTACATGTTTCCATGCTTGATAAGATATAGGACTAAAACCTAATTAAAAGGTTTGTTTGGGAGATTTTTTTTATTTAGTTCTGTATGTGCATGTGTGTGTGTTTGTATATGGAGACAGACTAGAGTACATTTTATAGAAAGAATGTGCTTCTTTATATATATATATATACACTGTGTCCTATGAAAACAACTTCTAACATGTGACGTCTAAAACCAGTGTAGAAGAAACTGTAAGCTGCTAGATGCTGATGCCAGACATGAAAAAAACTACCCAATCTCACAGAATTTAAGACTATAATGTTACAGAATTTGATATTATCATCATATGGTGGTTATCTGCAAAGGCTTTTGATGTTATCATTGTCACTGGTCAGTTGACAATTGGAAATTATTTTGATTTTGTTTTCAAAATAATTACAAGAAATAACAAAAAAAAAATCAACAGTTATATTACCATGCTCATGATTTTAAATGCAAAATGCTAAAAATAAAATAGATAATTATTCAGTTGAGAATACAACTTCCATGTTGACAAAACTTCTCATCTTGGCATCTTTAGGTGATTTAATTAGAGTTCTGCTGTGAACACTACTGAAAATATCAAGTAGGACAAAAGACAAATTAGTCTTGGAATTGCATGTTGTTGTAAAGTATAGTCACTGAAGTACTAAATTTCATGGATGTTGGAACTAGTTTAAGTCTGGATTTACTCTTACATTCTTGTCTTGTCCCATTCCCAAAGTAAATGCAATTTTCTGTTACTGTTATCTCATGCTTCAAGCTGCTCAGTCCTTAGAGAAAACTGAACAAAGGCGACCATTGAAGTTGGGGTCGTATGTAGATTAACTTTAATTTTATCCCACTATCTCTTATTTTTGATTTTTAGTAATCTAACTAAAAAACTTATATGTATTCTCTTTCATTTCCTTTGCCAGGCAAATTCAACTTGACTTCTCCTAATTCTCATTTATCCAAGTGTTTCACAACCTTCCAGATGTTTTCTTTGATGATCAATCTCCTTTATTCATTGTAGGCTTCTATTCATAATAACACCTATAACAGTAGTAACACTTGTTCAGTGTTATTAACTCAGACAGAACTCAACTCTTTCCTAGAAGTTTTCCTCCCTGAGTTCTAAAGTATCATCAAATGTGACTCCACTGCATTTATAAAGAGTACGGTTCCTAAATCAGCTTAGATGTCCTGTCTACTTCTCTCTTCTTCCATTCCAGGCTTGTGCTGCTCTTTCCTTTGTACTATCACAAGTACTTGTGCCCCTGCACTTATAAACAGAAGAGTAACCAGTCAGAGCAGTTTACTTTACAATGAGACCAGGAGCCTGATTTGTTTCTCAGGAAAGCCGTAATACATCTGTGTCAGGATAAAGGAGGGAGAAAAATGAGAGCAGGAATGTTATGGTAGCACTACAAATACCATGCAAGAAATTTCAAGTAAAACTTTTCATTTGAAAGAATTTACAATAGTGGTCACCACTATTTGCCACACCTGGAAGGGTCTAAATAGAGAGGTGACACAATAATTTCCAAAAGTCAGTCTAAGATAGAACTTGTGAGCGAAATTTACAAGTGTTGTCTGGTCTTGGCACAAAATTCTCCTTCAACCTTTTAAAATTTCTCCTGTTTAGTAATGCTGCTCTTAATTACTGTCATTTATATTTAAATGCCAAGTCTAATGATTCATTAGCATGATAGATTAGATTGTGAAGGATAGGTGAGATAGGTTATGGGCAGGTTAAACACCAGCCTCCCAGTCCTGCAGAGAAATGCACAATGCTAAAATGAGAAGTCAGTAGATGTACTATGCATCTTTAAATGATTGCTGTAATTACATTTCAAACTGTGTCTCTCTACATGACTGACTTCTATTAATTCTTCCATAGAACAAGAAATATAAAATATATTGTGTAAAGTACATTTTCAGAGTAAAAGACTAAGCAGAACTTACACCTCAGAGTACTCTTTTGGCATCAAAACTTTTGTAGCAATAAATAAATTTGACAAGATTAATAAATCTCATTTCTACTTAAATAGCTGGAAATAATCATAAGTTTTTTGGTGTTTGATGGATATGAGGATCAGTGAGATTGAAGTTATCCCTATGTGCAATTCAAATGGAATGAGATAATAAATGTTGCTCAGTGGAGTACATCCAGAACTGATGCCCCTTTCTGAAGCCAGTAGCTTATCCTAATAAGTATCAAATGTGTGCTGTATTGATGTATAATCCCTAATCAGGGATCTGACCTCAACTTTTTACACTGCCTGCATTCTAGTGCTATCATACAAAAGAATAAATGTTAATTTTAATTACGAATAAAAGATTTGCTGTATTAGATCTTCCTGAGTTTTCCTTCTCAGTGTTGTCAAAATGTCCCTTTCAAGCTGAGGTGATGTATGATTTCACCACAGAAAATTCAAGAGGATGAAGCTAAGGAATGAGTGAGTTGTTTCTAAGGACAAAGAGGAACCAAGTTCTTTTTGGAGAACAAGCAAAGTCTTATATCTTTGCCTTTCGGACAAAGATTTTGTCTAAACTAATGCAGTGAAAGGTATAAACAAATAATCTCCTGCACTGGATTTTCATCACAGATAGTGTCACTGTATTGGAAGAGTACCTGGGATTCTTTGGTAGGACCACAGCCTTCTCCAAGGTAATTTTTGTGACGTTTTTGGTGTTAGCAGAATTGACTAGGGGCTGTTCTCAAAAGAGAATTTAGAAGTACTCTGTCTTGGAAGGTAAATCAGTTTAGAATTATGGATGTGGAACTTTACATATGATTTGCTCTCCATGCTAGGGAGTGCTTACTTTACTAGCACAAAGATCCCCTTTTGGAAATGACAGGATACTGTTTTGAGACAACAGACAGAAGATGAAAGAATTTCTCCACTCTTGTCTTTGTGAAAGAAAGCACCTGCTTTTGTAAATAGGAAATGATTGGGCTCCCTTTGCTCTTTTAAGTGTTTTAATGGAGAGGCAAGATTTTTAAATGCTGATGTAGCAATGGAAAAATGGAAATTGACTGCAATTTTCAGACAGCTTCAAAAGCAGAACTGAAAGGACAGAAACATAGAGGCAGTCTATCAGAGCTGATCTTATGCTGGTACAGACAGGCTGCTGTTGATAGGGTCAGGAGACCATTTCCAAAGGCATACTGTGGAAGGGGAGCTCCAGAAAATGAGTTGCTTATTTTTTTTTCCAAAGCTTTGACTGGACACCACTCCTGAACACAGTTGGACTCCCAGAAGGTTTATCTTTTGGCAATACTCAATGATTTGTTTGGAAATTTGAACAACATAAAATTCATTAATTTTGCCATTCTTTCCGAAAGAGTGGGTGCTGTCTTCACAGTTTTAGATGACCTGCTTATTTTACTGATTTCACCATACTTGTTTTCAGACTTGGATTCTGAAAGTGATTCTCACTATGTAAAGTGAGGTTGGAGGCAAATTTTGATTGAAGAATCACCATAGCCACAACAGAGAACCAAGATAGATATGTAATTTCCAACAGGAGAGCTTTGAGAAATGCTGCTTAAAATGAGTTGTAATGAGTTCCACTATTTTTTATTCCTAAAGTTTATTATTCTAAGGTATTTATTCACTTAAAAAAAAAAGAATCAATAAATGAATGACAGAAGGCTTAATTAAACCCATTATGTGTCTGTCATAATGACACTGGCAACAAATCCACACAGATTGTTTCAAATCTTGCTTCAGGAAGTCTTATGTTTAACAACAACAGTTTAAGCATGTGCTGAATTTTAAGGACGTACATCACCCCACCAGCTTCAAAAGGATTATGCAGATACTTTAAGATGAAATGCCTTTTTAGACTGGAGCCAAAGTTCTTAGCATTTTGCATCACTGAACTTAGTTATATAAGCCGAATATTTCACTAAACAACAAAGTATCATCACAGCTAAAATTCAAACAATTTCATTTTCCAGACTTCTACTCTGATTGAAAACATATTTTTTCAACATTTTTATATGAAAAAAATATATATTTCAGTTAATTTATTTCCTGGTCCTCTTAAGAAAAGAAAGGGCTAGATTGCAGAATTTTAAAGTAGATACGTGCGAGTGGTTTGAACATTTATGTAGGAAACTGTGGCTGGAAAGAACAGGTGAAACTGTTGGTAGAGTTTGACAAATTCACATTAATTTCAAGTTCACTGAATGATACTCTTAAATTAATAAATTATTTATGAATAAAATGCAAACAGTTCTACACAAAATTTACTTTTTATGGCATTTACACATGGTTTTCAGCTGCCTTTTAAGCATATATTTTCCAAAGAGAGCATATTGAGATAGTGAAGAAAACAATCCAAAAATATTGTAGTGCAAGTCACTGTTGTATGTGTAGCTACTCTTAACTGATACAGTAACATTCTTCACACAGCTGTGATGCTTTCAGAACGAAGCAGTCACAAACTTAAAAGTTTATTACAGGATGATCAGGGACACTTTTGAAACTGAAAGTATAACAACCTGCATTTTGATTTCTTTTCTCACTTCAGTTTTCACCTTTCATTTATAGTACCTAAAACTGTTTAGATTGATATGATTTTGAAGTAAATGCTGCTATTGTAATGCCATTTTGTAATTCTGCATCTTCTGGAATGAACATGAGAAACAAAGGCTTTTCTCAAGTCTAGAGGGTTTAAATAAATCAACTCTTTACAAATTATTGCTAGGAAATTATGATATATACCCAATAAGGTGTCCACAGAGCATGATGGCAGGAAAGAAACATAGGTGATTAAATTAATTTCTTAGTAGGAGAAACCAATTAAAAGGTTGACAAAAGTGTGCTATGATAGAATGAGCAATGTGTAGGCTGTCTCCTCAGGAAACTATTGATTTATATGTCTGCAGCATGGGTGACTTCTTATTCTGTACATCTACATTATTGGTCAGTCATCATAGATCATCCATTGGAAAAGGACATTTAAATTAAATCTAATCAATACCCTTCGCTGCAGATTAAAGGGAATAAAACAGATTTAGTAAAAGAAAAAAGGAAATGATGCAAAGAAGCCAGTGACAATTGAATTAATAAAATTGCAGTGAGGTGTTCCATAAATGACGGGTGAGAACGTTTTCCCCTAGCACTTTAGGTTTTTAGTCCAGACTGTAAATATCACTGAGACGATAGGCTTGTGAAAGGTTGAATAATCCATAGATAAAAGAAAGCAATTTTGTTTTGTGACCTAATGGAATATAGAGATTGTACATGTGGCAAAGGTAAGCACAAAATAAATCTGCTGTTGTAGCCAAAGTTATTAGGACACTGCTCCAAAGAGAAGCTGTGGAACCACATACAAAAATATGCAGTTGTTTTGCAGTAAGGCAGATAGACTTAGTCAAGCTGAAATATATATCTTTTTTTCAATTATGCATCAGGTTTTGTTTTTATTGAAAAAATATACTTCTAATTTCATTTACAGCATGTGATAGTTTTCTTTTTTTTTGCTTACTCTCTAAAAATAGCATAAACCAGCATGACCTTGGGCATGAGACATGATAGGAAATGCAAAGAAAAAGAGAAAAGTGAACTTTCATTGAGTTTAAATCTTCCTAAGTATTTGCTGTGGTAGTTTAAAATTTTAGGCAGACCTTTAACTGCACATAACTGGTCTTCCAATTTTGATCCATAAAAATAACCAGTGATAGAGTGAGCTATTTCAAGTATTATATCTCTAAACATATACAGAGTAATGTTCACTTTATATCTCTTTCTCTTTCAAATCCAAAGACATGATATAAGTTTCTCAAAGTATTTCCTATTTTAACTGTGCACACATATGCAAATGATATAGCACATAAACATTGATATTTGCAAGGCATCACCAGTGCTGAATTACATGATAATAACCATAGTAACAGGGCTTTTGGCCATGGAATTGGGAGAGAACTAAGGGCCAGTGTAATAAACATGCTCTCCATTTTCAGGTTTCATGGTATTTTTACATAGGCACCTTAGAGTACACACTTTGTCCTTAAGATGGTGTCAAAGGCCTTGGTTAATGATCTCTGCTCCATTTTGAGCTGCACGCCATTTCTCTTTTTAATTAGAAGAACGTCTTTCAAGTTGCAAAGAGGTAGCTATTTTCCACAGAGGTACAACCAATTGTTTGAATTACATTCAAACAATTACATCAACTTAATTTTTTTTTTTCTGTCAAAGTGGTAAGTTTCTAAGCTTTTGGAATCAATATCCATGGTTTTCAGCAATGAAAAAGAAAATGAAGGCCATTATGTGTAGCTCTATATCTCATAGTCAGAAATGGCTTTGCTTTTCCTTGGTATTATAGATAACCCTTCAAGCCACTAGATCCCAGTAAAACTGTAGAGCACCAATTACTTTAATTACTTTAAGATTAGGACATTTCCTTAAAAAATCTATTCCGATGCTTTACTTTCTGTCTTACTGAAATCAACTGGACACATGCAGGCCAGCTGTTACCAAGAAATACTTCCCTATATAGGGCACTGGAAGAGGTGGCCCTTGGATCTGACTTTAAACAACTTTTCAGTGATACAAGCTTCTGGTATATTAGTATGAGCTTACACATCAGTGACATGATTAAACTTGAATTAATTTAAACAATACTAAAATCTGAGATGCTGCATAATGCAAATATTATTTCAACACGAACACCAACTATTTAAGAACAGGGAATTGAAGAAGCATTAAAACAGGATAAGAAGAGAAAGTATCATGCTACATAGAAATTAAACTACAAATACACATTGAAGTTGAAATTGCTCTTGTGAACAAGTTTCTCACAAACTCTTCTAAAAGAGCTTCAATCAGTTATTACTCTAACGCTTTATAAATATTTTTATATACTAATAAGAGCCTTTTCTCTGATGCAAGTCCTGCAGCATTATTTACTACACCTCAGCACTTCCAAAAAGCATTCTGCCATTAAACTTTCCTAAGAAACGTACATAAGAATTTCCAAATACTTTAATGGACAGAAATCACATTCCAGACATTAAACTGTAATAATTTTGATACCTGTAAAAGTAGATGTGTAAGATAATACAAACTTAAAAATCCAATGAAAATAAACTCTCGAAACAGAATCTCTTCTTTCTTTTTTTTTTTTTTTTTCCGGTCACTTTATCTAAATTGATTTTAATGGAGAAGGTAATAATATAGGGGCCTGAATTAACTATTTGATTTAGATGTAGCTATTGAAACTCATAGGTCTTCAATTGTTGAAACTCAAAGTTCTTCAATTGTTTGAGCTTCAGTTCTCACTTTCCCTCTATTTTATTTTATTTTCAATTGGAGTTTAAATAGCCACCTTGTAGCCCTACTCTTGACCTGGGAACAGAAATCTGAGTTTCAGATTGTGGAACCATGTATTTTTGCCAGTGGTTGGGTTCTCTAACCAAGAGATTTGCTGTAGGATAGTTTTCTTGTCTAAAAGATAAAATGCAGCAGGATTTTCTCAGAAGCTACATTCAAGACTGAAGTCCAATAATACCATGATACTCTTGTGGTGCTTAGAGTTTTAAACATGCTGCCCTGGCATGAGCAAATTTTTACAAATGTCATTATTCTTCCCAGCTAGAAGGAGGTGGATAGTACCGTGATCTCCTAACAAATACCTTGGCGGAATAGGTAGCAGATAAGAATTAAGCAATAAATTATAACAAGTCTGACCTGACCAAGGAGGGGTGGATCAAGGGAAAATCAGACCTCACTGCTGAGTTCTTGACAACACCAGATGTGCTAGTAGACATGCAGATGGCAACTTCTCCCTAAACTCATTTTTCCAGCTGTGGCTATATGAAGATCTGCCTCATATTTAAGGGGATTTTCTTATTTTCAGCAGGATCTGAGAAACTAGGATGGAGTTCTTTTTGCACTCCTCCTCTTAAAAACCACTCATGGTAGGATTTATCTAGATAAACTAATAAAATTGTGTTGGATTTCTTCTTGTAAAGTGCTGAGGGGAAGTTAGGGTTGAAGAGAAATCCCGGCCCTGTTTTTCCTGCTAGTATGTTTGACTATAGAGCATCCTATTGATAGACCATAGTGTTTACTTGGGATCATGAACTATTGATAGCTTCTGAAAAGTATATTGTAGTGAATGATTACAAAATCTAAGACATTTTTGGTTTCCATTAATGACTATAAAAACCCCTTCAGTTTTATATTGTATGAAAGGATATGTATATGTATAAAAGGATATGTATGCAAAAACAAGGACATAAGCCATATATATTTATATACATATATGTATGAAAAAAAGCAGTTAAGGTGCATACTATTCAATAGATATATAGGCACTTTATCTCATTCTATTCCTAAGTTTACAGTTCTTTCTTTCCTGCTCAGAGAGTGTGGCAAAATGATAGATGTTTCAGGAAACTAGCAATGAGTGAAATACATCACTGCAGAGTATTCAAGTATGCCATTAAAGTACAGCATTTGGGATCATGCACTAGAGCTTTTTTCCCTGATGATTCTATTTTAAAAGTAACAAGTCTACAGAAAATCACTATCTGCCACTAAGTATTTTATGTCTAATTTTGAGATTCTAACTCAACAATGTTAGTGTTTTGGGTTTTTTTGTATAACATATTCAAATTACAATTTAGTGCCTTATCAAGCAATGTAAAGGTCTGATTTATCAATATTTAAAAAAAATGTTACTCACATGCAAACTGAAGAACAGCCTCTCTGCTTAAAATACTGCCAAACATGTTGGTGGTTAAACATTGGTACTGTCCAGAATCTTTCATTTCACTGGGGTTGCTGATGATCAAACTTCCTTCTATTAAACTGAAGCGATAATCACTTTCAATGTCGATTTCAGTTCCATTTCGAAGCCATCTTAGGGGAAAAAAAACAAAAACAAAAAAACCCCACTGAAACACTGCTTGAGCATTTAATAGCCAAGTGAAGGTATCAAGCTTAGGACACAGAATCTGACAGCTCCAGTTGTAATTACAGCTATTCAAAGATATCCTGTGCAGCAATATATTAATCTGGCAAAACTTGAAAGCAAAAAATACAAGCAAAACCTGATCTTTAGCCTCTGAAGAAAAGGGATATTCTTTGTTTTGCCTATGCTGAATGAAAATAATGATCTCTTCTTTTTTTCTGCTTTCCCCCCCCCCGCCAAAAAACTAATGTTCACAAAGGTTTGAGAATTGAAAACTGCATGGCAGATGCATCCTTTATGTCAAAAATGGGAATTTTACTGTGCTTATGATAATCAAAGTTTTAACTCATATTCTATCATCTATCATTAAAGCCTTAGGCCCAGCTGAGCTTACAGGTGCTGCACTGCATACAAACAAGGAAAGGTTTTTCCAATCTTTCAGCATTTGATCTTCTCAGCCCAAGAAACAGAGACACCTCATTTAAATACAGAAAAAAACAAGAGCAAGACCTGTGAAGAGCAGGGAGGTAGATTGATGTACATAGGCTGCTATACACTATAGGATTTTGGCAACAGACAAAGGCAAAATAATATCATCTGAATCAGTATACACAGAATTTAAAGGCTGGAACAGAAGACTGGAATTAACTGCTGGGTGGCCAAGGGCAGTTCCTGGCAGCCACTAGGTACATGAAAACTAAGAACAAATAAACAGTCTGAATAAAGAATGCTAAATTAGGGAGGTGTTTGGGAGTGAAATAATAAGCCTGAGCAGTAAATTCAAGGACGGGAGTGAAGATAAGATGGAAAAAGCCAGGCTGTAGGAAACATTGAAAGTATCCCAACTGAGGCAAAGTTTTGAGTGATTCCTGAATAAACACTTATTTTTATGAGGTTTCAGAAGTAACCTGAGTGTCTCATAATTTTTCAGTTGTGCAAGTGGTTTTATGGGTTGTGTTTCCTGCCTGTCCCAGATATTGTCTGCCAAAAAGCCTCAGCCTCCCATACTTCTCAAAAGACTGAAGCAACAAACCCCATAATAGTCCACTGTCTGCAAGAGAAAATATTTTGTGTGGTAGATTAATAGACTTCAGCACTCTGGAATAATCTCTTATATGTGTGTATTTGCAGTTTCTGAATAAAAGAAAAACATCCACATATGAAGACTTTTACATATGTGTAAGTGTAATTACATGAAATTGTAAGGAGAATGCAAAGAAGAGATAAGCAGTGTAAACAGATAGGGAAAAATTATTACAATGCCCAGATATTTCTTTCATTACTCTTTTGCTGTCATTCTGCAGCTTCTAAGTTGGCTTGGGAAATTTCCAGGAACTTGCAAGCTGTGCCAGAGATCAGCAAAGACTGGAAGAACTTGGCAACATTTAGACTCCAGAGACAACTTTAACAAAGCAAAATAATTATTAATTCACCCTATCTTGTTAGCATTCATGGTGAATAGGGTACAGAGAGCAGAATTCAGCTGCAGTAGTGGTGAATATTTCTAAATCCAAAGGTCAGAATTGTCAGAATTTGGATGAACTGCGAATCTCCTATTTGTTCCTTCTTTTCACAATTGGACTTTTGATTGCAGAGCACCTGTGATTCACTGAATGTTAGAAATGAAACAGCATTGAAAATTTACTTATATTTTAAAGGATAGCAGGGGAAGTTTGGTAGGATTAACTATGTTTTTAAATAGATAACATACAAAGATGAGGTAAATAGGAAAGGAAGTTTTATTTTGAACATTTGATTATTAGTTTATATTTTGAATGAAATCGTAACAAAAAGTTAACTTTTTCTACATATATCCTTGTCTATATATGTGGAAAAAAAAATGCAAAAGTAATTGATCTTGAATGGAAATTTAGATAGGGAAAAGGAAAAAAAAATCATGTTTTGGCATTTCCAAATGAGAACTGCCCAAAATTCAGTTAAACTAGCTTTTTTCCTTTAGTTTCATTTTCAGCTAAGTTCAATTAAAAATATGCTCTTTGAATTCTACCTCAAAACTTTGGATCTTGATAGTTACCTGCCTCCATATATTGCGGTCAATCCTGAGGGATTGTATTCCCCTCATGTAATCTATGCACATTGTAGGGAAAGAAACACTGAATTAGGTGACTTTTTTTCTAGGTAGCCTGACTAATCTGGAAGGACAACTAAATTGTCCAAAATACAACACTTCCAAGGTTACAGACTGTTAGGAAAATTCAGATACATTTTTTCTTGAAGAAAAGTGACAGATAATATTTCAAATTACTATAATCTGGTTTAAGCAGAAAAAAAAAAAAATTTAGAAAACTTTTTCAATTGCAGTAAATGAAACTTGACAAAACAATTACTACCCAGCTTATGTGTGGCCTAAGTAAAAGAGTCCATGGAGGGTTTCACAATCAGTGAAAGCCATGTAGTTAAGTGGCTTCTCGGGGAATTCAACATCTGCTTGTACCTCAGTAACTCTGCTGACCTGTGAGATCCCACAGGAAGTTTGTGAATGTCTGTATTTATCATCAAAGGGATTGCATTTATCATCTTCATTGTACTACCCCAACTTGTGATGCTAAGGTATGATTTGCTGAAAAGCTAAACAAACAGAATCAGTTTATCTCAGGGAGTTATTCCCTATGTATCAAAATACCTTAATGACTGAAAGTCACTAAATTAAAACCTGTTATTTCAGGGAAGAGTTTGGATAAGGAGAAACCAAGTTTTTTGAAAGGAGGAACATCTGAAATGGTGTGAACATTCTCCATTCCATTAAAACAAAGTAGTTTCCAAGAACAAAAAGAAAAAATTGTAAAGAGGTTATGAACATTGGGACACAAATTACACAGACTAAAGAAATGAATTTTTAAAAAGGCAGAGATAACATTGAAATTTTTGAGTGCTTTAAGTGTTCTTTTAATATAAATTTGAATAAATACATACTGTGCTTTGGTTTTGGCCAAAAATAATTCTTAGCGGCACATGCCTCAGAGCACATGTAAATAAAGGTCCAGTGCAGCTGGCCAGGGCCTTTGGTAATGTGGTTAGGTAGTGGCATATTCAAAAAACTTTGTATATCTGTAGATCTTTTGAGGCTAAATTCCCTCTACATTTGTCCTGAAGAATAATATCTTCCTCAGAGAGTAATTTTTACTTCTTTTCCCTCCCTTTGAATGGTAGGGTGCATTGCATATGGTGCGCAGATAAGTGGCAGCAGGAGAAGTTAAACTGTGCTGTTTGAGTTAGGCCTTTTGAGTTTAATCTCTCCTTCCATGAGAAACAGTTGGGAAAGTTTGCTTATGAGGCTGCTGACACCAATTAATCTCTGGAGAATTGAAGAAATGGATATCAAAAAACCATAAAGCATCCCAGGTGGGAAAAGATTTTAAAAGATCATTTTGTCCAGCATTATATGGAAAATGGAGCCTAGATGAGATGATTTTTGTTTGCATCTTAAAAGGCTTCAGTGATTACTGAGGAGCATGAAACCTTCTTGCCTCTTGCCTTCTCCATGTAGACCCCTGTGTAGAAAGAGTCCTTATCATCTTTGTAGTCACTCTTTAAAACTTGCTGAAAGTCTGTATTTGTTGATTGCATTCCACTGGGAAAAAGCAAAAAAATGGTTGGATGAAGAAAGAAAGGAGATGGCATAAATTCTCCACAGACAAAATTTCTACAAGAAAAATGAGGTTTTCGGGGAGACTTGAATATAGGACTCTCCTCTTTTGGGGGTGAATTTGTGCCTTTTCCCCATAGTCACAGGCTATGTTTAATGGACCGACCACATTTTCACAATGTGTGGCACTAATCTCCTTTTTTCTCCTTTTTATTTATGATCAAAAATCACCAGTAGGTAACAGACTTTACATATGGAATGTCAGTAAAGAAGAATGCAACATAGCTTTCATACTACATAGCGAGGAATTCATGCTATTCTAGTTTGGAGAATTTTTGGATATTCATTCCTAATCCCGTGTTATATGTTTTAGTCATGCCTGTGCTGTTGGGGGAGGAGGTGGCTTGTGTCATGCATCAGATCCATTTAATGAGTCCATATGTTGCAAAAAGGCAGATTGAATTGTAATGTTTAAGGATGGTACTGCTTCTGGATTTCTTCAAGTTATAGAAATGCAAGAGCTCTGATTCATATAGCTCTAAGGAAAATTCAACCAGAATTCTGAAGAACCCACAAGTTAAATAAGGGTAAAAGGCAAAAGACAAAAGGCAGAACTGATGATTGCCATCTATGATAAAAAACAATAGGAGTCCTTATGTTCCCTTTGTAATTGAAGAATGATTCTATGAGAAAAGATGAAAGGTATGTGGGAAAAAATAACCAACCATATGTTCCCCCAGCCCTCTTACATCACTACTAATTTACATAAAATATGAGCAGAGACAGATATAGCAAATGGGTAAGGTGACTGCAACATACTGCTACCACCTGTAAGTGAGCACCATCAATAAACTGCACTCTGAGGCTCACAGATGTGTCATCACAGGCCTGAATAATGGATAACCATGGCCTACAAGTCTGTATGGAAAAATAAGCAACAGGTGATGGTTGCAGAGAAATAAAATGGTAGGCTTGTGAGTGAAAAACAACCAGATTTGATGCAGCCGTGGTATCTTGTAGTGCCAAATCACGTCATTTACTGTACATATATTTTGCTGCCTTCCCTATATGTTGGGATAGTATTTTGTAGTTTTATAGATGCTTAGAAATAAAAAAGAAACCCAAAGAATTAGATATTATTTTTGTCAGTTGTCGCAGACACAAATCAATAAACTGGACAAAAGGAGTCTCTCCACATGGATAGAAATGATGCAGAGAGTATATAATTTGAAACTTAAAATATTCCTTTGCCCCAATCACTGCCATTTCTTCTTCTTGCTTATTCAGAATCACAAAAAGCATTCAATTAGGAAAACTACTAGTGTCAGAGAGCTGTTTCTGTTGTTTCTCACCAAAACACATTGATTCTCAGCGTAGGATTGCAGTGGCTAATATTCTGAAAGCTAAAAAAATAAAATTCTAAAACAGGTACCTGTATGTAGGAGTAGGATTTCCACGTGCTTGACAATTCAGAGACACTTTCTTTTCCTCAGAATCAGTTGGAAAAATCATATCATCTGGCTCTTGTACAAACACCGGCCCATAATCAACACTTTCTGTCAAAAACAAAAAGTTCAACTGTTTAGGAAAGTTCAAAAAATGTAAATGTATTATAGATTTTATAATGTGAGATTAAAGTACGCATAATTATATTTGTTTTACGAAGTTTCATGCTGCATTACTTTAGATGTTGTATTAAAAAGCAATTATTAAAAGGAAAAAAAAAGAAAGAGAAGACATATAAAATATATCACTAAGTGAAGCATAAAACATATAGTATGATTTAAGTGTTTATTATGCCTAAGAATGGATTTCTCATCAGATATATTTTGGCCTGAAGTCTAGTGAGAACCTCAAGAGACTTAAGAGAAATTAACTCAGCTTATAGAGAGCAAGGTAAACAAAAAATTACCTACTGCTTGCAGCAGCTTATGTCACAGAAAATTGATACATAATATTCCCTCCCCTTTCCACAGAAAAATAATACACAATTCCCCTTCCTTATGTCAAGGAGTGCTAAGAAAAATCACTTGGAAAATTAATGGCAGCAAATGGTGTCTGTTATTAAATAATATATAGCTAAATCTGGCATTTCATTTTCCTCCACTGTCTTGTCTAATTTTGGCATGTACCTTTATCTTGATAAGAATTTACATTTCTGAACTAAAAAAAGCTGTACAGACCCATAGAATACGTCTGTGATTCCAATTCATTCATATTATGAAGTGAGAAGTGTAAGCCTTCAGAAAAGCAAAAGGTCACAAGCAGAGTATTCCTGTCATGTTGGTCAGAATGAATAAAATTCTCACTGTGTACCAGAAGTCTCTGGAATTTTAATATTTTTAGGCTTACTCTAGACTCACGGATGATTTAATCACATGGTGCTCTTTGTCTTTAAAGCACTATCCTGTCTGCAGAGAGGTAGTGGCATTGTCCTGCTACTTGCAATGAAACATATAGGAGCAGGGTTTTTTCTGTTGGTTTTAGGGTTTCATATGTTCATGGGATAGATGTCCTCCAGTTCTTACTGAGGACAGCAGACCACATTAAGCATTTTATAACATCCTGCTGTATTTGTCTTACCAACAGCAGCTGAAGTGAAAAGAGGTATACCTGAAGAGTTGGGGTTTGGTCACTCACCTGAAAATTATTTACTACATTGTTTTACCAACTCCACACAGCTTCAAACACATTAGGGTTTCACAGTTTTGGGAACTGAGACCTTTATCATACCAATTTAATACTTTATCATACTAGTAATAACCTTTATCATGTTATCTGTGGCTAACAGCCTCAGAAAATCTGAGTAGACAGGAAAAGGTACATGGGGCTACAAGTCTTGGTACAGAAAAGAAAGACTTGGAGTCTGAAAAGGATGAGAATTGTGGGAGACATAGGTCATAGCATGTTAGTTTTGAGATGCAAATTTCCATGTCTTTAAATTCTTCCATTTGGGGTTTCTCAACTCTCTTATCATACAGTAAAAAAATGATGACATGAGAACCCATTATGCTTTTCAAGCTTTCTTTTTAGTGACTACACACTTATTATAGACTTCAGTTTTGTCTTTTTACACTACTATTCAAATGTAGATTTTGAAAATACCTATATTTTCAGGTGTGTATGCTTCTGCTGGAATAGATTCAAATAATTAGACTGTTGATTTGTAAAGGCAGCAAATAAGAGCAGAAGCAATTAGTAGTATCTCTTTCCCATAATTTTCCAGCTTTTTAGCCCTACTTGTAGGACTTTATAAAGGAGTATGGATTGGTGTTTTGCATATTTATATTAATGTGTAGGTATATTGCTTTGCTTGGGTTTATTGGCAGAAATGTGTGTTCTGGAACAAATATCTGCATATTAAAATAAAACCAAAAACAACCCACAAACAAATCAATCAGAATAAGTGACTTCTGATATGTACTGATATTATTGAAGACAAAATAACTCCAGTAATGAATTTTGAAAAGTACATCTTAAAATGCCATGGGGGGAATGGATTCAGCTGGTAAAACTTATTTTGCTGAAGGAAAACATTGGTACAAACACAGTGTGTGGATTTTTTATCATTTGGTCACTTCTTGCATTGCACAAAAGAAAACACTAATGTATGTAGGTGAAAATAAACAGAACTGATATTGAACTAGTGTTTAGCAAAACCAAAAATTAATTAGGGATAACAAATCTAAATAATGACTTTAGATTTAGGTGTTATTTCATGCGGATTAGTAGGCATATGGATAGGGTGAATATTAATGAAGATAAACGATTTTATCTTTTCCCTAGGAGGGACTCTGGAGATAAAATATGATATCACAGTCTAGGACTGCTGGAAAGAAAATAAAAAGGTGCAAGGCTAGGTGCAGGACCAGACCATGGCACACTCTTGTCCTCTCCCTAAGACACTCAGATGTTGCAGACATCTTTTTGCGAAAATCTTAGGATTTTTTCCCTTCTGAGGAGCTGAGGCCTCAGAAACAAAATGTAAACAGTGGTTATCTGCTGCTGTGGAAGGCATCAGGTGAATTTTTGATTGGCCCATCTTGGATGTTTATAATTAATGGCCAATCAAGGCTGAGCTATCTCGGCCAGAGTCTGAGAGAGCTGTTTTTGTTATCATTCTTTTCTATTCTATTCTTAGCTAGTCTTCTGAGATGAACCTTTTCCTTCTATTTCTTTTTAGTATAGTTATAATGTAATATATATAATAAAATAATAAATCAAGCCTTCTGAACATGGAGTCAACATTCTCGTCTCTTGCCTCATCAAAAAACTCCTGTGAACACTACCACACTCAGACAGAGATTTCTGCAGCTTTTGACTCAGCCATCGACCTTAGGACAAGGAAATACCTCCAGCCCCAGCTTGCAGCACACCATGGTCCCACAGACAGCTGGAAACTCCCCTCAAACCACACAGAGAGGGGAGCAACCCAACTCCTCTGTGTGACTTTGGAATAAGACTTTTTGATTCATGAACCATTGCTTGGCTCTCCTGCTTTATGTGGATTTTTGGGGAAATATCCCTGGCCTCATCATTATTGCCCTCATTTTCTTATTGTGTTTAGGTATATATCATTGTACATATGGATATATAAGCTCATGTATGTTTTCTGATGCCTTCAGAGATCCAAAAAATCAGGGGTTTTGCACCCATAGTTTTTTTGCACCTATTGGTCACAGCTAACTGTGATCCATACTCTTTAACAGGGTAGTCCTTCATGATTGTGCATGGCAGTATTTGAGCTCCACACCTCATTTTTTTCTTTCTAACTTATCAAGAACACAAAATTAAATGAATATTCAATATGCATGTTAGCATGCATATATTTCAATTTACCATTATAATTTCTCAAGGGAAATATTTCCATTCCTCATAGATGTTTTTACTAAACAAGATACAGAAAACTATTTGTTTTAAGTGCTATATTTTTTAAGAACAGGGATTTACCACAGAGTCTTGGGAATACAGGTGTGCTCTGCAACCTTCAGTGCAGCAGCTACTTTGTGGTCCCCTCACAACTTTTAAGAAAGGCAAGGATATGGAAAACGCTCAAGATATAAGAAAAATCCCTCTTTTAAATTCTTGAATATTCTTCAGAGTAGTTCTTCAATTTTCTTTGAGTGCCAGTGTTTTCCTAACAGCACTTGTGCACATAAAATTTCTGGAACATGCGACTCCTTAGTACCAAGTATTTAAATCCTCATGGGAATGTAAACTAGAATCAGTATCCTGCAACTCAGACAGTAGTCAAAGTGTGGTTTCTCTCTCTCTTATCTACAGGCATTCTTTCCTACTTTTATTCACTCCCTCAGTTACTGATGAAGAAAAAAAATCAGATGTTCTTTAGTTCTTCTTTCTGAGCAATGCAGATATCATAACAACAAACTTCAGATGAGAGCAAAGTTTCCTGTACTTTGAATCCTGTAGCAATTGAAATAGTGTAATTCCTCAACAGTTGCTTTCTTGCCACCATTGATAAAAATACATGTCAATTAATATACTGAGAAAATTAATCAATTCCTGGAACCCTGGGAACACAGAGTGGACAGGAAAAAAATATGACCCTGTTCAAACTCCTGCATTGAAGCTACACTGACACTATTACTTTTAGTTGGATAATTCTAAGTGCTGTACTTCTAAAGAGGAAAAGAAATGAAGTTGTTATAAATGTTTTCTTAAATAAGTACCCTCCAAGATACATGACCGGCTTAATCAGTCATGGAGCCATCTTCTCAGTCTGAACTCCTGGTGGGAAGGAACAACAGACACATTATGTGAGAGGATATGCTCAGGCAGCCTTTGTATATGGGGGAAGGAAATATTCCTTCAGGTCTTCTTCCCTTCTTCTGCTCATGTCCCTTTAGAAGCACTCTTTACAAGACCAGGAAGAATGTTTCCCTATTGCTCTATTTTTCACTCCCATGTTTCAAAGATTTCTTGAGCCCATGTAGAGTGGAAGAATTTTATAAAGAAAAGTTAGGCAGGGAATGTAAAATATAGAACTTCTAAAGCAGCCTAAAATGAGGAATCACTAAGAGACCTTCCATCCTAAAATATAGATGATGTTCCTCTGCATACAGGGCCTATCCAGAAAAGTACCTACTTGACACAGTGCAGACCAAACTACAGCTGAATGACCTAGGTATTAATGTGTTCAGGACACACTAATGAGTTTGAAGAAATTATTGTTGATAAGGCTATACATGTTGATGAAATCTATATCTAAGAAGAAGTAATTCAAATTAGGCAAAGACATTTCATTCCAGTTTGGTCCTACAAATTGAAAGATTCTTTTTGGTATAGGTGGATCACACTATGATGCTACTCACTATCAACTTTGTTTTTGAATTTATCTCTTCCCATTCTTGATTTTCAGCTTATGTTTGTATGAACTTCAGTCAATTGATGACTCAAATGGATCATCTGATTACCTTTGTTATCGTGGAACCAGACAGGAAACCTGTTCAGTATATTCAGAAATATTTTTGATATATATTCACACTGATTTAAATGGAAACCTATTGCTTTCCCCAGATAAAAGCTAGAAGCTATTTTGATTTTTTGTTTAAACACTGAAAAACTGTATTAACTTCAGCAGCAATACTTATTTTACAGGTAGATCCTATGATATAATCTTTCATCTTTACACCTAAGAAATAAAAAAATACTATTAATTCTAATATCACTATCATATGTCAAAATATTACGTATTTCAAAATTTCAATAAAATAAAAAAGAAACCCACAAATTCATCAAGGCAAAATATGAGATGATTAAATCTTTGTGTAAAATATTTTGAAATTAACAATAGTTGCTGAAATTAACAATAATTATTTTGCATATATAGAAGCAGGGACATTATATATATATATATATATATATATATATACACATACACACATATACACACACATATACACACATGTATATTTCAACATATCCATTTCTAAAAATAAATTTGAATCTTTAAACTGTCAACTTAAAAGCTGAGAAACTTTGAGACTCCTTTTGAGGTAAACTGAGGCTGATACACATGCCTCAAGGTTTATTTATTGATTCTAGTATGCTGCATGTTGGAACATTGTACAGTACACGCATTATTAAGTTTATACTGCAAAGATTAACTTATTTTCTCACATTTTCACATTTACCTTTTCTGAAACATGTTTATTTGCTTAATAAGCAAGATGATACAAGATTTTACCCTTTCTTGAAAATGCATTCTCTATTCTGAAACAAATAAATCTGTTCTAAATTTAGCTTATAATATCTAAACTGCATGCCAAATGAATCAATGCTGTAAAATATTTTTAGTAACAGAAAAAATTAGTGGTTTGTGTCTATAATTCAGACTATGTATGTGCCGAATCTAGCAGATGGTGGGGAAACAGGAATTCTCATTTTACAGAAATTACATTCAGGTCTTGCATATCTTGGGGTCCATTGATTCAAACACTCTCAGTTGTGACAGACTGTTTTTCATTTTCTTGCAAAATGTGTCAAACCAAAGATGAAAGGACAAAGAGAGTCCTTATTCAAGGTTAAGTTCAATTATCTTTACTACAGCAATTCCAAAAGTTTTTGGAACAGTAAGAAAATATAAGAGTTTGCAGTTTTATGATTCTTCAAGAATATTTAATGAATAATTCATACTTTTTATTCACATTTTTTAGTCATGACTTTACACATTGATACATAGTTTGAAGAGAAAGACCACATTGCCTTAGCTGCATGTTTACGCTAAATAATTCCAGATAATTTAAAGTCAGCAGTGAGGTAGAGCACAGCTCTTTTAATTTAAGATATCAGGAAACATGTGTTGAATTGATAGTGCAAATGAAATAACATCAAGTCAGTATAAAAGGATCTTTATTATAGGCCATGTCAGGTGTTTGAACATGTCTGCTGGGAAATAATTTGAGAAGTCACTTGAGAACTGGTATAATTCAGCAGCTAATAAAAGTATTCTTGGGTGTTTTTTATGACAAACTTCACTCCTGAATTTATGCCATATATTAGACATTTGAATTATGCAAATTCTACATTATAATAATCTAAAACATGTTTTATCTCTTCCTAAAAATGTCCTCTTACTTGAGGCAGTGGTGTCTTTTTACCACAGCTTGCTGTAACATTTCCTCATTTAGGAAGTCTTGGCTGGTAAACATGGCTTAACTCTATCATCACATAGCAGTTTTAGGATCATAACTAGAATATCCTTACTTCAAGACCTGTAAAACTAAAATTAAAAAAAAAAAAACCAAAAAAAAAAAAACAAACCAAAAAAGTAGCTTTAGCCTAAATCAAAATCAAGAAATTTAGAAATACAAGTATAATGACAGATAATTGAAATAGTCACTTATTCTCATAATATTCTATATAAAATTCTCAGCTTCTAAATATCAAAGATATTTATTCAGGATCAAGCTTTTAACAGAAGTGAGAGAGATTTAGAAAACAAGTTACATTCAGCTGCCATGACCGATGTGTTCAAGTCCTCTTAGATGATGCAGATTATCCTACTTGGTGACATGCTGATCTTTTCTAAATACTGTCTCATACCTATGCTTGTGCTATGCAGGCACTTCAGTTAATCAAGGGCTTTTAAATATCATCAGGTGACTCAGATTTACCTATTTCTACAAGTGTCTACACAGCTGGATATACCAAGATCTGTAAGCGAAATAAATCTCGTGGGGCTATTTTGTGTAGTGTTTAGAAGAACGGTGTTCCTCTCTTCTCGGTCAAATACTCTGTTCTTTAGGCCTTATGAGGCATTTAAGGTATTTAAGCCTTATGAGGCCCTTTTACAATTTTGTCTATAGTCAGTGGTTTTTCACTTGCTCCTGAGAAACGGATCAATCTCAACTGCTGAGCTGCAATGTGGCCCCAGTGTTTTGAGGAGAGTCAAGACTGCTGACCTAAATCATAGATCATATCTATGGTACAATGATCGTCCCTGAGCTATGATCTTACTGCACTTTCTGGAGATGTCCAGGATTTCTAGTTCTAGCTTGCACCATATTATTCAAATAATCTGTATTTTTTTGCTTTCTCCTTCAGTCTTTAGACATTCATTTTGTAAAAGATCAGGATAATAGACTATAGTTCTAATAATGGACATTATGCAAATTCTACATTATAATAATCTAAAACATGTTTTATCTCATCCTAAAAATGTCCTATTTTAACCTGTTCTTAAAAGATTGTCGGGGAGGAGTTATCAGTGTCTGGTGAATGGGGAAAAACTGAGTTCATTCTAGTCACTGCTTAAACAAATATTACAGTGGAAGGACAAATGTAGAAAAATGCCCCTATCCCAAAAGTGGTATCAAACAGAATTTATCTGCTGACAGGATTAAATTGTTTCTTTTCTAGATCAAACTTTATTCAGGGAACGTATTTATGTTTGTATATTACCCATTTTTCTACACAAACCACTTGCATATGCCATTAATTTTCAATAAATGCAAGACATTTTCTGGGAAAAAAAATAAGACTTTGTTGAGTCAAAAAGTAACCTGTTATCACACTCATGATATTGTGTGAATTTCATTGAACTTCACACTATTAATCACAATTCTTTCCTATTTTACATCCTTAGATGTAAATGAGGAATATACTTATAATATGCTTATGTCTCCTCTAATCTCTCCCTCCCTCCCCACCTCCTCTCCTTCCTTCCTTTTTTTCTTTCTGGCTTTCTATCTTTTTTGACTGCAATTCAGGTAATTATTGTCACTAAAGAAATGGTATTAGAAATGTGGCTTCTTAAAATGTAACCAAACATGGGAAAATATGTATTGTTCCTATGAATTATTGCATTTATAGGTGAACGACGTCATATCATACCAGAAACTCTATCCAAGCATGCACATCAATACATGCATGACACAGTTGACTACACAGAAGAGATAATTTAGAGAAAAAGTAGTTTTATAAGGTTTATCCTTCATGTTTAATTTATATTACTGGCATTCATGATTACATTAAAAGATTCCAAGGAGAAAAATTTGCTTAGATTTTACTACTAGATGAAATTGTGCTGTAATGGAGTTTCAAATCACTGGTTTGCTATTTTCCTGTAGCAACACCTGCATAAAACAATTCTGCATAGGAATCTTTAAGAAAGGATATTTTAACTGGTGACTTTAAGGCTGTTCTGAAGAGCCCAAAGGAAAGCAGCTCATTTCCTCCTTGTGACATTTAATATAATTCAAAATTGTGTCTGAGAAATACTGAAATAAGCTGACAAAAATACACTGATTTTGAAAAATGTTTCCAAGTTTTAGGGGGGGAAGCTACACTTACCATCATGCTTGAAGGTCTCTGAGAAGTGGTAGAGGTTTGTTGGGGAGTGATAATGTTGTGTGGATCCTCTCCAGCCTGGTGAAGATACACTTCCTAATGAAGGACTGCTTAATCGTGGTCTGTTCTTTGTATTAAATGAGGCTAAAGATGAACTACCGGATTTGATTCTTAGGATAGCAGCATATGATGTGGGGAGACCAGGAACAGCTTCTGAATAATCTGGAAAAAAATCCAAAAAACCAACAAGATGTGAACACTGGGTAGAGACTAAGTCTGTCACTTTGCAAAAGAATGTTTAGTTAAGCAGTCGAAAAGCAGAAAAGTTTTATCTATAAATGGAGTGACAGAAACATACCAGGCTTGATGAGAGACTCAGCTTCTGAAAAGAATTGGGTAGCAGCATGGAGCTCTAAGAAAATTTCCCTGCAGCTTCACCACAATATATAAATCAGGTATTCACTAAATTTCTTACTTATGGAAACATGAGTTTTCGATGTTTTTAATTCTATTTATATGACCCTATATTTCTATTTCATAGTGGAAAAGTGTCTGCCAGGCCACCATCTTTCCTTCACAGCCTTCCTTCCGTTTGTATGTGAAATGCAGAAAGTGACTGAAAATAAATGTGCTTCTCAATTCAACACTACTCTGCAAATCAAGCAGGCAAGATAATGGGCCAAAAGTACCTATATGCACAAATACCTTTCCCAAAAACATACATATGCTAAAGTCACCTCCTCTGCTGTCTCTTCAATTTCCTTTTTTTTTGTCTTTTCTGACTCTATTTAAAATTTCAGCATTTACAAATAAGAATAGTGCCCAAGTTTTCAGTCCCTTTATGACATCAAATATAAAGAAAATAAATTACATTACAATAGATTAAAATCTATAACTCAGGACCTGCAGGAACAAAGCAGGCAGAAGTATGCAACAATATTAAGGAGGTTAGAATAACATTCAAAAATATAATTCAGAGATGAGCAAAGGGATCCAGACTGAATATCCAGTGCCTATGAAGGAACAGATCTTTTAGAGAGCAATTGGAAGTGTCATGAAGAAAAAAAGATCTCTGTGCTGTCATCTCTGCTGGTGATAAATATTTAAAAACCAGACATCCTTTTCACATTGGCATAGTATGTAACATTTGTCATTTTTAGGCTGTGACTCTCCTTTTTGTTTGCATATGTAACACAAAAAGCCACTCTAGTAAATAGGATTCAACACTTAAATAGTCCTGACAACTTCTTTTTGCTGAAATATTTTGTGTAGTCAGTTTTATGAAATGAAGTTGTTCTGCGCTGCCTCATCAAGTTAAGAAGACTGCAGTTCTTCTTCTGCTTAAAAATAAAAAATTATTCTATAATTCTTTGTTATCTAGCAGAGTGTGGAACACTACTTCTGCAGTGGTAGTCTCAGGGTTTGAAAGAAAAAAAGAATCTACAAGATCTCAGATAGTATGAATGCAAAGTACAATGGGAAGAAAGAGAAGGAAAGGATACAAAAGTCACGTGACGTGGTGAAAAGGTCCTGCAGTAACGATAGCGTTACAGAATCTGTTTTCTGACTTTCTACGGTATAATTGCTTTGTTTGGCTGCGATTAGCGATCAGTGTGAAATTTCACCCTGACTCCAGTTGCTCTGTCATGCTCACGGGGATGCTGTGTCTGAGTAAAGTTTCCCTTGTAAAACATAACTGGAAATGGTTAATAAATTATACATAAGGAAATATTTCTTGTTTTGTTTACTGAAAGTCTGTAGCCTGTGATCATTACTGACAACTACAGCAGAAAACACGCTCACCTGAAAACAAAACTTACTTCCCAATTTGAGCATTCACCTTCAGAGATTTAGACTTCTGAACTGCCTAGTTACAGTGCCTTAATTAGAATATATTTTTATTGGAGTACTATTTACAGTAAAATTATTCCTTTAATTTGGTTTGGATTAGACTTCTGAGATTTGGGAGTATAAATTTATATATTCCATTATTTAAGTACATAGTAGTTAAACTGCTGGAGAATAGATATTACTCTCTAATGTACTTTTTTACTTTACCAGTCTACCCTAAAAATCCTTGAGAAATTTCATCAAAAATACTATGGGTAGTTCTCAAAATGCTGCTGTACTTGAGCTTCATTATGAAATTATGTTTTTCATAGTCTCATTCTGAGAAAATAGTTAAGTATTTGGGATGAAACATCCAAAAATCCCTTCTGCTGCATGACACAGATAAGGAAGATATAGGCCCAAATGGTAAGGATATAAAGTGACTAGAAACCAGCCACAATAAAATTAGTGGTTTGGGTTAGCCTTCATATTTCTTTGAACTAGAACTGTCAGATTTATAGTAATTTTAACAGTGGTATGACACTTTTAAGATAGACTATTTCTTTTTAATTTTCTTAATGGATTTCCAACACTTATCAGCAACTTCCAACTTATCAGCAAACTGATATAGTTTTGGTAATTTTTTAATGAATCTGTATCAATAAATTATTAATTCATCTCTTATTATTTCCAGCACATGCTGCTCTTCAGTCAGATTGATCAGATTCAAGACAACAAGGAAAAAACCAGTGCCATAGGTAATAGAGAGCCTGTCTTCCACTGATTACCAAGGGGGTTTTTTTGGTCTTAGAAAAAACCAAAAATATGAATTTCAAGATAATTTGAAAGAATTTTATTCCTGTAGTTTGTAATATCTGTGTCAGATTAAATTCAACTTTATTTCATGTATGCTGTTGTGGGAGAACAAGGCTTACTCTGAGGGAAAGGGGATCACAAGACAGCAAATTTTACACAAGTTCCTTGGGTACAGTCCATAGGTGCAAATATAAGCCACAAATACTACCCTGTTATATTTTATAGTTTGTTTTTAAAGGCACAGCATAGCTCAATAGAGTTCAAATAATGGTACACAGAAATTTGACTAAAATGCATTCTTTCTTTAAAGAGAGAAAAGTGACAAGACAAATTCATTGAATCAACCCCAACATTTCTTTGAAAACTGTCTTTGTAATGTTTGAATTTATAGAGAGTAAAGGATTCTGGCTTTTGGTGTGATGTTTTGTTTTCTTTTATTCCTTTTTTTCTATAAGTGACTCCTGGTCAGTTACTAACTCATTGACATTTTTCAACTATCTAATTAAAATGTAGACTGTCTTATAATACTTGCAAATGTGACCTTCATTTGTGTATTTTTGCGAGCTAGCATGTTTAATCAAATGTCACTAAGAATGATAACCCATTTTTTTCATTGTAACTTTTAATTACATTGTTTCAGTGGAAGCTTTCAGTCTTCTAAGCTTATGGAAATATGTGCATTCATTCTGTACAGTGGATTGTATCAGTGTTGCTCCTCAAGTTTTTAAACAGACATATACTTTCTGCTCTGCTCTGTGCATGCACATTGGTTTCCCCTTAGACTGCTCAATGACATGTAGCTTGGCAAGAACTTGGGAGGAGATGCAATAATAGCAGAAATCTGTTGTTGATAAGGTGTCCATACAGGTCATCTCCTATGAGAACTAGGATCACTACTAAAACACAGCAAAATGTGAATAAATAATACTTTTCGGATGAAATTGTAATAACTATAACAAAAAAGAACCCAAAGCAGACCCAGCAAAACACCAAAACCAAACAAAAACATGGACAAAAAAACTTCAACCAAAAGCCAACAAGCCAAACACACACACAAAAAATCCCCCAGAACTCAGTGGAAACCAGTAGATTTCTCAAGAACTTGTTAGTTCATCTGATCCTCCTCTGTGTATTTCCTACCGTGGTGCTTTAGTTTATCTGAGAGAGATTTTATTCTAAAGTTGCTACTCTATCCCACTTATCACTGAAAGCAATAGACAATGCAATATCATTGCATTTTCTATTGACATTGTCTATTGACATTGCATTGTCAAAATCAACAAAATCAAACGAATCATGAGATGGAAACTTTCACTGGAGACCTCATTTTGAATATTTGGATTCTGGATGTCAGCACATAAGGTAGTGAGGCTGAGCTCACTTTACAGGCAGTAGAAAGGAGGAGAAAAATGGCATGTGATATGGTAGGCAGTCTCAATAAATGGCTACTTTTTGCCACAGAATGTAAAGGAAAGTAAAATGAATAGCTAAGATGTCAAAATTTCAACTTTTCAGATCTCAGTTGTCTTAGCCATGGAATTATAGACCCATAAATGTTGGAAAAGACCTCCAAGACCACTGAGTCCAACATTTGACCTATCACAGAACAACTAGACCATTGCACTAAGGCCTGTATCTAGTAATTTCTTGAGCACCTCCAGAGACAGCGATTCCACTGCCTCCTTGGGCAATGCATGCCAATGCTTAAACACCTTTCCAGCAAAGAAATTCTTTTTGATGTCCAATCTGAACACTCTCTGTTGCAGCTTGTGGTTATGTTCTCTTGTCCTGTCACTCATTGCCTGGGAGAAGGGGCTGACCCTGATTTTGTTGCAACCTCCTTTCAGGTAGTTGCAGAGAGTGATAAGGTACATCCAGAGCCTCCTTTTCTCCAGTTCTCTCATCATAAATCAATCAAGCTTCATTTGTGTCTTTTCTGCTCAAAATATTTGGTTCTTCTGCAAAGGAGTGAAAAATCAAGAAATTTTAATTTCTTTCCAAAGAAGCAGTGGGGGATGACTTAGAAGCTGGAAGTTCTCAAGGATAATATGTTGGTGATCCTCATCAGCCCTTTTCACCACAGATATGATAGTGTGAGAAAGGGAGAAAAGTTATGTATGCAAGGTGGTCTTTCTTCAGGGAAAAATATATTTTTTGCCAGGTCTTTCGCAAAAAAAAAGTAAACCTTCAATCCAAAAATTGTTCTGTTGAGCTTTTCAGTAGTCCGCTATTCAAGGAAGATGCATGAAAATTTAACTTGAAAATCTGCAATAGCTTCTCACTTTATAGAATTTGTCTTTTTCTTAGAAATCTGGCCATACAAGGCATCAATTTTAAGAACATAGGATATTATAGACAGACACGGGAAAAAATAATTAGGGATAGATGTTATTTTCCTTTAAAATAACAAAGAGGAAATGATTTGAAGACTTAAAACATTGACTCAGAGATGGTAAAGAATATTTCCAGCGGCAATTAGCAATTGAATCAACATCATTGGAATATTATACTGTTAGAGCTAATTTAAATGTCATGAATTTTTATGAGGAATTATTTTGAATAATATAAAGATGCTTTTGTAGAGTTATTCATTGCTTCCTTTCCAACTCGAAAAACAATCTATTTTTCCTCTTACTTCCACTTCATCCTCATAATTCAGCAAATAGATTACTCAATATACGCCCAATTATTCCCACTTTGCATCCAACATATGACATACACCAGAGCAAACAAAATGCACTTTAATACTGAACACCTTCTGCTAGAGAATGCTTCCGACTACAGTAGTACAAATAATAAAAGTAATAATATATTCCAATTATGGAACAGCATTTGTCCGAAGTAAAGTGGTTTACAACTGAGAAAAGTGCTTTGAATTTATTGTCATATTTTTTGTCTTGTTTAAATCATGCTAATGTAATATACTGAATAAAATGAGCTAGGGTGTGTTTCTGCCATAGCATAGGCTTCAAACACAGTTGTTATGTTCAGTGAGTGTTTTGCACCTTTTTTTGAAATTCATTGAAGTCATCTAATGAAAACTGCTTTTTAGAAGTAAAAAATATAAAACATTTTGAAGACTCTTCTAATGGTATTATTGAAGAAAAATTTTAGTCCAAAGAATAGCAACAGACCCTTATTATTTAGTATATTCCATCTAGTTCAA
Source organism: Molothrus aeneus (assembly GCF_037042795.1). Lineage (NCBI taxonomy): Eukaryota > Metazoa > Chordata > Aves > Passeriformes > Icteridae > Molothrus > Molothrus aeneus. Next base: position 39,511,905 of record NC_089647.1, on the reverse strand, counting down.
CATTTTTTACTTCTGGCTTTTGCACTCGTGAAGACCACAGGTGGGTCTGACACTTTACCCCTGCGTGGATTGTTTCTGCCTGTTTGTCTAATAAAAAGGAGTTTTAGGTCAGTTTTTACTGAAAAATAAGACTTAAAGCAAACAGTGAAGATAGCTGAGGGGACTCAAGAAATACAGTGTAAGAATTAGCTTATTTTAAATACCTTGTGATCTTTGACATGAAAGAGGGGTGCTATTGACTAGATGTAATTTGTTGACATGTATGAACATGTGCTTTAAGACACCCATGTAGGTTTGGTTTGTCAATTTTAAGATATACTTCACTATAGTACTTCTTCAGGTGCTTTCTATATGATATATTTCAGCCCAAACATGATACATATTCTCTAGCAGGGAAGCACGGAGCATTACTAATGTGAGATCCATAGATTAGCCTACACTGCATGCTTTTAATTGAAACCTTAACTTATTTTCCCCATGGCTGATGATCATCAGAGTGAGCTGTCAATTTTGAATGTGAAGGGAGAACCTAGTGCTAAAGGTCAACTATTTCAGCACAAATCAATTAAACTAATTAGATGGAGAGAAATCCTTATTTATATCTCTTCCTTCCTGCAATGATATGCATATCAATGTTAGGGGGGAAAAATAATAGATCAATCCACAGCAAAGAAGGAATTTGTAACTGACTATTTTAATATAAAA